>NC_091080.1:60662500-61862500 GCF_032405125.1 Capricornis sumatraensis
ACTGCAAGGAGATCCAACCAGTCCATTCTGAAGGAGATCACTGGGATTTCTTTGGAAAGAATGATACTAACACTGAAACGCCAGTACTTTGGCCACCTCATGCGAAGAGTTGACTCATTGGAAAAGACTCTGATGTTGGGAGGGATTGGGGGCAGGAGGCAAAAGGGATGACAGAGGATGAGATGGCTGGATGGCATCACAGACTCGATGGATGTGAGTCTGAGTGAACTCTGGGAGTTGGTGATGGACAGGGAGGCCTGGCATGCTGCAATTCATGGGATTGCAAGGAGTCAGACACGACTGAGCTACTGAACTGAACTGAACTATGTATATATTTATACACACACACATATATGTGTGTATGTATGCAAGCTTTGGTTTTTCCAGTAGTCATGTATGCATGTGAGAATTGGACTATAAAAAAGGCTGAGAGCCGAAGAATTGATGCTTCCAAACTGTGGTGCTGGAGAAGAATCTTGAGAGTCTGTTGGAGAGCAAGGAGATCAAACTAGTCAATGCTAAAAGAAATCAACACTGAATATTCATTGGAAGGGCTGATGAAGCTGAAGCTCCAATACTTTGGCCACCTGATGTGAAGAGCTGACTCATTGGAAAAGACTTTGATGCTGGGAATGGTTGAGGGCAAAAGGAGAAGGGGGTGACAGAAGATGAGATGGTTGACTCAATGGTGAGATGAGAAGACTCAATGGACATGGGTCTGAACAAACTCCAGGAGCGAGTGAAGGACAGGGAAGGCTGGTGTGCTGAAGTCCATGGGGTCACAAAGGGGTGGACATGACTTAGTGACTGAACAACTACAGCAATCTGTATACACATGTATATGTATAACTTTTTAAATTGAGGAAGTTATTTGCCAGGATAAGCATTTCAGTTCAGTTCAGCTGCTCAGTCATGTCCGACTTTTCGCGACCCCATGAACCGCAGCATACCAGGCCTCCCGGAGTCTACACGAACCCATGTCCGTTGAGTCGGTGATGCCATCCAACCATCTCATCCTCTGTCTTCCCCTTCTCCTTCCCTCAATTTAAAACAATATTAAAGGAAGTAGGAAACAACTTGGATAATGGTCATATATGACTTTTTCCTCCCATCATTCAGTTCAGTTCAGTTCAGTCGCTCAGTCGTGTCAGACTCTTTGTGACCCCATGAATTGCAGCATGCCAGGCCTCCCTGTCCATCACCAACTCCCAGAGTTCACTCAGACTCACATCCATCGAGTCCGTGATGCCATCCAGCCATCTCTTCCTCTGTCGTCCCCTTTGCCTCCTGCCCCCAATCCCTCCAAACATCAGAGTCTTTTCTAATGAGTCAACTCTTCGCATGAGGTGGCCAAAGTACTGGTGTTTCAGCGTTATTATCATTCCTTCCAAAGAAATCCCAGGGCTGATCTCCTTCCGAATGGACTGGTTGGATCTACTTGCAGTCCCATCATTAAGTATTTTTTATGTTCACTTCTTAGTCATTTAGTGAAGACACAAAAGTAACCCTTCCATTAGTTCCATCAAAGGCATTTCCAAGAAGTAATTGTTGGATGATGAAATATTGACAGTTTGAGAAAATCTTTAAGGAGCAAAGTCCTTGGGTCATTTGAGAAGTATCAATAATAGCATGGTCTCCAATATTTTCTACTTAACTTTTCAAATCCAAGTTCTTTATTACATTGCTGCCAAGTTTGAACTGAGGACCAGTGGCTCTGGCATCACCTGAGAAGTGTAGAATCTCAGGCCACCTCCTGGCCCTACTGGATTATTATCTTCACTTTGACAAGGTTTCCAGGTATGCTGCATGCACACTGAAAATTGAGAATCATTGATTTACCTTTTAGTCTTCAATAAGGAATCATCCCTGAAAGAAAATGAACAAAGTTCAGTCTCTTACATATTATGCACAAATACTTTTTTTCATTGGTTTTTAAACTTGTTTTACATGGAAACAATGATTTTTTAAAAGTCTTGGAAAATAAAACCAAGACATTTGTGAGTAGGTTCTCTAGTCTGACAATTCCAACTTTTGGATCATGTGGGAATTAGCATCCCCTGATTACCTTTTTTTCTGAGAATTGTCATATTTTCTTGGATCGTTCTATATTTAGAAAGTTAAGATTCCATCCTGAACCCTTAAAATATTATGCTGTGGACTCTGAGTTCTGTTAAAATTCTCTATGATGAGTGTGTGTGGTGTGTTGTGTTGTCTCCTAGTAGGCAACTGACTTGGTTAGGTTCAGAATGTGCTCTTTTTAGATTTCTGTGGGCAGCGGTCCCAGTGTAAATTCAGTTCTGAAAGACTTTGCATGCTGTTTAGTCCATACTCTCCTCAAGGCTTGGTCTGGGACTTGGGCATTGATTTATATTATAGATCAGTTCTCAAAGACATTGGTCTCTACTTTGCATATATTCTGTTCGGCATGAGAATGAGCCCAAGACTTGTGCCAGTTCATAGTGGTAGGCAATCCTCTTTACTAACTCTATCCTTTCCAAACTTTTCTCTATGCTCTCCATTTCCCAGAGACACATTTTCCTTGCCCTCTTGCTAGAAAGCTAGAGTTTTATATAGAATTTTAGTTTCTTGAACTTTCTTGCAGTTTTCTGTGACTTCTACCCTCAGGGGAAAATGGCAAGAAAAAGAAAAAAAAATAATAAGATGAATTTTGTTTACATTCCTGGGAACACAAGATTCTTGGATTATCTGGCCAGAGAGACATTTTTCTTGAGATTTGAGGTGTCCGTGTCCTGCCATGGCAGTGCAGCTTTGCGAATGGCGCAGGCTTTAGGCAGAGGTAAAGGAAGGAAGACTGAAAAACAAACAAGCAAATGAAAACATGGGGGGAGGGGCGGTCACTCCTATACGCTCTTTTACAGAGGTCCTCTTCTGTCCAAGGCATTTTTTCAGGTTTTTTTTTTCTTTTGCCACCTTTTCATGCTGTGCAATTTTGCTCTCTAAGAAATAAAGACTGCGGAGAGACAGAGATGCTGTAGATTCATCTTGATACAAGTCAGTCTTTAAATTTTTACTTACTTTCCCAATTCTCATGCTATTGAGTAATTTTCAGGGCCACATGTAGTTGCTTTTTGTATTGGGTTGGCCAAAAGCTTCATTCTGGTTTCTCTGTAACATCTTTTGGGAAAACCAGAATGAAATTTTTGGCCAGCCCAATATACTGTCCAGAGCTTTTAGTGGTAAACATTGGGAGAGATTAGATTTAGTGGGCTTACTCCATCTTGATGGAAACCAGAAAGTCCATGAGAGAGTTTAAAATTCTTGATTAATTCATTTAATAGATAGGAATGTGTATGTTATAGATAAGAATATATATGTAGATATAGATTATATCTTTTATGTAAGTTTGTTGGCAGTTCTTTCAGTGTTTTTAGGCTTCCAAGTTTTTTGTTGAGATGTCAGCTTTAAGACTTAGTAGTCTTTTGAATAAAATGTCCTTTTTTCCTCCATTGGTTTAACCATTACATACTCTTTTTAAAAAATTATCCTGTTTGGATTTCAGAGTATTTCATACATCTGTGGTCCTTTGTTCACTTTTGGAAAATACTCAGAAATTAGCTCTTCTAAAGTGGCTTCTGGCCTGTACTCTTTCTCCCCTTTCTAGATGTTAATTTCATGTATGTTAGACGTAGTAACCTTAACCTATTGTCTCTTAAGCTCATTTTTGTTTTTCTATTTTTGTATCTGTGCTTTTTTTGCGTTTCAGAATTGGCTTTTAAAATTATCTGTCTTCCACTGCTGAAGATGGTCTGTATGACATCAGGGTACACACTAGGTCACCATTTGTATCTCTCAACTATGTGTGCTTTTTATAGTAAGTTACTGACATTGGAGAATAGATTTTTCAGAATATTGATGAGTCTTGTATCTGAGGAAACTTATGTTAGTGGGACAAATATAGCCTTTACTGTTCCAGTTAACATTAAAGTTACAAGTGACAATCACTGTCTGTTTTCACTATCCATTTTATATTTCCCTTATTTCTTGCTGGCATCTCTGTTGTTATATGAGGTCTCAGACTCTGTTCACTGGTTTTGTGACACTCTGTGGCTGTTGTACTTGTCTATTCACTGTCAAAGAGAGGATCAAGGATAGCCCAGTGGATCAGCCGAGCTAACACTATAACCTGAGCCTGTTCTTGTCTGCTCTCTGTGAGATAAAAGTTCTGCCTTCTCCTGACAGTAAGTGTTAATTACCTCTGTAAGTGTACTGACTCTTTCCTCTGTTTGATGGTCTTTAAACATGAGAAAGTTGATAGTTTAGAGGTTGATGCAACTCTTAATAGATACAGAGACAAACAGATAAACACCAGAGGAGAGAAAGAGAGGGGATGAGAGAGATAGATGAAAGAGATTAAGAAGTATAAGCTCCCAGTTACAAAATTAAAAAGTCATGAGAATTAAATGTACAGTGTTGGGAAATAGTCAATTATAATGTACTATCTTTGCATGGTGACAGTTGGTAACTAGACTTAACAGTGAGTGTTTCATAATTACAGAAGTATCAAATCACTGTGTTGTGTCCCGAGAATTAACAGTGTTGCAGGTTAATTCTACTTCAAAAACAAACAAACTCATGGTAAATGAGGTCAGAGTTGTGTTACCAAACATAGGGGTGGAGAAGAAGGTGTTGGATGAAAGTCGTTAAAGGTACAATCTTCTAGTTATAAGATAAATAAGTACTAGAGATGAAACATACAACACAATTAATATAATTAACACTGCTCTATGTTATGTATGAAAGTTGTTAAGAGAGTAAATTCTGAGTTCTCATCGCAAGGAAAATTATTTTTCTTTTGCTTTGTATCAACAAGAGTTGATAAATTATTGTGATCATCATTTCACGATGTATATAAACCAAAGCACTACGCTCTAGGCCTTAAACTTAATACAATGCTGTATGTCAGTTATATCTCAATAAAAATGATCTGTCTTCCAAATCACCACTGGTTTCCTATATATCCGAGTTTAATCTGCTGGGAAATTAATCTATTGAGTTCTTATCTTTAGTAGCTTTGTGTTTAAGAATTTTCACTTGATTACTTTAAAAATTATAATTCTTTGATAAAATTTCCTTGTTCTTATTTACCTTCTTAAATATATCTATTGTAGCTGCTTAAAAAGTCTCTATGTCTAAAAATCTAATAGCTAATAACTTCAATAACTGAATAATCCTTAGACTGTTTCTATTATCTTTTTCTTCTTCATCCAGTAACTTGGTGTTTCGGTAATTTTTTGTTTTTTGAATGCCAGCCAAATTTATAAAATTTATAAAGGCTTTGGATGCTGCTGTTTCTGTAAATCATTTCCTCCTTTAGGTTTTGATGAAGAAGGAGTGAATTGACTCAATCTTGATGTTCACTGTTTGTAAGGCTTGATGTATTCTTGATTTATGAATACATTATACTACTGTCCTTTATGAGTTCCAACTTAAAGCTGGAGTCTTATTAGGACCTGACTGTCAACAGTATTTTCCCCCAATCTATGATACTGCTGATAATACTTCCTTTTTTGTTTTTTAATTTCTGCTTTCATAATAGGATAAAAATAATGCAGAATGTTGTTCTTATGTCAGTGAGTTTCCCTTTCATCTTTATCAAGCAGCTATGCTGGCTGCCAAGCTAGCTTGCTGATGTTTCAGACAGATGGTTTTATATTTCATCTACGTCTTTTTATTCTTGACTTAGGGGTCAGTCTAGACAAATTGGTTCATCTCTGCCGGAAGAGGAAATCCCATAAAGGAGTTTTTCTTTCCTCGTTGTTTCATTCTTATGTATTGTGCTATAATAAACATATTAGTGGAGACAGGTATATTTGGACCGATATACAAGTGTCTATGGACATGTGCATTTTTGTGTCATTGACATGTTTAATATTCTAATTTCAAAGTGGACTGTCGTCTTTTCAACTTTTTAGTTACACTTCACTCTCTGAGAATTTAATAAATTACTCACCACAGAAACACTTGTCACTTTAACATGTCTTCCTCAGGATCCTCAAAATCACATTCTTCCAAATGAGCTTGGTAATAGACTGAAAGATACAAAGTCTTCCAGACACAACAGAGGAACTAATGTTCCAAGGTTGTCCACCTGAGAGATATTTATTACCCATAAAAATTCCTTTGATTTATCCTAGTGACTGGGGCTTCCCAGGCGGCTCAGTGATAAAGAATCCACCCATCAGTTCAGGACCCACAGGAGACACAGATTCAATCCCTGGGTTGGGAAGATCCCCTGAGTCCAGGAATATCCCCTGGAATGGCAACCCACTCCAGTATTCTTGCCTGGAGAATCCCATGGAAAGAGTAGCCTGGCAGGTTACAGTCCATGGGATTGCAGAGAGTCGGACACGACTGAGAGACAGCACACACACCCTAGAGACTATACCCAATGTGTATTTCTTATAATGACTATTAGTTTTATAGATCCTGATTCCTTCTTAGACATCTCTTTTGATCGTTACTTTCTGGTGATTGGTCTGTTATTAGCATCAACTTGTTTCCACATCATCATATATTTCTTATCAGCCAAAATAATGTTGACTGAAAAAAATTTGTTAGGGCATCCATCTGTATCTTTACAATTTTGATCTTCTTAGCTGTGTACCCTACTGGCAAGGGTACCAAACATTCTGACATTCTATTTTATTTAAGCCTATCTTATTTATGATTCAATCAATCACAAAATCCTCATGAGATCAAAACCAGGCAGACTTTATTAAAAAAATATCCCACATCTGGTCATCATTGCAACTTGTCAGATATTTTTAAATCAGGGATTTAATTCAGTTATTTTTTTCCCCAAATATTTTGACATTAGGAGAGGTAGGCAATAGAATCTCACCTAATTTTTTTTCTCCAAGCTTTATTTGAGGTATGATTAACAAGTAAAATAGTATATATTCAGGTTGCACAATGTGATTTTTTAAGGTGTATAAAGCGATGATTTTTTATATATATATATATATATATATATATATATGGAGTGAGATGATTATCACAGTCGAATTACTTAACATATCCACTATCACACACAATTACATTTTTTGTTTTTTTTGTGTGGTGAAAACACTTAGGATCTCCTCTCTTAGCAATCCTCATCAAAATTCCAAAGGCATTTTTCACAGAAATAGAAAAAAAATACTAAAATTTGTATGAAACTGCAAAGGACCTCATCTATATTTTAGAAAGAAGCAATGGTCATGGTATATAGTTAGACCTGTGATAATTTCAGAAAATTTTCCCAAGTTTTTGTCAATATAAGATTAAATTGGATAAATGAGCATAATGGTAGTGTTGTTTTTAAAAGTTATGCATTGTATACTGAAGTAAATGCATTAAGTAGTTTTGAAAGCATGCCAAATACACAAACATGAGTAAAAACTAAACTTACTTAAATATATTTGTCAGTCATAATTTTTTTATAGGAGTAGCCTTCATGGCTACTTTCTCCAATGGTTATTTTTGATTTTTCTGTCTCCTACTCACAGCTGTGTCATTGTCATTTGGAATCAGTACATAAACTTAGTGTATATTTGTGCTTGTGATGACAGAATACATCTGTCATCAACATTTATGTTGTTAGGCAAATGTCTCATTGTTGAGAATGACACATAATGGATCTATGAGTTTCGTTCCTTTTGAAGGTCACTGTTTGGAGAAAATATGTTTCATGACATTTATTGTGGCAAGAAAAACTTTGAAGTGATATGCAAGTTTTGTACCAACTAGACTGGTTTGGGAGTTAAAGAATCTCTGGAAAGAGAGAAGTAAGTTTTAGTAGAAAGGCCCCTGGGAGAATAATGGCAGAAATTTTGGAGGACAGATTGGTGTAGTGATTATTTGTCCTCTGGCCAGATCCATCATTCAGATAGGTCTAAGCCCCAGAGAGAGAGGGGCCATGCGGAGATACTGAAAGAGTGGTTGGTGTATATAGGAAGTGGGAAATGTTAGCCACTCAGTCATATCCAACTCTTTGTGATCCCCTAGACTGCATCTCACCTGGCTCCTCTGTCCATGAAATTTCCAAGGCAAGAATACTGGAGTGGATAGCCATTCTCTTCTCCAGGGGATCTTTCCGACCCAGGGATTGAACCCTAGTCTTCTGTGTCTTCTGCATTGCAGGTGGATGCTTTACCATCTGAGCCACTAGGGAAGCATAGTATAATACATAAACCTTCATGAAAACTGGAAGTGCAAGGGGTATTTTGTGACAACATGTGAAAGCTAAGATGTTGTGACTAGAAGAGAACTCTAGAAGGAATTCTCAAATCAGCAGGCAGTTTTAATGCTGTGAAATGCCCTCACACAAGTTAGGAGAAGGTAACATTCATGACAGAAAGTAGTACAATAGTGAACAGTGCTTTCACCTGATGCTAAGGTCAGTACCAAGAACATGGACCTGGAACAAAAATGAGGAAACAAGTAGACTATTAATGATTTCTTGATACTGCAGGCTTAATCTCCTTTTCTTGTAGATTGTTGCTAGTTAGAACCATTTCTGGGTGGCCCTGTACAGGTTGGCTCACAGTTTCATTGAGTTAGACAAGGCTGTGATCTATGTGATCAGTTTGGTTAGTTTTCTGTGATTGTGGTTTTCATCCTGTCTGCCCTCTGATGGCTGAGGATAAGAGGCTTGTGGAAGTTTCCTGATGGGTGAGACTTCCTGTGGGGGAAACTGGGTCTTGTTCTGATGGGCAGGACCATGCTCAGTAAATCTTCAATCCAATTTTCTACTGATGGGCAGGGCTGCATTCACTCCCTGTTGTTTTGTGTGAGGCCAAACTATGGTAGGGGAAATGAAGGTAATGGTGACCTCCTTCAAAATGACTAGTGTACACACTGTTGTATTCAGTGCCCCTGACCCCACAACAGGCCACTGTCAACCCACGCCTCTTCTGGAGATTCCTGGACACTCACAGGCAAGTCTGGCTCAGTCTCTTGTGGGGACACTGCTTCTTTCTCCTGGCTCCTGGTGTGTGCAAGGTTTTGTTTGTGTCCTCCAAGAGTCTGTTTCCCCAATCCTGTGGAAGTTCTGTAATCAAATCCCATGGTCTCCAAAGTCAAATTCGCTGGGGGTGCTCAGTTCCTTTGCCAGATCCCCAGGTTGGGAAGTATGTTGTGGGCTCTGGAACTTTCTTAACAGTGCAAGAGTTTCTTTGGTATAATTGTTCTGCAGTTTGCGTGTCATCTGTTCAGAGGCTCTATAGTGTGGCTAATGGCAACCTCCTCCAAGAGGGCTTATGCCACATGCTGCAAGACCCAGGTCTGCTGCAGCCAGAGCCCCTGTCCCTGTGGCAGGCCACTGCTAACCAGTGCCTCCACAAGAGACACTCAAAGGCAGGTCTGTCTCAGTCTCTGTGGGGTCTCTGGGTTCTGGTGCACACAAGGTTTTGTCTGAGCTCTCTGAGCATCTCTGCTGGGTTGGGGTTTGATTCTAAATGTGATTATGCCTTCCTACATTTTATTGGGGCTTCTCTTTTGCCATTTGATGTGGGTTATCCTTTTATTGGTAGGTCATGACAGGTGGGTCAAGGTGGAGAGTTCTGACAAAATGTGGTCTCCTGGAGAAGGGAATGGCAAACCAATTCAGTATTCTTGCCTTGAGAACCCCATGAACAGTATGAAAAGTCAAAAAGATAGGACGCTAAAAGATGAACTCCCCAAGTTGGTAGGTGCCCAGTATGCTACTGGAGAAGAGTGGAGAAATAACTCCAGATAGAATGAAGAGACGGAGTCAAAGCAAAAACAGCACCCAGTTATGGATGTGACTGGTGATGGAAGTAAAGTCCAATGCTACAAATAACAATATTGCATAGGAACCTGGAATGTCAGGTCCATGAATCAAGGCAAACTGGCAGTGTCAAACAGGAGATGGCAAGAGTGAACATTGACATTTTAGGAATCAGTGAAATAAAATGGACTGGAATGGGTGAATTTAATTCAGATGACCATTATATCTACTACTGTGGGTAAGAATCCCTTAGAAGAAATGGAGTAGCCCTCATAGTCAACAAAAGAGTCTGAAATGAAGTACTTGGATGCAATCTCAAAAATGACAGAATGATCTCAGTTCATTTCTAGGGAAAATCATTCAATATCACAGTAATCCAAGTCTATGCCCCAACTACTAATGCCAAAAAAGCTGAAGCTGAATAGTCTACAAGTTGAAAGGTCTACAAGACCTTCTGAAACTAACACCAAAAAAGATGTCCTTTTCATTATAGGGGACTGGAATGCAAATGCAGGAAGTGAAGAGATACCTGGAGTAACAGGCAAGTTTGGCCTTGGAGTACAAAATGAAGCAGGGCAAAAGCTAATAGAGTTTTGCCAAGAGAATGCACTGGTCATAGCAAACACCCTTTTCCAACAACACAGGAGATGACTCTATATGTGGACATCACCAGATGGTCAATACCAATATTAAATCAAATTGATTATATTTGCAGCTGAAGATAGAGAAATTCTATACAGTTGGAAAAAATAAGACTGGGAGCTGACTGTGGCTCAGAACATGAACTCAGCAAAATCCAGACTTTAACTGAGAAAAGTAGGGAAAAAGACTAGACCATTCATGTAGGATCTAAATCAAATACTTAAGATTATACAGTGGAAGCAAAAATAGATTCAAGGGATTAGATCTGATAGACAGACTGCCTGAAGAACTATGAACAGAGGTTTGTGACATTGTACAGGAGGCAGTGATCAACACCATCCCCAAGAAAGAAATGCCAAAAGGTAAAATTGTTGTCTGAGGAGGTCTTACAAATAGCTGAGAAAAGAAGAGAAGTGAAAGGTAAAGGAGAGAAGGAGAGATACCCATCTGAATGCAGAGTTTCAAAGAATAGCAAGGAGAGATAAGAAAGGCTTCCTCAGTGATCAGTGCAAAGAAATAGAGGAAAACAATAGAATGGGGAAGACTAGAGATCTCTTCAAGAAAATTAGAGATACCAAGGGAACATTTCATGTAAAGATGGGCACAATAAAGGACAGAAACATTATGGAACTAACAGAAGCAGAGGATATTAAGAAGAGGTGGCAAGAATACACAGAAGAACTGTACAAAAAAGATCTTCATGATCCAGATAACCATGATGGTGTGATCACTCATCTAGAGCCAGACATCCTGGAATGTGAAGTCAAGTGGGCCTTAGGAAGCATCATTACAAACAAAGCTAGTGGAGGTGATGGAATTCCAATTGAGCTATTTCAAATCCTAAAACATGATGTTGTGAAAGTGCTGCCCTAAATATACCAGCAACTTTGGAAAACTCAGCAATGGCCACAGGACTGGAAAAGGTCAGTGTTCATTCCCATCACAAAAAAAGGCAATGCTAAAGAATGCTCAAACTACTGCACAATTGCACCTATCTCACATGCTTACAAAATAATGCTCAAAATTCTCCAAGCCAGGCTTCAACAATACATGAACCAAGAACTTCCAGATGTTCAAGCTGAATTTAGAAAAGGCAGAGTAGGCAGAGATCAAATTGCCAACATCCACCAGATCATCAAAAAAGCAAGAGAGTTCCAGAAAAACATCTACTTCTGCTTTATTGAGTACACCAAAGCCTTTGACTGTGTAGATTACAACAAACTGTGGAAAATTTCTAAAGAGATGCGAATACCAGACCACCTGATCTGCCTCCTGAGATATCTGTATGCAGGTCAAGAAGCAAGTTAGAACTGGACATGGAACAATGGACTGGTTCCAAATAGGGAAAGGACTACATCAAGGCTGTGTATTGTTGTATGCTTCTTTGACTTATATGTGGAGTACACCATGCAAAATGCTGGGCTGGATGAAGCACAGGCTGGAATCAAGATTTCCTGGAGAAATATCAATAACCTCAATATGCAGATGACACCACTCTTTATGGCAGAAAGTGAAGAAGAACTAAAGAGCTTCTTGATGAGAGTGAAAGAGAAGAGTGAAAAAGCAGGCTTAAACTCAACATTCAAAAAACAAAGATCATTGCATCTGATCCCATCAGTTCATGGCAAATAGATGGGGAAACAATGAAAACAGTGAGAGACTTTATTTTCTTGGGTTCCAAAATCACTGTGGATGGTGACATCAGCCATGAAATTAAAAGATGCTTGCTCCTTGGAAGACAAGCTATGACCAACCTAGACAACATATTAAAAAGCAGAGACATTACTTTGTGACAAAGGTCTGCCTAGTCAAAGCTATGGTTTTTCCAGTAATCAGGTATGGATGTGAGAGTTGGAACATAAAGAAAACTTTGCACCAAAGAATTGATGCTTTTGAACTGTGGTGTTGGAGAAGACTCTTGAGTCCCTTGGATTACAAGGAGATCCAACCAGTCCATCCTAAGGAAATCAACCCTGAATATTCTTTGGAAGGACTGATGCTGAAGCTGAAACTCCAATACTTCGGCCATCTAATGCAAAAAGCTGAGTCATTGGAAAAGACCCTGATGCTGGAAAAGATTGAAACCAGGAGGAGAGGAGAAGGGGACAACACAGGATGAGATGGTTGGATGGTATCACCAACTCGATGGACATGAGTTTGCGAAAGCTCCAGGAGATGGTGAAGGACAGGGAAGCCTGGCGTGCTGCAGTTCATGGGATCACAAAGAGTCAGACACGCCTGAGTGACTGAACTGAACTGAACTGAACTAAGAACCATTTCAGGGGTAAATGCAAAAACTATATGTAAATTAGCTCCAAAAGAGTAGAGTTTTTACGGGCTCACATAAATGCAGAAAAGCAAGTATGTTTGGCTTCAAGGAAACTCTCAAGGGACTCTTAGAAACTCTAAATTCAGGACTGAAACAGTTCCTTCTTCCTTCACCCTGTCTACTCCTTACTGCTTCCCCTCCCCATGCTGTTCTTCTCCCTAGTCTTGTATATGTATTGTGATTTTTTATGTTAACAAAATGATATGCTAATGGAAAGAATGAAAATGAAAAATATATGTATATGTCTCTACTCATCAATCCCACTTTGGGGAAGTTATCCCATAAAAATAAGGAAGTAGATGATAAAAAATACACACGCATTTACATCAAATGAGTGCATTGTAAAGTGTGAGTGTGTTTATGTATGCTTTCCTATGCCTAAAGCATGTCCTGGAAGGACGTGGAGGAACACATAAATGGTGGCTGCTTTGGGAAAGCATGTCTTGGCAAGGTCAAGAGGAGAGGGACATCACTTTTCATGTTCTATAGTTCTGCCATGCTTAATTGTACTACAAGAGAATCATTTTTATGTTTCATATGTAATTTTAAATGGTGAAAGGAAACCTTATAGGAAAAAAATGTAAAGTGTTTTAAGAAGAGGATAGAATTCATAATTCAATATCTCACTGCATGAACATTTTTAGGTCACTGTTTGACCAAATATACACTGTATAAAATGCAGATGGTGGAGTACCAAAGATCCTCATTGGTTGTCATAGTGACATTATCTACTATGTTTCATATTCTCTGTTTGACTAATCAGCTGAAGCTACAGGAGACTTGCCTCTAGCTTGTTTGGGCTTTGGGAAGGAATTGAAAGACAAATCCATGGAGAAACAAATGCACACAGAAGTAAAATAGGACTGCTGCTGTTCCATTCATTTATTCTTCCTTTTTAGTCATTGTTGAAAGCTGGCCTTGGTATATAACTCACAGAGACATCCCCAAGGCTACCCAAAATCCTACGTTAGCATATTGTCTTAAAGTGGTAAGCCTGGGTGGGATGTAAATGACTCTGGGATTGGATGACCTGGTTTCTAGCCCTAGCTATTCCACTTATGAAATGTCTCTCATTTTATCGTTTGCCAACAACTCTACAGTTTATAAACTGCCTTAGTTAATCTTCATAACAGCTCTGTGAGAGACATGGTACTATTACCCCCATTCTAAAGATAACAGATCTCATTTTAGAAAGGTTAAATTAATTGCCCAATCTGAGAACAGTTGATAATTGGAACTGAAAGAGCGGTGACACAAATTTAGGTTTGTAGATGCCAAACCCAAAGGCTGTTTTAAGATGCCATTGCCTAGCAAATGATGCCATGTAGAAACATTTAAGGTAAAATAATAAACATGAAAATGTAATAGGGTAGATATGTAAGATATTGATCTGAATAAAAATAAAGATCAAAGTATAATTCAAGACAAATATATCAAATGTGACAGATAAAGCATTGAAAACAGAAATCTGGATTTGTTTTTACAAATAATATCACTTCCTGAATAAAGAAATATTTTTTTACTAAGGATTTTTTCAGTCATTGAGTTGTGTCCGACTCTTTGTGACCCTATGGACTGCAGCATGCCAGGCTTTCCTGTCCTTCACCATCTCCTGGAGTTTTCGCAAACTCATGTCCATTGAGTTGGTGATGCCATCCAACCATCTTGTTCTTTTTTCCTCTCCTCCTGCCTTCAATCTTTTCCAGCGTCAGAGTCTCTTCCAATGAGTCAGCTCTTCACATTAGGCAGCCAAAGTACTGGAGTTTCAGCTTGAGCATCAGTCCTTCTAATGAATATTCAGGATTGATTTCCTTTAGGATTGACTGGTCTGATCTCCTTGCTGCTCAAGGGACTCTCAAAAGTCTTCTCCAACACCACAGTTCAGTAGCATCAATTCTTTGAAACTCAGCTTTCTTTATGGTCCAGCTCTCACACCCATACATGACTACTGGAAAAACCATAGCTTTGAATAAATGGACCTTTGTTGGCAAAGAAGCAAAGGTCCTTCCTTAAGGATAGAAGACTTCTTTCATAACTTGAAAATATAAAAAATAAAGAAAAAACAACAAAACAACAACAACAAAAATACACTGAAAGCATTTGAATTAAACCCAGATAGAAGACAAGTGTTTTTGCATGGCTGCTGTTGACTAAGTCCTGGCAGGTTCTGATGACTGATTTTCAGCTCAACACTCAACTGCCATTGTGCCCTTTCATCATCTGTGGAGCTTTTACAAATACCAGTGAAAGTGAAAGTCGCTCTGTGGTGTCCGACTCTTTGTGACTCCCTGAACTATACAGTCCATGGAATTCTCCAGGCCAGAATACTAGAGTGGGTAGACTTCTCCAGGGGATCTTCCCAGCCCAGGGATTAAACACAGGTCTCCCACATTGCAGGCGGATTCTTTACCAGCTGAGCCACAAAGGAAGCAAATACTAGTACTTGGATCCAAATAGCAAAATCCTGATTAAATTGATCTTGAGAATTGTCATTGGTAAGCCCTAAGAAAAGACCCTGATGCTGGGAAAGATTGAGGGCAGGAGGAGAAGGGGACAATAGAGGATGAGATGGTTGGATGGCATCACCGACACAGTGGACATGGGTTTGGATGAACTCTGGAAGTTGGTGATGGACAGGGAGGCCTGGCAGGCTGTGGTTCATGGGGTCACAAAGAGTCGGACTGAGTGACTGAACTGAAGCCCCTAAGTTATGGAGCAAAGAGGACATGAAAGAAGTGTTGTGGATCTTTTTCTCACACTTTCTGGGGAAGATACTAACTGAATATAGGATAAAATCATAGTCATAATATCATGAAATGCTTTCATTTGTGTAGCATATACACACCAATTTTAAAACATTATGTCCAACATGATCATATTTTATTCCTGCTATAATCGTAAAAGGTTTTAAATTATTTTCTAATTTCACACATATTGGTAATTGCCACCAGTAACTCCCTCTTCACAAAATTTATTTAAAAATTGTCTTGCACTATTATTACGGATGTAAGGCTCAGCTGAGAGGATGAAAAAAATTCATATATATCAGTAATATTATCCTCTATTTTTGGAGCATAGCAACCAAATTTTAAAGCATAAAACTAAAAAATATTGGCTCTAATTAGCCATGAAAAATTAGAAATGACAGGTTGAGGAACAGAATTTTATTTCCTCATCTTATAGCTTTACATTCAATATCACCATTATTCACTGTCTGGAAACCACAAAGACATTACCAAAGTATGTTAGAAGAAATGATAATACTTCATAAGAGGACAGGTATAAGGGCTGCCGAACTGAAAAATACAGAGGACGTGGGGAAAAGGGAAATCTAAAAGGTGCTACAGATGTCAAACATGCTTTCCCCACAAGACCTGTAAAGTGGTTACAATGAAAGAAAAACTTCAAAGTGGGTGTAAGTGTAAAGAACTTGGCAATGTTAATTCACCAGTTAAGACTTTGAGCAAAACTCAAGTACTGACTTTCTTTCATCAATACCATGATCCTCTAAATTGTAAGGAGAAGTAATCTAAAATGTATGTGGAAAAGAGCAAGTATAGCAAGATATTGCCAGCCTGGTACCTGATCCCTCTGAGGCTCATAGAATTGAACTTGTTATGAAGAATCCCGAGCCACTGAAAACTCACTTTGCTCTGATCCCAGAAGACTATAAATCTTTGGCCACTTCTAGGCATCTCCATTGGAGAAGGCAATGGCACCCCCCTCCAGTACTCATGTCTGGAAAATCCCATGGACGGAGGAGCCTGGTGGGCTGCAGTCCGTGGGGTCGCTAAGAGTCGGACATGACTGAGTGACTTCACTTTCCCTTTTCACTTTCATGCATTGGAGAAGGAAATGGCAACCCACTCCAGTGTTCTTGCCTGGAGAATCCCAGGGACGGGGGAACCTGGTGGGCTGCCATCTATGGGGTTGCACAGAGTCGGACACGACTGAAGCGACTTAGCAGCAGCAGCAGGCATCTCCATATCAAGCTATTTGAAGGATCCAGAAGAGTTGAATTGATGTTGGCTGTAAGCTCCAAAGGTTTTAGATGACACTGATAGGGAGAAGGAGGAACCCATATCTGACTAAGTTAAAACTTTAATGAATGTTGTAAAACAAGAGACAGGAAGAAATTACTTCTGAGATCTGTAAACAATAATCCCCTTGTTGATTCTGAGCAGGGTTTACTGATTGAATAGAGATGCTTCAGTTTCTAATACAATTGCCGGATGCAAGCATTGAAGGCAATTAGTGAGATTCAAGGAGACATTGAAATACGAAATCTGGCAAATAATGATTTACATGACTTTGAATATGGTGATTTCCAAGTTCTGAGGTTGAATATTTCTATAAAACCTTTACTGTAGACACATTTTTACATTTTTCCTTCTTGTTATATGGTGATATTTTACTGACATAGCAGTATATAATAACATTCATTCTTTTTTTGTGTGTCTACTGTGAATTTATATTAAAAGAAATATGAAATATTAGCTTTAGAGCATCAACTAGCATAAGTTAAAAATCCTGGTAATCTGCTTCCTGTCTCTATGTACCTATTCTAGATGTTTCGTATAAATGAAATCCTGCAGTATATGTTCTTTTGCATCTGTGTTCTTGCACTTAGCATCATATTTTCAATGTTCATCTATCATATATCAGTATTTTTTCTTTTTTGTCACTAAATAATATTCCTTTGTAAAATGCATTTTAACTATCAATATATTATGATGAAAATTACTGTCTCTCTTTTTTTTTTTTCAAAAAATTACATTTATCCTGAATTCTTGGACAGTGAGAATTCAATAAGAAAATCTGATATATTTTAAAATTAATTGAAAGAATTTAGAAGGCCAAGATGTCAGATAAAAGACCCAAGATGGGAAAATTCTTTAAATATATTTTCAAAGACTGAAAACAGAATTGCTCTTTTGTGTGTGTACTCCCCTGAAAGCTTGCCAGTTTTTCTATTTTTATTAGGTGGCTTTTAGTCACTTAATATATATATTTTTTCCATTTTGTTCTTTGATTACTCAGTTTTTTCTAGGATTTCCATAGTGTTTCCTCTGGTCTCACTGTTTTCAGTGAGTTTAAGTGGTGACTTTTGGTCTCTACCTGAAGATCCATATGCTGGCATCATGAAAACAGAGATCACAAATAAGAAATAAGTATGTGATTTCTAAAACTAACCAAGGCTGAAGCACAAAAATACATGGTTAAGATTTCTTTAAAATAGCAAATAAAATGCAAATGAAATAAGTCCAAATTTCTTGTAATATCATAATTTCAGAGTGTGATTTCATATGGAGAAATGACTTGCTTTAACTCAAAACAATAAAATGAACTGGCAGGAGAAATAGGAGTTGCAATTTTCAATGCTGATATAAAAAAAGGTATTTTTCATTAGAAGTTCATTAGGTTGTAATGAACTTACAGTGATATTTTGAGAACAGTAATCAGCCAGGAATAATCACTTGACTCAAACAAATCATCTATGAAATGGAATTCTTTTCCTATACAGGAGCATGTTAATATTAATAGATTGTATGTCACTGTATTATAAGGAAATGATGGTGCCCTTCCCTGGACCACACAAAGGAAATACGGATGAACCTCCTAATAGATATTTAACTTTTTGACTTATTCAAGCAGCAAGTCTGGGGTGAAATTGATGTGTAAGAAAGTAGGGAGAGGAGCCTAAATATGTAATTTCATCTTCTGTATCAAGAATAGATGTTTTCCTCTTTCCCTTTGAATCACTAGTTCTATACACATTTATTCTGATCACTCCCAAAGAGAAGCACTTAAAAAATAGATTTCCTTTAAAAATTTCTCATAAGTGGTTTCTGTTGACCTAATGCTGTAAAACATTGTAAAGAGATTTTACAGTAATAATTCTCAGTGCCCTAAACTGAATATAAAACATTACCTTTGCCTTCCTTATATTCAGGGAAATTGAACATAATATTTTTGTTCTGCCAAAGCCCAAACTGTGCATACTTTATATATTTGATGGACAAAAAACAGCCATTCCTAGCAAGAAACTTAAATTGCAATATGCTACAAGTCACCAGCATTTGTAGCATGTAGTTTTTCAAAGATAACTTGTAGAAACACATCTTGAAAGTGGCAAAAAGGATCAATCAAATTTCAAAAGCTGAGAATGTGAGCAATACTAATGGAGACTAGTGTTGACTTTTATCTTTTCCTTTGATCATTTTGGCTATGCTTTCAGGTAATTATTTAACATGAGGAGTGGAAAAGATATTTGGAGAGGAGGGAACTGACACTAGTTACTAGGAGAGATTTTTAAAAATGTCTCTGTGAGTGGGCGTGTACACATATGTGCTCCATAGTAGAACTGGGAAAGAGGTTAATTTCATGGTATTGAAAATTATTTTATTCTACTACTTTAAAATGTAATTATGGCGTATAGTGTTAAAGTGGTTTGAGTCCATAATATTGTAATTTCCTCTTTACAATATCATGAAAAACTGTCATTGACTCTCTCCTTGGACCATCAACTGAAAAGGGAATCATCAGTATGCCAAATGAGCTCATTCGATTATCAGGCAGTCCTAAATGTTAGTTTTTTAGGTTTTTTCCTATTTCAGTTTTCATTTTGATTTTTGGAGCAACAAGAACAAAGTCTCCTGCTTGATATTCTTACATATTTGAAATAACTATTGTGTCTCCCTGTAGGCCTCTCTTCTACCCAATAGAGTTCCTAATTCCTTCAATTATTTCCCTTCATCAAAGATTCTCATACCTCTCATCATTCTAATAAAATTTCTCAAGCTATCTTCTACTCTGTGCCTTATAAAATGATCAAAATTGAAAATAATGCTCTAATATAATCTAAGCAGTTCAGTGCAGAGGGAGAGTCTAATCTACCTACTATGATTTGAACTCAAAAATTCAATTCATGTAGCCTAAAATTAAAGCAACATTCCACTAGCTGTTAAACTGTTGGCTCACATTAAACTTGTGGTCAACAAGTGTAAGCATAAATGCCAGAAAGCCAGTTCTTTCCCCTCTCTCTTTTTCCACTTAGAAGTTTGTCTAGTTTTACACCCACTAGTATGGCTACTATCAAATAATTAGACAATAATAAGTGTTCTTGAAGATGCAGAAAACTGAAACCCTTATAGACTGGTGCTGGGAGTGTAAAATGGTGCAGCTGTTATAGAAAACAGTGAGGAAGTTGTTAAAAATAAAAAATAGAACCATATGATCGAGTCATTTCACTTCTAGGTACATATCCAGAATAATTCAAAGCAGGATTTCAAAGAGATATCTGTACATCCATGTTCATTACAACATTATTCACAATGGCCAAGAAGAGAAGGCAACCTGATCTCCATAGGTGGATGAATGGAAAAAGAAATATGGTATATGTACACAATGGAATATTACTTAGACTTGAAAAGGAAGCATTCTGACACATGCTACAACATGGATGAACCTTGATGATCTTATGCTGAGACAAATAACCTGTCATAAAAAGACAATTACTGTATGATTACATTTATATTGGCCATCTAGAGTAGTCAAACTCATAAAAACAGAGTATCCAGGATGAGAAGTGGGAAATCAAATGTAGTTAATTTTAGACTCATTTTAACTGTTAAAGAAGAAAGACAGTTTAATTTTTAAAAAGCTTAAAACATCTATCCTTTCAAGATATTATTGAGTTAAAATTGTATTGTATGTACTATTAAATAATGAATGGTTTTCTGAAAAGAAGAAAATGTAGCCCTACATAAAAAAGAAGTAACACATCAAAAATACTTTTGCTTGATCTTGCTACATTATTAGCTAGTTCCTAGGTAACTTTTAAGTGTGTATATAAGATGTTGGATTTAAAATTACCTATATGGTGTTCTAACTCTCTATTCTTTTTTTAACTCTCTGTTCTTTATGTTTCACATTCTTTTTAAAAATCGCCAAGTTTTACCTTTTTATTTTGACATGTGTTTATAGGTTTGGCTTTCTTGTCATTAATGAGATGCCAAATGTCAATAATAACTAGCTGCCTAGGTGATGATGAGATAGGGAGAGATTAAGTAGGTTATCTTTATAATACTTACCAAGAAGATCAGCTATTTATTGACTATATCTGGTGAAAGCATTTTTCCCCAGCTTGCAGATTTTTAGATTGCTGAAATTGAAACTGAGGGTTTTAGAATATTTGACTTTTGCTGACTTTTTTCCTAATGAATTCACTTAGGAACCATAAAGTATCACACATAGTACATAATTTGCAGAATCAAATCACTTGAGAGTCATAAACCATTGTCTTATTATAATCAGAGTAAGACCTTCCTTATACATGGAATCATTAAAGCAGTTGAAATTTAAGTATGGCCTCATTCCAGCTACTAAAATTTAACATCAGGGAATGGGGCAGAATTAGTTTTTCCATTAGGCACCATACCTTTGGTCTCTTTATTATACAAAAGGCTTATCAAGTCAAGAAATTCATACTTAAAATGCATAATTGGTTTTTAGCTTTTAAATAGAACATGAAATTTGTTATGCAAGATGCTGATGTAGAAGTTATAATTTTAAAATATGGGAGGGCATCTTTGTATAGAGCATAGGATAGGCATACAATTTTTTTTCTCCATATAGTTATCAAGTTTTCCTAATACAATCTACCAAATTATCTATCATTTTCTCCTTGTTTTGAGGTACCAGGCTTACTATATTTCAGGTTCTGCTGGGCCTAATTCTGGACTTCATATACTAATCTATTTTTCTATTTTCTGTTTTCCTATTACTGTGGCAGAAGCACACAGACACCAAAATGCTATGGTTCTGACACTCATTAGTGAACTGAGGGAAGGAACCAAAAGTTAACAATTCTTCACCACCTTGTCGGAACACATAGTGCTCTTTTTTTTTTTGATCACCTTAAAGCCCTAGACATGCACCACACCTAGAGGAAAGCCAAAAATAATTGATAATATAAAGAGAGTGATGATTCCTAGTGACTTCAAACATTTTGGCCTTGAGACTCATACATGTGGTTGACTTTCTTTTGATGAAAAAGAATGCTCTTCTTGAGATGTATCTCCAAATGACTTAGTGAATTAGGCTCACCTTGGATAGATGCAGCTTTCTTACCATGTTTCTCAGGTGGTATATTATTATTTCCATTCCTACCACAATAGCACTAGTTCTCTCCCCTGCTGACTTAATAAATGAACAATGTACGAATTTCAAATTAAGTTTTACTTGGAGCAAAATGAGGACTATAGCCTGGGAGACAGTATATCAGATTGCTCTGAGAAACTGCTCCAAATAGATAGAGAGAAAGGTAAGTATATATGTGATTTTAGTGAAGACAGAGTACACAAAATCAACCATTCTTTTTTTTTTTTTTGAAGGTTTCTGCTAGTCCTGAGGAGCAGCCATCACTATGAAGGATTTAGTGCTTTTTTAGATATGAAGAGATGCAAGAATTGGGCTCATAAAATCATCTCCTGAAAATATATAACTAGCAAAAGAACTGTTCTGCTAGTTTTTCTAAGAGCACAGAGTGCCTTATTCCTGATCTCCACTTTGAATTCCCTTTGCGGGTGTTGAAAGTTGCAGTAGTGCATGGTTTAATTCTTATTGAAGTAGATGGCAAGTGCCAATTTGTAGCTGACACCCCTATTACTCATAATTTGGTCTTATAATAGCTATCTATATTTCCACCCTAATCATACCTCTTGGTCACTTCCCACCCTACAAACTTATCAGATTGATCTAAAATAAATCTTGGGTGGTGTGGGATATCTTCATTGGATTTCCATGGACTTCTGTCTACAGACCCAATTCCTAAACCAGCATTTAAAAACCCTGAGACCCTAATCAAGTCTTCCCACCTCATTTCTCAATACCTGTGTGTATCAGATCGTCTTCAGATAAGCTGTATGTTTTGCTGTTCTTCAAGTATGCTCTACGATTTACCACCTCTGAGTTTTAAAATATCGTAGAATTTTAGAGCTTGAAGAAAACTTGGAAATGATCTCACTCAGTACTCACTGAACAGATGCAGAGACTGAGGACAATGTGGTTATAAGTAAAAGGATTTGCACTGCCATTAGGATCCCTAACTCAGAGACCAATGTTATTTCCACTATACCAATTTTACTTTTTTCTTGCCTTTTCTTCTCACTCCAACAAACACTCCTTTCCCTTCCCCTGCCTGTCAAAATCCTTCCCTTCCTGAAAGGATTAGGTGTTACTCTCCATAAAGATTTCCCTAATCATCTTAGTTAAAATGATTTAATCTGGAACTCTGCACTCCTCTTCATGAATTTATATTCAGACCTGTACTGTGGTATTTATGTTGTATTATCTCCCTCCTCCAAGAATGTATGTGCTTTGCAAGAAACGGATGGCAAAAGAAGCAAACTTTTGGTCCATAGCACACTGAAATTACTCAAATAATATTTGAGTAAAGGCCCAGAAGTGACTGGGTAATGAATCATTCAAGAATGACCGATCACCTATTTTTCCATATTATACGTGTGCTGGGGTATAAGAGAGAGACCCTGGAATAGTATGTCTTTTTCCTTGAGCTAAAACTAAGCATCTTGAAAGCTTGCCATGAATTTCCACTTCTGTGATTTTACAACTAACCTTACATCATCTTGAAATGAGAGTGGTAACAGCTCCTTGTCAATTTTCCAAATATTAAACTAATCACACTGCTATTAGAAGAATCATCAGAAAGAATCTAATGAGAATCAGAGGGCTGTAAACTCATTTGATACTTTTTTCATTTCCTATTTTTCTTACTCTTTCCCCCAAAGCAACATGTATGGATGGGTGATGTCAGTGTCCAAAGTGTGTTAATGTGAGTCAGCAGATAGTCAAAAGAGAGAAATGAATATGGAAATAATATATGATTATTAGGTTTATTTTTTAAAAATAGAAACTGTATGGTAGTGAGTATTAGATGATTATTGATAAGTAGAAAGCAAAAATAGTTAAAAGACATTTATAAAATCTAAGTAAAAATCAGTTCACAAAAAATGAAGTGGTGTTCTGGCTACAGGTCTACCAGAAGACTTCAGGTTGGTACTAAAACAATAGTTAGCACTGTTTATTTATTTATTTTTTTGTAAGGGAAAAACTGGATTGTTTCTGGCTGTATTCTAGGCCCCCATTATTCTGAAAGAAAAGCACAGATGAATTCATTATTAAGGAAAGATTTATTTAGTAATTTAAAATTTTCAACCTGTTAGAATTCGGAGAATGGGCAAAAGGTGAGTCATTTACTCCTTCATTTATGAGAGGTTGCCACAATGTCAATCAAGACAGAAAACACTACAGCAGGTTTAATTTCTTTCTGTTTTTCTTTTTTTATTGACTGAAATGTCACTGATTTAAATGGATTTGTTTTGCTAATGCCTCTTAAAATTATCATATTTCAGGGACAGTACAATTTCCAAGTACTGTATTGACCAAAACTTTGTAGATTAAATGACAGTGCCAATATTGTAATTTGTCCTAATCTTGCTTCTTTGTAAAAGAAAAAATAATGAATACTAATGGAATGGAGTTCTAGATCTTTCTACTAAAAATCAAAATTTGTTGTCATATCAACTTAGTGGAGAAAATTTAAACTTTAAATTAAAAAGAAAATTGTTGGGTTCAGATTTCCTAAAAGGAACTTTATCAGATTACATTTCAGGACAGAAAGGTGTAACATCTAAAATTTTGCTTTATGAAGTGAAATGAAGTCACTCAGTCATGTCCAACTCTTTTTGACCCCATGGACTGTAGCCCACGAAGCTCCTCCATTCATGGAATTTTCTAGTCAAGAGTACTGGATTGGGTTTCCATTTCCTTCTCCAGGGGATCTTCCTGACCCAGGGATTGAACCCAGGTCTCCCACATTGCAGGCAGAGGCTTTACCATCTGAGCCACCAGGGGCCACCAAGGAATCCCTGGTGGCTTTATGAATCCCTTTGCTTTATGAAGTTAGATAAATCTTGAATCAACTCATAATTCATTATCTAATCTGCTTGAAATCAGGGAGACCTCTTAATCATTCCAAGATTGTTTACTCATCTATAAAATGGACATTGAATGAGGTTTTGGTAAGTAACAAATATAATGCATTATACAAATCATTCAGTATGGTATTCAAAACATAGAAAGTTCTTAATAGATGGCTCCTTCTACTAATGGTGGTTTCATTATCATCATTGCTGTCATCAGTAGCATTACAATAGTCAGAGCTTAGGGCACACAAAAATTAAGGTGATTCATACTGATGTCCTGTCTAGACATGCAATTGGTTCCAGCAATCATTAGCATTATGCATGGATGATCCATTCATTTTAATGACCAAGTCATACAAAATTGTGCAAAATTAAATTGCTTGATAACTTCTAAATATATAATCAAATTAGTGCTGTAAATAATAAAATATCCAGCAGCTACTTCTGGAAATGCAGATCTAATTGTATTAACACTCCTGCTTAAGGCCCTCTGATGACTTCTCACTATACTTTGAATACATTCAGATACTTTAAAATACCCTTACAGGGTCTACAAGATCTGACTCCTGGCTCTCCCTCTGGCCTCATTCCTTCCCTTTCCCCTCTCTCCTACTCACTCTATTTACTAGATATTCTTGCCGTTTGTTTGGTCCTGAATATGCCTACCATCATCTCTGTTATGTCACTGTTTTCTTTCTTTCCTGTGTCTAGTTACTACCCAAAGTTGTGTGTCTGTGTTTGTGCAAATATAGTAAATGTATATACATATATATGAGCCTGGCAGGCTGCAATCCATAGGGTGGCACAGAGTCAGACACAACTGAAGTGACTTAGCATTTGCACATGCATATATGCATATACAGTGGCATCAATATATATTTATACTTATTTATATACATACAATCAAATACATATGTTTATATTTTATCTCCCTTTTAGAATGGAAGTTTTACAAGACCCAAGACAATTGACATAATGCATAACTTTTGTGTCTTCAGTGCTAGCAACAGAGGCACATTGTAGGCACACAAATATTTTGTGAATTAATAAACAAATGCATAAATGAATGGAATATGCTGAGATGTGGTCAGTTCACTTTTACCTTAAATTGTACCTTAACCTTGAAAGATCTTCCCATTTTTTAAGTAAAGAAAAACTGTTATTTATATGTAGTATTTATTTTTGTTTTCTATTTAGAAATCTTAGTATATAAATTAACTGTAAAACTTCTGCAGGAAAAGACCTACTTTTGTATACTCTATTGCATGCTTTTTAAGCTCAAAAACCAAATATCTAAAAAGTTAATCATGATGGTTTTTGTAAGGTCAAAGTTGTTATGTACGGAAGCCTGGGGACAGGTTCTAACAGAATTTTTCATAAAACTAGTTTCACAATAGCTTGATAATTCAAGGCACAGAGCCTATTCACACTTTTCTATTCTGAAATGCTGGGAATTTACATTGGATAGAGTTTGGAACAGAGCAGCAAAACATGCATTTTCATAGATTTGTCCACTTGAGGGATTTTAGAAGTTGCTTTTCTGCCTTTTCTATATTGCTCATTTCAGAGGGTCAAAGATTCAGAGTTCAAAACAGTGATCTCCTGGGAGCTATGGATTTGTCACTATGGCAACAAGCACAGTAAATCAGTAATCAGGGACAGGAGAAAAGATTGTCTCTTATTGTTCCCCAAGTAAAAATGGTAGAAATAAAACTCTACTTCTTCAAAACAGATACATAATCTTAGTGTAAAGATGACCAGTCTCTTCATTTCTGGCATTTTATTCTCCTGACCTAAAAATTGAAACAAGTGAAAGAATATCAGTTTTGAGGAAAATAATTATTTAACTGCTCTAAATTGCAGTGCCACTTATTAATGTCAGTTTCTAACCTTAATATACAAACTACTCAAGGTCAGAGTAAGCATAAGTGAACGTTAATTGCTATTCATCTAATAGAATAGTAAGAGAAATGTAAGAGACATTTAGATTAACAAAGAAGAAACGTTAGAGGTCAAAACAGTATCTTACAAAGCTAATTGCATTTCAGCAATCATGAACAAGGCTCAGAAGTTTGGGCACCTGGAGAAAATCTACCTTCTGGAATCTAGAAATGAAGTAACTAGAGTTGTGAATTCTGCTGTTTCTCTTCATTAAGAAGCCACCTGCTTTATAACGAACCTCCACACAGTTCTCCATTGTGGTAGTGTTAATTTACATTCCCACCAACAGTGCAAGATGGTTCCTTTTTTCCCACACCCTCTCCAGCACTTATTGTTTGTAGATTTTTTTGATGATAGCCATGCTGACCAGTGTGAGGTGATACCTCATTGTAGTTATTTGTATTTCTCTAATTATTAATGATGTTGATCATCTTTTGGTGTGCCTCTTGGCCATCTGTATGTCTTCTTGGAGAAATGTCTATTTAGGTCTGCTCATTAAAAATTTTTTTTTAATATATTGAGCTGCATGAGCAGTTTATGTGTGGACATGATGGGGTAAGGGAGGAGGGGTGAAATGAATTGGGAGATTAGGATTGACATGTATACATCACCATGTGTAAAACAGATAGCTGATGGGAACCTGCTGCATAACACAGGGAGCTCAGCTTGCGGTGCTCGGGTGACCTGGGGGTGGGGGCGGGGATGGGGTGATGAGGAGGGTGGAAGGGAGGGGTTATATGAAAATACATAGCTGATTCTATAAAGCAACTATACCCCAATAATAAATAAATATTTGTGGGTAAAAAAAAAAAAGCCATCTGCTGGTTGGCGTTGGGACTGGGTGGCTTCACAAGGAAGCACTATCCATGGAGACGAGGCATGTGACAAGACTGAGAGCTTGGCATAACTGTTGGCATCAGAGCTCTTGGGAGCACTGATCACATTGTACTGTAGTGACTGTTTACATTTTGTCACTGTAGCCTAGACTGTGAGGTCTATGTGGGAGGAGACTAGATTTTATCATCTTTCTAATAGTAAATGCCTATTCACCCTGCCTAATATTTAGAAGCTGCCAAAAAAATCACACTGAATGGATGCAAAAAATGACCAAATAAATAGATTTTGTCATGAATTCAGCATTCTGTCCACTTCCACCCAGTCATCTGTCTCTGACAATGATGCTCAGGGACCAGTTATCAAAGGATATGAATTTGTCTTTAATAGGACTAACTAGTTCAGAATCAGTAAGTCATCAGTTCAGTTGCTCAGTTGTGTCTGACTTTGCAACCGCATGGACTGCAGCGTGCCAGGCTTTCCTATCCTTCACCAACTCCCAGAGCTTGCTCAAATTTAATGTCTATCAAGTCAGTGATGTCATCCAACCATCTCATCCTCTGTCACCCCCTTCTCCTCCTGCCTTCAATCTTTCCCAGCATCAGGGTCTTTTCCAATGAGTCTGTTCTTCGCCTCAGGTTGCCAAAGTATTGAATAGGCTATGCAAAAGCTTTTTTTTTCTTAATTCTCCTTTCTGAATCTGACATGCATATGTTATACTAATAATTCTTTGAGGTGACAAGAGTCAAAGAAAATTGCACCTGGTGTAATTAAACAGTCAAGGAAGACTTTATTCAAGACTATTGTGGTGCTGGAGAAGACTCTTGAGAGTCCCTTGGATTGCAAGGAGATCCAACCAGTCCATTCTGAAGGAGATCAACTCTAGGATTTCTTTGGAAGGAATGATGCTAAAGCTGAAACTGAAGTACTTTGGCCACCTCATGCGAAGAGTTGACTCTTTGGAAAAGATTCTGATGCTGGGAGGGATTGGGGGCAGGAGGAGAAGGGGACAACAGAGGATGAGATGGCTGGATGGCATCACAGACTCGATGGATGTGAGTCTGAGTGAACTCCGGGAGTTGGTGGTGGACAGGGAGGCCTGGCGTGCTGCGATTCATGGGGTCGCAAAGAGCTGGACACGACTGAGCGACTGAACTGAACTGAACTGAACTGATTGCAGTCCAGAGAGAGACTGACTTCAGTTCCCTTGAAACAAAAGACAGTTCTTAAGCACCCAGGTTTGTTGTTTAGTTGCTGAATCATGTCCAACTCTTGTGACACGATGGACTGCAGCCTGCCAAGCTCCTCTGTCCATGGGATTTTCCAGGTAAGAATTCTGGAGTGAGTTGTTATTCCCTTCTCCAGGCGATCTTCCCAATGAAAGGATAAAACCCGGGTCTCCCTCATTGTGGGCAGATTCTTTACTGTCTGAGCCACAAGGGAATTGACATTTATTGATGGTAAGCTCCTACCCTCTCACAGAAATTGGGAGAGATGGGCTTTATCTTTTTTGATTATATCCAAAGAGATAATTCCAGGTCCTAGAGAAAGTCAGTACTAGGTTTTAAAACTGGAAAAAGGCTGGGAGAAGATTTACACCTTAAAGGAGGAAAAAAAATTATCATTAAAAAAATTAATTTTAATATAGTTTTTTTTACAGTGTTGTGCTTCTGTTGTACAGTAAAATGAATCAGCAATATATGTGTATATATATATATATATATATTCACTTCCTTTTGGACTTCCTTCTCAGTTATGTCACCACAGTGCAGTAAGAAGAGTTCCCTGAATTATACAGTATGTTCTCATTAGTTATCTATTTTACATACTCTAAAAACATGCATTTTGGGTTGATACAATTACATGTTTTTAAAGTAAATGCTCTTTCAGAAAAGGGAGATCAGGGCATATTGTCAAGGAAGGAGAAGGTGGTTTATTTTTCACAAAAAAAAAACAAAACCGCCCCAAACTGTCAACAATGTACAGGAAGAGAACGAGGATTTAGAAAACTACTAGATTTTATGATTAGAAGACTTCATAGAGACTTTATAGCTTCAGGTAGCAATGAGGCGAAAGGCAGTTTTCAGGGAAAGTGAGTAGCTGGGAATCAGTAGCAGGAGGAATCCACTAATTGAAGTTTTTTTAGTAAAATAAGTAAGAGGGAAAAATGATTATTCAGAGGTAGTTGGATGGGGGGGGGCGCAGAATTTGAGCATCTTTGAGGTAACCATAGAGAAGGATACAGAGTGATAAATACTGGGTTATTATCCTCAAGAATTTGGGAAGGAATCTTACAAAGATCACATATAGAAGGATTAATATTAAACGGAGATGAGACACTTCTCCAAGTGAAAAGAAAACAAAGCGAAGTATATATAGAAATGAGGATCATGTTCTTCCATTTTGCTCCTGACATAAGTATCAACACTGAATTTTTTTACTAGGAAATAATGACACTCTTGCTGAAGATACATAAAATGCGAGTTTGCTAAGACATGAAGTCTGTGACCTACACTGCTGCTGCTAAGTCACTTCAGTCGTGTCCGACTCTGTGCAACCCCATAGACGGCAGCCCACCAGGTTCCCCCGTCCCTGGGATTCTCCAGGCAAGAACACTGGAGTGGGTTGCCATTTCCTTCTCCAATGCATCAAAGTGAAAAGCGAAAGTGAAGTTGCTCAGTCGTGTCCAACTCTTCGTGACCCCATGGACTGCAGCCCACCAGGCTCCTCTGTCCATGGGATTTTCCAGGCAAGAGTACTGGAGTGGGGTGCCATTGCCTTCTCCATGACCTACACAAATAGGTGCAAATAAATAACAATAAACAGACGACTTAATTTTAAATATGTCTCTGGATGCAACTTTTGACTTCCCAAATACTCTTTCCTGCCAAGAAAATTTAAGAGCACTGTATAATCTATTACTGTTGTTTAGTCCCTAAATCATGCCTGCCTCTTGCGACTCCATGGACTGTAGCCTTTGAAGCTCCTCTGTCCATGGGATTTTTCCAGGCAAGAATACTGGAGTGGGTTGCCATTCTCTTCTCCAGGGGATCTTCCTGACCCAGAGATCAAACCCACGTCTCCTGCATTGGCAGGCACCAAGCTATCAGGGAAGCCTGTGTAATCTATCAGTTGTTGGGTTATTTGTTCTTATTGCTTCTTGGTGTATTGTCACTTTTTGGTCATATCTTCTGTAAGTGCTTTATTTTAATCTGTAGCTGACAAAGCACTCATCATCTCAGTGAGAAATTAAGAAAAATATTGTTGTAAACTAATAACCTAAGTACTTTAAAACTTTTGACAGGTGCCTTTTATATTTGTCCTACACTTTATGTTCATGAGAATTTCTCTCCACCTCTACCTCTTTCTTCTCCTTCTCCACACCATTTCCATCCCCATCTCCACCCTATCTCCATCACCACATATCCATCTCCGCGTCTATCTAGATAGGTTTGGAGCTTGTTTAGTTTCCAGTAAGCATTCAGGCTCTATCTAAAATCTCTTGTGTTCAAAAATAAATTGGATTAACTGGCATTACAGATCTGTCATTTTTTGTCTCCTGAAAAGTCCCTGATTTGGGGATCATTGGGAAATTCTATTAAACTGTCATGGATGGGGCTTCCTTGGTGGCTCAGTGATAAAGAATCCGTCTGTCAATGCAGGAGATATGGGTTTGATCCCTGGTCTGGGGAGATCCCATATGGTATGAAACATGTGCACCACAATTACTGAGCCTGTGCTCTAGAGCCTGGGAGCCACACCTACCGACCCTTCACGCTGCAAATGTTGAAGCCTGAATGCCCCAAGCTCATGATCCGCAACAGGAGAAGCCGCTGCAATGAGAGGGCCAAGCACTGCAACAAAGAATTGCCCCCGCTTGCTGCCACAACTAGAGAAAAACCTGCCCAGCAATGAAGAACCAGCACAGCCAAAAAAATATTTAAATAAATGATGTAATGGATGAAATTTAAGAGGAGAATACAAAATCCCTCTGCATATTACTGTTATTGTGACACTTCCCCAAATCAGGGAAATGAAGGCTTAAAAAAAAAAGTCATTAAAAAAATTCTTTTAATCAACTCCCTAAAATAAAGTTTTAGATATCTTACTACACCACTACATCTCTCTATTATATAAGTAAGCCAAAAAGATTAAGACAGTAGAGATATATAGATCTTTTCCTTTGCTTTCAAAATATCTAAAAATAGAATCTGTTTACATAGTATGCTGGTAAAAAGCTTATGATAACAAAAATTAGGAATGAAAAATCCCAGACGGTTAGGGATTTAGAGTTCACATACCATCTGCAGTTATTATCCTTGTGGTAATTGTGTACATAAAGCTACCAGATTGGATTTCAAAAGTTCATAGGAAGTATTTACAAAGCCAAGAACAATTTTCTTTGTTGCAATTCTTAACCTACACAAATGCACTTCAGAACAGCAGACGAGAGCACTTGTATTTTCCAATCACTTAAAGACCACTTTAAGAGCCCAAATCCACATGGTTCAGTGCGTCTGGTTATTAACATTTCTCATGGTCTTTTGAGCATATTTGTTAAACAGTTTTTAATTGCTATTTTCTTTTCCTCTTTAAGCAGTTGTCTTTCAAATGAAAAGAAAATCCTGCAGAATTATTATTATTTTTTGCATTGAAAATTTAAAATGAAAATTGTGACAGTGTTCTGAGCAAGCATTTGAATTCCTTTTCCTTCATTATGTGACCCTGGCTTTCTGAAAGTGTCAGCTATCATTTGGCTCGTCACTGAATCATCATCACTATATGCATTGCCTTAGAATGGAGGCTGGACATAAGTTTTTATTTATTTCTCCAGTGCTTGATTTAGTGTTATTTACAATTGAATTTAATGAATATTTATGAATATTTAAAAAATTCAAATTTTAAAAATAAATGTAAAATACCAATGACAAATGTGTTGATACAGTTGTGGAGAAACTGGAAACTTTGCACAGTTGGTAGGTGTGTAAAATTGTGAGGTACTATGGAAAACAGTACGGAAGTCCCCCAAAAGATTAAAAATAAAACTACCACATGATCCAGCAATCTCACTTCTGGATATTTATCCAAAAGAACTGAAATCAGAATCCTGAAGAGATATTAGGTCTCTCATCTTCACTGTAGTGTTATTCATAATAGGGAAGACGTGGAAATAATCTAGCAAGTGGGTAGATAAAGAAAAGGTGGCATATGCATACAGTGGAATATCATTCAGCCTTGAAAAATAAGGACATTTTGCAATATGCAACAATATGGATGAAACTTGAGCATGTTATGCTAAGGGAAATAAGTCAGTCACAAAGACAAACACTCCATCATTCCACTTACATGCTGTATCTAAAATAGTCAAATTCGTGGAACCAAAGAGTGAAATGTGGTTGACAGAAGATGAGGGGAAGGGGGAAATAAGCATACTTTGGCATAAAATTTCAGTTAAACAAGAGGAATAAGCTCTAGAAATTAGCTGTACCACACTGAACCTACAGCCTACAGTCAATGACACTGTATTGTGCATTAAGAAATTTGTTGAGGGTAAATCTCAAGTTAATTTTTCTTAACACAAGGAAATAAGATACAAAAAAATTAGGTGAATAAAATATTTTAGTCCCACTTAAGCCTTAAGATTTCATGTATAGGACACAAAATGGATTCAATTCTCAATGTCCTAATTGCATTGTCATGTTAGCTTTTTGCAATTTTTTTTTTCCTGGACAATTAGGTAGAACTAAATCTTTCTTTGCCTTTAAGTTGCCGTTTCAAAGTAAAGAATAAAATTTATCTAGGTAATTAAAGTGGACTCCGGGTACATATTACTGTAATTCATAAGTTTATCTCAGAAATACTGAGCACTTACTGTATGGCAGGATTTCTGCTACAGGTGCTTAATATAAAGTGGTGAACCTGACAGAAACACTTCTACCTTCATGGAGTTCCCATTCAAAAATAGGAGACTGGCAATGCCATACAAACAATTATAATTCCCAACTGTGATAAGTCCTATGGGGAGAAAGCAGTGAGTAATGAGAGAGCAATTAACACCAGGAAATCTACAAAGATTCAGAATGATGGGAGAAAGTCCCTCCTTAGGGGTCACCATAAGCAGGGACCTACTGTCATTGTGTCCCGGTGAAGACGGAGTCTGTTATTCCAGGAAGAATGAGCTGTGCCCCTGGAGGCCTTGAGTTGGGAAAAAGCTTGGTATATTTCTGAACTGAGAAGAGGGTTTAGCACAATGGGACAGAGAGAGAGGAGAAGACACATGGGAGTTGGGAAGTTGGGGTAGATAGAGGCCAAATGATGCAGGCACTTGTAGCTCATGATACAGAGTTGCTTGTTTTTGAAGCCCAATGGGAAACTGGGGAAAATACAAATATGAGATTAGCATGATCTAAATTCTTTCTTTCTTTAACTGACAAGTCTAGCTTACAGGAGGCGAGGACTTTGAGTAGTGAGGGAGAGGGTGGCAGGGAACACTCCATATTGAGGAAATAAGTCAGGAAGTATTGGGTTGGCAAAAAGGTTCATTCAGGTTTTCTGTAACTGAAAAATCTGAATGAAATTTTTGGCCAAGCCAATTCATCTTTGTCTGCTTTAATGAATGTGTTTGTTGAGGAGCAACAGATAATTATAAACATGATAGATTCTGTGTTTTGTTAAAATTACTTATGTTTTTGTCTATGTTTTATGACTTTTCTTATGTTTAGAATCTGTATAAAGTCTTATTACTTATTTTAATTTGTCTGAAAATTTAAGATCATAATACCGTAACTATGGCCTTCATCATGTCATCCAATACAATTTTATTAACCACAGGCTATGTGATAAGTATTGTGCATAGCTAAGGCGATGGCACCCCACTCCAGTACTCTCGCCTGGAAAATCCCATGGACGGATTTTGCAGTCCATGGGGTCGCAAAGAGTCGGACACGACTGAGCGAGTTCACTTTCACTTTTCATTTCCATGCATCGGAGAAGGAAATGGCAACCTGCTCCAGTGTTCTTGCCTGGAGAATCCCAGGGAGAGGGGAGCCTGGTGGGCTGCTGTCTATGGGGTCACACAGAGTCGGACACGACTGAAGCGACTCAACAGCAGCAGCAACAGTAGACATCTACAACTGTCATCCTGTCCCACCCTATCTCTCTCATGCCTGTTGTCTTTTTTTGCCTTTTTGGATCACTAAATTGTACAATCACTACTCACTCTTTTTACCATCTTCTTACACTTAAAAAAAATTATCATTTCTTTATATCTCTTATCAAATGACAACTGTAATTCAACTCCAGAGAGACTGATACTGCTGAAACAGGTAGCTTGAGCTAGTATTATAGAAGAAAATAAATCTCATCTCATGCCTTAATTATTAGAGCTCAGACTATCTAAATTTGGTGCTACTTCTATAAATTATGTTATTTTGACAAGAAGAAGATTGGAAAATAATTCTCAAAACTAAAAAAAGATCAGCATCTTATTTTCTATCTAGACCTATTGGAAAAGACCTCAATGATAGGAAAGATTGAGGACAGAAGAAGAAGGGGACAACAGAGGATGAGATGGTTAGATGGCATCACCAACTCAATGGACATTAATTTGAGCAAACACCAGGAGATGGTGAAGGACAAGGAAGCCTGATGTGCTGAGTTCATTGGGTTGCAAAGAGTCACAAAGTGACAGAACAACAACAAAATATACATTTAACTGTATTTCTGTATCAACCTATTTATCTGGAAACATACACATTTAAAGAAAATATCAGCCCAAAGTAATTCTGATTCAAAATTAGGAAAGGTGTACCAGTAACGCTGAAGAAGCTGAAGTTGAACGGTTTTATGAAGACCTACAAGACCTTTTAGAACTAACACCCAAAAAAGATGTCCTTTTCATTATAGGGGACTGGAATGCAAAAGTAAGAAGTCAAGAAATACCTTGACTAACAGGCAAATTTGGCCTTGGAATGTGGAATGAAGTAGGGCATAGACTAATAGAGTTTTGCCAAGAAAATGCACTGTCCATAGCAAATACCCTCTTCCAACAACACAAGAGAAGACTCTACACATGGACATCACCAGATGGTCAACAATGAAATCAGATGGATTCTATTCTTTGCAGCCAAAGATGGAGAAGCTCTATACAGTCAACAAAAACAAGACCAGGAGCTGACTGTGGCTCTATGAACTTCTTATCACCAAATTCAGACTTAAATTGAAGAAAGTAGGGAAAACCGCTAGACCATTCATGTATGACCTAAATCAAATCCCTTATGACTATACAGTGGAAGTGAGAAATAGATTTAAGGGCCTAGATCTGATAGACCTAGATAGAGTGCTTGATGAACTATGGAATGAGGTTCATGACATCGCACAGGAGACAGGGATCAAGACCATCCCCATGGAAAAGAAATGCAAAAAAGCAAAATGGCTGTCTAGGGAGGCCTTACAAATAGCTGTGAAAAGAAGAGAGGTGAAAAGCAAAGGAGAAAAAGAAAGATATAAGCATCTGTATGCAGAGTTCCAAAGAATAGCAAGAAGAGACAAGAAAGCCTTCTTCAGCGATCAATGCAAAGAAATAGAGGAAAACAACAGAATGGGAAAGACGAGAGATCTCTTTAAGAAAATTAGAGATACCAAGGGAACATTTCATGCAAAGATGGGCTCTATAAAGGACAGAAATGGTCTGGACCTAACAGAAGCAGGAGATATTAAGAAGAGGTGGCAAGAATACACAGAAGAAATGTACAAAAAAAGATCTTCACGACCCAGATAATCATGATGATGTGATCACTCATCTAGAGCCAGACATCCTGGAATGTGAAGACAAGTGGGCCTTGGAAAGCATCACTACAAACAAAGCTAGTGGAGGTGATGGAATTCCAGTTGAGCTATTTCAAATCCTGAAAGACGATGCTGTGAAAGTGCTGCACTCAATATGCCAGCAAGTTTGGAAAACTCAGCAGTGGCCACAGGACTGGAAAAGGTCAGTTTTCATTCCAAGCCCAAAGAAAGGCAATGCCAAAGAATGCTCAAACTACTGCACAATTGCACTCATCTCACATGCTAGTAAATTAATGCTCAAAATTCTCCAAGCCAGGCTTCAGCAATACATGAACCATAAACTTCCTGATGTTCAAGCTGGTTTTAGAAAAGGCAGAGGAACCAGAGATCAAATTGCCAACATCCGCTGGATCATGAAAAAAGCTAGAGAGTTCCAGAAAAACATCTATTTCTGCTTTATTGACTATGCCAAAGCCTTTGACTGTGTAGATCACAATAAACAGTGGAAAATTCTGAGAGAGATGGGAATACCAGACCACCTGACCTGCCTCTTGAGAAATCTGTATGCAGGTCAGGAAGCAGCAGTTAGAACTGGACATGGAACAACAGACTGGTTCCAAATAGGAAAAGGAGTACATCAAGGCTGTATATTGTCACCCTGCTTATTTAACTTATATGCAGTGTACATCATGAGAAACACTGGACTGGAAGAAGCACAAGCTGGAATCAAGATTGCCAGGAGAAATATCAATAATCTCAAATATGCAGATGACACCACCCTTATGGCAGAAAGTGAAGAGGAACTAAAAAGTCTCCTGATGAAAGTGAAAGAGGAGAGTGAAAAAGTTGGCTTAAAGCTCAACATTCAGGAAACGAAGATCATGGCTTCTGGTCCCATCACTTCATGGGAAATAGATGGGGAAACAGTGGAAACAGTGTCAGACTTTTTTTGGGGGGGCTCCAAAATCACTGCAGATTGTGACTGCAGCCATGAAGAAGAAAAGTTATGACCAACCTAGATAGTATATTCAAAAGCAGAGACATTACTTTGCCAACTGAGGTCCGTCTAGTCAAGGCTATGGTTTTTCTAGTGGTCATGTATGGATGTGAGAGTTGGGCTGTGAAGAAGGCTGAGCGCTGAAAAATTGATGCTTTTGAACTGTGGTGTTGGAGAAGACTCTTGAGAGTCCCTTGGCCTGCAAGGAGATCCAACCAGTCCATTCTGAAGGAGATCAGCCCTGGAATTTCTTTGGAAGGAATGATGCTAAAGCTGAAACTCAAGTACTTTGGCCACCTCATGCAAAGAGTTGACTCATTGGAAAAGACTCTGATGCTGGGAAGCGATTGGGGGCAGGAGGAGAAGGGGACGACCGAGGATGAGATGGCTGGACGGCATCACTGATTCAATGAACATGAGACTGAGTGAACTCCGGGAGTTGGTGATGGACAGGGAGGCCTGGTGTGCTGCGATTCATGGGGTCACAAAGTGTTGGACATGACTGAGTGACTGAACTGAACTGAATACTAGGCTGTATATTGTCACCCTGCTTATTTAACTTATATGCAGCGTACATCATGCAAAATGCTGAGCTAAATGAAGCACAAGCTGGAAACAAGATTGCCAGGAGAAATATCAATAACCTCAGATATGCAGATGACACCACACTTATGGCAGAAATTGAAGAAGAACTGAAGAGCCTCTTAATGAAGGTTAAACAGGAGAGTGAAAGAGCTGGGTTAAACGTCCACATTCGAAAAACGAAGATCATGACATCTGGTCCCATCACTTCATGGCTATATATGAGGAAACAATGGAAAGAGTGACAGACTATATTTTCCTGGGCCCCCAAATCACAGCGGATGGTGGCTGCAGCCAAGCAATTAAAAGATGCTTGCTCCTTGGAAAAACAGCTATGACCAACCTAGACAGCACGTTAAAAAACAGAGACATTACTTTATCAACAAAGGTCTGTGTAATAAAATCTATGGTTTTTTCCAGTAGTCATGTATGGATGTGAAAGTTGGACTATAAGGAAGGCTAAGCACTGAAGAACTGATGCTTTGAGAGTCCCTTGGACTGCAAGGAGATCAAACCAGTCAATCCTAAAGGAAGTCAACCCTGAATATTCATCGGAGGGACTGAAGCTTCAATATTTTGGCCACCTCATGCTAGAACCAACTCATTGGAAAAGACCCTAATGCTGGGAAATATTAAAGGCAGGAGGAGAAGGGGATGACAGAGGATGAGATGGTTGGATGGCGTCACTAACTCAATGGACAGAAGTTTGAGTAAGTTCTGAGAGACAGTGAAGGACAGGGAAGCCTGGCGTGCTGCAGTCCATAGGGTGGCAAAGAGTCAGACATGACTGAGCAAATGAACAATAACAAGTGTAATTCTTAAAATGAGCAAATAAAATCCCTAAAATTGGAGAGCAGTTTTGCATACTTAATGGTTTGATTAAGTATTTAAGCTAATTGCCATTTCTTCTCTCTTTTTGGTGACGAATGCTCAAATGTTTAGCTACTTTTTTTTTTTTTTTCGGCTATTGCCACAAATTGTACTGGCTTTCATTAGAGTTACATCTTTTGTCCATTTACAATGCACACTTTAGTCACTCTTAAAAATGCCTTTCTTTGGTTATTGCCCATACTCTTGTTAATGATGACTTCTCTGATACTTCTCGAAAGAAACACACTTAGCAAGCATTGTGGAGTTGAACTCCTGAGTTTCTGCAATGATTTTTCTATGGTTCTTCCTTAGCATTTCTAGATTTTCTGTGTTGTAAGAACTGAAGTTTAATATTTAGTAAGCACATAAATTTCTTGCATAAAATTGAATATTTTTATAAAAGTTTTTATTGTATTGAGGAAAATATGCACAGATTAAAGGAATAAACATTGAGAACTTGTGTTTGAAAATTTAGCTCCATATTTTGAAATATTTGTCAGTGTTATGAAAATACTTATTTCCCACTACAAGTATAAATTAATATATTTTCCTTACTCTAGATGCAAAAAAAATTTAGTCCCATATTTTGAAATATTTGTCAGTGTTATGAAAATACCTATTTCCCACTGCAAGTATAAATTAATATATTTTCCTTAATCTAGATGCAAATATGATCAATTGTTTTAGTAAAGCTATATGACAGTCTCACAATAATTTAATGGTTAAATATGTCACTTTCTTGTAGGTGAATTAATCATTGATAATATATGCAGCCATCATGAAGATAGTCTTTCTTCATTGTTGAGAAGATGAAAGACATATTATACATATATATCAATTTATCAATATTTATCAGTTTGTTTCTGAGCATGGTCCTGAGAAAAGAATGATATATCAAACATGTGTTCTTAGTATGCTAGCCCATTGATTTGAAAAAGGTTTCCCCTAGGACAAACAAATAAGGAAAGAAATGCAATCAAATGAACAATATAGAATTAAAAATCACTCCCATTTTTCCACATGCAACAAATCAGTCATTGTTTTCACAGAAAAAAAATACAAAGTGTATATATAGAATTGGTAGTCTCACTGATTTCAAAACCTAGGAAAATATTTTTTTAAACAAGGGGCTTACACTGGTTACCTTTCACTTGCTTAAAATTATCAGATGTTGTGAAATTACTCAGTCATGTATGAGCACCCACTGTGTACTGTCCTTGCAGCAATCCTGTCCTTCTAGCCCCTGACTTTTTTAAAAGGGATTTGTAGGGCAATACATATGTTGTTTTCTCTGAAAATGCTGACAAGAAGCCAAAACACTAGGGCTCATGTGTGTGAGATCATGGTTCCCTCTATACCTGCAGAATGCTTATGAAGGAATTTTTTTCTCTAGTATGCTGTAAATGCTTGTTTGTCGATGATGTGGTAGTAAAAATTCTTAATATTTCTTCTGTCAAATCAAAATTATGGGTGCTAGTTTATGGTAACTGGGATCTAGTTAATTAGATCTTTTTACAACAAAGGAACCCTTTCAGTATCTTTACCTATCATATTGAAGAAGGAAATGGCAACCCACTCCAGTATTCTTGCCTGGAAAATCCATGGACAGAGAAGCTGGTAGGCTACAGTCCATGGGGTCGCAAAGAGTTGGACACGACTGAGTGACTTCACTTCACTTCACCTATCATATTCGCTCAAGATTTGAGGATAACTTGCCCAGTTGACAGCTATCAGTTGAGGATGTCAACAGGATCAGGTTGAAGAGCTGAATGCTGAAGACCTGTTAGCCTAAAGGTCAGTGATTTCTCAACACTGGCTATGGAATAGAATCACTTGGAAACTTTAATACTGATTGTCAGGTTGGAAACAGATTCATTCAATTGGAACCAAGGGCAGAGGGCAACTGGACACAGGTGTTTTTATACGTCCCAGAGGCGCTCCTCAATGTCTAGACAAGGTTCAGAAACTAGAGAGTGATTCCTTTTTAGACAGAAAGTAAAGAATTGGAAAGTCTTAGTTAGAAGGACTGCAACATGACATTATTTCTTTCATTGGATCTGAGGTTCTTAAATGGTTGGGGGACCAGCAGCATTAGCATCTGGGAACTAGTTGGAAAGGCAGATTTTCAGGCCCCAGAATGGACCTACTAAACCAGAAGTTCTGTAGCTGGAGCCCAGAGTTCTGTTTTAAAGTCTTTTAGGTGATTCTAATGTAATTTAAGGGGCTTCCCTGGTAGCTCAGTGGTAAAAAATTCACCTGCCAATGCAGAGACATAGGTTTGATCCTTGGGTTGGAAAGATCCCTGAAGAAGAAAATGGCAATCCACTCTAGTGTTCTTGCCTGAGAAATCCCATGGACAGAGGAGTGTGGTGGGCTACAGTCCATGGGGTTGCACAGAATTAGAATCAACTTAGCACCAGCAAGGACAAAAAGTCTGAGAACCATCATTTTAGGTAAAGCCTTAGTTAACATAGATAATATGGAGACCAACAGTTAAAGCTCTTCCCATTCATTACTCAGAGTTCCATTAGATAGAAGGTACCCAATCAAGCAATTGATGTACATCTTGTCTACAATAAATAGCTTTATCATTGGAATAAAGTAGTTGACATAGATGACATTTTATTATTCTAAGAACCTTCCAAGAATAATGAGTGACATGGCATAAATATCCATATCCAAAAGCAAGTGCTATTCCAAAGAATATTTTCTGAATATTTCTATTCCTTTGCTATTATAATCCCTGAAACACAATGGCCTCTCCCTAATTTTCAAATATATTTCCAAAACAAACCATTTCTCTGTTAGTCAAAATTAGAGCCAGAAAAATGGATTTTCAGGTGATTTCCTTTCTTGTCTGAAGGCCAAAATTGCTATCAAGACAAGAAAACATATTTATATTCTGTGGTGGAACTGAATGTCTTCCAAGGGCCATAAGAATAATTAGAATCCCCATCACTACTCTCTTGACCGACTCCAAGTATTTTATCTGTTTAAGGAAAACCTCATCTGTCTTCTGTCTCTGGCCTGGAAGTTTGTAGTACTCTTTCATTGTTACTGTTAAATTTGGTTTTCTTTATGACATGCAGTTTTTTCCTACTGGATTTCTACTCTCAACTTTGAATTCCTATGCTGTTTATAACTTCTTCTTTTTCCTGTTACACCTATTTCTTTTTGATAAGCTATGCCCTTTCACTGTTGTACAGCATGAGTCAAATCCCATCACATTCCAATAATATCTCTCTGTTCATGTGTACTTCTTAGGGTTAAAACTGAGAAAGAAGTTTGGGCTTCGGACTTTTAATATTCAGATATAGTCATCTGGGTCTAAATACTAAATAGTTAAATGCCAGATTTAAAATTCTCTTTCTGTCTCATTGAGTCACAGAAATACAGGACTAGAAAGAATTTGGGTTTTGGGTAGTTCTGGAAACTGTTTTATGGTTTTTCTTCTCATGTAACAATCATTATGCTACCTAGCAATTACTAAGAAACTTTAAACTTGTTATTTCTGTTTTTGTCCTTCAAAGAACAATTTAAATATCTTTTCCTTCAGCTGCTAATTATTCCACCAGGAGTACATTGTTGGTGATGTAATATGGAATTTGAAAAACCTGAATTATGTTTGTCATTGCAAACAATACCCATCTTTGTTTTTTTTTTTTACATCTACTCTTATTTTCCAGAATCTAGACCCTGAAGCGGAATGATATTATAACCACATTTTCATGTCTTTCTAAGTCTTGCCTTTGGAGGCAAGTTCATTTTCTTAAGCATTGGTTCTCAAACTTCACAGTGCATCAGAATCACCTGGAAGGCTTATTCAAACACAGATTGCTCCCCAAGCCCAGAATTCCTGATTCAGTAAGTCTGCAGAGGGGCTCAAGGAATTGCCTTTCTAACAAATTTCCAGCTGATGCTGCTGGTGCTGTGGCCACATTTTGGGTACCACAGTTAAGATGATCTTCCTTTACTAGAAGAAAAACCAATGATCTAAAAAACATCAAAGTTGCCCTCAATTCCTCAAATAACTACTTTTCATCTCATTTCATTTCTCCCTGTGGTAGCCAGAGTGATCATCTTAAAATATGAACTAAACCTGTATAGGACTCTTGAGCTTGGTTGCCCATCTGCCCCGAACTTTTTAGCATCTTTCTGGGGCTATTGAAGTAAAATCCACTCTCCAAACCCTGAGCCCCTTTACATGAATTACAAGGCTCAGCATAAACTCTAGCTTTATTGCTCTCATCTCAGGGCACACTTTCCTCTCATATTATCTCTTTTTAAAATATACATCTTATGAGCTAAATACTTTTTTATTTTCCTCATTGCACTGATGAGGGATAAAGAGAGAGTAAGCATTAAACCCAAAGTCACATATATCTTAAGTGGTTGAGTCAGGATTCTTACTTAGCTCCATCTGACTCACACAAGCACAGTATTTTATCTATTCCTTTGACAGAAAATGTTTAGCATTGACATATATACACTTCTGCTACTGCTGCTAAGTCGCTTCAGTCGTGTCCAACTCTGTGAGACCCCATAGATGGCAGCCCTCCAGGCTCCCCTGTCCTTGGGATTCTCCAGGCAAGAACACTGGAGTGGGTTGCCATTTCCTTATACACTACCATGTGTAAAATAGATAGCTCGTGGGAAGTTTCTGTATAACACAGAGAGTTCAGCTTGGTGCTCTGTGATGACCTAGAGGAGTGGGATGAGGGGGTGGATGGAGTCTCAAGGGGGAGTGGATATATATATACATAGAGCTGAATGACAATATTGTACAGAAGAAACTAACATAACATTGTAATTGTAAAATGTTCCAATTAAAAAAAAGGAAAAAAAATACCCTGAATCATGAACCACTTCCCCTTCATGGAAGGGGAGACCTGAAAAAAAGGAGTCTGACCACCCATATTATTCTTAAAGGGCCCAAATGATGGTTGTGACAGATAGAATTATGGAAGTCAGGAGGGCAGTTGGCAATGGGGAATTTGCTTTTAGAAGGACAGAGCATGCAGTGATGCTCAGGAATTCATGATTCTACCACTAACATCTCAGTGGCTCAGTTTCCTCTCCTACAAAATGAGGAGCTGATCTGGAATTAATCCTTTGGATTTTATCTAGCTTCCTAAAGGAAACATGTAAATGAAAGAGAGGAAGTGAAAGAAAGATATTGGGGCTTAAAGAGTCAGTGAGTGCTCAAGGTATTGAGTCATTAGTCTCCCTCTGATGTAAAAGGAGAAAATGAGACAATGATTGAGATTAAAGAAAACTGCCTTTTAAGAAATTACTTAGGTGGGATAATTAATACAACCATGTGTAGAATGGAGACTGTCTCCAAATTAGCCTAAGAAGTCTAAACTAAAATATGTAATGGTCAAAGTCAAGTAGTATTTATAGGAGAGAGAAGCTTTATAGGAACTTCATAGGAGAAATAAGCTTCAGTTTGTACAGTGCGATGTGAAGTGTGTGTATTCAGTTTGGGTGGCGTAATGTGAAAGTGTTAGGAAATTCTAGCTGCCCCTCAAATATTATAATATTTCTGACCCTCTTAAAATATTGATTGGGTTTCTACCATTAAAATAAACCCATTTGAATGTAGTTTGTATTGTTAAAAAAAGGAAAATGATAGGATTGACTCTTAGCAGTAGGGTTTTAATTGTCTGAATTTGAGTAAATGAATATATGGTCCAGGCAAACCGCTATTTTGGATGTTAACTGAATTGTACCTGTTCAATTATAGATTAGACTGTGTATATATATGTATTGTATGTAATATAATACACATAGTATATGTAATATACAAATTTAATATTATATATACATATAAATAAAATATATGTACATGTATTTTGTTATGCATATGATAATTGTGTTTTGATACTACAATAGGACCAACGTTTATCTAATGCTTACTGTGAGCCAAATTCCAAATTAAGTTCTGTAGAGATGTTATCTCTTATTCATCACAGTTTATGAGATTGATAGTGATATTTCCCACTTTTCATAGGTGATGGAACTGAGGTGTAAAACAAAGATAAGGAAAAATTTCCTAAGGTCATACAGTTTCTAAATGATAGAGCCAGGATTGGAATATAAGACCATTTGGCTTCTAAGATGTATTTGTCATCTTTGTCTATTTTCCTCAGATCCCCAAATTGACCAGAGAAAAGAAGTTTTTAAGCAATGTTTTTCATGTGTTTTTTGCTTATTTCTCCATTACTCAACACAGTTGGGTACCAGCATAATATGGAATATTCTCTCTTATGAGAACTCAGGTACATGGAAATGTTTTCAAAACTTAGTAAGCAGAAGCCACTTCCACTTTTATACTACAACTCCTGTTGGTAGAGCCTTGGCCAACCCCACAATATTTGTCTTCTTCTGGAGATAAACAATAGAACCTTTAATCTCCCAAATGTCTAACAGTCGTAGAGCTTTGGCTAGCCTGGGAGAGAGAGGTTGGCACTTCAAGTTGCTATGAGAACCTTCAAGATAATGATCATAACTTCTGTATGTATTATGCTGTAAATGTGCTTAGTATGGGCACATTGGGTGCATTGATTGATATATACAATTACCTCAATTCAGTGTTGCTACCTGAGACTGGACTATGTTTGTATCATCTTCTTATCACTTCCTAATTTATACAACTCCCTTTAGCTTTCAGTAGATTGACTTATATTGCTGTGGCTATCCACTATTGATTAGGAGACTTAGAAAGACTTGGAGAAACATTTTTTTTCCTGAAAAAGTAGACAAGTAATTTGTTTGTTATGTTTTCAGTTATTTCATTTATTTTTATTGGATCAAGAACAGAAACTTTGAGATTTAAAAATAATGGAAATGTAATTTATCATGCAAATAAACTATTATTCATTTGGTTTAAATGATAGATTTGATCTAATAACATGTTTAAATTTAGATTGCCCCCCTTTTCAGTGTTTTGCCATTCATGTTCTTCTCTCTGGAGAACTTCCCTTTGCTACCAATAAGAAAACAGATCTAGAAAATGATGTGAGGTGAAAGAATTTTACCAATGTTTGCCTGAAAGAAACAGAACTTTAACAGCTGGAAAAAATGATCAAATATACATGAAAGGTAGAGACATGGAAAGAGACAACATCCATAAAAAACAAAAAGAAAATATGGGCTCACTTGCATCTTCATTGAAACCAGGGTTTCTTGCAAAAGGGTGTTTTGCAATCACAAATTCGGGGGGAAAACACTCCCTGGCAAGAAATTACTCTTAGTGTTTGGCAGGAGATTGAATAAAGTTCTTCATAACACTTTCAAATGTCTGCAGCTTCCCTCAACTGTCACAAACACTGCCCACAAGGCAGTAATTGGCTCTGGTTGACTCCACAAAGTTGCTCTCATGAGTAAATTAGGACCAAACTAAATTTCTTCTTCCTAGTCCTGTGGGAAACATAGTGAGATACAGTCAAAATGAAGCCATTCAGAAAGAAGAATTAACTTTCTCATCTTCAGATCTGAAACATTTAGGCAATAATTTTGGTAATATATTTATTATGGCCAAGGGGAAAAAATGGCTAAATTCTTACACAGTGGAAATTGCACATTTGCTCAGAACAGATTACATCTTTAAGTCACAAATGAAAGCACATCTTCTAGTAGGAATTCCATTTGGAATTTCCAGTTGGCAAAGTGCTTCCAGTTTTGAAAAAAGTCACAGCAAATGACATTCCATTTGGGTCTAACAGAATAGCTAACATTGAAGAGATGTCACAGATCAAAATGAAGTAGGCTTTTCTTGGGTTAGTCTTCATCTCCACAGAAAATTCAGAAATAAGATGGATATGGGAGTCACTGTTGTTTGAATTGTATATTGATATCCTTGCTGCATTGGGAACCATTGCAAGAAGGATTCAGTTCATTTCAGTTCAGTTGCTCCGTCCTGTGCAACTCTTTGTGATCCCAGGGACTGCAGGACGCCAGGCTTCCCTGTCCTTCACCAGCTCCCAGATCTTGCTCAAACTCATGTCCATCCAGTTGTTAATGCCATCCATCTATCTCATTCTCTGTTGTCCCCTTCTCCTCCTGCCTTCAATCCTCCCAAGCATCAGGGTCTTTTCCAATGTGCTAGTTCTTCGCATCAGGTGGCCAAAGTATTGGAGTTTCAGCCTCTGCATCAGTCCTTCCAATGAATACTCAGGACATGACTGAGCAACTGAACTGACTGATTTCCATTAGGATCGACTGATTTGATCTCCTTGCAGTCACTGGAGAAAGGAATGGCAAACCACTTCAGTACTCTCTCCTTGAGAACCCCATGAACAGTATGAAAAGGCAAGAAGGATTCAATCAGTTCAGTTCAGTCGCTCAGTCATGTCTGACTCTTTGCGATCCCATGAATCACAGCATATCAGGCCTCCCTGTCCATCACCAACTCCCAGAGTTCACCCAAACGCATGAGCATCAAGTCGGTGATGCCATCCAACCATCTCATCCTCTGTAATCCCCTTCTCCTCCTGCCCCCAATCACTCCCTACTCATTCATAAAGGCTAAGAACTTAATTAAGGAGATAATGCGCTATAGTTTATAGCTGGGATACAAGTTGGGTAGAGATTTTTGTGAGAAGTCTTACTAGAAATATCACTTATGGTAACATAAAGGTATTTGCTCAAATATAAAGATATTTTTCTCTGAGGGACTAAAACCAATTGCTTCAGTTGGAATGAAAACAGTGATGTTTGGAGAATGTACTCCAAGTCTATTTCTTTTGTTCCTGTATAATAGAAACTAGTAATTTAAGTTATACATTAATGTGTGTATTATTTTCCTGGGACTGTATAGTACAGTAACAGAAACGAAGTTTAAAATCATTAGGTTTGGTTCTTTCTGAGAACTGTAAGGAAGAGTCTTCTCCATGCCTTTCTCCTGGTTTCCGGTGGATTGCTGGCAGTCTTTGGCCTATAGATGACTCACTCCTTCATCTCCACGTGTTGCTCTCTTTGTGTTTCTGTCTCTTCATATCATCTTCCCTCTATGCATGTTTGTCTCTGCAGCCAAATTTCCCCTCTTGATAAGGAGACCCGTCATATCGGATTAGAGCCTGCCCTAATGAACTCGTTTTAATTTGATTATTTTTTGCAATGACCCTCTCTCCTAATATTAGGTCACCTTCTGTGATGCTGGACAGAAGGACTTCAGCATATCTCTTTTCAAGGAACACAATTCAACCATAACGGTGCGTCATCAGTAAAGCTCACATTTTTAAAGGAACCATGATTCCCCATGTTTTGTATAGCTGGAAACATTGGTTTAGAGATCTTATGCAGTGAAACAATGCATTGTCTAGCTGATGGAAGCTTTCTCAAAACCTAGACCCAGGACACCTGACACTTTCTGAAGTTACTTTTGGTATCTGAAACACTGATTACTTCTTAGACAGTAGCACTAACATTTCATCATAAATTGTGTTTCATACAGAGAGGAAGCTGTAGAAACTCTATCCAGAGACAAGGAAAGGTAGGCTGCTCCTTCTCTGATTTGTCTACATTCAAAGGCAGCAGGAAAGGGACCTCTTGCTCCCCTGTGCTTCCCTGAATCACATTAACACTATCCAATAACTACTCAACACAAGACTGCTCCTTTTAAAGCTCATATTCAAGCTATCTTTCAATAGTTTGCTAGTCTCTATGGTCCATGTCCATATAATGTATTAATTACCACTACCAGCTCATAGTAGTTCTTTCCACTCCTTTACTGTCCCTGACACTATAGCTACTTTTACTGGAGCTATCTGACCTATGCACAATTCACTGATGCTTTTGTTCACCCTGTCTTACTTACATACACACAGACACACATGTATTGGGCTACTTATGTACATTTACAGTGATATAACTGCTCATTCATGTACATCAACAGTGTGTAGGTCAATACTGGTATGGTAAACTAGAGATATCCTAGGGAAGTTCCCAAATAGCTGATGCTCTTTCTCTTATTCAGTCAGTGGTGGAAAGTCAAAAAAGACTTCTGATCAAGTTGTTCATTGAAATATATAAATATTAAACTGGAAACAGACATGAATTAGGAGGTTATTGAAACTGCTGAAAAAGAAATAAAGAATACTTAGCCAAAAACAATGTTAAGAAAAATGCAAAGAAGGATTTTAACTTCTCTGATGATGACTGCAGCCATGAAATTAAGACACTTGCTTCTTGGAACAAAAGCTATGACAAACTTAGCATATCCAAAAGCAAAGACATCACTTTGCCAACAAAGATTCATGTAGTCATAGCTATGTTTTTTTTTCCAGTTGTCATGTATGGATGTGAGAGTTGGGCCATAAAGATGGCTGAGTGCCAAAGAATTGATGCCTTTGAATTGTGGTGCTGGAGAAGACTCTTGAGAGTCCCCTAGACAGCAAAGACATCAAACCAATCAATCCTAAAGGAAATCAACCCTAAATATTCATTGGAAAGACTGACGCTGAAGCTCCAATACTTTGGCCACCTGATGTGAAGACCCCGCTCATTGGAAAAGACACTGATGCTGGGAAAGATTGAAGGCAAGAGGGCAGAGGAAAGACTGAAGAAAGAGGGCGGCAGAGGATGAGATGGTTAGATAGCATCACCAACTCAGTGGACATGAATCTGAGCAAATTCTGGGAGATGGTGAAGGACAGGGAAGCCTGGCACTCTGCACTCCATGGGGTAACAAAGAGTCAGACAGGACTTAGTGACTGTTCAACAACAACAACAAGCTTCCTTTAAGGTGAAAAACCAAACAAAACGTAAGACCTGGAAGTTAATTGAATATGTTAGGTGAAGGGTAAAGAGTCAAAACTGGCCAAGTCAAAATTAGTTGAGGCTGTAACATACACACACACAAAGAGAAGGGTCTGGTTTGGGTGACAGAAGAAGAGACAATACATTTTGTTTTGGACTTTGAGAAATTTAGGCAAACAATGCAGTCTTTCAGGATGGTTGACTTTTATGCCTTTTTGCTAATTTTGTAAAGTAAGGGTTTATTTTTCCTGGTCTGGGTCTCTTGATCATTGGTGAATGAACTGGCATAGAAGGCAGCTTGAGTCCAGAGTCTTCTTCCCAAGCATGTTTCAATCCACTCTAAGTAGGCAGCTGCCTGTTATGTCCACCACTAGATGCCCCCCGCCCCCCCAACCTACTCTTCTCTCACGGATTTGATTTTGATACCAAAGTGTTTGCTCATCTACTCTCTTGAACTGTTTAAAAAAGCACCTTGACATTTCTAACCAGCTGATGATTTATAAAAATTCTAACTCCCACTTTCCTATCAACAAAGTTATAACAATATTCTCACCCATAAATATGATTCCAAGTATATTATAAAAACAACTGCCCTCATTCAATGAAAAAGAGCTTTAGAGGATTATATACTTCAATTCAGTTTCACCAATGCCTGTATTGAAAGAATATAGTCTTCTGGATCATTTTCCTTCGTTTTAAAGGAAAGTGATGGGAATTTAATCATCCCTTATGTAGGCAAAATTTGAATGGGATGAAGATAAATATATGATTTGAGTTTGAGTTATGAGAGGAGAGAAAAATGAAAAAAAACAAACAAACCAGAACTCTAAAGCTAGAGTTGAATATCTATAGACAATCACTAGACATCAGACAATTTATCACAATGTGAGAAGTGACATACAATTGTAGGGGCCAAAGAAAAACCCAGCAGGGCATCTGCCAGCATCATCCAAGCACCTGGAGGAACGTGAGGTCTACTGTGAATATTTGAAACCCCACATGGTCCCTACTTTGATTTAAATACACTCTAAGCAATGAATAGTTGGAGTTTTATCTTACTATTTATAATTTATGAATTTCTTATGCCGTTGAAATAGTCACAATTTCCAATACCCAGTTTTCCCCCTGCACTGTCACTCACACTGCAGCATTCTTGGCCATTCAGTTCCCTTTGTCATTCCTTGGATTCCTCATTTGCAAGAGTGGGGGGCATTCCGTTTGTCACTTCCCTCTCTCAGACCGCTGGGAAGACTGATGAGATCATGTGTTGAAAGCCTACTGGACTCCTTGGAAACAAGATGCAACATATGCACACTGTTTCATCCTTATCTATCTCCACATTGAGGTAAAATAAATTAAAATGAACACAGCTGGGGCTTGATTACAGTAGGATTCAGGGACTGAAACTGTCATTTGTGAAAAGAATACTTCTCCCTTTGAAACAGGTTTTCTTTCCAAGGACCTTGAAAATGAGATGCTGAAAATTTTTCCTTTTCTAATTGATTCCCTGCATGTGATATGTTCGGGAGGGAGAAATTTTCCTCTACCATTCTAGGTTCTCTGGCTGATCTAAGAATTAAAATGACTTGAGATAGATTTGTCGGGGGAGTAATTTCCTTGGTTCTGTCTCACTGCAGCAAAAATTTGAAATGGCAGACCAGTGTTACAGCTTTGTTACAGCTCAGTTTTACTTGGCAAGCAAAGGAAAATACATCCTCTAGGTGTGAGGGTGTGTCGACCCAAAAGAAAAGAGTGGCTCAATTTTGGCTCCTCTTTTTATATGTTTTTTTCTCCTCCCCCTGAGCCTGCCCTATGTTAATTGTGCTAGCCAGGAAGGCTGTTTCACCTGAGGTTCTCACTCCGGTCCTCAGGCCTTCCTTTGTTCTATTTTCCCAGACTTCTCCCTTCTTTTCCTTTTAGCCACCACCCATTTTGGACACCGGTTTCCTATTCTAACTACCTAACAGATTAACAGGTGAAAATCCAACAAAAGTTTAATAACATGTATACATAGGAGAGACCCAGAAAAACAGGTAACTCACTAAAATGGCCAGAACTGTCACCTTAAACACCATTTTAAGCAATCCAGAGGATGTTGGAGATAATGGTTCAGGACTCCAAAGGGGAGGAAGGCAATTCACACGAAGATGATAAAAGCAAATGTTTGGTAAACAAACCTTTGGTGAACTATGCAGGGACAATGGGAAATAGAGAGGAATTTCAACAAGCAGACTTTGCTAGGTTTGTTCTGTCTACACCCCTAGTTCATACTATAGTCATCGATGGTGAGAGTCCTCTTCCTGGAACAGGTCCTCAATATACGTTCTTTTAGGCAATTAGGGGGAAGCTCAAAATTCCCTCCTGAGTCTTTTGGATTTTACATTGTTTTCAGCTCAAATTAACCCACATGCCAAAGAGATATTTTTGTGTGTGCTCAGTTGTGTTTGACACTTTGTGATCCCATGGACTGTAGCCTGCCAGGCTCCTCTGTCCATGGAAATTTCCAGGCAAGAATACTGGAGTGGGTTGCCATTTCCTATTCCAGGGATCTTCCTGACCCAGGGATTGAAGCTATGTCTCCTCCACTGGCAGGTAGATTCTTTACCACTGAGCTACCTGGGAAGCCCCCAGAGACATTTTGGGGCAGTAAATTTTGCTCCACTACATGTCTTTCTCCCTGGAGTTCATTGTCATCTCACAATTTCCTTGTAGAAAGCAAAGTTTTCACTTTTGGGGGTAACTTAGAAGCTTTCTTACAGAAAATGGAAGACTCTTAAAAATAAAAAGTGGCACAAAAGGAACAATAAAATATAGGAAGCAAGCCTCTAAATTATGTGCTTTTAGATAATAATCACATCCTTGCAGTGGCATTGCAATATGCAGGGCACATCACTGACTTAAAAAGAAATAAAATAACTTTGAATTTGTATTAATTAAATGTGAAGGGCTGCTGTCATCTTTCTCTATAAAAATTAGCAGAGATAATCATTTAGGTACATTAATTTAACTGTACTTCATATAGCTTAATCCTTGGGATGAAGCAGAAACAAAACAAAAAATAAAACAGCTATCACAGAGCTATTAATAAAACAAATAGTAATTAGTGAGAGATGTGACCAAATGAAAATCAATCCTAGGTAACAAAACAGAAGGCTTCCCTTGTGGCTCAGATGGTAAATAATCTGCCCACAATGTCAGAGACATTGGGTTGGGAAGATCCCCTGGAGAAGGGAATGGCTACTGGCTTTAATATTCTGGCCTGCAGAATCCCACAGACAGAGGAACCCAGTCTATGGGTTCACAAAGACTCAGATAGAACTGAGCAACAGTTTCACTTTTTTAAAGAAAACAAATTTCTAATGACATTTTAGACACGATCTTTGCTTTCAGAAGGAAAGGGACTCAAATATTTCAAAAATCCTTTCCTCTACTAAGAGTTCACAGTTCAATGAGAGATTTCATTTTTTGTATGTGTTGTCATTTTCTTTATTTGGAAACTATTTTCAAAAATCTGAAAATAAAATCACCATCTTTTCTTATTAAAAATGTGGTAAGGTAAACTATGCGAGATAGAATTATATGAAAAAAGTGGGAAAAGAAGTAGTTTTCATCATTATGTTCTTTAAAAAATGGAATCCAGATGTTAAAGTCTGGACTTGTGAAACTGTAGACATATCTAACAATGTCAAAATAATTCCATTTTTCAGAGCAGCGAGTAGGAGATGTTCTTTCCTGGATTATTAGTGAAAATAATTCCATTTTTTACAGTGGAGAGTGGGAGATATTCTTTCCTGGATCATTAGTGTGAAAGACACAGAGGTTACAGGAGGGGTCCCTCTAACCTGTCCTCTTCTATCCCATGTACAGGGATATCTGTGTGTGTGTGTGTGTGTCCAACTCTCTATGACGCTATGGGCTGTAGCCCACTTTCATTTTAGCAAACTAAAAACAGCTAATGTTTTATTGAATACTTACTGTGGTCCTCATATTTGTGTATATTATCTTGTTTAATCTTTACAACAATTTCTTTATTTTCCTCTTTTATAAAATTAGGATAACTTTATTCCCTAAGTTCACAGAGCTAGGAAGTAGAAGAGCCTGGATTGAATGCTACCTGGCAGAAACCTGTGCCTATCACTGTTATCTTCTGATAAGGAAGAAAGATAGATAGATAGAAAATTTCTGTAAAAGTAATTTAAAAGATGATCAAATAGTCAGTGGATGTGCTTTTATTAGTGGATTTCTGACCAATTTTTTACTAGACAGATGGTACTTTGGGGGCATTGACTGTGTCTTATTCATTTCTGTGGGAAATTCAGTCTCATGCCCAATGTCTGTGTGTAGGAAAGAGGTCTTAAATAGTTGTTCATAAAGGAGATATTGTTTCCTCCTTGAGGTAGACAACAAAGCTGAGTAAGACATTAAGCAATATGCCCCTCATCTGTAACTAATAAGGAGCAAAGTCAGCATCATAGCCCAGGACTGCCATCCATGGCTCTTCCCACAATACCACAACTTCTCTACTCATTTCTTCTCTCTGTTCCCAGATTTTTAGTTTTATAAGGCTCGTTTTAAAAAATTGCTCTTAATCACACCTTAAGCTCAGAAGGCACCTATTAATTCAACGTATATTAATACTGAATGGCTTTAGATTTCAAAAGCCATGTAAGTAGGGATTTGCTGTTTCTATAGGGATTTGTTGATGCTTGGGGCTGGTCCACTCAGACGACCCAGAGGGATGGTATGGGGAGGGAGGAGGGAGGGGGCTCCAGGATGGGGAACATGTGTATACCTGTGGCAGATTCATGTTGATGTATGGCAAAACCAATACAATATTATAAAGTAATTAACCTCCAATTAAAATGAATGAATTCATATTTAAAAAAAGAACAACATTTCTAATGTCATCTCATTTAATCTTCTCAACTATTCCATGATACAATAGTGACTGTAGTCTTATTTTATGAATGAGAAAATTGAGGCTGTTGTTGTTGAGTTGCTAAGTTGTGTTGGATTCTTTGGGAACCCCACGGGCTGCAGCAAGCCAGGCTCCCCAGTCCTTCACCATCTCCCAGAATTTGCTCAAATTCATATTCATTGAATTGACGATGCCATCCAACCATCCCATCCTCTGCTGTACCCTTCTACTCTTGCCCTCAATATTTCCCAGCATCAGGGTCTTTTCTAATCAGATGGCCAAAGTATTAGAGCTTCAGCATCAGTCCTTCCAATGACTATTCAGGGTTGATTTCCTTCAGGTTTGATTGGTTTGATCTCCTTGCTGTCCAAGGGACTCTCAGGAGTCTTTTCCAGCACCACAATTCAAAAGCAGCAATTCTTTGGTGCTCAGCTTTCTTTAATGGTCCAACTCTCACATCTGTACATGACTACTAGAAAAACCATAGCATTGATTAGATGGGTCTTCATAGACCAAGTAACATCTCTGCTTTTGAATATGCTCTTTAGGTTTGTCATAGCTTTTCTTCCAAGGAGCAAGTATCTTTTAATTTCATGGCTGCAGTCATCATCCACAAGGATTTTGGAGACAAAGAAAATAAAATCTGTCACTGATTCCACTTTTCCCCCTTCTATTTGCAATGAAGTGATGGGGCCAGATACCATGATCTTCACTTTTTGAATGCTGAGTTAGGTCATACAACCAATTCAGGTCAGCCTGACTCTTAAAACCCAAATTTGTTCAACTACACTAAAATGGTTGACAAAGTATAGTATTTCTCAGAGCTTTATTTTAATCTGTACAATGAATGACTGATATCGCTTTCTTTTGCTCAAGAGAACTAGATTTTATCGAGTCCTTTTGTAATTGTAAACTCCAATGTCAAAATACTGTTTTCATTGAGTGTGATCAGTACTCATTAATGAGCTCACCTGAAAAATGGTAGAAGCTTATAAAGGGAACAGTGATTCTTCAGAGAGAGTAGAATTCTTTATCTACATCCTTTTGTCTTCTCCCAGGCAGCTTAATACACTCACCCATCCAGGGACCTGCCAACTCTAAGTCCCAACCTTCTCATCAGCATCAGCTAACCACTGGGTTCATGGTGCCACCCACCTAGCCTTCCTTTTGCAAATCACTGACATTCTTCATTTCAGCAAGAGCCAGTAATTCCAGCCCCTTTCTACCCTTTGCTGAAGCTCCTTCTTATTATCCATAGAGACTTAATACCCACACTTAAAAGAGAAGCCTGATGTTAGGGTGTCAGCAGATGCCACCATTGCTTCTGCTGCAGCCAGCCAATGGCCTAGGCCTGAGGCAATTGGGCTAGAATGAGATTCCTGCTACTTTGGGGAAAAGACTGTGTTGGGACACTGGGATGGTGGTGTCAGATTAAAATTACTGCCAGAACAGAGCAGAATAGCAACATGTTCATTAATGTTCCAAAGAGGATCTGAAGTCATGCTTGGAAGATATAATCTGTAAGGTGAAATTTATACCTGAGAATTTATTTTTAAGTTTGTCTTGCTTCAGAATAAAGAGATGAGATGACAAATATCTGCCAGGTTGTAAAATATTTAGTAATTTTAAACATTTGCTTCCCTGATTTTGGGATGTGGGCGGATACTGTGAACCTGTGTGTGTGTGAGGGTCTTAAAGAATAATTCTCAGTCCCTGAAGTGAATGTTCAAAGCTTCATGCGTCAGACTCCAGGATCTTACATACTAACCAGTGTTGGAGGGTAGATGTAAGGACACCTAGCTCCCTTCTCCTCCTGTTGACATAGTACTGGGGTCATGCCCAGGGAGCCCCGAAAAGATGATCTTATCCCTGGAGACTGGCCAGGAATGGTCTACCAGGCTACTGGGTCTCTTGGCTGGGGAGATGGATTTTGGGCTATTTATAGGGTGTATGTTGGAGCTTTTCCACTTGCCTAAGCTGGAGGGCTTTCGGGTAAGGGAACTGTCTCTCTTCTCCAGTACTGTATTTGATTATGCACTATGCCCAAACCAACTGGAGTCTCTTGTGTGGTTAGAGCCCTTTCAAGCCCTTTTTTTTTTTTCTGTTTAAAATGAAAAGTGTCTACTGAAAGCAAGCAGTATTATCCTGCCAAATCAATTGCCCCAAACTACTGTATTAAGGGGGATTTTCTCTGTCTTAGCTGTTCATCTGCAGAGGATAATTCTATTCACTAGTGCTTCATTCACAGTTAAAAAAAATGTTATGCTTAAGCTGGTCAGGCTTACCTATGTGTGTGTGTGTTTTGTGACCCCAAGGACTGTAGCCCACTAGGCTTCTCTGTTCATGGAATTCTCCGGGCAATTCCTAGAGAGGGTAGCTGTTCCTTTCTCCAGGGGATCTTCCTGACCAAGGAATCAAACCCAGGTCTCCTGCATTGCAGGCAGATTCTTTACCATCTGAGCCACCAGGAAAGCCCACGGGCTTACCCATATCCACAGCTTTTCTAACTTTCTAGCACCAGAAGCCCTTCTCTGGGGAGCCAGTTTGCCAGAGGAAGACTGACTCCAGAGAAGTGTTGCTGTCCAACTGCCTTGTAAAACCAGAACTTTCAGTGTAACGTTAGGAAATAGGTTCTGCAGTCAGGCTGGCTTGTTTAAAATAGGTCCCTGGCTGTGTGATTTTGGCCAACTTTCTTAAAGTCTCTGAGCCTAGTTTGAAAACAGAGATGCTAATTTCTATCTTGTGGACTGTGGAGACGGAAGGTGTTAGTCTCTGATGGGTTCCATAGATACGCAGTCATCTTGATACAGCCCTGGTGGCCAGGGTTCCACCCAACCAGGTGGGCACTGTCTACATAGCTGTTAGTTTTGCCATCAGCAGCTTTTACTGCTAAGCTGAGTGGACAAGAGGAAATGGGGTCAGCATAATACATTAAACAAAAGGACTTGTTAGGAGCTCATTTAAAACCTCAGTTATCTCCACTCAACCAATCCAGCACCTCAACCTGAAAACATTTGGGAGAAATTATACTTGCAAAGAAGATATAATGCAGATGGAGATGGAGCCAAATAAATCAGAGTATTTTGACTATTACTAATGTTAGCTATTATGCTTTATACAAACAGGGCTGTTGTGGCCTAGGTAATACCTGTTACATATTTATACATCTCTGCCTAATCTCATTTAATGTACAGCTATTGTTTTGGCTCTAGAGTTCATATAAGATGGAAAGATAGGATAGTTAAGTCAAACCATATAGCAGAAAGTGAAGAGGAGCTAAAAAGCCTTTTGATGAAAGTGAAAGAGGAGAGTGAAAAATTTGGCTTAAAGTTCAACATTCAGAAAATGAAAATCATGGCATCCAGTCCCATCACTTCATGGGAAATAGATGGGGAAACAGTAGAAACAGTGTCAGACTTTATTTTTTGGGCTCCAAAATCACTGCAGATGGTGACTGCAGCCATGAAATTAAAAGACGCTTACTCCTTGGAATAAAAGTTATGACCAACCTAGATAGTATATTCAAAAGCAGAGACATTACTTTGCCGACTAAGGTCCGTCTAGTCAAGGGTATGGTTTTTCCTGTGGTCATGTATGGATGTGAGAGTTGGACTGTGAAGAAGGCTGAGCGCCGAAGAATTGATGCTTTTGAACTGTGGTGCTGGAGAAGACTCTTGAGAGTCCCTTGGCCTGCAAGGAGATCCAACCAGTCCATTCTGAAGGAGATAAACCCTGGGATTTCTTTGGAAGGAATGATGCTAAAGCTGAAACTCCAGTACTTTGGCCACCTCATGCGAAGAGTTGACTCATTGGAAAAGACTCTGATGTTGGGAAGGGATTGGGGACAGGAGGAAAAGGGGACGACCGAGGATGAGATGGCTGGATGGCATCACAGACTCGATGGACATGAGTCTGAGTGAACTCCGGGAGATGGTGATGAACAGGGAGGCCTGGCGCGCTGCGATTCATGGGGTCGCAAAGAGTTGGACACGACTGAGCGACTGAACTGATATGATCCCAGGGATTTATGATAGGCTTTTTAATTTTGTATTCCTGTTTCTTCCTTAAGCATTTTCATTTTTGCATTTGTGATAGGTTCATCTTGAGATTTAAACAGAATGAAGAACAGGCAAACTCAAAAAGAAAAAAATAAATAATTCCAGGTCATCCAACTGAAATCATATTTTGGGTCATCAAACTGAAATGTGTTTGACCTCTTTCTGTTTCTACAGCTGTAAAATGGAAAAAATTACAGTCAAGTCTATAATTTTAAGGACTAGGAATGAAGCACAATGAAGTACTTTTAAAATTCAAATAATGCCCACCTTAATTTCCAGCTTTTAGCACAAAGTTGGCACAAAACAGGCAGTATAAGGGTTAGTTTCATGAGTCAAATAACATTATATGTGGTATATAGTTCTTTGTTTATCTAGGAAATTCTCTGGTAGAACAGAAAGAACGCTTCATTGGGAGTCAGGAAACCTGGATTCTGGTCCCAGAAGGACCTTGGACTAGTTGGATGACTTTTCTTCTTGGAAATTTATATTCCTTATTTGCCACTTGAAGGAGCTGATGCTCTTTAGTTCTCCCATTACTGACACACTAGTGATTTTATTTAATCAACGCAGCTGGGTGATAGTGCCTACAATTCTCCTCTGACATCTAGTAGAGGCGAGTGGTTCCAGGGTGCAGGAAGAAGAGGAGGAAGAGGGAGGGGATGATGTGAGAGCAGGAGAAGAGAAAGGATATGAAGAGGGAGAAGAGAAAGGAAGATTCCTTTAGATGTCAAGGGGGTAGTACCAGCCCTGCATGAACTTCTGAAATAAGCCCAATTCACCTTTGTCATCATCCTTCACTTATTCAGTCCTCAGCTCCCATGCTTCTCTCTCCAGATGGACAATGTCTAGCTGACGCTCTACTTTTCCCATGCTCCCAAGGTCTGCCCTACCCCAGAGGCATCCACACCCCAAATACCCTCCCTTTTGGCTCCCAATCTAACCACCCACACATCTGAACTCAACTACATGTTGGGAAAGACCTAATTAATTAATGCTTAAATAAGAATGATTTAATGTTCAACCTTCCTTCAGATGCTTGGTTATATATTTTAAAAAGAGGCTGCCTGCAAGTGCAGTAACCCAAGTGAAGGACAGAGTGCAAAAGGATGAGGTCAGAGTTCCATGCCACAGTCATCCGGGTCCCCTGGGATTCTCCTTCCGTGCTCCGGAAGCCCCTCCTGCTTTCCTCAGCCTCTTCTCTTTCTTTTCATCAGAGCACATGGATGCTAGGAAGCTGACTGTTACCACAATAGCTCCCTTGGTGCAACAGGGCGTCTTCATGAACTGCATCAGTTTATAAACAAACCAACATAGCCAAGAAAATGAGTAAAGAATCAACAGCTTCCTTGGTGATGACATCAGGAACTGTGACCATGAGTATGGAGAAGGCAGCGTGTGGCTTCTCTTAATTTGACAAAGGCTTGGATTGTCATAACACCAGAATGAGAGCAAGGAGGGCAATCCATGTTTACCCGAAATGAGGGATAACAAAAGGGATTTCTTGGGTCATCTACCTTCCCCAGAAAGCCTATTTATTCCCAGCCAGTATTAAAGTTGAGCAAGATACAAGGAACCAGTGTTTTCCCACTTCAGCCTTCCCTGCTTTTCCCATACCTGTTTCAGTAAGTGTGGCTCAGGTCAGAGATTCTGTTACAATTGCAATCAGAAGGCATGGAACCCCAGCTCCTTGACTACATTAAAGGGAGGATCAGTCCTCCTGACCTCTCCCAAGGAGTGATGAATGCAGCAGCAGAGTAGACCTGGAGTCCAAGGATTTACAAGAACACCTGCCTGAGACCCCAAGGACCGAACTCCTAATCTTGATTACACTGGGGTGTTGTGCTCCCCTACTTATGTAGCTAAAAGCCGATAACACGAGGGCTGTATCTCCCCTCTAGAGCCCCAAATCCCTCGTTGCTGCTCCAGAATGCAGTGGGTGGTAAAAGACACCTATACCCTCTTGTCTTTGACAGTCCCCAGTGATGTTGTTCTACAAGGCTTGGTGTGTGTGCTGCCTTGTTTACACAATAGGAGACAGAATACACAAATAATCATCTAGATTAGTGCTTTGTAAATATTTCTATATTACTGAGAAAAAATGCCCTTGGGAAAACCTCATGTACGATTCTCAGAGTTTTCTGGATAGGCTGAAGATAGGTTTAAAGGACCCTTGATTAAGACCCCTGAGAGAGTAAATCATCCTTGATTCTTGATCTGGACAGTTAGTGCTTGAGGTATCAGTTATCTCTGATAGTAGATTGTATGATGTTAGAGCAGGTGCGATCTCAAGACATTGTAAATATCATGTACATTCTATATTGGCTTTCTTTTCCCAGACACCATACCTAAAGTAAAACCTCTCCTTTGCCCCATGATTCTCTATCCTTTCACTATTTCTTCTTCAAAAACATCTACTACCACCAGATTAAAATGATCTGCAAAAGTTGAGAAGCATGGGCTATGCTATTTTTTAAAGTCTATATATATATAATTTTATATTGGTGTATAAATGGTTAACAGGATTTCCAGGTGGTTCTCATGGTAAAGAACTCACCTGCCAGTGCAGGAGACATAAAAGACTCGGGTTCAATCCCTGGAACAAGGAAGATCCCCTGGAGGAGGGCGTGGCAACCCACTCCAGTATTCTTGCCTGGAGAACCCCATAGACAGAGGAGTCTGGTGGGCTACAGTCCATAGGGTTGCAAAGAGTTGGACACGACTGAAGGGACTTAGCATGCACACACATAGCTGATTAACAATGGTGTGATAGTTAAAGGTGTGCAGCAGAGCAAGTCAGCCATGCATATACATGTATCCATTCTCCCCCAAACTCCCTTCCCAAGCAGTCTGCCACATAACATTGCACGAACTTCCCTGTCTATAAGTAGGTCCTTGTTGGTTATCCATTTTAAATATAGCAGTGTACATATTGAGTCATATTTTCAAATAATATGCTCAGTATGTTTTCCTTCAAATTATAAACAACATTTCAGATGATGCACATCTAAATTTACAGCAGTGATCTATTTGTTCATCTAAAAAAGTACAGTGAATTATTGTCCTTATATTTCAAGATTCTTTTGGGTAGTCTTAAGTGTGTTTGTTATACTGCTAGACAATCCTGAGAATATCTCAGTCAGGGGAAGGGAATTAAAAAGCACATCAATATGGATGTATGTTTATTTGATCTCATCACCAGCATTAGTTATTGCCTCCATATTTATGATTGGAATACATAATCTCAAATTCCATTAAATCTTATTCTTCTAGACCCAGCAGGCTCTTGTATCAGCTAATTAACACAAAACTTACTGCTCTCATTTTTTGGAATACCAACGAGTTGTCAGAACACAACTCTGACTGTGTTGCTAGGTTGGGAAAGACACAGCATAGACAGAGTCTTCTGTCCCAAGAGAGGGTGGATGGGGTTATCTCTGATCATGTCTCTACATTTATAGAGTTGACTGGAGATCAAGAGGAGAGTTCAATCACAGTATCTCAGACTAGAGAATATAGTGCTGAGTGCACATTCAGTCTCTAAGATTCTCTCCAAGACGTTTCCTCAGCATCACGTCTCAGCTAATGGTTTAGTCTGGTATACTGATTGTATACCTACTGTTCACGGTATTTTTTTGGGCTCCAAAATCACTGCAGATGGTGACTCCAGTCATGAAATTAAAAGACACTTGCTCCTTGGAAGAAAAGCTATGACCAACATAGACAACGTATCAAAAAGCAGAGACATCACTTTGCCAACAAAGATCCACCTAGTCAAAGGTGTGGTTTTTCCAATAGTCATGTATAGATGTGAGAGATGGACTATAAAGTTGAGTGCTGAAGAACTGATACTTATGAACTGTGGTGTTGGAGAAGATTCCTGAGAGCCCCTTGGATTGCAAGGAGATCCAACCAGTCCATCCTAAAGGAAATCAGTCCTGAATGTTCATTTGAAGGACTGATGCTGAAGCTGAAACTCCAATACTTTGGCCTCCTGATGCAAAGCACTGACTCACTGGAAAAGACTCTGATGCTGGGAAAGATTGGGGGCAGGAGGAGAAGGGGATAACAGAGGATGAGGTGGTTGGATGGCATCATCAATGCGATGGACATGAATTTGAGTAAGTTCTGGGAGTTTGTGACGGACAGGGAAGCCTGGCGTGTGGCAGTCCATGGGGTCTCAAAGAGTCGGACACGACTGAGCCACTGAACTGAACTGAACTGTTCACAGTGTGCTGGTGGCTTAACACAGTTGATAGGAAAGCACATTTACTCTTTCAGAAGTTAACTCTGAAACTGCAGACAACAAACTATGGTATTGTTATACAAGGTAGCAGGTGGTAAATGCCAGAAAAGGGTATAGATTGATTTCTATTGCAGGACAGAAAAGGGGCAGAAGGATTGAAAATTACTTCTAAGTGGAGATAAATTAGAGACCATGTGATGTGGGAGAAACCATTGGATTGAACCTTGAGAGTAAGGACTACTTGAAAAGGCTTTGATGGAGAAAAGTGACCCTTAGTACCTGAGCAATGGTATAATACTAGGAGCCACAGAACTCTCTAGCACAGTGCTCATTTATTTGCCATAAATTGCAAGTCACTTCTGCTGTCCTGTCTCTGCTTAAGTCATCTTTTCCCAAAGATTGGCCTTGGCTTGGCAATGGCTGCAGAGACCAAGGGGAATTCTTCATTAATGCAGTCTGATGCTTCTAACTACTTTGCTGATAAATGCTGGAAAGAAGCAGATTAATGAAGGCTCTACAGTATCACAGAGGCTTAGCTAAAAATACAAATCAGTGTAACATCCAGCTTGGGAGGAAATTTTTGAAAATCTGCACTTAAATAGGGAAGTTGACCACAACTAAAAAAGTTCTGTTTTTCGGATGCTGGCAGAAAGCAAATAACGATTTTACTAGTCAGATAGAGATGACAGATGCTCTGAAGGATTACTCTGATAGTTGGGAGAAAAAAAGCCAGTTTTTTTCAATTGTAACTGATATATAAAGGAGATGTCACAGGAATAGCTTATATGTCAAACAAATTGACATGTTTGGGGGAATTTGGTTTCCAAAGAAGACTTTGAACACAGGAAGAAACAGAAATAGCCTCTGAGGGGACAATAAATTGAAATTGAAACCAGATTTTTTGCTCCGCCTTCATTGTTTGAAATTCAATATACCCTCTTACTAAATCTGCTTGTGCTTTTGCCCTGCTATTAAGCCAAATTTCTTTGTAAATATATTCCAAGTGCACTTACACATATATGTAAAACTTTACATGCATTCATAAATGTCATTACTACACATCTGCTTTTTCAAGTGAAATCCTTTATTTTTGTTCTTCGTGTTAACTCCATCACCACCTGGCCTCATTTCCAACCATACAATCCTTTACTCAAAATAAGCACAGAGTATGCATTGTTCCATATTCTCTGCAAGCTCATGTAGTCATATGGTTCCAAACTGGGAAAGGAGTAGTATGTCAAATTTGTATATTGTCACTCTGCTTATTTAACTTATATGCAGAGTACATCATGTGAAATGCCAGGCTGGATGAAGCACAAGCTGGAATCAAAATTTCTGGGGGAAATATCAATAACCTCAGATATGCAGATGACACCTCCCTTACGGCAGAAAGTGAAGAAGAACTAAAGAGAGCCTCTTGATGAAAGTGAAAGACAAGAGAAAAAAGTTGGCTTAAAACTCAACATTCAGAAAACGAAGATCATGGCATCCGGTCCCATCACTTCACAGCAAATAGATGGGGAAATAATGGAAACACTGAGAGACTTCATTTTGGGAGGCTCCAAAATCACTGCAGATGGTGACTCCAGTCATGAAATTAAAAGACACTTGCTCCTTGGAAGAAAAGCTGTGACCAACCTAGACAGCATATTAAAAAGCAGAGACATTACTTTGCCCATAAAGGTCCACCTAGTCAAAGGTATGGTTTTTCCGGTAGTCATGTATGAATGTGAGAGTTGGACTATAAAGAAAGCTGAACACTGAAGAATTGATGCTTTTGAACTGTGGTGCTGGAGAAGACTCTTGAGAGTCCCTTGGACTGCAAGGAGATCTAGTCCATCCTAAAGGAAATCAGTCCTGAATATTCGTTGGAAAGACTTATGCTGAAGCTGAAACTCCAATACTTTGGCCACCTGATGTGAAGAGCTGACTCACTGGAAAAGATCCTGATGCTGGGAAAGATTGGAGGTGGGAGAAGGGGTCAACAGAGGATGAGATCTTTGGATGTCATCACTGACTCGATGGACATGAGTTTGAGTAAGCTCCAACAGTTTGTGATGAACAGGGAAGCCTGGCGTGCTGCAGTCCACGGGGTCGCAAAGAGCTGGACAAGCCTGAGAAACTGAACTGAACTGAGGTAATCATAATTTGCATATACAAGCACATAATTTGCATATACAAGTATAGGGAGTTTTGCATTGCTTTGTTTTACACAAAAACTAGCAAAATATTAGTCATACTTCTCAACCTTGTTTTTCTACTCATTTTTTGTAGAAATCCCTCCAAGTCAAGTGGTTAACTTTTCAACCATTCTTTTAGTGATTGCATTGTTTCATGGTGTGGATATATAATTCAAGGTTATTATACTTTGCTTTATTCTTGGCGAAGATAATTTTTAATTGCCATCAAAATGATTATACTCATAAATACCTCCAAAATTAGTTTTAATTTTTAGATGGCATTAAAATAATCATAATCCAACTGACAACAAGACAAACTTATATAAGCATGTTTTCACATCAGCCATCAATACCAAGAAGCTAATTAGACTTGGGCACATTGCAAGGAGAAACTAGAGATTTCTGCTGCTCATAGTGTACCTCCTCCTTGCCTCAGAGATAATTAAAGCCTTCACCTTCACCATCTGGGCAGGGGAACAGATAGGTAAAGACCCACATTTCGGTTATTAGAAATGAAATTAGTTTGGGCTGGTTTCCATTGCATACCTGCCTACTTGGGATTATTCTTTTATATGGACAGTGCTTGCCTTCAGTCAGCTTCTATCTGCATTCTGTCTCCTTCATCCCTCCTTCCATATTATACAAAGTCAAAACCCTTTCTTGCTCTCAGCTCCTAGGTTTTTAATATGCTTCTCCTATGCTTCTGGCTCAGTTATTTTTCCTGAGTGATCTAATCTTCCTTCTTTGTACCATGCTTCCCAAATGTTCCCTAGGCCTTTATCTCAACAGCATCTCTGGCTCCTACTCCCCACGACAAAAATCACTCTCCTGTTTGTTAAGCACTGATTAAGTTTGAATTGTAGGAACTGCTATTGACTTGCTTTTCTCCTTTGTGAGTTTACCCAAGCCCTGAGTGCCCTATGTTTGTCTCACTCAGCACAGTTCATGGAGCCTTCTGTGCAGCCAACACTCTGGAGACATTTGTTGGACTGACCTTGTTGCATTGAGAATCGGGGCACTGCCATCTTGGCTCACAGTCACTTGTCCTTTGTTGCCTCCACATAGACTTTACTTACCAGCTCCCATGAAACATCTCCTACCTCTGCTTCCTCCTTCCCCTCTCCCTCTCCATTCGCTTCCTTTTAGCACCTTATTATTTCCCGCTTGTGCTGTTGTACACTTTCTCTGAGTAGCAATCATGCTTCTTTTCGCTCTTCAATTATGTATATTAAATGAAAACTTGCCAAACCTTAGCTCTGACTTTAGCGCTTCCCTGGTGGAAAACCTTCAGTGCTTTCAGTCGATTGTATAAAACCTAACTCTTCAGCCTGGCTTTCAAATGTCCTCCATGTGGTGTGACCAAGTGTATGTCCAGGCTTATTTGTACTACCCTACACCCTCTTGTCATATACTGAATAGTGTATATTTTCATTTTCTGTATGCAGATTTTGGCTGCTTAGTGTTGCCTTATTCATTTTCTTTTTTGCACCTTAAATATAGACTCCTCTTTATTGTTGACTACTTAGCCATTCTGGAGACTGTGAAGATGACTATCAGATCTCACAAGACTTGTCTTGATTTCTTATATGCAAATATCACTCTCATCACTAAGTCTATTGCTTTCTGTTTATGCCACTCTTATGGTTCCTTTTATTTGATATATATAATTTTTTTTTGTTACATTAAATGATATTATAATATCATATGTTTTACTTGCTACATATAGTTATACATAGTACATGCTTTTAATAGATAATTATTTATATAAATATATAAACATACACAGATGCATGAGATGGTGAAGGACAGGGCAGCCTGGTGTGCTATAGTCCATGGGGTCTCAAAGAGTTGGACACAACTGAGTGACTGAACAGCAACAATATATTTGTGGTTCTCTTTATTCTACATATACTTGATTACTAGACTGTAAACCTTTCAGAGACCATGGTTTGTTGATATTTGTTTCTGGCCTTATATGTTTCAAATAGGTTTCTTTACCATAATAAACATTTTAAAGAACAGTTCAAAATCCCCAATAACTTGGACCAGTTTTAGCAATATTTAATAGAAGAAAATTAAAACCAGATCTTTGTGACTAAAAGTCTAATATCCTTAAATGTTTTTTCTAAGACCTTTCTAAATTTAAACAAGTCACCTTTCAGTTCAGCTCAGTTCAGTTCAGTTCAGTTGCTCAGTCGTGTCCAACTCTTTGCGACCCCATGAATCGCAGCACGCCAGGCCTCCCTGTCCATCACCAACTCCTGGAATTCACTCAGACTCACTTCCATCGAGTCCGTGATGCCATCCAGCCATCTCATCCTCGGCCATCCCCTTCTCCTCCTGCCCCCAATCTCTCCCAGCATCAGAGTCTTTTCCAATAAGTCAACTCTTCACATGAGGTGGCCAAAGTACTGGAGCTTCAGCTTTAGCATCATTCCTTCCAAAGAAATCCCAGGGTTGATCTCCTTCAGAATGGACTGGCTGGATCTCCTTGCAGTCCAAGGGACTCTCAAGAGTCCTCTCCAACACCACAGTTCAAACTCATCAATTCTTCGGCGCTCAGCCTTCTTCACAGTCCAACTCTCACATCCATACATGACCACAGGAAAAACCATAGCCTTGACTAGACGGACCTTAGTCAGCAAAGTAATGTCTCTGCTTTTGAATATACTATCTAGGTTGGTCATAACTATTCTTCCAAGGAGTAAGCGTCTTTTAATTTCATGGCTGCAGTCACCATCAGCACTGATTTTGGAGCCCCAAAAAATAAAGTCTGACACTGTTTCTACTGTTTCCCCATCTATTTTTCATGAAGTGATGGGACCAGATGCCATGATCTTCGTTTTCTGAATGTTGAGCTTTAAGCCAACTTTTTCACTCTCCTCTTTCACTTTCATCAAGAGGCTTTTTAGCTCCTCTTCACTTTCTGCCATAAGGGTGGTGTCATCTGCATATCTGAGGTTATTGATATTTCTCCCTGCAATCTTGATTCCAGCTTGTGTTTCTTCCAGTCCAGCGTTTCTCATGATGTTCTCTGCATATAAGTTCAATAAGCAGGGTGACTATATGCAGCCTTGATGTACTCCTTTTCCTATTTGGAACCAGTCTGTTATTCCATGTCCAGTCCTAACTGTTGCTTCCTGACCTGCATACAGATTTCTCAAGAGGCAGGTTAGGTGGTCTGGTATTCCCATCTCTCTCAGAATTTTCCACAGTTTATTGTGATCCACAGAGTCAAAGGCTTTGGCATAGTCAATAAAGCAGAAATAGATGTTTTTCTGGAACTCTAAATCCCTTATAATTATACAGTGGAAGTGAGAAATAGATTTAAGGGTCTAGATCTGATAGATAGAGTGCCTAATGAACTATGGAATGAGGTTCGTGACATTGTACAGGAGACAGGAATCAAGACCATCCCCATGGAAAAGAAATGCAAAAAAGCAAAATGGCTGTCTGGGGAGGCCTTACAAAAAACAAGTCATCTTTACCTGTATATTTTAAGTAATACTCCTGGATATCAAATAGTATTTCAATGAGTTATTCCCTATTAACTAATATCTTGGCACAATAAAGAATGGGAATACTTTTGGTGCATTCCAAATTTTCTAAGATACTCTAACCCATATGGCACTTCCATCACTGAAAAATGAGATGTGATATTTACATTTACAGAACACAGAAATGCCAGACCAAGGCATTTCTCTCCATTTTTTTTTTAAAGCTTGTTCCTTCTTAAGTTTAAGTAAAAACTAGCTGCATTTTGACCAAAGTAAAAATATGTTCTTTGTTATGTACAATTATTGCTTTCTTAGGGTAACTTTTTTTAAAAATAATTCACTCAAATAAATGAATTTTTTATTTCCTCCAGACAAATTTGTATTAAGCAAGAAATTTGCCAGCCAAAATGAATCAAAGGACAGGAAGAATCTCTCAAGATTATTGGAGAAAGAATTTTACATTGTAATAATAATAGGTGAATATGTGCATGTATGCATGTGTGTATGTATATATACTATACATATAGTTATGTGTTACATACATATACACACACACACACATATATATTTGTGTTGCTCAGTTGCTTCAGTTGTGTCTGACTCTTTGTGACCCTATGGACTATAGCCTGCCAGGCTTCTCTGTCCATGGAATTCTCCAAGCAAGAATACTGGAGCGGGTTGCCATCCCTTCCTCCAGGGGATCTTCCCAAACCAGGGATTGAACCTGTGTCTCCTGCATTACAAGCAGAGTCTTTATCCACTGAGCCAAGGGGAAGTCCACACATATACACACATCCAATCAATTTTTTGCCAACATTTATTATATAAAATTGTACTAACAGATACTTTTTCATTTCTATATATTAATTTTTTGTTCATATTAGGCAGTGCCTTTGAAAAATAAAAACCAAAATAAATAAAAACAAGAAACTCTACCAGTTGGTATGTTATTGTCCTCTTAAATTCCTGATGGGTCTGGATCTGAGCCACAGTTGACATGGGCATCATTGCACAGAGAATATGATGAGACATGTTTTTGAAATCTAAAGTCCTAGAGATTTCACTCTTATCCTTACAAGGGAAATTTTGGCAATTATTGAGAATCTCATATATACAAGGATAAGAAATAGTATTGCATCTTGATTGATGACTCTTTCTCAAACCTTAAAATACAAATGAGAGTGTGATTACCTCCTGTCATAGGAAAAATGATTCAAACATGAGCTGTGTATTGGAAAACCAATGGACAGAGGAACCTCGCTGGCTACAGTGCATGGGGTTGCAAAGGGTCAGACACAACTTAGTGACTAAACCACCATCACCATTAGCAAGGAAAGGAAATAATGCAATTTACCTAGATCGTTATATTCTTTAAAATTGATTAAAGGGTTTTAGAAAGAAGTTTATTGAGGGGCCAGAATTTAGCCTGGCACTAGGATTTCTCCTGGATCAGAAAGCAAGGGCCTTTCCTTTCTTCTCATTGCTTAGTATGATTCATCTTGTCTTTCATGGACTTCTGTCTTATTTTGACCACAATCTAAACAAGTAAGCTATCAAACAGATTAATACAAACTCCCCTGAACATCTTGTACATGAAAAGATCAGCAAAATCTACTATAGCCTTACTAAACTTTTGAAATATGGCTATCATGTAAGTGTGCCAGTATCCAATCATCAGAATATATATTACCAGGCAAAAATCCTAAATTCAAATGAAACTGTAGAATAAGATTAAAGCTAATATCTAATGCATATTTGATATCAAATTAGTATCAAATACATTAATATCAAATACAAGTCATTACATTGTAAAGTCACATTTAGTCACACGTTTCAGAATATATTTCTGTGCAGTACTGGGTTTAGTGAGGGCTTCCATAGCAGCTCGATGGTAAAGAATCTACCTGCGATATAGGAGACCCAGGTTCAGTCCCTGAGGTGGGAAGATGCACTGGAGAAGGGAATGGCAATCCACTCCAGTATTCTTTCCTGGAGAATTCCATGGACAGAGGAGCCTGGCGGGCTACAGTCAATGGGGTCACAAACAGTTGGACACAACTGGACAACTAACAGACATTTATTGGGTTTATTGATAGTATCCATGATTTTTCATTGCTTTTTGTTCAAATACTTTTCTTGGAAAATGATTGCAGTTTTGATTTGTATCGATCTAGAATTCTGGAATATTTTTGATCAATGTGTATTTTAATTGGTGATATATTTTGGGACTTTCCACGAGTATCTTCCTGGCTGTGTTTCTGTGGACTCTGAATTAGGAATGACTGGAGATATGTGTTCAGGCTTGGATCTATCCTTAGTGCGCTTCCCTGGTGGCTTGGATACTAAAAAAAATCTGTCTGCAATGCAGGAGACCTGGGTTTGAGTCCTGGATTAGGAAGATCTCCTGAAGAAGGGAATGACTACCCACTCCAGTATTCTTGCCTGGAGAATTCCATGGACAGAGCAGCCTGGTGGGTTACAGTCCATAGGGTCACAAATAGTCAGCACCACTGAGTGACTAGGACTCTGTCCTTAGTGGTTGTAGGGTTTCAGGTTTTATGTTGCTCCTCTGCATAAATGAACATCTCATGCTCATTCGCTAAGTCGTGTCCAACTTTTAGTGACCCCATGGACTGCAGTCTGCCAGTCTCCTCTGTCCATGGGGTTTCCCAGGCAAGAATACCGGAGTGGGTTGCCATTTCCTTCTCCAGGGATGGGGATCAAACCCGTGTCTCCTTCATTGGCAGGTAGATTCTTTACCACAGAGCCACCAGGGAAGCCCGTATGAAAACAGTTCAACCTGGATGTGGTGATTTCTGATGTCCTTCTCCACTCCTAACCTTATGAGTGAACATATCATACCTTTTATGTGTTACTTAGAAGGCACTTTCCAGATCCCCCTTGAGGATTAATCTCCATTCTCATCATGTTAGGCTTCAGTTCAGTTCAGTTCAGTTCAGTTGCTCAGTCGTGTCCGACTATTTGCGACCCCGTGAATCACAGCACGCCAGGCCTCCCTGTCCATCACCAACTCCCAGAGTTCACTCAGACTCATGTCCATTGAGTCAGTGATGCCATCCAGCCATCTCATCCTCTGTCGTCCCCTTCTCCTCCTGCCCCCAATCCCTCCCAGCAAAAGAGTCTTTTCCCATGAGTCAACTCTTTGCATGAGGTGGCAAAGGTACTGGAGTTTCAGCTTTAGCATCATTCCTTCCAAGAAATCCCAGGGCTGATCTCCTTCAGAATGGACCGGTTGGATCTTCGTGTAGTCCAAGGGACTCTCAAGAGTCTTCTCCAGCACCACAGTTCAAAACCATCAATTCTTTGGCGCTCAGCCTCTTCACAGTCCAACTCTCACATCCATACATGACTACTGGAAAAACCATAGCCTTGACTAGACAGACCTTAGTCGGCAAAGTAATGTCTCTGCTTCTGAATATGCTATCTAGTTTGGTCATAACTTTTCTTCCAAGGAGTAAGCGTCTTTTAATTTCATGGCTGCAGTCACCATCAGCAGTGATTTTGGAGCCCCCCAAAATAAAGTCTGACATTGTTTCCACTGTTTCCCCATCTATTTCCCATGAAGTGATGTTAGGCTTAGAACCCTGTTATTGGCTTTCTAATCTTTCTCGAGTGTGGGTTTACTGTAGGGAACATAGTCTCATCCTCAGACAGACATAGTTCCATATGAAAAGCCTTACCCAAGATGCGGATGGACTTGGTTCCAGCTCAGAGCTCTTCTTCATTGCATGGACCCTGGAGGATGGGAGCCCACCAGCTGGAAATTAGGTTCCTCTGGTGGGTGTTAGTATGATACAATATTTCCCCAAATCTGTGACACTGAGAATGGTTATAGTGTGATGCCCCCTCCCTTTCCCTGCTTCCACTGCTCAATACATATTTATGAGGGATTTTGTTTATTTAAATTTGATTTTTTGCTACATTTGGCCACCAGGCTTGTAAGCAATGGAAGTTTGTATTTTCTAGCTACTTACCAACTGCATAGTATCAATACTTCAGATTAAAAAAATAGATGTGTTTCTGGCTGCTCTGGGTCTTTATCGCTGTGCACAGGCTTTCTCGACTTGCGGTGAACACGGGCTACTCTCTAGTTGCGGTGGGTATGCTTCTCCTTGCAGTGGCTTCTCTTGCCGTGAAGTACAAGCTCTAGGGTGTGCAGACTTCAGTATTGGCAGCTCACAGGCTCCAGAGCACAGGATCGGTAGTTGTAGCACACAGGCTTAGTAGCCCAGTGGCATGTGGGATTTTCCCCCACCAGGGATCAAACTGGTATCCCCTGCATTACACAGTGGAATACCAACCACTGGACACCAGGGAAGCTCAGTACTTCAGATCAATAGAAGTATCACTCCTGAACATTTAGGCTGAGTCTCATTTACTCTTTGCTATTTTGATTCTTTAAAATATTTAGACTACAAGGGAACATTTTTTAAAAGTCTGTATCAAATCTAATTTTCTTGAGACAATTCACGAATTAGTGTCTGTTTCAAATTTTACATCATATTCAGGAACAAAACAACTCCTAAACACAAGTCTCTTTCCCTCTGGCTAATAAACTATAATCACCTTCTTTTCTAAACAGGGGCTCTTTATTTTCCCTCTGACCTTGGGCTGCTTCTGAGGCCATTTTACGGTTTCCAACCGTCTCTCTCAATGTCAGCTTATCCTTAGGTGGTAATTAAAATGGCAGGTGTTAAATTGATCATTAGCACGTTTTGGCTACTGCTCTGCATGCAGAAGTCCCTCAAGTGATTCTTCGTTCCTCCCAATATAATCCCTCTTTCTCCAGACATTTTCTCCACTTCCTTTCTCCAGTAGTTCCAACTGCTTCTTAAAGAGAAAGCAGATAGCCTAGCATGTCTGCCCCAGCTGTTCCTCATTTATTTCTCAGGCTTGTCCCCTCTAAGTGATAGAGCCAGATTTTCTTTCCCCTTTGGTGATGGACAATCCTTTTATTTATTTTCAGTAGTTTGGAAAAAATAAAACAAAGCTTTGTTAAACAGTTTTCACACATTCAAACTTTCTTAGTATCCAAGTAGACAGCTTGAAAGTGAAAGTGAAGTTGCTCAGTCATGTCCAACTCTGCGACCCAGTGGACTGTAGCCTACCAGGCTCCTCCATCTATGGGATTCTCTAGGCAAGAATACTGGAATGGGTTGCCGTTTACATGTGGATATACTTATTTTTAAAAATTATTTGCGTTGTTTTTTTGTGATAAGAATACTTAACTCGAGATCTACCCTCTTAAAATTTTTAAATGGATAGTATAGTATTGCTAATATAAGCACGATATTTTACAGAAGGTCTCTGGGTCTTATTCATCTTGAATAACTAAAATTTTGTAGTCATTGAACAGAAAATCTTATTTCTTTGACACCTAGGCCTTCACAGCCACTATTCTACTCTATGTTTCCATGAGTCAGACTATTTTAGATAACCCATACAAGTTGAAACCACGCAATATTTGTCCTTCTGTTTCTCATTCATCTCAGGTTATATAATGTCTTTCAGGTTCATCCACACTGTTACAAATGGTAGTGTTTTCTTCTTTTTCTTTTATTTTTTCATTAAAGTATAGTTGGTTTACAATGTTGTATTAGCTTCAGGTGTACAGCAAAGTGATTCAGTTATACACACACATACACACAGATTATTTTTAGATTTTTTTCTGTTACAGGTTATTACAAAATATTGAGCAGCTGCTACACTTGTTATTCATTAGCTGCTTGTTGGTTATCTGCCTAATATATATATATATATATATTTGTGTATGTGTGTGTGTATGTTAATAACAACCTCCTAGTTTTTCCTCCCTTTTCCCTTTGATACATAAGTTTATTTTCTATGCCTGCAGGTCTATTTCTGTTTTATAAGTAAGCTCATTTGTATGTTTTTTTCCCAGATTCTACATATAAGCATATCATAAGCAGATATTTTTCTCTGTCTGGCATAGTTCACTTAGTAAAATAATTTCTAGGTCTCTTCACGTTGCTGGAAAAGACATTATTTCATTCTTTTTATGGCTGAGTAATACTCCATTGTATATGTGTATATATATGTATATATACATATAATATGTACCACATCTTCTTTGTTCATTTATCTGTTGATGGACATTTAGATTGCTTCCATATCTTGGCTTTTATAAATAATCCTAACTGAACATGTATGTGCAAAAGAATCTCCATAAAGTTATCAGCTGGATTTTTCAGCAGAAACCCCTTCTTTTTAAAGGCTAAATAACATGTGTATATTGTTATATATATTAATTAATTTATACATTATTAATATGTTATAGTGAAAGTGAAGTAGCTTAGTTGTGTCCAACTCTTTGCGACCCCATGACTGTAGCCTACCAGGCTCCTCCATCCATGGGATTTTCCAGGCAAGAATACTGGAGTGGGTTGCCATTTCCTTCTCCAGGGGATCTTTCTGACCCAGGGATCGAACCTGGGTATTCTGCATTGTAGGCAGACGCTGTACCGTCTGAGCTACCAGGAAGGTTATCTGTATGTGTAAACACACTTTCTATATTCACTCATTCTTTGCTGGACCCTTAGGTCATTTCTATATCTTGACTATTGTGAATAATGCTACAGTGAAAATGTGGGTGCAGATACTTCTTTGAGATCCCAATTTCAATTATTTTGGATAACTACCCAGGAGTAGATCATATTTTCAATTTTTTGAGGAACCTCCATACTGTTTTCTCTGTTTCCCATTCTGTCACTAGATATTGCTATACTATTTCCCACCTGTGCTGTGTTAGAAGTTGGAGAGAAGATGTTACTATTTCCTGTCTAGGCAGTTTCAGTATTTTAAAGATTGTCTTGTCTCTGGAGGAGCCAGATGAATGGAGAGGAAACTAAAAGTCAGTAGATGGCTAAGGCATCCAATGTTTAGCAATTCCTGAATTTTTAAATGACAAACTAACTTTCCAGGTTTGAAGGGTATTTATGGTTTGCACCAGAAACCTCATGGTTTCTCCTTGGGCAGCATTTCTCAAACTTATCTGCAACTGAGTCACCTGAGGGCTCTTAAAAACTACCGATGCATACACACTATTATGTGTAAAATAGATAGCTAGTGGGAAGCTGCTGTATAACTCAGCAAGTCCAGCCTGGTGCCTGTGATGACCTACAGTGGTGGGATGGGAGGGAGAAAGGAGGCTTAAGAGGGAGGTGACAATATATACATGAGTTCAATCGCTCAGTTGTGTCTGACTCCTTGTGACCCCATGAACTGCAGCACACCAGGCCTCCCTGTCCGTCACCAACTCCCGGAGCCTACCCAGATTCGTGTCCATTGAGTCGGTAATGCCATCCAAGCATCTCATCCTCTGTTGTCCCCTTCTCCTCCCTCAATATTTCCCAGCATCAGGGTCTTTCCAAATGAGTCAGTTCTGTGTATCAGATGGACAAAGTATTGAAGTTTCAGCTTTAGCATCAGTCCTTTCAATGAATATTCAGGACTGATTTCCTTTAGGACGGACTGGTTGGATCTCCTTGCAGTCCAAGGGACTCTCAAGAGTCTTCTCCAACACCACGGTTCAAAAGCATCAATTCTTCGGCACTCAGCCTTCTTTATAGTCCAACTCTCACATCTGTACATGACCACTGGAAAAACCATAGCCTTGACTAGACGGACCTTTGTTGGCAAAGTAATGTCTCTGCTTTTTAATATGCTGTCTAGGTTGATCATAACTTTCCTTCCAAGGAGCAAGCATCTTTTAATTTCATGACTGGAGTCACCATCTGCAGTGATTTTGGAGCCCAAAAAAACAAAGTCAGCCACTGTTTCCACTGTTTCCCCATCTATTTCCCATGAAGTGATGGGACCAGATGCCATAATCTTAGTTTTCTGAATGTTGAGTTTTAAGCCAACTTTTTCACTCTCCTCTTTCACTTTAATCAAGAGGCTCTTTAGTTCTTCTTCACTTTCTGCCATAAGGGTGGTGTCATCTTCATATATAAGGTTATTTATATATATATATCATATGTATGATATATATGATATGTATATATACATACGATATATAAATATATATACATATATACACATATACATATATACGTACATATACATGTGTATACACATATATGTATATATACATATGCAGTGTTCTTGCCTGGAGAATCCCAGGGATGGGGGAGCCTGGTTGGCTGCCGTTTATGGGGTCGCACAGAGTCGGGCATGACTGAAGTGACTTAGCAGCAGCAGCAGCAGTATACATGTATATATATGTATGTATATGTATATATATGTATATATATTCATATATATATCATATGTGTGTGTATATATATATATATATATATATATATATATATACAGACACACACAAGTGTGTGTGTGTGTATGCCTGATTCACGTGGTTGTACAGCAGAAACCAACACAGCATTGTAATTTTCGTCCAATTAAAAAAATAAATTTAAAAAATAGTAAAAACAAAAAAAAAATGGCTTTCCTGGTGGCTCAGAGGTTAAAGCTTCTGCCTGCAATGTAGGAGAACTGTGTTCAATCCCTGGGTCAGGAAGATCCCCTGGAGAAGGAAATGGCAACCCACTCCAGTATTCTTGCCTGGAGAATCCCATGGACAGAGGAGCCTGGTGGGCTACAGTCCACGAGGTCTCAAAGAGTCAAACACAACTGAGCGAGCGACTTAACTTAAAAAAAAAACAAAAAACACTACAAATGCCTGTGTTTCATCTGGACAAACTGTGACTTAATTAGACTGGGGTGTGATCTGGGCTTTGGAATTCTTTTTTTTTAATATAAATTTATTTATTTTAATTGGAGGTTAATTACTTTACAATATTGTATTGGTTTTGCCATACATCAACATGAATCCGCCACAAGCTCCCCACTAGAACCTAACCTGAAGCAAATGTTGAAAATCAGTGTTTTACCTCAGTTTACCCTGTCATTTGAGCTTCCCTGTGGCTCAGATATTAAAGAATCTGCCTTCAGTGCAGGAGACCTGGATTCGATCCCTGGGTTGGGAAGATCTCCTGGAGGAGGGCATGGCAACCTACTCTAGTATCCTTGCCTGGAGAACCCCCATGGACAGAGGAGCATGGGGGGCTACAGTGCCTAGGGTTGCAAAGAGTCAGACATGACTGAGTGACTAAGCACTCTGTCACCTATGTGGAGCAGGAACCAGAAGCAAGAATAAGATGTTACAGCTACTGTCCTGGTGAATTTCATGTTGTAAGTGGTTCCTGGAGATGAAAAGAGAGACTTCATCCTCTGAGGCTGCCAGTGAGATGCAGTGATTCTGATCTCCATTTAAATGCATCCAGAGGTTGCCTGGGTCCCACCAGCCAGTTTAGGGACACTTCCTGCTGAGGATGGAGAAGGGCATGGCAACCCACTCCAGTACTCTTGCCTGGAAAATTCCATGGACAGAGGACCTTGCAGGCTACAGTCCATGGGATAGCAAAGAGTCAGACATGACTGTGTGACTGACTTTCCTTTTTTCCCCTTTTCCCTGCTGAGGAGAGGAGCTAGAGATGGCCCCAAAGTGCTTCACCAACAACCACCCTGAGTAGGGCAAGATCCTCTAGGGGCCGAGGTGGGAACTTGGGGAAAATAGAGAGAGAGCATCCTCCTCCCAATTAGTGCCACTTCATTTGTCACATTTACACATGAATCAAGCATATGTAAAAGCTCTGTAGTTTTGAGGCCCATGGGTTAAACATCCCATAGGCTATTTGCAGAGTGAAAACATGCTAAATGTTGGGTTGACAAAGAAGTCCATTCTGGTGTTTCTGGAACATATTAGGGAAAATCCCAAGCAAACTTTTCGACCAAGCTAAAATGTTTGTATAAGATGGATTCTTTGATTTTTATTTCTGAATAGACAAGGTAACAGGGATTACCTGGAATAAGCAAGACGTTTAGGCATCCTTTTGAGGAGGAGGAATCCTCCCTCTGTGTCAAACCTCCCTCTGTGTTAGACTTAAGCAGCAATTTCGTTAATTAACACAGTCGCTTTTTAACAAGTATTCATTGAACTTGTCCTCATGATGAAATACAAAACTAGGAAGCCTGTCCTTGAAGCATTTGCTGATGTTCAGGTTAAAAAAATGATGTAGGGAGATGCTGCAAATGCTAGAAGAGGAGACGTGGTGGGGGGAAATACGGAGGAAGTGGTCACATTTAATAACTATCATGGGTGGCACGCTTGCTATTACCTCATAAAGCCAGGATTCTTTCTATTCATAGTTTACAGGAGAGGAAATTGAGGTACAGAGAGCATATGGATCTTAGTGAGTGCCACATGGCTTATTAGAACTGTGACTAAAGGAAGGTTAATGGGCTCCAGGGCTGACTTTATATGATTGAGCTCTAGTGCTTGATGGTGTCTATGTGTGCAAGTCTGCATGATGAAAGAGTCTTTTTTCTTCTAGGTAACACAGGTGACAAGTGCAATTTGGGAAGAGAAATCTGCCTGAGAAAGTCAAAAGAGAATCAAAGAAACTTTTGGGGTTTCAGCCTGTAAGCACTTACAGAAAAATGAAGTAGAGAGTTCCAGGTGAATGAGAAAGCACAGCATGAAAACATAGCCATGAAGGGAAACAGTATATGATGAAACTAAACTTGAATTGTTGCTTTTGAACTGTGGTGTTGGAGAAGACTCTTGAGAGTCCCTTGGACTGCAAGGAGATCCAACCAGTCCATTCTGAAGGAGATCAACCCTGGGATTTCTTTGGAAGGAATGATGCTAAAGCTGAAACTCCACCTCACGCAAAGAGTTAATTCGTTGGAAAAGACTCTGATGCTGGGAGGGATTGGGGGCAGGAGGAGAAGGGGACAACAGAGGATGAGATGGCTGGATGGCATCACTGACTCGATGGACGTGAGTCTGAGTGAACTCTGGGAGTTGGTGATGGACAGGGAGGCCTGGCGTGCTGCGATTCATGGGGTCGCAAAGAGTCGGACATGACTGAGCAACTGAACTGAACTGAACCTTGAATTTTAATCTATAATATATGATGATACCATGAATGAATCTAAGTAGGCAGAACTTAATCCATTTTGTGTTTAAGAAACATGCAGGGATGAATGGCAGGGAGTTGAAATGGCATTGCTGTGTGTGCTGTGTGCTAAGTTGCCTCAGTCGTGTACGATTCTGCGACTCTATGGACTGTAGCGCACCAGACTCCTTTGTCCATGATATTCTCCAGGCAAAAATACTGGAGTGGGTTGTCATTTCACTCTCCAGGAGATCTTCCCAACCCAGGGATCGAACCCACATCTCCTACATCTCCTGCATTGGCAGGCAGGTCCTTTACCATTAGTGCCACCCAGACAGTATTAGAAAAATCAACTAGATTTCTGAATTTAGGCAGTTTGGAGAGAAGATGGTCTGAATTAAGGCAGGAATAGTGGAGAGAAAGAAGTGAAGATAGAATATGTAAAAGAATTAGAATTTATAACTCTGTGTATTAGTGACATATTTGATATGGGGCAGGGAAAAGCTAATTAGGATTATTGGGTGTATGGGATGATATTGACCCATTTATACTTTCAGTTATGCAACGAAGATTTATCAAGTGTTCTCATGACAGTGTTCGAAGTGCTAGGTGATAACACTGAACAGCCCAGGCAGAGTCTCTGTCTTTAGCGATCTGCACCTTACCTTGGAGAAGTGAAACAGCGTTATAATGAATAGCATTATAATAAATAGCTCAACAGTGGTTCCAGTGGCAAGTGCAAGTAAAGAAATTAACAGGCTGATAAGAAGCGAAGGGGATATTAATTTGGTTGGGAGGGCAGGGGTGAAGAAGACCTATTTGGGGAGGGAGTGTTTGAGCTTAAAACTGAGGGATGTGAAGGACTCAGCTCTGGGAAGGGTCAGGGGAAAAGAGATTAAGACAAAGGAAACAGTAAGGACAAAAGTCCTGAGGCAGAACAGATGCCATGGTCCAGAAACAGAGTTTAATAGAGGATGTTTAAAGTGGAGAAGGGGCTTCTGTGGTGGCCCAGATGGTAAAGAATCTGCCAGCAATGCAAGAGACCCAGATTCAATCCCTGGGTGGGGAAGATTCCCTGGAATTGGAAATGGCAACTTGCTCCGGTATTCTTGCCTGGAAAATTCCATGGACAGAGGGGTTGCCATCCATGGGGTCGCAAAGAGTCTGGTACTCCTGAGTGACTGAGCGCACACACACATAGAAAAGATCAGTGGTCACCTGGATGTGAAGAAGAGAAGACAAGGAGCAGGAAGGGAGAGGGAAGAATATTCAGTACGCTGTTTTTTTCTCATGTCAGCTAAAACTCAATATGAGAAAAAATTAGTGCATTGGAAATTTTATTATTATTTTGATTATGGTTAAAATTTGACATGTGTCAAAGCTTATCAAATTACACAGTTTACATAAGTGCAGATTACTGTATGTCAACACAGTACCACACTAAACCTCTTTTTAAAGCATCTAGAATAGAAGAAAAATTAAGATGGGGCCAAAAGTGAAATGACATTTACACATATAACTAGTATATTCATATAAAAACAGAGAAAGTGGAAGAGAAAGTATATTCAAATATACTTTAGGAAAAAATTAACTTTTCTGAATTATAAACCATGCAAAGCTTTTAATCAAAAAGTCTCACTATTAACTGCAAAATTAATAAAAATCACATAGTATTAAATATTAGTGATAATATGCACAGAGTAAATACTATAGACTATACTTTTAATTTATTTTATAGGATCTGGTTAACAAATATGGATTTTTTGTCTACTAATTATGTATATAGTTAATATAATTTATACAATTATATTTACATGTTATTTAAATTCTTATTTTTGTATTTATTTATATTTGCATAAGCAGGAAAGAATAAACAAGAAGAATTATGTGGGGACTTCCCTGGTGGTTCATTAGTAAAGAATCCACCTGCTAATGCAGGAGAAGACGTGGATTCAGTCTCTGGGCTGGGAAGATCCCACATGCCATGGGACAACTAAGCCTTTGAACCACAACTACTGAGCTTGTGCTCTATAGCCCAGGATCCACAACTACTCTGCCCACAAGCTGCAATTAACAAAGCCTGCATCCCTAGAACCCATGCTCCACAACAAGAGAAGCCACCGCAATGAGAAGCCTGTGCACCGCAACAAGAGAGTAGCCACTACTTGCCGCAACTCAAGAAAGCCTCTGCACAGCAATGAAGACTCAATGCAGCCATTAATTAATTAATTAAATCATAAGAAAGAACTTTTTGGAAGTCAAGCATCTGATAAAGTGTGTGTACCAAGATCTGGCAGGATTGCTCAGTGCCAAAGGCCGCATGTACTACCTGAGCTAAGAAGGAGTCCTAGACAGAAGAGCTCACTGCATAGTTCTCATCTCTTTTGTGATATCCAATATTTCTGTTTCTGAGATGGTTTTTTATAGTCTAAAGTCTTCTGGAAAGAATAATTATCACTTATTGTCCATCTCTTTAATCAGAACAAAACTTTTAAAAAATATAGAAAGGAACACCCATTGATAACCTTAAAAAAAAAAAAAAAAAGAGTAGGGATGGTTTGACTAGGAGAATGTTCCGTAGCAAGAAGGAACATGAACACATAGAGGTCAATAGGAATACAGAAGAAGTTTTTAAACATTCAAAAGGTTAGTGATAGGAAAACAAAGATAGTTTTTCATACTTGGATGGCTTTTTTCCCCCTAGAATTAGAGAAAATAAATTTCTGAATTGATGCTTTTCATCCTGAGGATATCAGAACAATTTGAAAAATGAAAATTTCAACTTTCTCAAAATCAACTTAGTCCCCCAGTCTAGCCAGATTTCTTTAGTCCAGTGTAATCATTTCTATTCCATCTTTTGAGGAGCCACAAAGAAAACAAAATTTAAATGAGAAGTTGATGTATGTTTATTCTACTTTGTATGCATCCTTTCTCTCTGATGTTAATGGTCATAGAATTTATGCTCTCTCTAAAAAGTTGATGTTTTGCTGTACTAAGCAAGAACTTACTTTATGACTTATTATACATAATATTGGCTTCCTTGGTAGCTTAGCAGTAAAGAATCAGCCTGCAATGTAGTGGACTTGCAGGAGTTGTTGTCCAGTTGTTCAGTTCAGTTCAGTCACTCAGTCGTCTCCGACTTTTCGCGACTCCATGAACCTCAGCACTCCTGGAGTCCACCCAAACCCGTGTCCACTGAGTCGGTGACGCCATCCAGCCATCTCATCCTTTGTCATCCCCTTCTCCTCCTGCCTTCAATCTTTCCCAGCATCAGGGTCTTTTCCTGGGTCAGTTTTCCACATCAGGTAGCCAAAATATTGGAGCTTAAGCTTCAGCATCAGTCCTTCCAATGAACATTTAGGGTTGATTTTCTTTAGGATTGACTGGTTTTATCTATTTGCAGTCCAAGGGACTCTCAAGAGTCTTCTCCAAAACCACAGTTCAGAAGCATCAATTCTTCAATGCTCAGCCTTCTTTATGGTCCAACTCTCACATCCATACATGAACTGGAAAAACCATAGCTTTGACTAGACAGATCTTTGTTGATAAAGCAATATCTCTGCTTTTTAATACACTGTCTAGGTTTGTCATAGCTTTTCTTCAGGAGCAAGAGTCTTTTAATTTAGTGGCTGCAGTCACCATCTACAGTGATTTTGGAGCCCAAGAAAATAGAGTCTGTCATGGTTTTGTTTCCCCATCTATTTGCCATGAAGTGATGAGAAAAGATGCCCTGATCTTAAGTTTTTGAATGTTGAGTTTAAACCAGCTTTTTCACTCTCCTCTTTCACCTTCATCAAGAGACTATTTGGTTCCTCTTCACTTTCTGCCATAAGTGTGGTGTTATCTGCGTATCTGAGATTATTGATATTTCTCCCAGCAATCTTGATTCCAGCTTGTGCTTCATCAAGCCCAGCATTTCATATGATGTACTCTGAATATAAGTTAAACAAGCAGGGTGACAATATACAGCCTTGACATACTCCTTTCTCAATCTGGAACCAGTCTGTTGTTCCATGCCTTGTTCTAACTATTGCTTCTTTATCTGCATACAGGTTTCTCAGGAGGTTGGTAAGGTAAGTGAGATATACCCATCTCTTGAAGAATTTTCCAGTTTGTTGTAATCCATGAAGTCAAAGGCTTTAGCATAGTCAATGAAGCATAAATAGATGTTTTTCTGGAACTCTCTTGCTTTTTCTATGATCCAGTGGTTGTTGGCAATTTGATCTCTCGTTCTTATGCCTTTTCTAAATCCAGCTAGAACATCTGGAAGTTCTTGGTTCATGTTCTGTTGAAGCCTAGCTTGGACAATTTTGAGCATTACTTTGCTAGTGTATGCTGCTGCTGCTGCTAAGTTGCTTCAGTCGTGTCCGACTCTGTGCGACCCAATAGACGGCAGCCCACGATAAGTGCAATTGTGTGGCAGTTTGAGCATTCTTTGGCATTGCCCTTCTTTCGGATTGCAATGAAAACTGACATTTTCCAGTTTTGTGGTCACTGCTGAGTTTTCCAAATTGGCTGTCATATTGAGTGCAGCACATTAACAGCATCATCTTTTAGGATTTGAAATATCTTGGCTGGAATTCCATCACCTCCACTGGCTTTGTTTGTAGTGATGTTTCCTAAGGCCCACTTGACTTCACACTCTAGGATGTCTGGCTATAGGTGAGTGATCACACCATCATGGCTATCTGGGTCATTAAGATCTTTTTTGTAGAGTTCTTCTGTATATTCTTGCTGCCTCTTCTTAATATAGTCTGCTTCTGTTAGGTTCATACCATTTATTGTGCAACTTTGCATGACATGTTCCTTGGTATCTCTAATTTTATTGAAGATATCTCTAGTCTTTCCCATTCTATTGTTTTCCTCTGTTTCTTTGCATTCATCATTTAGGAAGGCTTTCTTACCTTTTGCTATTCTTTGGAAATCTGCATTCCAATGGGTATATCTTTCCTTTTCTCCTTTGCCTTTCACTTCTCTTCTTTTCTCAGCTATTTGTAGGAGATACGGGGTCAATCACTGGGTCAGGAAAATACTCTGAAGGAGGAAATGGCAACCCATTTCAGTATTCTTGACTGGAAAATTCCATGGACAGAGGAGTCTGATGGGCTACAGTTCATGAGGTTGCAAAAGCACACACACTCACATATAAATATACATGCATAATATTATATATATAATGATTTTATAAGAAAGCACTTATTTTTCTGGGCTGCGTAGCATGGGAAATTTAAAGGCTGTGCCCTTGAAACAATTGTAAACTCTGTTGAGAGGAGAAGGGTTTGTATGTGAAATATCCAGGGAAAAATTCAAAGGCAAATAAAACAAGGGATAGCCTGGCTACTGCAATCCCCCGACCAACTTTTCCCATTACAAAATCCATTTCCTTATACTAAATACCACTTTTTATGAATTCATTTTTTTAAGATATAAGAAAATCTAATCTTTCTGAATCTCTAGCTAAGCTTACAATTTTGGCACTTAAATAGTAATCTCATGTTGCAACTCTACAAGTAATGATGTTTTCCAAAATTTCAAGTGATCTCTTTCTGGTTATAATATACCTTCAGTTTGGCCTTTATTCTGCTGCAGAAACCAAACCTGGTCTACTTATTTGCAACTAAAATTTCCTGACTTTTGAGTCATATTTCAAATGTCCTGCAGCCTTGTCTGTCCAAATCCTACTATTTATTGCCCATATAACAAATCCTCCATTGACCCTTCTTTGCTCACACTGTATGGAAGGGATCTCATACCTAAATATTAGTCATTTAGTTATCTGTTCAAATAATATTTATTAAATTATGTCACACATGTTATATTAGAAATAAACACAAATTACTAAGGGAACTCTCAGAATTGTTATCTTTTAGGGCTTGATGTAGGATAAAGTGGAAAGTGGATGAAGATAAATCTTAAAAGCTAGAACTAAAAACTATCATAAAAGGTCTTATATTCCTTGATAAGGAATTTAGATTTTAATCTTGTATAATACTTCTGTGAGAGTTTGTATTTTCAAAGAGGACAGTATAGTCTTATGTTGAAATCACTGGGGCATATGCCTTACTATCTTTCTTGAATGTGAAATCCTTAAAGACAGAGGCTGTGTTTCATTCATCATTAGATACTCCTCTACATTACTTTCAGTGCAAACCTAGATCATGCCTCTTGTTCAGTGGAGTTCTAGAAATCCAGAGAGACAGCAAAGCTCTCCTTTGAGAATCTCCCTAAAGTTTAGGTGAGCTAATGGGATCAGCTAGTTAAGTAAACAATTCAAATTAATACATTCAAGTGAACTCATATGATTCTATGTGAGTTTTATTTAATGTCAAGCCAAACTAGTCCAGAAAATATGATTGTTCAAGTTCCCTTAGCAAAGTGAACTCGCCCACGTTGCACATGTATAAGGTCTTCAACACTAATTAGTGTACTAAAAAGAGCCTCTAATATGATAGAATGTATTCACCCTAATGTTGCCATGAGAACTTGCCATTTATATTTTCATAAGTGCAATTTTTCTCACTGAAGCAACTACAGAAAGAGCAAGCATTATTTTTCATGATACACCTTGCATGCTGCTGCTGCTAAGTTGCTTCAGTCATGTTCAACTCTATGCGACCCCATATAAAGCAGCCCACTAGGCTCCCCCATCCCTGAGATTCTCCAGGCAAGAACATTGGAGTGGGTTTCCATTTCCTTCTCCAATGCATGAAAGTGAAAAGTGAAAGCAAAGCTGCTCAGCTGTGTCCGATTCACAGTGACCCCCAGGGACTGCAGCCTACCAGGCTCCTCTGTCCATGGGATTTTCCAGGCAAAAGTACTGGAGTGGGTTGCCATTACCTTCTCCACATATGGATAGGCTATTTCTGAACTGTCTTGTAAAATAGAATACCACTTGTCTTTGAGTCACATTACCTAGAAGAGGAATAAGAGGACTGATTCTTCCTTTGTGTTTAGAAAGTAAGGAGTTAAGGAGAGTTTATTACAAGAAAGTGAAAATCATTGTCCCAACCAGTACCTGGGACACATGTCTAAGCCTGAAAGAGAATGGATGGATGATTTCCAATCCTGAGGGAATGAAACCACCAGAGAAGAAAATGACTGAACATTCTGGGCTCCCAGGTTCTCTATACAGGGGAAGACACTTAGACTGGGTCAGCCATTCTCCAAGCATTTGGATACCAGCCAATTAAAATGGCTCATAATTATGGAGGAGTCCTTTAAGAATTTCTGCTTTGGAGTGGTTAAAAGATGAATTCTGGCTACGACCTGAAGATCTACTCCCACAGTTAAGGGTTTAGTCTATGATTTCCTTGCAATAGAGGAGTTTGGGCTCAGACTACTTCCTCTGGGTGTTTCTGCATTACTCAAGATGAACTGTTCTTCAAAAGGGTGTAAAACTAAAAGAAGCCACCAGGGTAATACTTCCACAGTTTTGAATAACAGATCACTGTGTTCAATGCAAGGAAGTTCAAGTTTAAAATAAGTGCTGCACCTGAAGCCAATTAAAGAGAGATATCATTATTTTCTTGCTATTTGAATCCAATTTTTAGAAAGCACAAAGGGGTTATTTAAATGGCAGCAAATGCACTGTAGAATCTTTTCTCCCTGACTACAAAGCAATCTGTTGTATTTGAGGTTAGACTAGCAAAACAATTGAGATCCTGACAAAGTAGCAGGGAAAATAAGGGTTATTAGGAACAGAATATCTAAATCAATATTATGCTCTGTCTAATTAATATGTACTTTTCTGTTGCCAAGTAAGATGTATTAGTGCAAAAGCACAGTACTACTATCACTCAAGCATGTAAATAAAGCTAAATTAAGAACAAGTGAGCCTTGATAGCTACATGCATATTTCTGTGTATTTACCAAGTCTTGGAAAAGTCGATAGAGTAATGATACTAAATATTTTAAAGAGTAACACTAATGTGATTAGATACTAAAGGGAGAAGGAAATGGCAACCCATTCCAGTATTCTTGCCTGGAGGGTCCTGTGGCCAGAAGAGCCTGGAAGGCTGCTGTCCATAAGGTCGCGTAGTCGGACACGACTGAAGCGATTTAGCATGCATGCATGCATTGGAGAAAGAACTGGCAACCCACTCCAGTATTCTTGCCTGGAGAATCCCGTGGACAGAGCGGCCTGGAGGGTCGCTGTCCATACGGTTGCACAGAGTCGGACACAACTGAAGCGACTTAGCAGCAGCAGCAGCAGCAGCAGCTTGGATGATAACTGTCAAAAGAGAAGTTTATTTGCTAATCTCAATGTGAGTTAAGATGAGGACATTTCTCCCACTGAACTGTGAATGACCTGGTCGAAGCTTGGAAATGGACCATGATTTTCTGCCAGAGATTATGAGAGGGGCAGTGAGGGTGAACAGGGCTGGGCTCACACCTCGTGGAGGGGACAGGGGCAGTGTGAGAGTCTCAGGCAAAGGAAAAGAATCTGGAAAGTCAGGAGGTGCTAACCAATAATCTCAGACTGGTATGGGTCAGATTACTGGTCTAGAGATTAGATCTTTATGGAGGGTTGATAGATCATGTTCAACAGTAACTATGACTCATTTGTTTAAAACATATTTGGAAATTTGTGCAATTACTGCTCCCATGAGTTTTTCTTTTTGTCGTCTTTTAACACACATCGAACAGTATTGTGCCACTTAAGATGGAAACTGTCCTAGTTTAGGCGCTGTTTTAAAAATTTTGCTTAGCTAGTTAGGGCACCAAGATAATTACTCAGTGTCCGGGTCAGGCTCACCAAGTTAATAAGACTCTTTTACTGAATCCAGAAAGAATCCTTTTTAACCTAGTTTTCATAAAGACATCTATTTTAGGAAAACAAATATCACATATTAACACATATATATGGAATTTAGAAAAATGGTGCTGATGAACCTAATTGCCGGCAGGAATAGAGATACAGATATAGAGGATGGACTTGTAGACACAGCAGAGGCAGGAGATGGGGGAACAAATTGAGAGAATAGCATTGACATATATACACTATCATGTGTAAAACAGATAGCTAGTGGGAAGTTGCTATATAACACAGGGAGCCCAGCCTGGTGCTCTCTGATAACCTAGAGGGGTGGGAAGGGGGTAGTGGGAGAGAGGTTCAAAAGGGAGGAGACATATGTATACTTATAGCTGATTCTCGTTGATGTATGGCAGAAACTAATACAACATTGTAAAGCAATTATCCTCCAATTAAAAAAAATTAAATACAATCCATACTATATGATATTTATTTATTTGCTTATTTGTTTATATTTATACCCTAATCCCCAAGAACCTTGTGTTGGTACCAGTTAGTTTAAAATAATATCCAGTGGTAACTATGGTATAATAGATCCCTCTGGTCAGGAAGCTAGAACAATAGGTGGACCCGTGAAGAATCTGACTCTTCCTATTACAAAAGCCTTTTTCTCATTGAGATAGCTGCCTGATTAGGGCAAAGTTGCAGTGTTTACTTGTTTAATGTCCACTCTATGCCCTTCCCTCTCTCCATTCCCTAAAAGAGTACTTGTTTCCTATGCTTGGATTCCTAATGAGATATTGATTAATATAATTAATTAGCAAGCATAGAAACTTAATTGTATTTTAACTAGTTAATCAATGACAATGCTCACTTGATATATATATCTTACTCTGAAAGACACACACACAAAGGGCTATTATTAAGCAGTTGGAAAGAATGCAATCCTGCCATCTGCAATAACTTGAATGGAACTTGAGGGCATTATGCTAAATGAAATAAGTCAGACAGAAAAAAACAAATACTGCATGAGACCATTGAATCTAAAAAGGCTAAACTTGTAGAAACATAGAGTAGAATGAGAGAATGAAGCATGGGGATGAAGGAAATGAGGAAATGTTGATCCAAGAGTACAAACTTGCAACTTAAAGATGAATAAATTCTGAAGATCTAATGCCCAGGGTAGTGATTATAGATAAAATTATTGTATTATTATTATACATTTGAAAGTTTTTAAAAGATGGGATCAAATTGTTCTTACTACAACAATAAATGGTAATTATGTGATGTGATGGATGTGTTAGATAACACTATGATGGTAATTATATTGCAATATATAAGTACATTCGATTAATATGTTGTACACCTTAAATTTACACAGCGTGATATGTCACTTACATCCCAATAAAGCTGAAAAAAGTAACATATAAAATAATACATATGTATTTGAGTATCTATCTACCTAATACCTATCTGTCTATCTGGCATAGCTATACGCTCATAATCAAATATTTTCTGTAGCTAAAAATGTACTCTGGCCACCTGATAAGAACTGACTCATTGGAAAAGACCCTGGTGCTGGAAAAGATTGATGGCAGGAGGAGAAGGGGATGACAGATGATGAGATGGTTGGATGGCATCACCGACTCCATGGACATGAGTTTGATCAAGCTCCAGGAGTTGGTGAAGGACAGGGAAGCCTGGTGTGCTCCAGTCCATGGGGTCGCAAAGAGTCGGACACAACTGAGTGACTGAACTGAACTTAAAAATGTACTCTAGCTATAAATAATGTCATTATATTTTATTAAAACTATAATTAGATAACAGCACCAGATGGGTAATAAGAGTTTTTCAAGCAGTATACTGTGAAATCTTGCTACAGGCACAAGCATTGAGTCACAGGCTGACATCTGCAAACATGATATGGATAAATTAGAGGCTCTTGAAAATGGGGCGCAGTTTTTTCATTCACAGCTTTTTTCTCATAGCCTTTCCTTTGTCGCATTCAACTCTTCCTTTCTGTTTTTTGCCCAACCTTAGTTTTTAATGTTTTCTTTGCTTTGAGTTGTCCCTAGGCAGAATGTAAATTCAACTCTTTTCTTCAGCCTCCATTTGCCTATGTTCTTACCTCAGATCAGCTCATCTGGGGATCCACCTGAGCTTTGCATCCTCCAACACAAATCAATGCCTGAGATACTCATTGACCTTTTAAAAGTCACCCATGCTAAGTCCTATTCCTGCAAGGACCCCAGTTCTTAGCCTTCTGTGCTTCTGAGGTCTTGAGAACTTCTTTAACAAAAGCCTACAGAGCATTTATTCAATAAAAGTGACCACATGGTGAAAAGTTAGACGGCCAAAGGAATGTATCTTATTAACGCTCATAAGTGGCCACATCTTCTGGATGAGGCCCTCTATTTTCATCCTTACAAAAATTGCTCTTCCTGTTTAAAGAATATTCATAAAATACACATAAGCTTTTAAAAGATAAACAGAACTTTTTTCATTAGTGAAGACAGAGCTCCTGTCTTCTTCTGTATTCTGCAAACCCCCTCAGATCTCAGCACCTGCCATGAGGAGTGAGGAGTTAGTCATGAGAGTGACGTAGTGGATGAAGAACAATCCCACGCAACATTCTACCGTGTGAACTTTCAGGGTGCTGTGCAAAACATTTTATAAGTCAGCATGGCACCTGTGGAAGTGCCATATCTTCTTGAGTTTTGATGTGATTTTTAGCCTGGCAAGGGAAGACCAACAATGCAGCATGCCATCACAGCTTCTGTAAGTGCTAAGCCAAGTAATCCAGGGCTGTGCCCTGATGTACTTAACCGTGACTTACTTTCCTCTCAACAGTATTGTCATTTGAATATCCAATTAGAGGTTATAGTTTTTTTAAACACACTTCCAGTATCTATTAGGGCTATTTGAAATTAATTATTATGGTGCATTCATATTTCATCCTAAGGACCATATTAGGTGAAATTTATACAGCAATAAAATATACAGTGGTATTTCCTTGAACATATTATTTCCTTGAACATATTATTACAGTACTAAAACAATGATATTTTCTTACTATAAAAAAAGCAATTGACTCAAGTAATGTTTTAGAACTGTTACTGTTGGTGGCTGGATACTTTAATTATCATTCTAGATCTTTATTATCTTTTGTTTAGAAAGTAGCATATAGATTTTTTTTCAGTCTATGGACTATATCAGTTGCTTATATTCTAAGAACATAATTGGTGATTTAATAAAACCAATGAAAATGTGAAAACATTAGGAATATTGCAGAACAAATCAGCAAATATTGACATGCATGAAGCAATAATTTAAGAAGTAAGGTAGATTTGAGTTAAATTGCTAAAATTGATTCTCAGGAGAGTGACTTATCATCTCTAGAACTGACCAAAGGTTCTGTTTAAATATATGACTGAAAAGATTGGGAATGCAAAATTTCATTCAAAACAATAAGCAGGAGAAATCTTAGGGAATTAAAACTGAATTGTGACTTTAATTTGTAACGGGAAAGCTAGTCAATGCGCTTGTGCTTGATCGCTCAGTAGCCCGCCAAGTTCCTCTGTCCATGGGATTTTTCAGGCAAGAATACTGGAGTGGGTTACCATTTTCCTTCTCCAGGGGATTTTCCTGACCTAGAGATCAAACCCAAGTCTTCTGTGTCACCTGCATTGCAGATAGATTCTTTACCCCCTGAACCACTGGGGAATCCCCTAGCTAGTCAATATCACTACAGAATTCAGAGAAAGACAATTTGATCAGAAGAGGGATGAGGTGACAAATTAAAAAAAATTAGGCTAAAATAAATAAAATTCAAAAAGCTAAAGGTACAAACTAGTTTTGGCTCATAGTAGTTGGAACCTTTTTATGAAATCAGTCATTCAGGCTACATTAACTTACAGCTGTTAAACATTAAAATAATACAACTAACTTCTCTCATTCTATTTATAATTTAATTTTCCATATAGCTTGAAATGCTTTAAGTTGCCAAGACAAGAATTGTTTTATTCACTTACTCATCTGCTTACACATTCACGCAACAAATTTTGATTGCCAAATGTTTCTGTATTCTTTTCTGAATTGCAGAGAAAGAACTTATACCTTCATTTACCAGTCTTTTCCCAAATTTTTGGCTTAGAGTTTACCAGTGAGACAGACTCTCATGAGATTTGGAAGGTGGTAGAAAAGAAGCTGGGCTTTCCCAGTGGCTCAGCAGTAAAGAATCTGCTGTAATGGAGGAGATGGAAGAGACAGTTTCGATTCTTGGGTCGGGAAGATCCCCTGGAGAAGGAGATGATAATTCACTCCAGTATTCTTGCCTGGCAAATCCCAAGGACCTAGGAGCCTGGTGAGCTACAGTCCATGGGGTCACAAAGAGTTGGGCACGACTTAATGACTAAACAGCTACAACAAGAGAACATATTGTTCTCCAAAACTGCTTGCCAAGAGCCTGTTGAGTGCACAGCAGGAGATCACAGTCCCAGGTACGTTGGTGAGGTTCATCCACTTTGGTGCCACTGGCTACTGGCATTGGTGGCAGTAACTTCACTGACCTTTGCCCCCTCAGCTCTTCCAACAGTGTGTAAGCTTCAAATTTTTGCATCAACATACTCTCTCATTGGAATTATTAGAGAAGCTTCTGTCTTATCTCTCCAATCTTGATATATATGTGGTCTTATTTATTTATTTGGCCGAGTAAATATATTATTTTCACTACCAGCAGAGAAAATTGTGCTATTTTAGGTGATAATTGCATATAAGCAGAATGATTTTTTCTTGAAATACTCTCATTTTAACAACTGCCATAAAAACAAAGCTATACCATCAAAGAGAAGCTGATAAAAGTTTTTTTCTTTCTCTCTCTTTTTTGTTAAACCTCTTCAGTTTGTGACTTTTTACCAACTCCAGCTAATTCAGAATGTATCCACAATGTCTAAAGAGTAGGATAAGTAAGAAGACAATTGAATTTAAAACAGTGTCTATTTTACCTTAACCTATGTATTTTCTGTTCAAGAAGAAGAGGGAGGGTTCACTTGATTATGTTATTTATGTGATTTTCCACCACAAGTTGCAGAGAATTGCCTAGTATTCCAGGAAACATCTTCTGATAAGTCTAGAATTCCCTATCTAGTATAAACTTCTTGTTACGATTCATGCTGACAGTAGACTTTTTTACCCATCAGATGCCAATGTCTGTTGTTGTCTATTGCTGCTGTTTTTTTATGGGAGAAATTTGAAATGTCCTTTTTTTTTTTTTTTTTTTTTGAGAGAAGATGGCAAGATAATCAGGTATCGTTATTACTCCAGACTCATTTCCACATTTCGAGATACCATGGATAGGATTAATGATGATCATTAAGGAAAAAGGGTTGAAGCAGACAAGATCTGAAGAGAATGCGATCATCAAAGCGTGCAGATAGATAGAAATGGAGAAATTGCCCTATTAGCAGCTCAGCAATTAAAGCCATTTCTCTTAAGAGCAGATGAGCAGTATCCTTTATGGAATATGGTATATGTTTGAAAGGACATGTGGGGAAACAGAGTTGAGTGTGCCTACCATTTTGTAAGTCCATGGGATAATGAAATGATTAATTGGGAAAATAGATTTTGGGGTTTTCTTTTTGTTCAGAGAAGGTCTTAATTTCCAGTCCTTTCTTGCAGTGCCCTTAGATTATTTCTTGGCTCGCTCACTAATTAAAATAAGCTGTCATCCAAGGCCTTTTCTCACCTTAACATAGAAAGAACATTAGAAGCGTGACCTTGCTGAAGTAGTAAATCAAATTGTAACGAAGGGGATCACAGGAAAAGTCTTGCTCATAACCAAAAACTCTGTTCAACTTTTTAGTTCCAAACTCTTTGAAAACACCGACTTAAAATGTTGGGTTCTTGGCCCTTCCAAAGTGCGGTGTCCTGGGGTGAAGCAAGAAATTTCCCTGCTGTCTATCATGGTACCCTCCATAGTAATCATCTGTCATGTATGTTGCCACCATTTTGTTCTGAATCTCTTATTATTACTTATTATTACTCTTATTGTTCCTTATTATTATCTTATCTGAATCTCATTACTACTTCTCTTCAGATGGCTAAACAGAACCATTATCATGGCTCCGTATCTTGCTGGCCTCTATTCCAATTTAATGTTACTGTTGGTCTGAGTTTCAAACAGCTTTGTTTTTCATTTCTGAAGGCGATCCGTTTGAAGAGGAAAACTGTTACTGATGTGCAAATTATGTACCATATTTCACTCTGCATTACTCATTTTCATCATTCAGCTCATGTTGCATTTCTTGGCAAAGAGCATAGGATTTTGAAAAAGTACATTCCTAGTGCCCTGGGTGTCATTTAAAACAAAGTGATTTTTCTCCAATCTGATGTCCTTAGGGTTCATCTCATTTCTGTCAGATTTGGGGCCTGTTGACCTAGGTGGATTTGCATAGCTAATAATAAATCTAAAGTAAAAAACCGAAAAACCAAAATCACATCTTTTCCAAGTGAGTCGCAAAAGGTAAGAAACTGATTTAGGGATGATGTTGAGGGCAAATGTTCAGCTGTAATATCAGTTCCTTTCACTTATAATAAATGATTAATATCTGGAGCCCTCGATTGCTTTATGTCAGATGTATAGATAAGCGAAAATCATAGGTGTGATTATGTTCCATTGGGAGCAGCTTTCCTTTCTTTTGGGTAAAGGCAGTTCTTCAGTCAATCAGATTTGTGCAAATAGTCAAGCTTTTTATTGTGTATTTCCATGATTAATCCCCAACTTCTCATTTTTGTGAAAATGTCTATAAGATACATTTCTGTTATAGAAGTGCTACAGATCTCTTTCTTGAAAAAAATCTCACTAACACTGATTAAAGTTCAGAAGAATCTGATGCTGTACTTTTTTTTTGTAGCCGAATTTCTATCCTGATGATTATTTCAGGACTGCCATAGTTTTGAATCTTCTCACTTCCTGTAGCTCCTTTTGATTTTTCAGCCTCAGGGCAGAAATGATCGATTTGCCCTTTTTGAGGGCTCATGTCTCCCTCAAGGTCACCTTAAAACACCTTTGTCTTTCTCATTAATCATGGCATGCCTCTGTTCTGGGATTACTTTTCTCCTTTTTCTGTGAATATGTATCATCTCTCATCTCTCAAATTATTGCAGAAATTCTGCCTAGCTTGTTATTTTATCTGTTTGTCAAAAGGAATGTATCTATATGGAAAGTGTTATACAGTGGCAGGTTTTGCACAGAAGTTCAAATTTAAGATAATGAGAGAACATAAACATTTCATTGAAAATAATCAGCCTTACATGCAAAATGTATATGCCTATGGGAGGTGATTTCATCTGTTTAACAAAAGTATATTTGGTCTGTATGTTGAACCTGGCCTTGTGCTGAGTGCTGAGTAGCAAAGATGAGCAAGGCTCTAGTTCTGCCATCAAGATCCGTGATGAAGGGAGAGATGTACCGGAATGGAAGCTCCCTGCAGTGTGACAATTCTGTATAGCGGTGCTTGTACCAGGTATCCTACAATAGAAGAGAGGCTGCTCTTTCCTGACCTTCTTTAATGGGATGGGAGGAGGTGGTTGAGACTTTTATGCTTAAATCTGGATGAACATGTGAATGTCCAAGGTCATGTAGCTGCAATAACTTGACTCAACCTAAGAGTTAGATGACCTATATATATTCTATTTGCTTTTAATAACTGTGAGGCATGTGGCCATCTCATTTTGAAAAATGACATTCTGCTTAGAAACTTCATTTGCTTAAACAAATTGATATGCTCCTTTCTATAGATTAATCAGGAAGGAACATTAATTTCATGTACTTTTGAAGACAAAAAATGATAGGCTATGAGAAATGTGGAAAGGTCAAGAAATGAGAGTATCAAGGAAGTATTTTATTGTTTATTGTGTAAGAAGTATTGACATCACTTCTTTTTTTCTAAAGGATAACAAGGATAGAACAGTCTATATTTTATCCTTTTCTGATTGTGGGCTTAGTTGGGCAGCTGAGAAAGGAAATAAAAGAGAGAGGCTGAAAAGCCCAAATAGAACTTTATCTACTTGACAATGTTGAAAAAGCCCAGCCCTGTACCATAAATGTAAATTGCTTGGACTTCATCCGTTGTTGAGTGAAAAATGGCTTGCATGTGTAATGTGATCCCATTTACATGAAACTGTGTAAATAGTTTAAAATATCTCATTCTTACTTGTGACATAAATAAAATACACATATCATATGGTCCATAAAGAGATGCCTGTGGAAATACCACAATGATTATTTTGTGTTGAGATTTGAAAATTTTTACTCTTTTATTGTTTTCTATTATACTGTTTTGTTTTCTTTTAACTTTCAAATGTTTGTTCATAAAATGCACCACTATAAACCAGACATCATGTTATGCTCTGAATATTCAACATAGAGCAAGTGTTTTTAATATTTCCCTTATGAATACATATTATTTTTAATAACTGAGAGTAACAATGTAGTCATGAACTGGAAAAATCGAGCAATAATAACTTTTTAAACTCAGAGATTCAATATAACCTAGGGATATTTGACAAAGACATATTTAAGAGGCATCAGTCTGTCAGATGTATTAGTATAGCCTAACACTGTAAGGATCCTAAACCTGAAAAAAATAGAGTGAGTTTTTAGCATCATAATAAGCTCTCCCAGAATATTTAAACTTTTTGTTTAGATTGGGGATTTCTTCTATGGTTAAACTATATTTCCATCTCCTTGCAGATAAATTTTTGTTAAGTTTTAGCTTTGCACTTTAGTTGGAAATGAGAGGTAAGTGACCTTGATAAATAGAGATAGGGTGGAGAAAGTTTGTAGAGATGACAAATTTTGTAAAGTAATTTATAAGGTTATTCAAGCGATACATAAAAGCCAGGGAAAGCTTGATTTACATTGTTACAAGAGGGCAGATAACGGAAAGATTGAATTAAAAGACGGGCCACACAAAACATGTCTGACAGTGAATAGCGTGTTAGAATATTTCCCCAGGGAAGATAAGTAGCCTTCAGTGCTAAAACTATATGCAAAGTAGATGTTTCCTTTATGAAACAAATCCTTTAAGACATACCTTACTGCTATATGACGCAGTAATCCCACTGCTGGGCATACACACCAAGGAAACCAGAATTGAAAGAGACGTGCACCCCAATGTTCATGGCAACACTGTTTACAATAGCCAGGATATGGAAGCAACCTAGGTGTCCTTCAGCAGACGAGTGGATAAGAAAGCTGTGGTACATATACACAATGGAATATTATTCAGTTATTAAAAAGAATGCATTTGAATAAGTTCTAATGAGGTGGATGAAACTGGAGCCTATTATACAGAGTAAAGTAAGTCAGATCAGAAAGAGAAACACCAATACAGTATACTATAGCATATATATGGAATTTAGAAAGATGGTAACGATGATCCTATATGTGAGACAGCAAAAGAGACAGATGTAAAGAACAGACTTTTGGACTCTCTGGGAGAAGGTGAGGGTGGGATGACTTGAGAGAATAGCACTGAAACATGTATATTACCATATGTGAAACAGATTACCAGTCCAGGTTCGATGCATGAGACAGGTTGCTCAGAGCCGGTGCACTGGGATAACCCTAAGGAATGGGATGGGGAGGGAGGTGGGAAGGGGGTTTCAGGATGGGGGACACATGTAAAACCCATGGGTAATTCATGTCAATGTATGGCAAAAACCATCACAATGTTGTAAAGTAATTAGCCTCCAATTAAAATAAATTAACTTAAAAAAATGGTTCAGTTCAGTTTGCAAACCCATGAACTGCAGCACGCCAGGCCTCCCTGTCCATCACCAACTCCTAGAGTTCACTCAAACTCATGTCCATTGAGTCAGTGATGCCATCCAGCCATCTCATCCTCTGTCGGCCCCTTGTCCTCCTGCCCCTAATCCCTCCTAGCATCAGAGTCTTTTCCAATGAGTCAACTCTTTACATGAGGTGGCCAAAGTATTGGAGTTTCAGCTTTGGCATTAGTCCTTCCAAAGAACACCCAGGACTGATCTCCTTTAGAATGGACTGGTTGGATCTCCTTGCAGTCCAAGGGACTCTCAAGAGTCTTCTCCAACACCACAGTTCAAAAGCATCAATTCTTCAGTGCTCAGCTTTCTTCACAGTCCAGCTCTCACATCCATATATGACCACTGGAAAAACCATAGCCTTTACTAGATGGACCTTAGTCAGCAAAGTAATGTCTCTGCTTTTCAATATGCTATCTAGATTAGTCATAACTTTCCTTCCAAGGAGTAAGATTCTTTTAATTTCATGCCTGCAATCACCATCTACAGTGATTTTGGAGCCCCCAAAATAAAGTTTGACACTGTTTCCACTGTTTCCCCATCTATTTCCCATGAAGTGATGGGACCAGATGCCATGATCTTCGTTTTCTGAATGTTGAGCTTTAAGCCAACTTTTTCACTCTCCTCTTTCACTTTCATCAAGAGGCTCCTTAGTTCCTCTTCACTTTCTGCCATAAGGGTGGTGTCATCTACATATCTGAGGTTATTGATATTTCTCCTGGCAATCTTGATTCCAGCTTGTGCTTCTTCCAGCCCAACGTTTCTCATGATGTACTCTAGTAGGAAAACCTAAATAGAAATTTCTCCAAAGAAGACATATGGATGGCCAGTAAACATATGGAAAGATGCTCAGCATCACTAATTATTAGACAAATGAAAATCGAAACTACAATGAAATATTACTTCACACCAGTCAGAATGGCCATCATCAAAAAATCTACAAACAATAAATGCTGGAGAGGGCATGGAGAAAAGGGAACCCTCTTACACTTCTGATGGAAATGTAAATTGGTGTAGCCTACTGGAGAACAGTAGCTAACATATGACTTAGCAGTCTTCCTCCTCCCAGGCATATACCTGGAGATGAAAGGTTGTTGCTGAACCACGAAAGACACAGGGATTCTTGGCCTCTGGAGGAGAAGAATTCAATCTGGGGTCAGTGACGAGGCTTGATCACTCAGCGCTTTTGTGTAATAAAGTTTTATTTAAGTATAAAAGAGATAGGGAAAGCTTCTGACATAGACATCAGAAGGGGGCAGAAAGAATATCCCCCTGTTAGTTTTTAGCTGGATGTTATATAGCTACTAGCCACTCCAGTGTTCTTTCCTGGAGAATCCCAGGGATGGGGGAGCCTGGTAGGCTGGCGTCTTTGGGGTCGCACAGAGTCAGACACGACTGAAGCGACTTAGCAGCAGCAGCAGCAGCAGCAGCAGCAGCAGCAGCAGCAGCAGTCTGCTAATCAAAGAAAGGAAATGTCTCAGAACTCAGAGAATGGCACCAGGCTCCTCACCCACAAGATGCATTCTGAGATAATCTTGGCACCAGGTGAGTCCTCCTGGGCCATAAAATGATTGACAGGAATCTTGAAGAAAGTCAGATTTCCATACAAATATATAGTTTCGTTAACATAGATTAGGAGGACAATGTAAGAGTATAACAAACTGGTTTGTCAAGTTGATTCTGAGACTTGAAGACAGAGTTTGGGGTAAATGCATAGTATATTAACATAGCTGAAGAAAATCATTCCCATAAGAAAAATGTCTAGGTTAGCTCAAGGTTTGAGGAAAGTTAAGTCCAAGTGGAATCAGGTGTCATTGTGGCAACACAGAATTTTAAGAGAAACTTCTTTTTAAATTTGTATCAGTTCAGTTCAGTTCAGTCGCTCGGTCATGTCCGACTCTTTGTGACCCCCTGAACTGCAGCACGCCAGGCCTCCATTTCCATCACCAACTCCCGGAGTTCACTGAAACTCATGTCCATCGAGTCGGTGATGCCATCCAGCCATCTCATCCTCTGTCGGCCCCTTCTCCTCCTGCCCCCAATCCCTCCCAGCATGAGTTTTTTTCCAGTGAGTCAACTCTTCGTATGAGGGGGCCAAAGTATTGGAGTTTCAGCTTTAGCATCATTCCCTCCAAAGAACACCCAGGACTGATCTCCTTTAGGATGGACTGGTTGGATCTCCTTGCAGTCCAAGGGACTCTCAAGAGTCTTCTCCAACACCACAGTTCAAAAGCATCAATTCTTTGGCGGTCAGCTTTCTTCACAGTCCATCTTTCACATCCATACATGACCACTGGAAAAACCATAGCCTTGACTAGACAGACGGACCTTTGTTGGCAAAGTAATGTCTCTGCTTTTGAATATGCTATCTAGGTTGGTCATAACTTTTCTTCCAAGGAGTAAGCATCTTTTAATTTCATGAGAATCACCATCTGCAGTGATTTTGGAGCCCCCAAAATAGTTTGACACTGTTTCCACTGTTTCCCCATCTTTTTCCCATGAAGTGATGAGACCAGATGCCATGATCTTCGTTTTCTGAATGTTGAGCTTTAAGCCAACTTTTTCACTCTCCTCTTTCACTTTCATCAAGAGGCTCCTTAGTTCCTCTTCACTTTCTGCCATAAGGGTGGTGTCATCTACATATCTGAGGTTATTGATATTTCTCCTGGCAATCCTGATTCCAGCTTGTGCTTCTTCCAGGCCAGCATTTCTCATGGTATACTCTGCATACAAGTTAAATAAGCAGGGTGACAATATACAGCCTTGACGTACTCCTTTTCCTATTTGGAACCAGTCTGTTGTTCCATGTCCAGTTCTAACTGTTGCTTCCTGACCTGCATATAGGTTTCTTAAGAGCCAGGTCAGGTGGTCTGGTATTCCCATCTCTTTCAGAATTTTCCACAGTTTATTGTGATTCACACAGTCAAAGGCTTTGGCATAGTCAATAAGGCAGAAATAGATGTTTTTCTGGAACTCTCTTGCTTTATCCATGATTCAGCCGATGTTGGCAGTTTGATCTCTGGTTCCTCTGCCTTTTCTAAAACCAGGTCAAGAAGGGGAAAAAATGTAACATTAGTTTGTTTCTTTCTGCCACTTAAGAGAGAGAGATAAAAAATGTCTGACACTTGCAGCCTATTTCCTCCATTTGGAGTCCCCTGGCCCTCCTGCCTGTTACCCTCTCAGAGAAAACTATAATTCAAAAAGATGTAAACATGAATGTTTTTTTCTACCACAGATTTCCAATCATCTAAAGCCATCACTTATTAAGGATCAAGAGAACCAAAGTTTTGGTTAGAGAATGCCCCAATCCTTTAATAAACTTCACATTTAGCTAAATTTTTGTCCTAAAATATATTATACTATTTGATTTTTGAATAAAATAAGCACATGTAGATTATATGGATGAATAATAGTGCTCTAGAAGCTTATAAGCATGCATATACAAATGCAAGACTAGTCTGTCCACAGAGAGATGGTAGATGGATTAAACTTAATTATGAATAGCTTCTTGGAGGAGAAATAATTTAAGCAAATTTCCAAAGTTCTAGCACCACGCAAGAATGTATTTCCCCTGCTAAATTGAGGAAATCATGTGTGTAAAGTTTATACTGAATATTTAAGACTCACAGGACACAATCAGAATATAAATACATTTTTCCTTTGAAAGTGAAAGTTGCTCAGTCCTGTCAGACTCTTTGCAACCCCATGGACTGTAGTCCATGGAATTCTCCAGGCCAGAATACTGGAGTGGGTAGCCTATCCCTTCTCCAGTGGATCTTCCCCACCCAGGAATCAAACCAGGATCTCCTTCATTGCAGGCCGATTCTTTACCAACTGAGCTATTTTTCCTTTATTGACTGTTAAAATCCATCCTATGGGATTGTTATCTCTACCTCTTATATAAAACTCTGGAGTGGTCCCATAACTTTAGGGGCCTTTTAGGAAATCAGAGTCTTGTGGTCAGGTCAGTTACCTAAAAAGAGATAGTCTCAATTTCATAATTGAAATGTTCAGTCTGTAATAATAATTGAAACTCTGAGCTGTATTGCAAAGTCAAGTTTCTCCTTGCCCTGAGTAGGGCTAGATTAGGGTTGAACTCATGCAGGTGAGAAAGAGAGCCTGTTAAGCTCATCTCGAAATCCCTGCCTTCCTGCATACTTCTTCCCATGCTGCTTGCCTAGTCTTTGACTGCCTCTGACTCTTTCTTGAACTTCCCAGGTGGTGCTAGTGGTGAAGAACCTGCCTGCCTATGCAGGAGATATAAGAGATTCAAGTTCAATCCTTGGATCGGGAAGATACTCTGGAAGAGGGCATGCAACCCACTCCAGTATACTTGCCTGGAGAATCCCATGGACAGAGGAGCCTGGAGGGCTACAGTCCATAGGGTTGCAGAGAGTCAGACATGGCTGAAGCGACATTGCATGCGTGCACAGGGACCCCTTCTTGGTTGAAGCCTGCCAAGGATGGATTTAACTTGTTGAAATCCGGGAATCTGGCATTGGATGTCTTTGGCTATAGTGGATTCTTGAACTGAACCTTGTCCAGTGAGGTCCTTCATAGTTACCTCTTGGTGTATCTGACTTCAGGATTCTTGATCTGATGGGTGTTGTGCCTTTGGTTGGCATTAGGAGGCCTGTCACTCTAATATTATGCCTTCTTTATCCAATGTCTTCTTCCTCTGTACAGGAAGTGTATCATTTATTTACTTATCATTTTAAAAAACATTCATTCACTTATTTATTTGGCTGTGCCTAGTCTTAGTTGCTGCACATGAGATCTTTTAGTTGTAAGGTGTAAATTCTTAATTACAGCATGTGGGATCTAGTTTCTCAACCAGGGATCGAACCCAGCTTCCTACAATGGGAATGGGGAGTCTTAGATACTGGACCACCCAGGGAAGTCCTGAGATTATTATTTAAAACAACCTTGAGCTTCCTCCTGCAGGTTGTACATCTGGTCAATAGACACCTTGGCCCAGCCTTTGTGGAGATGTGTTTATTATACAAAGAGAGTCCTCTGCTTTGGTGCCTCTCATGACCCACCCAAGTCAAATATCCCTCCTCTGTGTCCTCAAAATCCAGGGACCACAAATCCCTTTCTCCAAGTGATTTCCTTGAGAGTAAAGTCCTCCTTCCCCTCCCCATGGGCTGTGATGAAAAACCCTTACGACTCCCTCCCAAGTAAAGCTCTCCTTCATTTCCGTCTTTCTCTACTCTTCTCCTTAAGTTTTTAAATAGTCTTAATGTGACTTTAAGGGGCTATGATCAGAAAAATTAGAATTTTTTATTGCTTTTTATAAATGTCCTATTAAAGTGGTTTGCGATAGCTAGGATAGTAAAGAATCTGCCTGCAATACAGGAGACCCAGGCTAGATCCCTGGGTTGGGAAGATCCCCTGGAGAAGAGAATGGCAACCCATTCCAGTATTCTTGCCTGGAGAATTCCATAGACAGAGGAGCCTGGTGGGCTACAGCCCATGGGGTCACAAAGGGTTGGACACAATTGGGTATCTAACACTTTCACTTCCAGGAAGTTGTTGCCAGCTATTATCTTAAGGTTTTAGCTAAAACTGGGTCAGAAAGTTTTGTATTGTAATATACTGTTATAAAATAAGGAGAAGGAAATGGCAACCCACTCCAGTATTCTTGCCTAGAGAATCCTGTGGATGGAGGAGGCTGGTAGGCTGCTGTCCATAGAGTCGCACAGAGTCAGACACGACTGAAGCGACTTAGCATGTATGTGTGCATTGGAGAAGGAAATGGCAACTCACTCCAGTATTTTTGCCTGGAGAATCCCAGGGACAGAGGCGCCTGGTGGGCTGCCGTCTATGGGGTTGCACAGAGTCAGACACGGCTGAAGCAACTTAGCAGCAGCAGCAGCAGTTATAAAATAAATATATTTGTCTGGATTGTTACGTAATGAGTGCACACATATATGAGCATGAATGTGTAAATGTGTATACACCTCCTTTCTCTTTGTCACACACATACTCAGACACAGTTGTGTTTATATCAGTACATTCTCTTACTCTATAGGACTTTATGGAGGTTTTCTCAATGTAAACCCTCAGGCACTGGGAATGAGATAGACTGGCTTTCCTCCACAGGGAATCTGAGTGGGGTCAGGGTGATAGAGACAAAAAAGCAGATAAATGCATTGTAAAGTGAGAAATGCTACTCTTAGGCTCTGTCAGCTGCTTGAAGGACAAGGAGAATTGGCTATGATAGAGCAGATGATGTGACCAAACAAGCACCATAATCCAGGGTAAGGACCTTCAAGTTAAGGGATGGTAATTAGAACTTCATCCCATAAATAGCAGGGCATTCCTGGAGCTGCTGAAGAAAATGTGCGTGTAAAGTCAATTTCATGTCATGATATCGATCCAACATTTAGGGTTTCTTGCTTCTTGTCTACCCTTCTGCTACTCCCTTTAAGTGTGAGTATCCTTGGAATAGGTCTCCCTTGCCATCTCCTACCATCAAGGAGACTGACTTTCAGAAACCAGCCTAATCAGACAGCTGTATATGTTAATCAAGAATGAAATTGTTCCCTAGAATACAGCCAGCTTTTAGCAAAACTGTATTGTAGAGACAGCTTCATTCAAGTCTCCACATAAAAATGTTTTGTTTTTCATCAAAATTCAGTAAAAAGGGAATCTGAATTGTGTGCTTATGACTATGCAGATGAAACTCTGCAGACTCCATGAAATTTCATCTTGAAAAATCAGTGCAATTGTCAGGAAAATGCTTAGATCTCAAGAAGCTCCTCAGAAATGGAGCAAAATTCAGGGTCAACATATTATTTGAGTAAATAAAACATTGATTTAAAAAAATGTTTCTTAGTTTCTATATGTCAAAGGCTGAGTCAAACTGTTTATTTCTGAACTTTAAAAATACTGTTCTCAATGAGATGAAATGGAAATTCATTGGAAATTTTTCATGGGCTGTACTACTTAAAACATATTATATATGTTGATTATGAATGCCACTAACTCCTGATATTGTTGTTACATATGTACCTGTTGACTAATATTAACACTGTAAAATTTGGTATTAATCTTTCATTAAGAATGGTATCCTATGGTATACTTTTTTATGTTTTAATTGGAGGATAATTACTTCATAATCCTGTGTTGGTTTCTGCCATCTATGGTACACTTTTTATCAAGGAAGCAATTATCAATGGTTCATAGGGTAACAAAATTAAAAAAAAAAAATTGCAGCCTATGTTTTAAGTTTACTTTAGGTTTAAGGGTAAATTTAGGATGTTTAATGTCCTAACTTGAACTGATTTGTTTGTCTAGGGATTTGTTGGAGAATTCACAGGACTTTTCCAGATATTTTAGGGTTGACTGCAAATTAAAACCATATTTGTTTATATATCCTAAAATTATCTTTTAATAGGAGTTCTAGGAGAACAGCTTCAGGAAATGTGAAATACATGAGAGTTTCAAATAAACTATGAAACCTGGTTGGATAGCATCCTGATTCAATGGACATGAACTTGTGTGAACTCCGGGAGATGGTGAAGGACAGGGAGGCCTGGCGTGCTGCAGTCCATGAGGCTGCAGAGTCAGACATGCTGAACAACAACAACAAATGTAACTGGAGAGAAATGGTGCTTACAGACGCTGCACAAGCTGGTTTGCCTATTAACCTCTAATGGCACCCTCAGAGCTCCCCTAGCATATTCCATATCCAACTATCAGTGTGTACAACCTGAAACTAAATTTTTTCAGGTTTTAATCCATAAGTTAAAATATGTTGCAGAATGTGAGATGGCTTTTCTTTGTAAACTAAGAAATATAGCAGAGGATGAATTCCTATTGTCCTCTGTCATGTGTAAATGTTCATGCTGACATTTCAGAATCTTCTTGCAAGATTCTTAAGATTACACATGCTGAAGTGCAAGCCTCTGATACAGATCACTGTGTCATGTTTGCTGAAATGACATGATCTGGCCAAATTCAGCCCAGCATTTCTAGATAACCCAGAAACCCACTTGGTCCCCAAGTGGAACAAGTGACAGCTAAATCAATGTAGCAAGACTAGCTTCATCTCACTTCAAACATAGGATGACAATTTAACTTTTGCTAAGGGCAGGTTGGGGCTTCCCACGTGGCTCAGTGGTAAAGAATCTGCCTGCCAATGAAAGAGAAATGGGTTTGATCCCTAGGTTGGAAAAATCCCCTGGAGAAGGAAATGGCATCTCATTTCAGTATGCTTGCTTGGGAAATCCCATGGACAGAACATCCTGGTGGGCTACACAAACAGCTGGGCATGACTTAGCAACTAAACAACAACAAGGAAAGTTTAGGAAAAAATAGAGATGGTGATGCCTTCTAATTATCCATCTATGTATTAGCTACTCTTAAGTACTTAAAACAAGTTTCTTTTCATTTACTTTTTTTAAAGGCTTACTTATTCTCCTGTCAAACTCATCTTAGCCTTTTAGCTTTGTATCACTGAGTGATGAGGCAGATTTTGAAACAAATCTTCCAATATTTCTCTTACATTTTTCCTACCTTTTTTCTTTTATTTTGCTTATCACATAAATGTTCATGTCTTGCAGCCTTCTTTTCTTGGTTCTTTTCTCTCGCAGATCTGTATATTTTCCCATATGGATCTCGTTTATCCTCCTAAAATGCAACAGCTATATCTGTATTGTGAATTTCTATAATTCTATTGTAATTATCTCATCTGAACACAGGTGCTGTTTATCCAGCTGCCTCCTAGACATCTCTATCAGGAGGTCTCACGGGTGCCTCATCAGCACGAATGATATGAGGAACAGATTATCGTGCCTCCCACCCTTGCTCTTGCTGTATGGAACCAATCTCCTTTACAAGAGAACAATCCTGCATCTGTCTATACACCCCCAACTCTATGACTAAGTGAACTGAACTATTAGTGTTTCTGTCAATAGTCTCCTCTCTCCCAACATCTACATCCTCATTATCAACCTTTGATTTGGGGATTTTGACATTCATACTAATGACTCCTCCAATACAAACTTGAATCCTTCAATATACTTCCAGATCCTTGATTTGTTCTCTGAAGATCTTATCCTCCATTCCAAGACAACTACTCCCATGATCAGCCTAAACCTTACCATACTTTAACAAATACCTCTCATCCTTTTAGCTTTCTTTCTTTATAGCCCCAACTCCAGTGATTCCACAAAGCCCTTAGGACCATTCTACAAAATATTGATCCCACATGACTTCTCACTACTGCTCGTCCCTCTGATATTTTCATTCCCTGCTTATCCAGTTGAAGTCCCATGGTCATTCATTACAGTCATATCTCATATATATCCCTAATTCTCCTCCCCTGTAGGCGGGCAAACAAAACCCAGTTAAATATAGTCTTTCATTTATACTGCAGCTGCACCAGAGCAGGTGACTGCGGTGAGAAAAATATGACACAAATGTTCTGACAAGTCTTTAAATCTAGGATGACTGACTTCAAGTAGACCCCAGTGTTGCCTAAAAATTCTCCTCTATTTTCAGTTTAATGGAAGATGTTTCTAGATACACACTTCCCTTGATAGAAAGCACAACAAAGGAAATATAGCACTGTGCTCTGGATCTTTAAGGATTCTCATGTAAATAATCTGAAATGCTGCCTGCTCACATTCACTGGGGAAAATAATGGCTAGCTACATGAGGGAGGAAGTATCAGAGAAATGCTTCACCTTCCCATGCTTGTAGGTCAACAGGGCATACTTTCTCTCCCACTCTGATCTCCACTACTTTGCTTGCATTCTAATTCTCAGCTGGAACTTTTTTTTCTTATTGCAGGAAGAAAACAAACACTACCAGACAAAAAGTTCTATCTTCTCTTTCAAACAAATCTAGAAAGTTTCTGCATTCATAACTGAATACGCATTCTTATTTCTTTCCCACCTCACTCCTCGCCCAACCTCTTTTTCCTACTTCTAGATCTACAGGGGTCTCAATCCTAGTATCTCACTGCTTTGGTGATGTCACCTAGCCCTGTAGGTTTAAATACCATTCACATGCTGACTGGCCACAAATATACGTATTGCCAGCCTGATCTCTCTCTTTGATTCCTGACTCAAGTATTCATTAGCTTACTCAGCATTTCCACTTAGAAACTGTAAAGTTTTGTTAGGGTGACTCCTAAACAGTCACTTTTGCCACAAGGTAGAATTGCATTTCTTTGATACTTCTTCCCTCATATAGCTAGCGAGAAGGCAATGGCATCCAACTCCAGTACTCTTGCCTGGGAAATCCCATGGATGGTGGAGCCTGGTAGGCTGCAGTCCATGGGGTCGCAAAGAGTCGGACATGACTGTGTGACTTCACTTTCACTTTTCACTTTCATGCACTGGAGAAGGAAATGGCAAGCCACTCCAGTGTTTTTGCCTGGAGAATCCCAGGGACAGGAGCCTGGTGGGCAGCTGTCTCTGGGGTCGCACAGAGTCGGACACGACTGACACAACTTAGCAGCAGCAGCAGCAGGCCTATTTTCCCCAGTGACATGTGAGCCTGAGTGTTTCAGGTCATTTATATGAGAAGGCTTAAATATCCAGAGCATAGTGACAATGTTCCCTTTGCTCTCATGCTTTCTCTCAAGGGAAGAGTGTGTCTAGAAGCATTTTCCATTAGAAGATGTTAGATAGACTGAGTGACTGAAGTAGGCAGCAATGCTGTTGACTTTTGATGGCCTTGTAGCAAGATTAAAAAATAATTCTATGCTTTTTAACCCAAATATATTTGGAGCTGTTGGTTCTACATCTTAACCTAGCCTATCCTGATTGATCATATTTCTGTTATGCACATCAAATTTAACATATTTAAACAAACTTGTGCCTCTTCTCTTCAAACCAGATTGGCTCCTAGTTTTTCCCACGTCATCACCAGTCTTCCAGTCTCTATGTCAAAAACATCTTTTGTCTCACAACTCATATCCAATTCAACAACAAATCCTGTTGGCTCTGCTTTCAAAGTGTAGCCAGATGTAAGCACCAGCACCTACCACATGAGCACTCTGCTCCAAGCTCTGCAGTGATCTCCTAACCTGTCTCCCTGTTTCCCCTTTTACACCGCTGCAGTCACCTCTCTGCATAGCATCAAGCATGATCTTTTACAAAAAATACAGCAGATTCAGTTGTTCCTCTGCCCTCAGTTTTTCAATAGCTTTCTACTGCATGCAAAGTAAAATCTAAAGTTCTTTCCTACCTGGCAAGATCCATATCGTCACTTCAAATTTCTTGATTTCACTTCTACTTAGCACTCTTCTTTCTCTCAACTCACTGCTTCAGACACTTGTCTCTTTCTACCATTCAAGCTCATTGTATAAGCTACTCATCAACTTTCTTTTATTGCCGTCCCCTTGCTTACACACCAATTACCATACATTCAAGCTAAATCAATACCATCTTGTCATAAGGGGGTTAAGTTTCTGGCTAAGACTGATTGCCAAGTACAACAAAGAGCATTCTACATTATTCGGAAATGTTTGTTTTACACTTTCTGCCATCTGTTGACTTGTGACCTTGAGACTGTTAAATAATTATTATAAGAAACTATATTTGTTTCATTTTTTATTTATATACTTTTGACTATGCTGAGTCTTAGTTGCTGCTTAGTTGCAGGATTTCTCTAGTTGCAGTAAGCAGAGGCTACTCTCTCGTTGCGGTGCACGGGCTACTCAGTGTGGTGGCTTCTCTTGTTGTGGACCAGGGGCTCTAGGGAGCTCTGGGTTCAGTAGCTGCAACATGTGGACTTCAATAGTTGTGGCCTGAGGACTCTAGAGCAGCGGCTCAGTAGTCACGGTGCATGGGTTCAGTTGCTTTGCATGATGTGGGATCTTCCCAGTCCAGGAATCGAACCTGTGTCCCCAGATTTTAGTTATAGTCTGTAACTATATTTGCTAGAATTTTTTTTTTAAGAATTGTTTGTTCAATTAAAATTGTAAACCAATTGTCATGGATTTAAAATATGTCCATAAATTCTTAGATAGTCCTCATTTCATTAGGTGGAACCTAATAATCCCTACTTTGAGTGGGCTGTACATAGTGACTCACATCTATAGAATAAAATGTGGCAAAAGTGATGGTGTGGTTTTCAAGACCAGATCATAAAAGGCTTCATGGCTTTTGTGTACGTGTGTGTGTGTGTGTGTGTGTGTGTGTGTGTGTATTTTGTCATTTTCTTGGATCACTTATTCTGGGGAAAGTTAGTTGCCACCTCATGAGGATACTCAAGCAGTCCTATGGAGAGGTCCACCTGATTGGAAATTTAGACCTCCTGTCAAGTGAGAGAGCTTTCTGGGCAAGTAATCCTCCAGCATCTGTCCAGCCTTCAACTGACTGCAGTCCTGGACACCATGCTGACTAACTTCATGTGAGACATTGGGTCAGGAGCATTCATCTAAGCCCCTCTATACTTTCAGAAACTGTGTGAAATAACAAATGTTTATTATGTTAATCTGCAAAGTTTTGAGTAAGTCACAATGCAAAAAAATAAATACACCTCATTGTATTTGCCATAGAGGTTTAATTTTAATAAAATATAGTCAGTGTGAAAATTGACCTCTTTAATATGACCTTACTGATTTTGTTGTAAAAGATTAAAATGGTAAAAAATGATGTATAGATTGCCTTAAATTTAAGTACATATGTAAAGTTCTTTGCAAAATTACTCAGAGTGATTACTCATAGAATAATTTTGACTATAAAATTAATTATAAAATGCCTTGCACAATCTCTTCCATGGGAATGAAAGTATGGGATAGTCAAGGAGTGAAAACATAGCATATGTTGAGTAGGGTGGATGACAGCTTGTCTAGAGTGGAAGGTACAAATGGGGACAAATGCAAATATTACGTTTCCAGGTAATCAGTTACTTTTGGAATTCATATTTTTAAAAAACTACTTCTAAGTTTAATTAAGTTAAAATTTTTATTGATCATATAATATTTGTCAGAAGCCAGGCTAAAGATTCAAAGATAAGCAAGCCTTGGTCCTTTTCTTGGAAGAGTCTAGTAGGAGAGTGATAGAATCCGGGGGTACCACATCATGTATGGGGTCAAATGGAGGCACCTTTAGAGCACGTTCAGCTTCTGGACCATTGAAATAGGTTGCATAAATCTTGGATTGTGTATTGTTTACTTGCTAAGTTGTGTCTGACTCTTTGTGACCCCATGGGCTGTAGCCCACCAATCTCCTCTGTCCATGGGATTTCCCAGGCAAGGATATTGAAGCAGGTTGCCATTTCCATCTCTAGGGGATCTTCCCAATCCAGGAATTGAACCCACGTCTGCTGCATTGGCAGGCAGATTCTTTACCACTGAGCCACCTGGAAAGTCCCAAGTCTTGGACAGAAGGCACAACAAAAAATCAACTTGAAATGTTCTTACCACAGGAAAAGAAAGAAAAAATTAGAAGTAAAGAAAACGAGAAAGAGAGAGAGGGAGGAAGAAAAGATTAAACATTCTTTCGTTAAATTCATAGGAAATGAACCTTATGGTTTCAGGGTTCTCATGAGGTCACCCTTTAGCTCCGTTCAGTTCAGTCACTCAGTCGTGTCCGACTCTTTGCGACCCCATGAATCACAGCACGCCAGGCCTCCCTGTCCATCACCAACTCCTGGAGTTCACTCAGACTCACGTCCATCGAGTCCGTGATGCCATCCAGCCATCTCATCCTCTGTCGTCACCTTCTCCTCCTGCCCCCAATCCCTCCCAGCATCAGAGTCTTTTCCAGTGAGTCAACTCTTCGCATGAGGTGGCCAAAGTACTGGAGTTTCAGCTTTAGCATCATTCCTTCCAAAGAAATCCCAGGGCTGATCTCCTTCAGAGTGGACTGGTTGGATCTCCTTGCCATCCAAGGGACTCTCAAGAGTCTTCTCCAACACCACAGTTCAAAAGCATCAATTCTTTGGTGCTCAGCCTTCTTCACAGTCCAGCTCTCACATCCATACATGACTACTGGAAAAACCATAGCCTTGACTAAATGGACCTTAGTCGGCAAAGCAATATCTCTGCTTTTGAATATGCTATCTAGGTTGGTCATAACTTTTCTTCCAAGGAGTAAGTGTCTTTTAATTTCATGGCTGCAGTCACCATCTGCAGTGATTTTGGAGCCCCCAAAAATAAAGTCTGACACTGTTTCCACTGTTTCCCCATCTATTTCCCATGAAGTGATGGGACCGGATGCCATGATCTTCGTTTTCTGAATGTTGAGCTTTAAGCAAACTTTTTCACTCTCCTCTTTCACTTTCAAGAGGCTTTTTAGTTCCTCTTCACTTTCTGCCATAGGGTGGTGTCATCTGCATATCTTAGGTTATTGATATTTCTCTCAGCAATCTTGATTCCAGCTTGTGTTTCTTCCAGCCCAGCGTTTCTCATGATGTACTCTGCATATAAGTTCAATAAGCAGGGTGACAATACACAGCCTTGTCATACTCCTTTTCCTATTTGGAACCAGTCTGTTGTTCCATGTCCAGTTCTAACTGTTGCTTCCTGACCTGCATACAGATTTCTCAAGAGGCAGGTCAGGTATTCTTGTATTCCCATCTCTTTCAGAATTTTCCACAGTTTCTTGTGATCCACACAGTCAAAGTCTTTGGCATAGTTAATAAAGCAGAAATAGATGTTTTTCTGGAACTCTCTTGCTTTTTCCATGATCCAGAGGTCACCCTTACCCATCCCTTAAATGTCAAGAATAACTTTCCTTTTCAACTCTTGGTGTTCTCTCTCCATCCATGAAAATAGTTGAGGACATGGTAGAAACTTCAGTAAATTGTTTTGCTAGCCTGGAGGGGAAAAAAATATTTCACCTTGATGACAGAGCAGACTTATAAGCACAGCTGTCAGATTAGGTCTGTAAACAGCACTGGTGCCTGCGTGTCAAGCTGTCATCAGACCACCTGAGACCCTTCAAGAAAAGGAGGTTTGGGAACTGTCTCCTAGCAACACCAAACAGAATCATTTAATACCAAACATTTATTTTCTCTGCGTGTCATTCGACTTCATGACATCCAGAGAGAGGGTTGGGCGAAAGAAGGACAGAGAGCAGTGAAACAAAGGTCATAGTGGAGGGGGGAGAGGACCAGCAAAGGAAGAATGGAAGGAGGGTGTGGAAACTTGGGGTAGAAGATTCAGGACACTTGGGGAACACTGAAGGTGATTTCTTTAAGTAAATGACTTTTTGCTCTTTCAGTCTCAACAAGAATAATTGGTGAAACTTGATTTCCCCAAGACAATTTTGTCTCCTGTGGGGTTCTTATGGGGCTTAAGAATTGTTCCTAAGGCAGCTGTCAATCCTGCCAACTATTTTCTTCATAGCCGTGAGCGGAGAGCTGCGTGTTATTCCTGATTCTACACATGGCTCTCTTCCAACCTGCCAGTTTGCTGTCCTGTGAAATTGTTAATGAAGCAGAGAGTGGGAAGCTGATGCTCACTGTGTCTCCAAGCAGAGCACGGTCCTTTTCTGTGTTCTCCATCCCTGTGGCCTGTGTGCTAGCTCTGAAGTTGTACCATGTAGGAGAGAGTTCTGGAGAGTTGCTGTGTGGCAAGGCCTTCCCTATAGTGCACACTCTCTAGCACAGAAGCTGACATGAGTCTGGGGTGGTCACCTCCTCCGTGGCATTGTCCTGCTATTGTAGCAGGACTTACTGTGCTAAGCTAAGCCTAAGCTGTGGAGTAGGAAATGGTAACCCACACCAGTTTTCTCACCTGAAAAAGTCCATGGACAGAGCAGCCTGGCAGGCTATACAGTCCATGAAGTTGCGTAGAGACAGACGCGACTGAGCAATGGCACACAAACTCAAGCTGGCTCAAACTGGACCATGCATCTGAATTACCTGCAAGGTTTATTAAAACTCAGGTAGATTGCTGGTTCTCATCCTCAGAGTTTCTCGTTCAGTAGAGCTGGGGCTGGTTCAGGAATGTGCATTTCTTATCAGTGACCAGAAGATGGTGACACTGTAGATCCAGACCTCTAACTATAGTGTTTCTCACATTGACTCTCACTGGATTAAGTCACAACAATAAGCTGGTTGTTCTCCATGTTTTGGATTAATGACACCATAGCTTTCTTCTCTTTTCCTCTGTGGGGGTTATGTAGACGTTGCAGCTGTCAAACGCAATAGAAAAAATAGGAAGTGGTCAGAATGAGGGCTATAATAGAGATAGAGCCCATTGATACTAGGAAATTAAATGAGGGATGGAAGGAAAAAGATAAATTATAGATAATTTGTAGGGGTTGGCTCTGAGCAATGGTGAATCATGCTATTTGCAGAGATGAGGAAGGAGGTTAGAAGAGCAGATTAAGGGAAAGAGAGTTCACAGTGGTGAGCAGAGGTTGGAAATAAGTTCACTTTAATATTAATTTGAGATGTCCCTTCAAAACCAGAACAGAGATCTCAAGTACAGAATTGATAGGTGAATCTTGAATTCAGGGAAGAGAAACAAATTCTGGGATCAACAGAAGTCAAATGATACTAATGCCACGGGTGTTAGAGAGGTATAGACATGGAAAAATAAGAGTTGAAAAAATAGCCCTGTAGCACTCGAGACTTTGAGTCCTTTGACTTCATTATCTCATGCAAACCCTCCAAATGCTCTTATGTTAAATGAAAATAGAGACCTGGGAAAAAGAGGAAGCTTGCCCTACAGTTTGTAACTGAGCAGGGCAAAGATCTCATCTACTGAGTACAAAAGGCTTTAGTCTTACCTTCTGTACTACAGTGGGATATGTCATTATGTAATGGCTAAATAGTAATCCTAACTAAAGTATTTTTTGATCATCATATAAAAAATATTACAAAGAATAATGGGAAACATAGACTAAGGATCTAAAGAGTGAAGACAGCATGTTATAATGTATTTTTACTTGATCCTCAATAAGTCTTAGCAGTAATAAAGATTATGCCATTTAGATCTTAAAAGATTTATCTTCAGGCTTTGATAAATGCCAAGTCCATGATTGCAGTTGTCTTAAAATAACTCATACAATTAATTTTAAGTGCGCAAAGAGGGGGCAGAGTATAGAAACGAGATGGTTCTGCATGAATGATGGATAGTTTTAGGCGTGCTAACAAGAGCTATAAAGTAAGAATGGAGTGTCAGCATGCACACTCACCACTGCACAGCTGCCGCTTGCAAATTGGAAAAAAAAAAAAAAAAAACTCCAGGCCAGCATCAGCAAGGTTAAACCAGAACTCAGAATTGCCAAAAGACTAGAAAATCCTCAGAGAGAAAAAAGAAGAAAGAAATGAACCCAGAACTAAATATTTGAGGGCAGAATTCTATGAAAAAGATTGAATGCCTAAAAAGATTTATTTAAAACATTTATAATTAGAAATAAAATATTCTTATAAAATTCTGAGCTTAACTATTGAAAGTGTCTGTTTGTTTCAGACAAAATCAAGACCCAGCCATGTTTTATTATTATATGGCTCATTCTAGCCAAAATCGTTTATTAAAAAAAAGAAAGACACATTTCTATAGTAATCACATTTTATTATTCAGTTTCTCCCCATGGTGATATTTGAGAGAGAGGGAAATTTTCTGCCATTAGTGCGTTTATTCCAGACAGAAGTACTGATTCCAACCCCTGCTTCTCCTGACCATCTTTAAACTTGAACAAGACTGTCAGCCAAATAGAATGGCCAGTGACAGAGTAGAACGACTCTGAGTTCACCTCCTCCCATGGGCATATAAAAGCTACAACTATTTACAGAGCATCTATCTATGAGCATGAACCTGAAGACTAGCAGAAAAGCTTGTCAACAGCTAAAGATATAAAGAGGAAAACACAACAAGATGGTAGGAGGTGCAGTACAGCTAAGACCCACAGCCTTAGTAGGTGACCCACAAATGGAAGGATAATCACAATTGCAGAGTTTCTCTTCCCAATCCTAGAGGTCTGTGCCCCACACTGAGCTCCCCATCCTGCACCAGAAAGGAAAACCCAGAAAATCTGGCTTCGAAGACCAGCAGGGCTTGCATATGGGGGAACTGGAGGGCTGTAAGGAATAGAGCTCCCACTCTTAAAAGAGTGCAGGCAAAAGTCTCAAAAGCTCCAAGACACAACATAAAGGCAGTAATGAGAGAAGCAGACCCATTTGCTGATCTTAGAGATCCTCCTGGAAAGGCAGGAGGCAGCTGTGAGTCCCCATGGGAACATCAATGTTAACAGCAGTGAATTTGGGGGAGCTTGTTTTACCCTGAGGGCACAGGTGCTGCCAGGCTCCCTTTTTGGCATCCTTTTCCTAACCTATTAGTGCTGGGTGCTTACCTGCTCAACAGCTAGTTGGCACAGTCCAGGGACCCCCTGGGCCAAACAGATAGCCATGTTGGGGACCCAATCCCACCACCAGTGGGTCTGCTCCAGCCCTGGTTGCCCGGGTCTCAGAGTCAGCAGCACTGGGACCTAGCTCCACTGGTCTGCTACTGGGCCATCAGAGATTACTAATCTCTTTCTCTGACTTACCAGTGTCATCAGTTCAGTTCAGTTCAGTTGCTCAGTCATGTCTGACTCTTTGCACCTCCATGGACTGCAGCCTGCAGGACTTCCCTGTCCATCACCAACTCCTGGAATTTGCTCAAACTCATGTCCATCAAACCAGTGATGCCATCCAGCCATCTCATCCTCTGTCGTCCTCTTCTCCTTCTGTCTTCAATTTTTCACAGCATCAGGGTCTTTTCTGATGAGTCATTTCTTTGCATCAGGTGGCCAAAGTATTGGAACATCAGCTTTAGCATCAGTTCTTCCAATGAATATTCAGGATTGATTTCCTTTAAGATTGACTGGATTGTTCTCCTTGCAGTCCAAGGGACTCTCAAGAGTCTTCTCCAACACCACAGTTCAAAAGAATCAATTCTTTGGTGCTCAGCTGTCTTTATGGGCCAACTCTCACATCCATACATGACTACTGGAAAACCCATAGCTTTGATTTGGTAGACCTTTCTTGGCAAAGTAATGTCTCAGCTTTTAAATATGCTGTCTAGGTTTTTCAAAGCTTTTCTTCCAAGGAGCAAGTGTCTTTTAATTTCATGGCTGCAGTTTGACATAATCTCTTTTGTCTAAATCAATATTTAGACCTCATGGACTGTAACCCGCTAATCTCCTTCTGTCCATGGAATTCTCGAGGCAAGAATACTGGAGTGGGTAGCCATTTCTTTCTCCAGGGGATCTTCCCAACCCAGCACAACCCAGTAATCAAACCTGGGTCTCTTGCACTGCAGGAAGATTCTTTACCATCTGAGCCACAAGGAAGCCCCAAATCAATATTAGCACCTTTAATTACCAATATATTCTTTTTTCTTAGTAGCTACAGTCCATCTGGCTGATCACTGGAAACCTATTCCAGACTTTTACCTATTGTTGAAATGAGCTACACTTTCTTAAATTATCTTTTATCTTTTTCAAAACAGGGCCAGTACTTGTTCATATTTTTATGTTTGACACAATTACTTTAATAATGCCAGTGAAGTCTGAAAGGCCTATTAATATACATTCATATAAAATGCTTGGACAGTCCTTCCAGTTAACTCTTTTGCTTTCCACTCTATCTTATTTGGTTTATTATTTCTAGTTTGAAGATTTTTTTCTTAGGTAGAGAAAAGTAGACCTCTTTTGTCTTTATCATCTGATAGCATGAGGCCATCTGTTACAAACACTGCAGCTATACCTTTTTTATTCTTTCCCAAAATGTAGTTAAAATAAAGCACTTTTAGTTCTCTGCCATTCCTTTCAAGTTTTAGTTCATTCTGCGTTTCAACATTCCTCAGAGCTCAGAATATCCTAATACTCCTGTGCATTCATTCTTGGGTGTAGAGTTCTCTTTTCATCTTTTGTACACGTGCTTTAAAAACCAATCCATCATAGTTCTGGAAGTTTTGGCCACAGCAATCAGAGCAGCAAAAGAAATAAAAGGAATCCAAATTGGAAAAGAAGAAGTAAAACTCTCACTGTTTGCAGATGACATGATCCTCTACATGGAAAACCCTAAAGACTCCACCAGAAAATTACTAGAGCTCATCAATGAATATAGTAAAGTTGCAGGATATAAAATCAACACACAGAAATCCCTTGCATTCCTATACACTAATAATGAGAAAGTAGAAAAAGAAATTAAGGAAACAATTCCATTCACCATTGCAATGAAAAGAATAAAATACTTAGGAATATATCTACCTAAAGAAACTAAAGACCTATATATAGAAAACTATAAAACACTGATGAAAGAAATCAAAGAGGACACTAATAGATGGAGAAATGTACCATGTTCATGGATTGGAAGAATCAATATAGTGAAAATGAGGATGCTACACAAAGCAATTTACAAATTCAATGCAATCCCTATCAAGCTACCAGCCATATTTTTCACAGAACTAGAACAAATAATTTCAAGATTTGTATGGAAATACAAAAAACCTCGAATAGCCAAAGCAATCTTGAGAAAGAAGAATGGAACTGGAGGAATCAACTTGCCTGACTTCAGGCTCTACTACAAAGCCACAGTCATCAAAACAGTATGGTACTGGCACAATGACAGACATATAGATCAATGGAACAAAATAGAAAGCCCAGAGATAAATCCATACACATATGGACACCTTATCTTTGACAAAGGAGGCAAGAATATACAATGGAGTAAAGACAATCTCTTTAACAAGTGGTGCTGGGAAAACTGGTCAACCACTTGTAAAAGAATGAAACTAGATCACTTTCTAACACCGCACACAAAAATAAACTCAAAATGGATTAAAGATCTAAATGTAAGACCAGAAACTATAAAACTCCTAGAGGAGAACATAGGCAAAACACTCTCCGACATAAATTACAGCAGGATCCTCTATGATCCACTTCCCAGAATTCTGGAAATAAAAGCAAAAATAAACAAATGGGATCTAATTAAAATTAAAAGCTTCTGCACAACAAAGGAAACTATAAGCCTTCTGAATGGGAGAAAATAATAGCAAATGAAGCAACTGACAAACAACTGATCTCAAAAATATACAAGCAACTTATGCAGCTCAATTCCAGAAAAATAAACGACCCAATCAAAAAATGGGCCAAAGAACTAAATAGACATTTCTCCAAAGAAGACGTACGGATGGCTAACAAACACATGAAAAGATGCTCAACATCACTCATTATTAGAGAAATGCAAATCAAAACCACAATGAGGTACCACTTCACACCAGTCAGAATGGCTGCGATCCAAAAATCTGCAAGCAATAAATGCTGGAGAGGGTGTGGAGAAAAGGGAACCCTCCTACACTGTTGGTGGGAATGCAAACTAGTACAGCCACTATGGAGAACAGTGTGGAGATTCCTTAAAAAATTGCAAATAGAACTAGCGTATGACCCAGCAATCCCACTGCTGGGCATACACACCGAGGAAACCAGAATTGAAAGAGACACATGTACCCCAATGTTCATCGCAGCACTGTTTATAATAGCCAGGACATGGAAACAACCTAGATGTCCATCAGCAGATGAATGGATAAGCAAGCTGTGGTACATATACACAATGGAGTATTACTCAGCCGTTAAAAAGAATTCATTTGAATCAGTTCTGATGAGATGGATGAAACTGGAGCCGATTATACAGAGTGAAGTAAGCCAGAAAGAAAAACACCAATACAGTATACTAACACATATATATGGAATTTAGAAAGATGGCAATGACGACCCTGTATGCAAGACAGGAAAAAAGACACAGATGTGTATAATGGACTTTTGGACTCAGAGGGAGAGGGAGAGGGTGGGATGATTTGGGAGAATGGCATTCTATCATGTATACTATCATGGAAGAATTGAATCGCCAGTCTATGTCTGACGCAGGATACAGCATGCTTGGGGCTGGTGCATGGGGATGACCCAGAGAGATGTTATGGGGAGGGAGGTGGGAGGGGGGTTCATGTTTGGGAACGCATGTAAGAATTAAAGATTTTAAAATTAAAAAAAAAAAAAAAAAACCAATCCATCTAGCCAGAATGACTTTTGTGCCACTCTGGCTTTTTCTTTTTCTTCATTTGTATTTATATATTCAGAACTTCAGATTTAAAAAATAAATTTAAATTGTCTCTCGAGAATTGTAGAGTCTTTGAATCTGAACATAGGATCTTGGCTTTCTCTGAAAGGCACCAAGCTGTGTGAGTTAATTCCTAGGGAAGTTACACACCTGATAGTTATTTTGTATATTTCTGTTTCTCACATTGGACTCAAACCTTCTTGGGGACAGGAACAAGGGTTCTTTTTTTAATTTTTTTTCCCCAGAATGCGGAATCTATTGAGGCTTGTGGAATCTAGTTCCCTGACTAGGTTTTGAATCCATGCCCCTTGCATTAGGAGCACAGAGCCTTAGCCACTGGACCACAAAGGAAGTTCTGAGAATGGTGGCTCTCTTGCTTACCATAGTTTTCTCAGCAACTCACACAGAGTCTAGAACATAAAAGAATGTTGTTATTAAATACATATCAGCTCTGAGTGTTTGCTTGCCCTCAGCACTGCACAGAGCTCAGATGCTTGAGTTTTGTAAACACTCACAATGGGCTGAGAGCCCAATATAATAGATGGTTTTCTTTGTTGCAGTTAGAGAAAGGTTCAACAAGCTGGCACCAGAGTTGTTTTCTTTCCCTCACTTAGCCTCCACTAAACTGCTAAAATGTCCACAAACTTCCGCTCTCAGTGCAACATCAAAGAATATCCCTGTTTAACTTACATATTTCTTTTTTCAATTCATGAATCAGTTATCTCAAACCAAGCCCAAGGCAGCAACACAAAAATCATATTCTGAGCTCACAGTCATTGGCTGATCAATTTATGTTGACCAGATGGATTCAGTCAGGGTCCAGTAAGACAGTATTCCAACCCAGTCTTATGGACATTGTTCAGAAAGGTCCAGATGTCACTGACACACAATGATTTTCAGAGGGCTGGGCATGAGAGAAGAGCTGGAGTTACCATGGCCGATTGACTTGGAGAGACTGCTTACACTTCCCTTGTTATTTCTTTCTGATGATCTTAAACCAGGAATGTTTTCAAAATGAAGAGAAAGGGGAAAGAAAAATATTGCTGAGTATAAAGTATTTCAGTAGATTTTGCATAACTTTAGCCATGTGCAAGGAATTAGCCTGTAAGGCAGTAGAACTGGAGATGAAGTGAAAGAGAAAGCTGCTCACCCCTGAACCACAATAAACAGCGTGTGGAGTGTGGGGTTGAACTTGAAACCGTATTCAGGGCCTGTCAAAACATGGCAGGCTAGGCTGAAGCTTTCATCCAAGCACATTATGTTGAATAAAGTAATAAAAAATTACACATTTGAGTGCCAAAGAAAAGCGATTCCCAGGAACATGGGTAAGAGGAACCTCTGGCGCACAGTCGCTCTGTGGTGCAGGTCGGGAGGGAGTTTCTGACCCAGGTTGAAGGTCCAGAAGCCACGGAGTGACTGGATTTGGGCTCTGTCTTCCATGAAGGCTGCTCTCCATGTTACACTCTCTGTATCCCTAAACAGTGAGTTAAGTGTCTTAAAAAGCCACAGACTGATTCGTGCTAGGCTCTGGGGAATTGGGGGAGCAGCGCTCCCTGCATTAGTGAGGGTGGGGCTTGGAAGCTATTCACAGTGGAGGACTAGGGTCAGAGCAGCTGTGACGGCCGAGAGCATGGCGAACTGAGGTACCACTGCAGAGCAATACCAGGGGGCTTGGTGTGGGGCGCTTAGCGGGGAAGATGCATCCTATTTATTTGCCAAGTGGATCATGAGCTCATCCCATAAGGTGGCGCAAGTGGTAAAAAATCCTCCTGCCAATGCAGGAGACATAATAGACGCAGGTTCATTCTCTGGATGGGGACAATCCCTTAGAGGAGGGCATGTCAACCCACTCCAGTATTCTTGCCTGGAGAATCCCGCGGATATAGGAGCCTGGTAGGCAGCAGGCCACAGGGTTGCAAAGAGTCAGATGTGACTGAAGCACTTAGCACGGCACACATGTGCTTTATTTTGAAGCCAAAAGCAAATGAGACTTTTGATATAGGAGTTAAATAACCTGAAATGGAAAGAGGCTTGCCATGCCATGCTCAGTAGGTCCAACTCTTTGCAACCCCATGGACTGTAGCCCATCAGGCTCCTTTGTCCATGGGATTTCCCAGGCAAAGTACTGGAATGGGTTGCCATGCCCTCCTCCAGGGCATCTTCCTGACCCAGGGATTGACCCTAGGTATTCTGTGTTTCCTGCATTGATAGGCGGCTGCTTCATCTCTGGACCACCTGAGAAAGCTGGAAAGAGCCTTAGCAGTTTTCTATGGGGTTGGCCAAAATGTCCCTTTGGTTTTTAAGTAAAAATAAAAGATTCACTTTTCATTTTTCTAAGAATTTTATTGAACAATATATTCATTATTTGTTCCACTCCTTTCTGCCATTTCCCCCAGAGACTTCATAATTCCATCTTCCCAAAACTTTTTCTTTTTGATAAAAAGATAAAATAACTTTTCCAAATGCCTTTTACAGTCTTCCAGGGAACTGAAAATTTTTTTTTTCCATTAAGCGAATGTTGTGAAGACCGAAATAAACAGAAATTCAAAGGTTCAATGTCTGGTGAATATGGCAGATTAAGAAGAACTTTATAACTAGTGGAACTAAGGACTACAAAGGTCCCTATACATTATGGAAAAGCTGATGCCATGAGATAGAATTCTAGCTTTTCATCCAGTCTTTCCTCTACTCTGCACTGCTTTGAAGCTAAATGATTGCAGGGATAAAATGGGGATTTAGCACGGTCTGAAGCTAACAAATAGGGCTTTGGAGCCAGATGACCTTAGTTGGAATCCAGCCCCTTCCTAAAAGAGTGAGTGACCCTGGGCAAAGTATTTAACTCTCTGTGCTTCAGTTTCTCATCTGTAAAATGGGAGCAGTCAAAATACTAAACTTACATGGATGCTGAGAAAGTTAAGTGAGCTGATCCATGTACTTTGATGTGAATATCATTAAGTATTTGGAAAATCCTAGATATTACTATGATATTGCTGTAATTTGGCCCCAATCTACTTTTCTAGTCTCATATTGCCAACGTGCCCTTCCCCCATTACTCGTTATTTTGCCAGGGTTCCCTTCTTGCTGTTTCCAGAAAAACCCGGATTTTTCATGCCCACATGTGATTCTCTCTGCCTGAAATGATTTCTGCTACCTCTACATATCTCAGTTTTGAAATTAAAATCTTTTACTTCAAAATCTTCAGGCAACCTTCTCTCTCATCCTTACTAGCACAGTTAAATGTTCTGTCTGTTCACTCTCCTTTTCCAATGGCAGCTTTGCTGCTCCTGTTGAGGCTGATTGTGACCCCAGAACCCTTGTCACACTCTATTAGAGCAGCAAGTCTCCATCACTCAGAGGCAGCATGCAAGAATGACCTGCTGGTCCTCCTGTGATGACCCCCCTCCGTCCTTTCCTGGTTCATCATTCTCTATTTTACAAATAAAGAACACAGAGAAAAATCATGTCCTTTTATCCACTGGATCCATAGGCTTCCACTCACAGCTTCTCACTGGATTTTCCTAAAATATATTTTAGCACAATCCTCTCTAAAACTGCCTATATAGCATTTTCTCAATGGCATGCTGTCAGACTGAGGGTAAATGCCACATCTGAGGATAAATGACAAATGTGTCTCTATCTCAGGGAATTTTCTCCCTAGAAGAAAATATAAAGTTTTCTCTTCTTGTTTTCGAAGATCCAGAAGCTGGGCCACAGTGTGGTCAAGACAGTTTTCCTTGCAGAAAGAAATCCTTAGTTTCCATCTTTCTCTATAAAGTCTTGGAAGATATTGATTTCTTTCATCAAACCTGTATCATCGAGGTGTTGTGAAGATTAATGAGCTGATGCTTATGAAGTGCTATCCTCTACCTCAAAAAAAAAGGAGATAAAAAGAAGAACTCACCAAACCCCCTTCATTTCAAGTAAATCTTTTCTGACCCACTCACTAGACCTCACTTTCAACACTGGGCTTCTTGAAATTCTTTATGAACAATTTGCAATTTACCAGTGGCTTTATTTTCATATCTGAGAATAGAGAATAATGAGTTTTCTCTTTAGTTCTTAGTTTTCAATATGCGCTTCCTTACAGGATTTCAGACTTGTTAGTACCAATGAGGGGGTGGAAACTGAAAATGAATGTTCTGAGAGCTACAGCATGCCAGCCAGCAAGCCAGGAATCACTACCTGCCGCCACCAACAAGAAAACAAGAGGCAAACATTTCAATTAAATTTTTTTCACCAAAGAAAAACCCATAAGGGAAGAAAAATTGGAAAACATTGATATAAATGTATGTATAACTGAATCACTCTGTTGTATACCTGACACTAACGCAACATTGTAAATTAACTAAATTTCAATAAAACATAAAATAAAAAATCAATCAATTCAATCAAAGCATTTAAAAAAGAACTATATTTACCCAGAAATCTCAAAAAAATACAGTGAGGGAAGCTATTCTTGAATAAACTTTGAGTAGCTTTGTAGGAAACTCTCATTCAGTCAGTCACAGGCTATTCTATGATACTAAATTCAATAAATCCTTGCTCTTTCCTCGAATTGAATTTCATAGGCACATCTGCTACATAATGTATTGTGATTACACATGACTGCTAAAATTGTTTACAGAGAGCTTGGCACATCTGTTGGAATGGCTGCATCACACAGAACCTATGCGGAGAATTAGTTATGGTCTGTAAATGCTATAGCAGCACTAATTCATTACTGTGATCATCAAGGCTCTGAGCTTTGCCAGGAATTTTTCTGAGGGGAAAAAATTCCAGAGGAGGTTCTGGTCCAAGAGGAAACCCAACCCAACCAGATCTCTTATCTTGCATTATTTCATCCAGCTGAGTCACTTGTAGCTCCTGGGTCCCTCTCCTACCTTAGTTCTTCTTCCCAATGTGAAAAATTACATAAACGATCACTGGGGTTTCAGAAGGCATTGTGATACTGAAAGCTCTGTATATCAGTGATGAAACAAATCATGGAGACAGGGTTCTGGGTAAAGTAGGAAAGAATGAATGGCTTTACTGCTTTGCCAGGCATAGTGGGATGCAGCAGGCTCATGCCCTCAAAGTCATGTGTCCCCACTTGGGGAAGATAGTGACAAGTTTTAGCAAAAGAAGGCACACTCAACTCATGGATGTTCTTGCAAAGGTTTGGTGGTGAGATAAGTAGGAGTCAACACCATCACCTTCAGGTCCAATTGATCTGGGGTCTACGTGCTTATCAGCAGCATACCATAACTTTTCCCACCTGGAAAGGGTTTTAAGCATCTGCAAAATAGCTCAAAGATATTGTATATCCATTGATGGAGATACAGGACCTTGCCCCAAGTCTGCTCTTGACTATTTATCCCTGGTCTTGCATCCCCTCCCTTCCACAATTAACAACTGTTTGGGTCTGCCCAAACATTGGAACTCAGGGAAGGTCATGGAGGCTGAATGAAGGCTGTTTCCTATAATCGAATAAATGGGGGGCACAAAGGCCCTGTGCCCAGGAGCCCCAGATCAGCCCTGCCTGGTATCAATCATGATAGTTACAACTCCTGGAGGAAAAATTATCCTTAGCTATGACAATATCCTCAATATTAGCCACATTAAAATTATATTATATATGTATTAATAATATCATCACCAACTCCAAATTGGCACTTGCTCTCTACGTCTGTGGGCTTCCCAGGAGGCTCAGTGGTAAAGAATCCGCTTTCTAATTCAGGAGACAAAGGAGACGTGGGTTCGATCCCTGGGTCAGAAAGATCCCCTGGAGGAGAAAATGACAACACACTCCAGTTTTCTTGGCTGTAGAATCGCATGGACAGAGGAGCCTGGAGGGCTTACAGTTCATGGGGTCACAGAGAGTCAGAAACGACTGATGATTGAGCATGACCAAGCAGGCAATCTACCTCTATAAGGATTAAATCATGAGCTGCTGCAGCTGCTGGCATTCAACACCCAGTGAAAGGAGCTCTGGATGGAGGTCAGGAATGAGGTTCTATGTGCCCTCAGAAAAACTGGCAGATAGTTTTCAGAAGATTTTATGAGCCCAGTTCTTGCATCTCCTCATATCTAGAAAAACACTCAGATCATTATCAGTGACATCTGCTCCTCGTGACTAGCAGCAAGACTCTACCAAAATGTGTGCTTGACCACACATACCCCACTTCACTAAAGTCGTGTATAACACTGACTCTTCCCTCTACCTCTTTGGAGCAGTTTCTCGGAGCTATCTGAAATGCTCTCTCCTGGGCTGTAGTTCTCATTTTGTTCCAAATGAAACTTAATTCACAACTCTCACATTGTGTCTTTTTTTCAATTAACACCATCATATTCATATGCATGTATATATATCAATTGATTAATAGATAAATTGAGCTTACCTACTTTTAATTAAACCCTAAAAATATTCCTGAAATAATGATCTGTTAAAATAAAGGTTAATAAACTCTACTTAACTCATTGTGAAAGGGGAAAAGCAACATGGCAAAGTTAATTGATACATAAATGTTTACTATGCACATGGTATTTCTGTTATAACCTGAATGATTTAAAAGTTAGGATAATTAGAATAAATTCACATTTTTAATGGTCGCCCCAAAAGGGAGGAGAAAAAAACATATGTGTACAACTAACAATGTTGATGTTCAGTCGCCAAGTTGTGTCCAGCTCTTTACAACTCCATAAACTGCAGCACCCCAGGCTTCCCCGTCCTTCACCTTCTCCTGGAGTTTGCCCAAGTTTACGTCCATTGAATCAATGATGTCATCCAATCATCTCATTTTCTCTTGCCCTCTTCTCCTCTTGCCCTCAATCTCCCCCAGCATCAGGATCTTTTCCAATGAGTTGGCTGTTCTCATCAGGTGGCCAAAGTATTGGGGCTTCAGCTTCAGCATCAGTTCTTTCAGTGTGTATTTAGGGTTGAGTTCCTTTAAGATTGACTGGTTCGATCTCCTTGCTGTCCAAATATAACTTCATCCAGAGAAGAAGAAACCCTCTAAATGTGTAGGAGGAGGACAGAGGTTGTTTTTGTTTGAAAAGGAAAAGGGAAGGTTTCAAAGAAGAACTATCACTGAGCTGGATCTTAAATAAGGGATGAACTTTGCTGGTGAAAGTGCAAGGAACAGACATGGTAAGTAGAATGAATAGCAAGGGTAAAGTTATGGGGACAGAAACCCTCTACATATTGAAAACATGTTTGGGTGGAATATAAAAAGCAAGCAAAGAGGTACTGGGAGATAATGTAGAAATATAATTTTTTAAATTTACCTTAGGGTTTCTTATCTGTAAAATGGGCATGAAATAATCGGCCTATTTGTGAAACTGTAGGAGTAGATGAATGTGAATTTCTTGGTGCCAAACATGAAAAGCACTTGATAAATGGTAGCAACTGCTTCTGCATTATAAATTTTTAATAAATATTCCACAGAACTTGGAAGAAATCATACTCTCTGAAAATATGAAATTGTAATTATTTTACCTCAATTAGATCAGTCTTATACTTTTCAATACTTCCATTTGTTTACTTAGTAGATTTTTTGTGGTCTACAGCAGGAGTTGGAAAATTACAGACAATGGGCAAAACCCCCTGCAGTGGCATGTTTTTTAAATAAAGTATTGTTGAAACACAGTCACAGCTGCTTATTTATATGATGTCTCTGGCAGAGCTGCAGATTTGTGACAGAAACCACGGCTCTCAGGGCCTAAGATATTTAGTATCTGACCCTTTCCAGAAGAGGTTTTCCAACCTTTGGTCTAAAAAGAGGCAAAATTCCATTTCTTGTTACATTTTTTTTTCTAAATTTCTTCTAATACTTACAGCAATTTTCAATACTGATATTTTTGGTTCTACATTTCCTGATGCTTAGGATTCACTGTGATATATTTAATTTGTATCATTTTCAAGTGCCACTATTTGTATAATTTATTTTATGTTTTGCAATTCTTTAATCTGATATCTATATTAACTCCTGATATCTCTTTGTTTATATATCTCATCTTTTTCCTTGTTATGATTGCATCTCTTTCAATATATTTTTAAAATTTAATGCAAGATTAATTTATCCCAATGGCCTATATTTTTTAAATTACTTGTCCTTAGTACTATCTTTTCATGTTATATTTTCCTTTGTACCCACATTTTGTTCTGTGGGATGCATGTATTGTGTCTCTGTATGTGTGTAAGAGAGAGATGAAAAGGTTGAAGGATAGAAATGAAAAAGAGAGAGAAAGGAGAGAATCCCACTGCAGATAACAAAATCCACTGTAGATAGTTTAAGCAGAATAGGATTTTCTACCAGGAATGTATTTCAGTGGTTTGTGAAACTGTTGGAAAGGCTGGAAGAGCAGCCTTCCAGAGTTCCTTTCTCCTGGATTTGCACTGCTCAACCATGATTGTGGTTGAGTGCTGGAGGTCATGGACAGGAACTATTGAAACCAAGAGCTGTGGCCAGGACCCTCAGTTTGTCGCATCAGGAACACTGCCATTCCCATTGTGGCTGATGCTTTTTTCTGGGTCACGAAGCTTCCACTGCGACCTCTATCAGGAAATGAATGCATTGTGCTCCACCTTCCTCTGTCTCATGTTCAAGTTCAAATTGGAGTGAATACATGTGATGGGTTTCCTAAAACCCATCAGGAACCCCAGTGCATGGATGTCTGGGAAATATAGATTTTTAGCACTCTGTTTTCTGCAATATAGAGAGGCATTTAAAAATATATAATTGTTGAGCAAGCCAATCTACCATATCCATCACCTCCTATTCTTCCCTGCTTTGAATAGTATGCATAGCTTTGAATAATACACAAGAGCTTAAATAGTGCACATGCATTTCTGTTTCTTAATTTATCAATATTAATTGGGATCTATTGCCTCTCAAATATGAAATATGAAGTATCCAACCCTATTTTCTCTTAAATATGAAAGATAAAGCAATAAACTCACTTCCATATCCATTTTTTTTCATCTTTGTCATACTTTATATAAACCTTTCTCAAGGTTTATAGCATTTACATTCTGTCCTATAACTGTATTTCACCCAGCGACTGGCATTTGTTCTACACTTTTATAGATTTAATTATACTGAAAATCTTTTCTTACTATGGCATTTCCTTTCTTGACATTAATTTGATATATCTCATGCTTGGCTGTATTTCATTAACAGATATGTCTACCTTGCAGCATATTAGTAAAAATTGAAATAATGTGCATAGAACGCCTGGTGCATAGTAGTGCCCAATATGAGGTCATTCCTATTGCTTTTATTATTTATTAATAAAGAAAAATTAATTGAAAAGACAAACTGAGACTGTAATTAAGATAGTGGTAGGACATAATTCACATCATATGAATAAATTTTGAACCCTGTTTTTTTCCTAAGCATAAGACTGCTTGATTTCAGTCTTTCCTCTGATACTATATTATGACATTAAACTAGATAACTTGTTCAAGGGCACAGAGTCATCAGTTTTCTGAAATATGACCCAAGAAATTTTAAAGAGTCATCTGTGACCTTGGACAAGTTATCTAGTTGAGTCGGCCTCAGTTCAGCAATGTTCATAATCCCTTCAGCCTCTTACCACTCTATATTGTATTTTGCTGACTCTTGGTGGATTACCTGTAACTATTTTTAGAATCTAAGTTTGCCTTCTTCCAGGTGTTCTGAATGCTCCTTGACATATTTTCTGCACAGTCAGTTGATGTGTGTGACAAGGAAAGCCAACTAATTCTAGTAATAATCTAAAAAGTCTATCATTGAAAAAGAAATTTATATCATGCTTATCAAAATCCAAGGGTAGTGATCTTTTGCTTATCTACTGATCATGTCAAATAAATATGTGCAATGTGTAAAATGAAAATGCGACTTTATTTGTATTCAAGTCCCAAGTAGAATTTTTGGAAATTCTGGAGCTATTTTAGATATTTATTTGAAAAAAAATCCAAATATCACTGGGGAAAAAACATACAATGACTTCCAATGGGCTGAAAGTCTCATTAAAATGAGGGATATTGTTGAAACAAAAATTTAAAAAAAGAAAAACCTCATGACTTCATGAATGTTTGTGGGTATTTTTTTTTTTTTTTTTTGATTGCAGGGTGGTCACAGGCTTCTAAAGCTGTGGTCTAGAACATTCAATTAAAAAATCATAACTGGATATCATGATATTGATTTTCAGAAATATGATCCAAGAAAACTTAAAACTCTTAAGAACTAACAGCAATGATTTCTCAAAACACTCATGTTGTTGAAGTTGGAGATGATAGGAGAACATATCTATGAAAGCACAATATTAACATTTAGTGGGAAGACATTTTTTGAGTCTGTAACATGGTATAGAAATTTCATTAAGAGGCAACTTTGCACTGGCTAGTCTTAACCAAGGTTATCATGGAAAAGTTAATAATTGTGTTTGCATATTCTCACTAATTCGATGTTTAGTGTCTGGAATTTGTGTTAGTTCAAGTAACTATAAATAAAAAAATTAGGAGCTACCTAGGCCCTTCTGACTTTAGACTTGCACGCAAAAGAAGTGTTAATGGGAGCCCATTTGCAAAATTTGAAAATGAATCCTGAATTTTTTTGCAGAACGTGAATTTTGTGAATTGTTTTAGCACAGAGACACCACCATATACAATCATAGCAACCAGTTCAGAAAAGTCAGATCCCTAGAAAATAGTTACACCTTAAAAAACATTGAATTATTAAAAAAAAAAAAAGCATCTGAATGATATTGAACTTGGGAGGAAAGCTATTAAGTATTTGTATGTATGTTATCTGTGCAGTGAAAGTCACTCAGTTGTCTCAGACTCTACGACCCCATGCACTGTACAGTCCCTGGAATTATCCAGGCCAGAATAATGGAGGAGGCAGCATTCCCTTCTCCAGGGGATCTTCCCAACCCTGGGATCTAACCCACGTCTCCTGCATCACAGGCAAACTCTTTACCAGCTGAGCCACAAGGGAAGCCTTGTATGTATGTGGGTATTGCACAAATTCCTCCATCTTCCAGCTTTGTGTCTTTGGGAAGGTGGTTTCATCTCCCTGAGCTACCAAGGTTGTTTAGAGATTTACAGCAGGAAATTCATGGGAAATGATAAAACTCTATACAGACATTACATTATTGCATAATTACATTTTGAAAAGCATGACATCAAGAATTATTTAATCACAGATCAATTAATCAAAGAAATTTTTAAAGCAACATTTAAATCCAATGCAATGCCTTACTATCCAAGCATTAATAATTCTTATCACTGTTTTCTTAACTATAGTTAACTTTTAATTATCTGCAATACAGAGCAATTTATCAACAGTGAAACTTCATCTCCTCTACAGAAGCATTGTGCTAAGATTTGGTTACTGATCAGTGGGATTTTTAATTAAAATACAATATGTGATGCTGGATGAATCTGCAAGGTGAAACTGGCTTTCTTGTTATTCTTCACCAACCCCGAAAAGGATATTCAAAACATAATTGCAGTTTTATTCCCTATCTCGACACCCTAGAGACTGTGGAAAAAAAAAAAGAAAAACAGTGCTGCAGAATCTGGAATTGGATCTTGATTATTGAATACTTATTTACTTAACCAGTGAATCCCATTAGCTCTTGTAAACTTTAGGAAGAGTCTCAAGGGAGAGCTTTGCTTTCTCTCCAGATTTCAACACACGCTCTAGAGCTCCCTTGCTGGATGCCACTCTGAATTCTGATTCAGTAGATCTGGGCTAGGGACCAAGAATCTGCCTTTCCAATTCATTCCAGATGATGCTGAGGCTGCAGGTCTGGGGACAAGCTGAGAACCGATACTTAGACAAAAGGACACTGAAAACGGAGGATTCAGACCTGGATTCTTGTGCTCTGGTGATGGATAGCAGTCTAAGCAATATTGTGTAACTTCTGGGCTGCTTGAGGTTAGGAAGCCATTTCTGCTCCATTTGGACCAACTGATCCTAAGAGAACGCTGCCTCCTTGACAGAGGAGGGTGCACAAGGACAAAGCTTACCTTACCGACCATCTCAGGCTGGTGGACTGTCCCCTAGGGAGACGATTAGTACTCCTGTCGGTGCCTCAAGGCAGGGATTAGCCTGTCATGAGACACCTGGAAGCTGGTTCCTAAATGACTTCATTTCTCTGTTCTTATCTATCATGTGATGATTTCTTCCAACAACTTTATTTCTGTTTTCAACTTCTCGAGGGCATATCTCCCAGTTATCCTAATATATTGCTTGTAATTTTTTTTTTTATAAACAGGTAGATTCACACTGTTTATAAGAAAAGACCAACTCTCTTACCTTCCTTGTTGGGTTAATGGAGACAATCAAATAAGAGCTCTATATGAATGCTTATAAACTACTATATAATGGCAGATAACAGATTCAAAGAAGTATTCATAAGCTATTTATGTGGTTGAACAAAAGCCAGATGGGTATGACTTACATCTAGGAGTTAATCTGTAACAATAAAAAGAAGAGAAAAAACAGGCAAGCCCAAGGGTTGTAGCTAAGAGTTGTAGCTAAGAACCTTAACACAAGCTATCTAGAGAAGGTTGTATCGCATTTTGGTGGGCATGTTTTATAACTCCTTCGTGAATACAAGATTGAAAGGGGGATGATTGATTTTGAATAGATGTGCCTGGACCTCCTGGTAATCCAAGAGGCAATTTTATTTCAGTAAATCTGGTTTTGGTTTAAATAGTTCTTATTCATATAAACAAGATTCTGCTGACCGCATTTTGTATGTCATGATGTGAGCTCCCCTGCTCACACTTTCAGTAGTGGTTAATAATTCCAGTGTGCACACGGATGATGATTGGTCTGTAAGCTGGAGTTGGCTCCTCACCCTTCTCTTTTCTCCCCCACATATCAGTTCCTCTATTGCCAATCAAAATTTTAGCAGAAAGGATGCTCTTACTCAGGATCAAGTTACCACAATGGAGACAAAGTAAAAATGGCCAGAGAAATGAAAAGATTGAGAAGTGAAACAATAGTCTCCCCCCAAACCCAATAGTCTCTCTCAGAGAGGAAGTCATCCCATTCTGTCATAGGGTTGGGTTAGGATGGGGATGCTTCAGTTAGGGAAATACAGAAATGTTAAAGCTAAACCTTGTGAAAGGAGCATATCCTGGTGATTTTTATATGAGACCATTGAGGCACACTCTCTCTCTTTTTTCTCTCATCTTGAGGTGCTACAAATGGGCTGGCTGTGATTTGTAATTTTAAAAACATTCTTATTCCTAAAGAACAAAGGGATCAAGATTGTTAAGGCAAGTTTGTGTGCCCATCACATGGTGAGGCCAAACAAGCTGAAATGACAGAGTTTGGAGCAGAGAAAGTTTTATTGCAAGGTTATGTAAGGAACCAAGCTCCCAGGAGGGTTTTGGCAAAGAACTTTAAAAAGTGTGATGAGGAAGGGGTCTCAGGGTCTGTGATCAGTGCGTACACAATTCTCTGATTGGCTGATGGTGAGCTAGCAAGGTGGTGTAACGGGGGTTAACATTATCTGTCCAGGAGTCCTGAAGCTATGTGTTCATGGTCCTCAAGTAGTTAACATCTTTCTTTTGTTGCAGAAGGGGAGGTTTTACATCTGCAAAACAACTCAGGAAATGTGAATTGTTAAATTATTTAGGTACTTCAGAGAGGAGCGAAAGCAGAGGATAAGGGGGAAAGCCTCCGCCAATGCCCAGCCCACCCCCAGGCCCCATGGGGTCTTGTTCCAGGATATCCTGAGATAAATTTTGGACTAATATTTAAGGGAAAGGAGAATGGGTTTCAGGACATAATTAGTCTTATCCAAGTCTTACCTGGTAGCTCAATTGGTAGAGGATCCACCTGCGATGTAGGAGACCCTAGTTTGATTCCTGGGTCGGAAAGATCCCCTGAAGAAGGGAAAGGCTATGCACTCCAGTACTCTGGCCTGGAAAATTCCATGGATTGTATAGTCCATGAGGTCTCAGAGTCTGACAAGACAGAACGACATTCAAGAAACATCGTCTTACCCAGACTAGTTCACTAAAGGAGAAAAGCTAAAAGGGATTCAGCGGGGAAGAATTCCTGTATTTTGCAGGGGTGAGTCCTCTGTTGTATTGTTCAGAAATTTAAGAAAAATGTCAGATTTATAGATGCATTTGTAGAATTCCTGGTATTTGCTTTGTGTGTGTGTGTGTGTGTGTGTGTGTGTGTGTGTGTGTGTGTGAGTTGCTTAGTTGTGTCCAACTCTTTGCAACCCCGTAGACTGTAGCCCACTAGGCTCCTCTGTCCATGGGATTCTCCAGGCAAGAACACTGGAGTGGGTTGCCATTTCCTTCTCCAAAAGTAACCATAGAAAGAAAGAAAGTGAAGTCATTCAATTGTGTCTGACTCTTTGCGACCCCATGGACTGTAGCCTACCAGGCTCCTCCAACCATGGAATTTTCTAGGCAGGAGTACTGGAGTGGGTTGCCATTTCCTTCTCCAGGTATTTGCTTTAAAGTACCCTAATGGAATTAAAAGATGCTTACTCCTTGGAAGGAAAGTTATGACCAACCTAGATAGCATGTTAAAAAGCAGAGACATTACTTTGCCAACAAAGGTCTGTCTAGTCAATGCTATGGTTTTTCCAGTGGTCATGTATGGATGTGAGAGTTGGACTGTGAAGAAAGCTGAGCGCTGAAGAATTGATGTTTTTGAACTGTGGTGTTGGAGAAGACTCTTGAGAGTCCCTTGGACTGCAAGGAGATCCAACCAGTCCATCCTAAAGGAGATCAGTCCTGGGTGTTCATTGGAAGGATTGGTGCTAAAGCTGAAACTCCAATACTTTGGCCACCTAATGTGAAGGGTTGACTCATTGAAAAAGACCCTGATGCTGGGAGGGATTGGGGCAGGAGGAGAAGGGGATAACAGAGGATGAGGTGATTGGATGGCATCACTGACTCAATGGACATGAGTTTGAGTGAACTCTGGGAGTTGGTGATGGACAGGGAAGCCTGGCATGCTGCAGTCCATGGGGTCGCAAAGAGTAGGACACGACTGAGTGATTGAACTGAACTAAACTGAACCTTAACTGAGGGTGGGGGGCGGGGAGGAAATGTGTGTGTGAATATTATCTGTGAGGCAGCAGTGGCATGAAGCGATATCTTCATTCCCTGCCCAGGAATTGAACCTGGGCAGCCTGGAAGAAAACCAGGAATCCTAGTCATAAGACCAGCAAGGGCTAGAGGCTAGAAATTATTATTTCCCTGAATCTTTGCCCTCAGTGAAAAATGCATTTCTCACGGAGATAAAAACTATAAAAAGCAGGTACAGTGTTTATTACTTAGAGACATAGCACAACACTGGGAAGCGATTCATTTGGTTAAGATAGAAGCAAACCAGAGATGCACACCGGGAGAGAACGGGTGTGGGTGTCTCCCATAGTGAGCAGGAGAGCAATTAAGAGGAGGTTAAGTCATTTATATAGGGCAGTTCTCCCAGTTTTGTTTACCTTTAGCCGATTGTCTGCTTTCTATCTCCACACCTGACCTTACCCTGGGACCCTGCCTGACATGCATGTGCAACTTTTTTCCAAGATGGATTCCAGCCCAGAGGCCTATGGGATCATATATTAGCATCCCATATTATGGGGTGACCCCTCCTTTTCGACCCCAAGGAGCTTTTCTGCACATGTGCAATGTCTCCCTTGCCCCAAGAATGGGAAATATGTGACCGCCTGATCCATTACTCAGACACGGTTTAGGCCATCTCTGGTTATCTTAAAGTGCCCACCGGAGACAAATCCTGGCTATTTACCCTGTTTTGGTTATTACTTCCATTGTAGAGAGCAAAAAGGAGGCTGGTTGTGATGTAGGGGATAGATGGGCTCCAGGCTAGACATTTACAACTGGCCTCCTCTTTATATTTCATGAGGCATGAAAAAGTGGGCTTCAGGCTAGATAATTGCGAGTTAGGTATTTACAATCAGCCTCCTGTTTGCCCTCTGAAATGGCAGTAACAACAGAAACAAAGAGTCAGGGTTTGTCTCTCATAAACATCTTAAAGTAGTAATCAAGTCAAGGACAAAGAGGGGCAAAACCTTGTTTGAGTAAAGGATTAAGGGATCTTCACTCCCTCCTCTTTGGGGACAAGGGAGACACTACACATGTGCAGAAAGGCTCCTTGTGGGTCAAAGTCAGGGGATACCTCCAGGCCATAATGAGTCTTGCTCCCCTTAGAAGCCTTCATTTAGAGATCCATCTTAGCTGAGGGGTACCATGCACCCCAAGGGAGGGTCTCAGGGTAGGTCAGGTGTGGAAACAGAAATCAGATACTTGGCCTGAAGAAAGACAAAGACCCAGAAGAGCTGCCCTATGTAAATGACTTTACCTCCACTTTACTGCTCTCCTCCTCACTGGTGGGGGACACCCACAACCCTCTCTCTGTGGGTGTGCATCTCTGCCTTGCCTCTGTCTTAACTAAGCAAACTGTTTCTCTGTGTGCTCTCCCACCTGTTGCTGTGCTATGTCTCTAATAATAAACTGTGTACCTGCATTTACAGTTTCTGCCTCCATGATAAATGAATTATTCACTGGAGACAAAGATCCAGAGAAAAATAGCTTCTAGCCTCTATCCCTTGATGGTCTTGTGACTAGGATTCCAGGTTCTCATCCAGGCTACCCAGGTTCAATTCCTGGGCAAGGAAGAAGATCTTGCTTCATGCCACCTCTCACTGTTGCCTCCATAGTGATCAGTTGTAAATATTTAAACTGGAGCCCACCTATCCCATTTCAGGGGATGAAACAGGAGGCTAGCTGTAAGTTTCTACCATGAAGCCTGTCTTTTTCTCACCCCAGGAAATGTAAACAGGAGGCCAATTGTAAGTGCCTAGCCTGGGGCCCATCTATCCCCTGCTTCAAATATACCTAAAACAAGTTTTACATGTACTTTTATTCCTGTAAATTGGGGAAGAGGTTCATTTTACTCTATTTTTAAATTCTATGTCCAAACTTCAATAATAATAATAATATGCCTAATAATGAAGAAAGATAAAATTGTTAAGTAATTTGGTGATTTATAGATTCAATGGAAGAAAATAAAACCCACTAGTTAGCATGGTATGTATTTCACTCAAGTAGGTTTTAAAAGCATTTATTTTATCAATATTTCAAAGCATTGTATTAACTCACTATTCTTTCAGATTGTAATGTTGTCAGTTTTATGATGCCAACAACGGATTCTCTTATGGAAATAGCTAGCAGTTTGTAGTATTTGATCCTAACTTCTTGGTGATTACCGTGGTTTTAAGTCATTATGGCACTGAAGTTTTAAGTACAGGCTATCAGATGTGAAAATTACATCTAAAACCACAGCTTGTCATTTAGATATTTCTGAATATTTTGTTATTGGACAAAATAAATATAAATCTGTTTCTATCCGAGTTTTTAGAATCCAGGAATCGGCAGGAAATGTGAAGAAACAACTATAGAATGTTCTAGTAGAAATGACTGTAAACTGCTTGTTGGATCTGCAAAGACAAGTGAAGAACTGACAATTAAACATATAATTTGAGAAATTGGGCTTTTAATATAAATTACTTTGATTGGATCTTTATGTTAACTGAATTCCCTGAATAAACTCATTTTCTTTTACCTTTGTGAATGCTGTCTTCCTTAATTTCATGAGATAGAGATCAAGTGAGGCTTTTCTAGCACTAAGCTTCAGCTTAAAATAAGCACTAATTTCAAGTGAAAGTGTGGAGTAATTTGGGAACATTTTTTCTGCTGCTTTATTTGTGTGCAGACTGATTACAAAATGACAAAAGCAGTCAGGTGGCTTAATTGGATGCAATAGTGCTCACTGGGGCAAAACTGGGAGTCTGTTCATGTTTGTAATGCATTTTCATATTTTGCACAATATCTAGACATCTTCCTGAAGTGGGTTCCTCATAATTCTTCTGCAGGGTTCTTAGTTTGAAAGCTTGTCCTACATATTAGTGTTATCGGGACAAACATGCATATCTCATTCTCGGCATCCACCAGAATTTAGGAAACATAGAAATCAGATGCAAGAGTATAACCTGATCCTGCTTATGTATCAGATCTCATTCTGTTCTCCTTTGCATCAAAAGTTCTCTCACTTTTGGATCTTTGCATTGGTAACTCTCAGTCACATATTTGACTGCTAAGGATCAGTTCTAAGGGCTTCCCAGGTGGTGCTAGTAGTGAAGAACTCAACTGCCAATGCAGGAGACATAAGAGATGCTGGTTTGATCCCTTGGTCAGGAAGATCCCCTGAAGGAAGGCATGGCAACCCATGCCAGTATTCTTGCCTGCAGAATCCCATGGACAGAGGAGCCTGGCGGGCTATGGTCCATAGGGTAGCAGAGTCGGACATGATTGAAATAAATTAACATGCACACACGCATGCACAATCAGTTCTAAGCTAAATACTGTCCTTTCAGAGAGGTCTTTTGAGGCCATTCAATCTAAAGTGCCCCTTTGCTGAGCATTTCTCCAATGAATTAACTTGTGTCATTTACTTCATTGCATTTTTCACTATTGGAAATTGTCTCATTCAATTATTTCTACATTTATCTTCTCCCTCCCTTCACTATAAGGTTATCTTCCTGAAGATATATTTCATTTTTCTAGCACAACGGCTAGAACACCATCTGGCATATGATTGGTGCCCAAAAAGATATTGTTAAATGAATAAATGACTCATTAACCAAATGGATGAATGAGTGACATTTATGTATGGCTTTTCTTTCCAAATCATGGAGTCAAATATTTAGAAGGAATTGGTCATCAACATAAAATCACCACTTTCATTAGGATGACTTACTAAATAAGGCCCTATATTAAATAAATTAGTAAAACAAGAGCAAAGTTGTGCGACATATCACTTATGGTTGAATCATCTATTAAATAGCAAAACTCCAGTGCTTGGTTACACAGAGTACTTAGAATTCCATACAGCAGCTTTGAATCTAAACTACTGAGCATATGATTCTTCATTTGTCCCAGAGATCAATCTAACAAGGTGAAGTACTGGCAGACGACTGGCATTAGAACGAGCCACAGTAGATTTGGCTTCCCAGGTGACACTAGTGGTAAAGAATCTGCCTGCCAGTGCAGGAGACATAAGGATGCAGGTTCTATCCCTGGGTCGTGAAGATCCCCTGGAGGAGGGCATGGCAACCTAATCCAGTATTTTTGCCTGGAGAATTCCATGGATAGAGGAACCTGGAGGGCTCCAGTCCATAGCTTCAGTCCATAGGGTCAAAAAGAGTCTGAAAGGACTGAGCAATGTAATACCCATGCATGCACAGTAAATTTGGAAAGATATTAATAGCATTCTCAAACTTAAATGGTGACTCTGAATCTCACCAGATTTAGCAGATTCAAAAGGTGAGGTTGCCCTTGATGAAGGAGAAGGTTAAAGAATCCTAGGGAAAACCGGAAGTTGGCCTCATGGGCTCTAGTCTAATTCATAGTATTTCAGGTGAGCTTGCTTTAAGATAGACTGTTTCCTCTTGATAGGGAGCTCTATCAGGCACTTCAGAAATCTCTATCTCTGGATATCCATGACACAACATTTCACTGACAAAGTTGCATACAGCTCCTTCAGCCAGGCTCTCCAATTGTGCCCCAAGCATCTATCACTTTTCCTCTAGATTTAGTCCCAGACAAAAATTCTCTTGTTAGTGGCTCTGTCCTTATAGTTTATCTGACAGTGTTACTCCTGTCAGGAATGCTCTACTTATTATGTCCACTATTTGTCCTCCATATGTCAATTCAAGTATCTATTATTTCATGAGTATTTGTTGATGTGGCTACCTAAAAAAAAGGAAAAAAACTTTCCAAGTGGTGGAACGTTTACTAAATCTGGAGAAAGAGCAAATGAAACCTAGAAACTATTATACAGAGTAAAGTAAGTCAGAAGGAGAAAAACAAATATTGTATATTAACATATATATATATATGGAATCTAGAAAAATGGTACTGGTGAACCTACTTAAGGGAAGGGATGGAGATCCAGATATAGGGAATGGACTTGTGGACCCAGTAGGGGAAGGACAGGGTGGGAGGAATGGAGAAAGTAGCATCAGCATACATATACTTTCATGTGCAAAGTGAATAGTTATAACACAGGTAGCCCAGTCTGGTGCTCTCTGATGATCTATAGAAACGGGGTGGAGGAGGGGAGAGAGGGGAGAGAGGGAGGAAACGTATGTATAATTATGGCCGACTTACCTTGTTGTACAAAAGAAACTAACACAACACTGTAAAAATTAAAAAACAAAAATGAAATATTTAGGAACCAAAATAAGTAGAAATCTGGAAACCTATTACATACAGGGGGAAAGGTTGAATCTTCTTTTTCTTGTCTGTTAAGATGTCATTTTGTGATCCCATGGACTGGAGCACACCAGGCTTCCTAGTCCCTCACTATCTCCCCGGAGTTTGCTCAAATGCGGGTCCTTTGAGTCAGTGATGCTGTCTGTCCATCTCAGCCTCTTTTAATATATCTGTTAAATTTAAGCTAGAATTCCGTATAGCTTTTGAGTGTTGGGAGTGATATTGCTAACAAAATCGGAAAGAGAGGAAGCACAAAGAGTAGAACTGTTGCTATTAATGAGGATACAGGTAATGGCATGTCTATTTTTAAAAGTGTCATTTATTAGGGTATAATTTACATACAATAAAGTTTCCACATATTAAGAAAAAAGAGCAAATGAGCTCTCCGGTGCTTCTTCTTATAAAGACAGTAAATCCTATTGGATCAGGGCTCTTTTAACCTCATTTAACTTTAATTCCTTCCATAAAAGCCCATCTCCAAGTATTACACTTCAAGGTAGTGCTTCAAAGTAAAAAAAAGTGGGGATGGGGGAAACATGGCATTCAGTCCACGATAGGCATGGTATATTATTGGTAGCATTGGAACTGCTCACTGATATTTTATTTGGAATTTTTGCAACACTTATAAGTAATATTAGTCTGTAATTTCTTTGTTGTCCACTATCTTGATCAGGCTATATGTCAATATTATTTTTGCTTAACAAAATGAATTTACAATATTCTCCATCGTTTATGAGCTAGAAAAAAAGAAAATGTTAGCAACTCAGTATGTGTGACTCTTTGTAACCCCATGGACCGCAGCCTGCCAGGCTCCTCTGTCCATGGAATTCTCCAGGCAAGAATACTGGAGTAGGTTGGTATTCACTTCTCCAGGGGATCTTCCTGACCCAGGGACTGAACCTGGGTCTCTTGCATTGCAGGCAGATTCTTTACCATCTGAGCCACCAGAGATGCCCTTGCTAACTGGTCTCTTAATATTTGATAGAACTATTTAGTGAAAACAGTTGTCCCAACTGCTTTTCTGAAGCAGTTCCATTACAACTTTATTGCTTCTATGAAAATGTATCTATTTAATCCTCCCAGCCTTATCAGGGTTAATTTTGGTAAAGTAAATTTCTCTCTAAAAATATCTCTTTCTTGTATAGATATGTGCTTGAATTCCCCAGTAAACAGGTTACTGGTGGCTGATCTAGATTTAGTCTAATTTTGAAAAATAAAGACTAGATTTTGACTAATTCTAGAAAAATAAAGATACCTGATTTTTTTCTTATATTCAGAAATCAGGAAATATATGCATCATAATGCTTTTTCATTGGAATAATCACTGTTTCTATTTATTTGCATCTTATTTATCATTTTTCTACTTTTTTAGCACTGTTCCTTTACTATTATCCTGCCAGGAGGTTGTTGACAGACTCCTGAAGGTCAGGAATTTGTTCTCTCCACACTATATACTCCTATTATCTATAATACAGTGCAATACAGTAGATGTTTAATAAATATACATTGTTATGAAAAGCATCATGGACCCTAATACATGTGTGACATTTCATAATAATCTTCTAGTAACATATTACAATGCAGTGCCCATATAAAACTTTTAATAGAATTGTAGCTATCTCATTTTGCTACACTCTGCAAATGACTCTAAATAATATATTTAGAGAGTAGCAATTGTCAAGAAGTATGAATAAAAAATGATAATTTGACATTTACAAGAGTGAAAGTTTTGCACCATTAACCACAAGCAGAGAAATACGTGACAATGAAAATATATCTGTCAAAGGAAATATTTATGAAATAGTTGGAGTTCAAGGGCAAATACATTTAACAGGTGAGAGAAGTTTTCTGTTTTTTTGCACATCCGTGTCAAAGACTGACTGTCATCTATTTTCCTTCAGCAAGTGAGTGGCAATTTGGCTATTACTTGGGTTGGAATGCAGGGATCCATTAAAGCTTTCAAAATATCATTAATGGCAAGATCAGACATTTTTATGGAGGTAATCATTTCTTCAGATGGATCTTGTTAGCACATTTTCACACTCTATATTAGCATCATTACTGAACATGAAAACAAGGTAGATGCGTCACCTTTAGGGTATCAAGTCAACACCAGCACAGCATTTTTACGAGTCACTGATCTGCTGTCAGCACTGAGCAGTCTAACAGTGGGAAAGTGACCTTGAGATACACTTCACATTTCTCTGTAATGTTTCATTCATTATAGGCTCCGTAAAGTCTAAGATATACAATGGAAACACCTTCAGTTGAAAACATCACAAATAATTTGACATACTATGGCTTAAGAGCAAAAAAATAATTGGAAAATAATGAAGCATTTATTTCAGCAGAAAGGAAGAAGTTAGTCGCACTCTGTTAATTTATGTTTGGTCTATATTCATGGTTTTCTTGCTGGCTATATTTAAATAGTAACCAGACAATTGAAATTAGTATGCCATTAAACTTTTAGACACATTTGCACAAGAAAATGAAATTTGCAAGGTAAGATTTAGAGTAACTGAGTCTGACTGTACCAAAAGTAACAAATTACATTGAGCAAGCTCTTTAGAAATGTTTCTTTTAACATATGAGATCCTCTGCAATGAATTATTTACATCCTTTGTGCCAAGAAAAGGAAAGCTTTCTGGGTCAGCATTAATTGTTTTGTATAGCTGTATAGATGTATGTATGACAGTAATCAGGAGACATGAATGTGTGTTATAGTTTAGATATACACACAAAAATACTTTAATAACTTGCATTTCACTTGGACAGCTCAAATTTCTTTTTTTCTTTTTCTTTCTATGTGGCATGCTTGGGTGCTGACTGTAGCCTGCCAGGCTCCTCTATCCATGGGATTCTCCAGACAAGAATACTATAATGGGTTGCCATTTCCTCCTCCAGGGGATCTTTCTGACTCTGGGATTGACCCTCGTCTCTTATGTCTGTTACATTGGCAGGTGGATTCTTTTGCCACCTGCACCACCTGGGAAGCCCAAGACATACACACAAAAATACTTTAATAGTTTACATTTCACATGAGCAGCATAGATACAAAATCAAAGTTATCTAGATAACTCATAAATAAATTCACTAGGTATTTCAAGACTGTCATCTAGCTGCCTTTGTACTGTGGAAGACAGTCGAGAGGAAAAATATACTTCTACTTCGGCCTGAAATATTTTATAATCAAGGAAAAATGTTAGAGATCTGTTTTTCTAGAATTTATTTTTTATATTTACAATTCTTTTTTTTTATTGGGGTTGACTTTGTCTTGTATTTGTGGGCTCAGCCAGAGGCTAATCGCAATCAGGTAGTAACTAAGGATTATTAGACCATGTCTGTAGTGCACTGACTTTATTGAGCTGAAATGTTCCATTGAGTCTTATATGGAGGATAAGATCCATACTTTATAGATAAAGTATTCAGGTGATGTTTTTTGATTCTTTTTCCTTTATATAATATGCTTCATACGATTCCTTGCATACATTTTTTTTGTTGTTTTTTACAAACAGCTTATCGACCCAAACACACAGTTGTATTGGAACCTTTACGCATTGCTATTTTTAGGAGCCAAGTAGTGAAAACATTTCTGGTGAGACAGTGTTGGTATTATAGCAGTGAAATCTTGGCAATTCGTTATAACTAAAATTGAATTCATCTCTTTACCCATCCCCCCACCAAGAGAATCTCATTTACTCCTATCTCAATTCATGAGTTCACTGATTACCTGGTCTCTCAAATTGGAAATCCTGTTGTCATTCTCGACAGCTCTTCCTCAAATTTTATTCTCTCCCAATTCTGTCAATTCCCCCTACAGGGTAACTCCCAAACCACTCAGCTCTGTTCTTTCCTCAATTTTAAAGATATATCCACCTCCAGGTTTCATGTGTGATTTTGGGGCCTTCATTTTTATGCCATGAAAGAGTATCTTCCTGCAAGGGTGGAAAGAGGTCATTAGCATGGGGACAGAATTAACTGCTTTAATTAATTAAACTGAAATATTTTACTAAAAATACATCTCAAAATGGATCCTTGCACATCACTGGCTTTTGGCAGCGTGGTTGAGAAATAAAAATGTTCTAAAATATTCCCCACTCTATTTCCAGTTACTGAAAACTATTTTGATTATGTCAGTCTTTTTCACACACACTTTACAGTTCTGCATTGCATGAGGATAATGTCCAAACGCCTTGACAACTTATACGAAACTTATTCACGTAATTCTTTGCACATTGAAGGATATCTATCTATCTACATACCTATATATCTATCTGTCTATCTATCCCTGTGAATACATAAATATGTATGAAATATATCATATAGGGCTTCCCTGGTGCTCAGATGGTAAATAATCTGCCTGCAATGCAGATCTGGATTGATCTCTGGGTCAGGAAGATCCCCTGGAGAAGGGAATGGCAATCACTCCAGTATTCTTGCCTGGAGAATTCCACAGACAGAGGAGCCTGGAGGGCTACAGCCCATGGGGTCACAGAGTCAGATACGACTGAGTGACTAACACTTTCGCTTTCACTTTCTTTCATATATCATATATTTACATATTTGGCATATGTAGATATATACACAGTTGCATGCATTCGTACATTGTAGGATATACACGTATGTATACTGGAGTATCAATGTATTGCATTTAGTTTTATTGAATATGAACTAGATAAGTATGAGAAATCGGCATGAAACTGATTGTTGTCCATTTTAGTTAAATCAGCATATCCCAGAGAAAGAAGTCAAAATTATAACACATCCATGTTGACTTTGCTTCAGTTGCACTGTGGGAAGAGGTCTATCCACAGAGTAATTTGTGAAACATTTTACTTTCAATCTATTACAGTTCTTTTTTTTACTTTATAAATCTAATTTTATATTTTATTAATTTTAATAAAATGAGAAAAAAAGGTGGAGGTGTAAACAAAAAATAAGGGAGTCAAGGTGAAAACTGGATCAGAGAGAGATGAAGGAGACATTGTAGAAATACTATCATTGCAATCCAAGGCTGCTGGCTATAGACTAAACTTGTTATTCTGTTTTATTTTCTTTCTGAATTCTCTTTCCTGCCAAGTACTTTTCTCAATTCTAATAAAATATTTCTTTTTAACAATTTAATATATTAATATAATAGCTAAATATTTAATTTAATAATTAATATATTAAAATTTAAAGGTAAAACCCAGCTAAAGTTAATTCAACAATATACAGATAATTTATTTGACATTTATTGTCTTTTTGCTTAGATATTCTTATTTATTTTTATTAAAGTATAGTTGATGCACAGTAATAGTATATAAGGCTACAGGTGTACAGTATAGTGATTCACAGTTTTTAAAGGTTAAACTCTATTAATAGCTACATTGTAAAATCTTGGCTATATTCCCTATGTTGTATAAAGTATCCTTGCAGCTTATTTTGTGCCTAACAGTTTGCACCTCTTAATCCTCCTCCACTTGATTGCCCCTTCCTGCTTCCCTCTCCCCACTGGTAACTACTAGTTTGTTCTCTATATCCATGAGTCTGCTTCTTTTTGTTTCATTTACTAATTTGTTGCATTTTTAAGATTCTACATATAAGTGATATCATACACTATTTGTCTTTATTTGTCTAACATTTCACTTAGCATAATGCCCTCTAATTCCATGTATGTTGCTGCAAGTGGCAAAATTTCATTTTTTATGATTATGTAGTATTCCATTCTGTGTATGTGTGTGTGCATGCATGTGCATAACTATATCTTCTTTATCCATTCATTTGCATGAACACTTAGTTGCTCCTATATTATCAATTCAGTTCAGTTGCTCAGTGGTGTCCCACTCTTTGTGACCCCATGGACTGTAGCACGGCAGGCTTCCCTGTCGATCACCAACTCCCGGAGCTTACTCAAACTCATTTCCATTGAGTTAGTGATGCCATTCAACCATCTCATCCTCTGCCATCCCCTTCTTCTCCTGCCTTCAATCTTTCCCAGCATTAGGGTCTTTTCTAATGAGTCAGCTCTTCAAATTAGGTGGCCAAAGTGTTGGAGTTTCAGCTTCATCATCAATCCCTCCAATTAATATTCAAAGTTGATTTCCTTAGGATTAACTGGTTTGATCTCCTTGCAGTCCAAAGGACTCTCAAGAGTCTTCTCCAACAACACAGTTCAAAAGCATCAGTTCTTCAGTGCTGAACCTTCTGCATGGTCCAACTCTTATATTCATAATGACTTGCAAAAAACCATAGCTTTGACTAAACAGACTTTTGCTGGCAAAGTAATGTCTCTGTTTTTTAATATGCTGTATAGGTTTGTGATAGCTTTTCTTCCAATGAGGAAGTATCTTTTAATTTCATGACTGCAGTTACCATCTACAGTGATTTTGGAGCCCAAGAAAATAAAGTCAGTCACTGTTTCCCCATCTATTTGCCATGAACTGATGGGACCAGATGCCATGATCTTAGTTTTTTGAATGTTGAGTTTTAAGCCAGCCTTTTCACTTTCCTCTTTCACCTTCATCAAGAGGCTCTTTAGTTCCTCTTGGCTTTCTGTCATAAGGGTGGTGTCAGCTGTGTATCTGAGGTTATTGATATTTCTCCCAGCAATCCTGATTCCAGGTTGTGCTTATCTAGCCTGGTATTTGAATGATGTACACTGTATATAAGTTAATTAAGCAGAATGACAATATACAGCCTTGACATAATCCTTTCCCAATTTGGAACCAGTACTTATTTCCATGTCCAGTTGTAACTGTTGTTTCTTGACCTACATGAAAGTTTCTCAAGACACAGGTAAGGTGTTTTGGTAGTCCCATCTTTTTAAGAATTTTCAAAAATTTTCCCATTTCTTTAAGAATTTCCCACAGTTTGTTGTGAGCCACACAGTAAAAGGCTTTAGCATAGTCAATGAAGCAGAAGTAGACATTTTTCTGGAATTTTCTTGCTTTTTTTCTATGATCCAATAGATGGTGCCAGTTTGATCTCTGCTTCTTCTGCCTTTCCTAAATACAGCTTGAACATCTTGAAGTTTTTGGTTCACATACTGTTGAAGCCTGGCTTGGAGAATTTTGAGCATTACTTTGCTAGCGTGTGAGAAGAGTGTAATTGTGTGGTAGTTTGAACACTTTTTGGCATTGCCTTTCTTTGGGATTGGAATGGAAACTGCCCTTTTCCAGTCCTGTGGCCACTGTTGAATTTTCCAAATTTGCTGACATATTGAGTGCAACATTTCACAGCATCATCTTTTAGGATTTGAAATAGTTCAACTGAAATTCCATCACCACCACTAGCTTTGTTCATAGTGAGGCTTCTTAAGTCCTTCTTGAGTTCACATTCCAGAATGTCTGGCTCTAGGTGAATGATCACACCATCGTGGCTATCTGTGTCATTAAGATCACTTTTATATAGTTCTTCTATAATATTCTTGCCACCTCTTCTTAATATCTTCCTTTTCTGTTAGGTCCATATCATTTCTGTCCTTTATTGTGCCCTTTTGTGCATAAAATATTCCCTTGGTATCTCTAATTTTCTTGAAGAGTTCTCTAGTCGTTCCCATCTTACTGTTTTCCTTTATTTCTTTACATTGACCACTTAGGGAGGTCTTCTTATCTCTTCTTGCTATTCTTTGGAGCTCTGCATTCAGATAGATATATCTTTCCTTTTCTCCTTTGCTTTTCACTCCTCTGTTTTCATAGCTGTTTGTAAGGCCTCCTCAGACAACCATTTTGCTTTTTGCATTTCTTTTTCTTGGGGATGATCTTGATCACTGCCTCCTGTACAATGTCATGAAGCTCTTTCCATAGTTCTTCAGGCACTTTGTCTATCAGATCTATTCCCTTGAATCTATTTGTCATTTCCAATGTACACTCATAAGGGATTTGATTTAGGTCATACCTGAATGGTCTAGTGGTTTCCCCTACTTTCTTCAATTTAAGTCTGAATTTTGCAGTACGAAGTTCATGATCTGACCCATAGTCAGCTCCTGGTCTTATTTTTGCTTACTGTATAGAGTTTTTTCATCTTTGGCTGCAAAGAATATAATCAATCTGATTTCTGTATTGACCATCTGGTGATGTCCATGTATAGAGTCTTTTCTTGTGTTGTTGGAAGAGGGTGTTTGCTATGATATTAATGCCTTATTGATCATAGCATTTGCAAATATTTTCTTCCAGTCCATTGGTTGTCTTTCCATTTTGCTTATGGTTTCCTTTACTATGTGAAAGTTTTTAAGTTTAATTAGGTCCAATTTGTTTATATTTACTTTCATTTCCTTTGTTTTAGGAGACAGAGCAAAAATATATCACTGCAATTTCGGATATTTATTATTTACAAAGCAGTGTTCTAGGAGTTAACAATCATAATTCCAACAATTCATGCAATAGTTTAAAAAGTGTATACATAAACATCTCTGTGAAAAACAGGGAGACAGTGATTCATCCTCCTCCTGTTCTCTGAGTTTTCGGGAATTGACCCTTAGCCACTCAGGGACCAACTTATAAATCTGGAAGATTAATTTACCTGCTTTCTCCTATTTTCTACTTCAAAAACAGTCACCAAATCCTGTGAACCCTAGTTTCTATCATTCACCTGTGCTGTTACCTGGCATCCTCTATCTACCTAGCTACCTACCGCTCATATTCAAACATGAATCAATTTTTATTCCTTCTTTCTTTATTTAACCCATCATCATATATCATTGACTTTATCACCAAAACAATAAATCTAAATGTATCTTACCATTATTGTAACTATTAATTCTAGAAAACACCAGAGTAGATGTCTTAAAAAGCATATTGAATCATGTCCACTTTGGGTTTGAATGCAAACTTTTCACCATTACCTGTAAGAATCTGCATGATCTTACCTCTTCTGTTACTCATCTAATTAGCATGTATATTTTGAGGACTCATGGTATGCCAAATTAGACACTGGATATGCAAGAGTAAGACATCTATGCTTTCTGTTAACCAACTTGTATTCTAGTGGAAGATTTAGAAATAAGTATTTTCAATTACAAATAAGTAATTACATTGTGACACTTTTTATGAATGTCATAAAAGAAGTAAGTTTAATTCTAAGCCATAATATGAAGAGGGAACACCCATTTGAGATAGGGTATCAGCTGGTGAGGGATCACACAAGGTGAAAAGATATAAAAATGAGATGGAGCCAATCACAGGATGGGTGAGGACAAAGTGTTCCAAACAAAAGGAACTAAATGTGCAAAATTCCTAAAATGAGGATCAAAAAGAGGGCCTGAGGTCTGGATCAAAGTGATATAATGGGAGAATTTCAAAGAAAGTGATACAGATGTAGGTAAGAGATTGTATTCATTTTCTATTTTGCTGACAAAGGTCTGTACAGTCAAAGCTATGATTTTTCCAGTAGTCAAGTAGGGATATGAGAGTTGGGACTATAAAAAAGGCCGAGTGCCAAGAAATAATACAATTGAATTGTGGTACTGGAGAAGACTCTTGAGAGTCCCTTGGACAGCAAGGAGATCAAACTAGTCAATCCTAAAGGAGATTAAGCCTGAATAGTCATTGGAAGGACTGATGCTGAAGCTCCAAAACTTGGCCACCTGATGAAATGAGCCAACTCATTGGGAAGGACCCTGATGCTGGGAAAGACTGAAGGCAAAAGGATAAGGGGGCAGTAGAGAAAGATGGTTAGATAGCATCACTGATTCAATGGATATGAGTTTCAGCAAACTCTGGGAGATAGTGAAGGACAGGGAGGCTTGGCAGGTTGTAGTCCATGGGGTCACAAAGAATTGGACATGACTGAGAGACTGAACAACGATAACAACAAAAATTTCTGTAAAACAAATTATCATAAACTTAGTGGCTTAAAACAATGTACATTTATTTTTTAATATAAATTTATTTATTTTAATTGAAGGTTAATTAATTTACAATATTGTATTGGTTTTGCCATACATCAACATGAATCTGCCACAGGTATACACGCGTTCCCCATCCTGAACCCCTCTCCCCGCTCCCTCCCCATACCATCCCTCTGGGTCGTCCCAGTGCACCAGCCCCAAGCATCCAGTATCATGCATCAAACCTGGACTAGTGATTAGTTTCGTATATGATATTATACATGTTTCAATGCCATTCTCCCAAATCATCCCACTCTTTCCCTCTCCCACAGAGTCCAAAAGCCTGTTCTATACATCTGTGTCTCTTTTGCTGTCTCGCATACAGGGTTATCATTACCGTCTTTAAATTCCATACATATGCGTTAGTATACTGTATTAGTGGTTTTCTTTCTAGCTTACTTCACTCTGTATGAAAGGCTCCAGTTTCATCCACTTCATTAAAACTGGTTCAAATGTATTCTTTTTAATGGCTGAGTAATACTCCATTGTGTATATGTACCAAAGCTTTCTTATCCATTCATCTGCTGATGGACATCTAGGTTGCTTCCATGTCCTGGCTATTATAAACAGTGCTGCAATGAACATTGCGGTACACGTGTCTTTTTCAATTCTGGTTTCCTCGGTGTGTATGCCCAGTAGTGGGATTGCTGGGTCATAAGGCAGTTCTATTTGCAATTTTTAAAGGAATCTCCACACTGTTCTCCATAGTGGCTGTACTAGTTTGCATTCCCACCAACAGTGTAAGAGAGTTCCCTTTTCTCCACATCCTCTCCAGCATTTATTTCTTGTAGACTTTTGGATAGCAGCCATTCTGACTGGCGTGAAATGGTACCTCATTGTGGTTTTGATTTGCATTTCTCTGATAATGAGTGATGTTGAGCATAATACAATGTACATTTATTATCTAACTCACAGTTTCTGTGGATATGCAGTCTGGACGTAGCTTACCTGGGTCCATGGCTCAGAGTCTTAGTCTTAAGAGGCTGCACTCCTGCCACTGACCAATGTTTTCCTTCGGGAGCTCAGCTCACATGGTTGTTTGCAAATTTCATTTCCATGTTCTGGGGCTGAGACCCTTATTTTCTAAGGCCAGGGGCCACGCTAGCTCTGAGATGACCCCCAAAGGTCTTTGCCATATGGCCTTCACAAGGCCATCTCATTACATGGAACCTGACTTCTTCAAGGACAGCAAGGGCATCTCTCACTCTAGACTGCAATGATAAGAGTGTTATAGAATGTAATGTAATGATGGAATGACTGTTGTATTATCTTTGCCAGATTCCATTGGTAGAAGAAAATAACAGTTTGTACCAAAGGTTTCAGTTGTGTAAGTTTTGGTAAGGAATTTGAATTTGTTCTAAGTGAAATGTGATTTTACAGAAAAGAAGGGGGAAAGAAAGACAAAACTATGTTTCAGGGAATTATGACAAAAGAAGGAGCTAAATCTGATCTGTGGCTCAGAGAAGATTTCTTGGAGAAGGTGGGTCTTTGGTGATAGAATAGTGGGTAAATACAAAAAGAGATGACATCAGAGGAAGATAATATCTGTGTAAGGACTGCAGGTAGACTGAGGGAGAGCAAGGAGCACACACACATGGAGTATTCAGGATGAAATGTGAAAGTGCTGGTCGCTCAGTGGTGTCCGACTCTTTCTGACCCCACATTGCAATCTGCCAGGCTCCTATGTCTGTGGACAAGAATACTGGAGTAGGTTGACATTCCCTTCTTTAAGGAATATTCCTGACACAGGGATCAAACCCAGGTCTCCTGCACTGCAGACAGATTCTTTACCATCTGGCTCACGAGGGAAGCCCCAGTATTCAAGATGCACAATTTCAAACGTGAATAGGAACCAAGTGAACTTGAACGTGATTGGTAATTTTGTATGGCCTTAAAAAGAATCTATATTATTAGACATGCTAGTCTGGAAGATAAGCCTGAGGTTGACAATAGGGAGAATGAATTGAAGAAAGAACTTGGAACTGATAAGGAAACCACTACTTCTGGTGAATTTTTAAGAACATTTTTAATACATTTTGAAACCGTGGAACTGCATAACATATGCACTGTCAGAAAAACTGTAATTCTTTCTTTTCTAACCACTTTAATTGAGGTATGATTGACATAAACAGAACTGTAGATACTTAACATATATAACTTTATGTGTTTGGAGAAGTGTACAACCATGAAACCATTATCACGATCAGTGTCATAAAGATATTGATCATCTCCAAAAATTTCCTCCCACCATCTTTCCTTTTTTGAACAATTTTCTTTAAAAAGGGCTGCAGCCTAAAAAGAGCTGTAACTGGAGTAAAACTTTCCTAAGTTTGCCTGCATGGATTCTTTCGAAGGACCGTAGTTTTAAGGGCATGTCAAAAAACTAGGTGCCCTACCTTTAACTGGAAATTTTCAGTTTTAGGTGAAAGAAGTGGAGTAAGAAACTAGGACTTGTTTTTATGCTAGGTAGAAAATGCTGAATTTCTTTGGGACTAGAAGCCTGGCTGCCCTGTTTATCTTTGCATCCTCAGTCATTAACATATTCTCATAGATCCCAAAATATTTTAAAAATAGACAAATAATTAAATAGGATGTAATATCAAAGCTCCAGTCGGTAAAACATCTGCCTGCAATGAGGGAGACCTGGGTTCAATTCCTGTGTCGGGAAGATCCCCTGGAGAAAAAAATGGCAACCCACTCCAGTATTCTTGCCTGGAGAATCCCACAGACAGAGGAGCCTGGCAGGCTGCAGCTCCTGGATTGCAAGAGTCAGACATGACTTAGCGCCATCTTTCTTTCTTTCTAATATCAAACAAATATTTCAGCCATCAGACCACTACCACTTTCCACTCTGCTCTCTCTCCTTTGCCTTTCTTTTCCTTCCTAATATACAAATTCATTATTAAGTTTCTAGTCTCAAAATCTTGATGCATTAATTTTAATCTTGTTTAATGTTTGAATGAAATTGTATAGACTGCTTATCCACAGACCCTATGTAATGTGTGAGATCATTCACAGTATGTAAGGCAAGCTCATGTCAATTGCTTCAGTACTAATGATGATTATACTCGGATTTGCACTGTCTTTGAAACTAAATTTAGATGATTCCTCATTTCACAACTATTTAATGCCAAACTGATTACTACATTCTGGATTATGAAAGAATACAGTAGGATATTATTTCTGAGCTACTAAGTAATGATTGTGAGATAAGATAAAGGTGAAACCGATGTTTACTAGTGATGATTAAAGGTATGTTTGATATTTTATTTAACACAAATATTTGAATATCCTTTCTGGGATTTTCTAAATAAATAGCATGTTAGCATTTAGAATTGTTTAGAATATGTATGTGTACTCCTTCATTCACTTTCATTAATATTAACAAGGAATGAGGCTATTTTTTTCACTTAATGGAATTCTGGAAAATAAGATGTTTCTCTTCCCTTAGCTCTGTGTTTGCCATCTAAGAATAATAAATAATTGTTAAATAACTTTGCATGCTCAGTTGCTTCAGTCCTGTCCGGCTCTTTGTGACCCCATGGACTATAGACCTCCAGGCTCCTTTGCCCACATGATTTCCCAGGCAAGAATAATGGAGTGGGTTGCCATTTCCCTCTCCAGGGGATCTTTCCAATCCAGGGACTGAACCCATGTCTCCTTTATTGGCAGGGGAATTCTTTACCACTGAGCCACCTGGGAAATCCTAATAATTCAAATGAATCTGTATTTTTCTACTATGGGTTGATAAAATTCCTCAGAATTAATAACACAAACTTCACAGCAACTGCTTCACTCTGGATAGTTTAATATTTAAATGAATAGTTTATATATGTAAACATTGTGTAATATCCAGTATCTGCCTTGATAAATTATTTCCTTTTTCAGAAAATTAAGATTATATGTGAGAAAGATGGTTTAAATAGAATTCAGTCAAAATACAGGACATTTGTGATTTGAAAACCCTTGAGGATTTTTTAATGTGGTTTAGTGTACTAGGAGGTTTGACCCTGTAAACATGTTTAGCACCTGGGTTAACTGCAGAAAATTGGAAGCCAACACAAAGACTGCCATGACACTCGGAGATTTATCAGCTTCTGAATGTGGACATGTGTCAAGGCTGTTCTACTGAAAATTACTTACCATGAATAAACTTTTGTGATGATCAGCTGTAATTATTTTTATTAAAAATAAGGATTTTTCATCACAAAAATATATTGTGCTTATGAATAATTTGAACAATTCAGAATAAGATAAAATTGAAGAAAAACTCATCTATAGCCTTACCATCTGAGAATAAGCAGTCTAACTTTGCTTACCTTTCTTTTCAGTATTTCTATGCACCATTTTTTATCCAGCTGTGTTTATATATGATATGAATAGGTTTATAGGAATCTAGGGGAAAGCTATAAAATTTTAAAAGCATGCACAGAATAAGGAAGAAAATCCAGAATTCTATAAACAGATATAGCCTGTTAATGAGATTTCTAATTTTTTTTTTTCCTATGCCTATGGACATCATCTTTTATATTCTGCTTGTGAAGGTTAGTAATCAGAGGGATATTTTTGATAGAAGAAACTATCCTCTGAGACTTGTTGAGAGAGGATATTTCAGTGAGTAGGTTGATTTATTAGTTTTTCTTGATGAACAGAAATAAGGATAAGTTTAAAACAGAAGATTTAAAAATATGAAACAACATAAGATTTAAAATATGAAAAATATTTTCCCAGGGTCCTTGGGAATAAAAATGTATTTCTGTATACAGCCTTTGTTAAGAAAAACTCTTTCAGTGTCCCAACCAGTTTAATGAAAATAATATTACATAGGGCTTAAGATCAAATCCAGTCTCTGCCATTTGGTAGCTGAATGACCTTGGACAAGATACTCTGTGCTTCATATTCACATCGATAAAGTGGGGATTGATGAGTGAACATATGAACTGCTTAGGAGAATGGTTGCCACTTCATAAGTGCTATATACAGGCTAGTAAGTTTGGGGAAAGAACAGTAACTTCTACAGTTTAAATAAGTTGTACTCGGCAGCAGGGGGCTTCCCAGGTGGTGTTAGTGGTAAAGAACCCATCTGCCAATGCAAGAGACGTAAGTGACATGGGTTCAATCCCTCAGTTGGGAAGATCCCTTGGAGGAGCTCATGGAAACCCACTTTAGTATTCTTGCCCAGTGAATTCTCATGGACAGAGTATCCTGGCAGGCTACAGTTCATAGGGGTACACAAAGAGTAGGACACGACTGAGGCGACTTAGCAGGCACACACGCAACGGTAAACATTGTATGGAGTGTGCATATGAAGCATACAAAGGAAAACATTCTGTTGGGGACTAGCAAAGGAGAAGGCAATGGCAACCCATTCCAGTACTCTTGCCTGGAAAATCCCATGGACGGAGGAGCCTGGGTGGCTGCAGTCCATGGGGTCGCACAGAGTCAGACACGACTGAAGTGACTTAGCAGCAAAGGAGTAAAAATAGAAAAGAAAGAGCTGAACCTAGTTTTGATACCAGGCTATTGTAATTAATCTAAACTTGATGTGTCAATTCAAATACAGAAAGGAAAATCTTTAAATGATTAAAATTGTGATTTAAACTGTGTAATGATTGTAAGGATTAAGTTATGAGTCTAAATTTATGCAAGACATTTAGAACCTATAGCAATCTTGGGGAAGAATCCCCATTGACAGAGGAGACTGGTGGGCACAGTCCATGGGGTCCCAAAAAGTCAGACAAGACTGAATGACTAAGACGAGCCACAGTACTGTAAATAGAGATAATCATTTGGATTTTAGACGTCTTTGTAAAGATGAGATATACAAGTGCTCAGCCGCTCAGTTGTGTCCAACTCTTTGTGACCCCATGGATTGTAGCCTGCCAGGCTCCTCTGTCTATGGAATTTCCCAGGCAAAAATACTGGAGTGTTGCCGTTTCCTTCTCCAGGGGATCTTCCCCACCCAGGGAGAGAAGCTGCATGACCTGCGTGGCAGGCAGATTCTTTACTACTGTGCCACCATAATTTACGTCAAATACTGGACCCGAACTAAGCACCTAAGAAGTGATAACTGCTATCATTGTGAAGAGTAATAATCATAATTTTTAATAATTCTAAAACTCTCTGTGTCTTTGAGTTCTTAAATTTGTCTTACCTCTAACACATCTGCAGTAGGTTTAAATCTTTGGTTTCAAACAAAGATTTGTGATGGTGTTTTTTGATTTTTTCTGTACTTGAGAATCTATTTCTGATTCTTTTTCAGGTGAAAGACCATCTGAATGTGCAAGTATTTCCTCTCTCCCAACTCATTTTCTCAAAGTATTATAGTTATGTTTCCACTCTTTCCTTTTTGAAAGAGGAGAAGTCTGAGGTTTGGTTGTTGTAAGAAATCTGACTGTTTTCCTGGAGCTTATAGGATTTAAAAAATTTTTTTAATGTGTTCTTTGTCCCAGTAAGACATCACCTACTTTTATTGATTTCACCTGGAAAGTTATGATCCTGTTTTAGATCTCCTGACATTTTTTCAATTTAGTTTTTTAAAACTGTCTTTCAATACTTTTCATCCATTCTGTCCATATCTCTCACCCATCTCAGCCATCCTCATAAGAATGACCTTTACACCTTTTTCCTTTCCTGCCCTTGTTTGCTTTGAGTTAATAGCTTTTCCAAGTTATTCCTGTGATTTATGTATTTAATTTTCCTTGGTGTCATCAAAAATGTAAATTTACCATATTGTATTACTATTTCTCTTTCTGACTCTTCCTTATCTCACTCTTCTCTCTTTAAATCCCTTATGTTCATTTTAGCTTGTTTTTTCCATATAGCTTTCTATTGATCTTGCATTGATGTCATAGTGTCTTCTTGGTTCCTAATATAGATGTCAAACCCTACAGCTTTTTGTTCCTTAAATTACTTCTTAATGAGTATTTATTTTCTTTTTTTAATTTTTTAAATGTTTATTTATTTATTTGGCTATGCTGGGTTTTAGTTGCAGCTTATGGGATGTACTTCCCTGACCAAGCATTGAACCTCCTGCATTGGGAGAACAGAGCCTAAGCCACTGGACCACCAAAGAAGTCCCACTGATAAGTAATGTTTTATTCCTAAAGAAGAAGTAACACTGATTCTGATTCTAAAGGATGGGTTTCTTTTCTTTTCTTTTCTTTTTTTTTTCTCACTAAAGGAATTTGTTTTACAGTCTTTATTTTATTCTCTCTGTCCGTGGAATTTTCCAGGCAAGAATACTGGTAGAGCGGATAGCCATTCCCTTCTCTCAGTTCAGTTCAGTTCAGTTCAGTTCAGTTGCTCAGTCTTGTCCGACTCTTTGCGACCCCATGAAGTGCAAAACGCCAGGCCTCCCAGCTCCCGGAGTTCAATCAAACTCATGTCCATCGAGTTGGTGATGCCATCCAGCCATCTCATCCTCTGTTGTCCCCTTTTCCTCCTGCCCCCAATCCCTCCCAGCATCAGAGTCCTTTCCAGTGAGTCAACTCTTCCCTTTAGCATCAGTCCTACCAAAGAACACTCAGGACTGATATACTGTAGAATGGACTAGTTGGATCTTCTTGCAGTCCAAGACTCTCAAGAGTCTTCTCCAACACCACAGTTCAAAAACATCAATTCTTCAGTGCTCAGCTTTTTTCACAGTCCAACTCTCACATCCATACATGACCACAGGGAAAAAAAAGCCTTGATTAGACGGACTTTTGTTCGTAAAGTAATGTCTCTGCTTTTGAATATATTATCTAGGTTGTTCATAACTTTCCTTCCAAGGAGTAAGTGTCTTTTAATTTCATGGCTGCAGTCACCATCTGCAGTGATTTTGGAGCCCAAAAAGATAAAGTCTGCCACTGTTTCCACTGTTTCCTCATCTATTTCCCATGAAGTGATGGGACCAGATGCCATGATCTTCATTTTCTGAAGGTTGAGCTTTAAGCCACCTTTTTCCCTCTCCTCTTTCACTTTCATCAAGAGGCTTTTTAGTTCCTCTTCACTTTCTGCCATAATGGTGGTGTCATCTGCATATCAGGTTATTCATATTTCTCCCGGGAATCTTGATTCTAGCTTGTGCTTCTTCCAGCCCAGCGTTTCTCATGATGTACTCTGCATAGCAGTTAAATAAACAGGGTGACAATATACAGCCTTGGTGTACTCCTTTTCCTATTTGGAACTAGTCTGTTGTTCCATGTCCAGTTCTAACTATTGCTTCCTGACCTGCATATAGGTTTCTCAAGAGGCAGGTCAGGTGGTCTGGTATTCCCATCTCTCTCAGAATTTTCCACAGTTTATTGTGATCCACAGAGTCAAAGGCTTTGGCATAGTCAATAAAGCAGAAATAGATGTTTTCCTGGAACTCTCTTGCTTTTTCCATGATCCAGCAGGTGTTGGCAATTTGATCTCTGGTTCCTCTGCCTTTTCTAAAACCAGCTTGAAAATCTGGAAGTTCACGGTTCACGTATTGCTCAAGCTTGGCTAGGAGAATTTTGAGCATTACTTTACTAATGTGTGGGATGAGTGCAATTATGCGGTACTTTGAGCATTCTTTGGCATTGCCTTTCTTTGAGATTAGAATGACAACTGACCTTTTCCAGTCCTGTGGCCACTGCTGAGTTAACCAAATTTGCTAGCATATTGAGTGCAGCATTTTCACAGCATCATCTTTTAGGATTTGAAATAGCTCTACTGGAATTCCATCACCTCCACTAGCTTTATTTGTAGTGATGCTTTCTAAGGCCCACTTGACTTCACATTCCAGGATGTCTGGCTCTAGGTGAGTGATCACACCATCGTGATTATCTGGGTCATGAAGTTCTTTTTTGTACAGTTCTTCTGTATATTCTTGCCACCTCTTCTTAATATCTTCTGCTTCTGTTAGGTCCATACCATTTCTGTCCTTTATTGAGCCCATCTTTGCATGAAATGTTCCCTTGGTATCTCTAATTTTCTTGAAGAGATCTCTAGCCTTTCCCATTTTGTTGTTTTCTTCTATTTCTTTGCATTGATTGCTGAGGAAAGCTTTCTTATCTCTCCTTGCTATTCTTTGAAACTCTGCATTCTGATGCTTATATCTTTCCTTTTCTCCTTTGCTTTTCACTTCTCTCCTTTTCACAGCTATTTGTAAGGCCTCCTCAGACAGCCATTTTACTTTTTTGCATTTCTTTTCCATAGGGATGGCCCTGATCCCTGTCTCCTGTACAATGTTGAGAACCTCTGTCCATAGTTCATCAGGCACTCTGTCTATCAGACCTAGTCCCTCAAATCTATTTCTCACTTCCACTTTATAATCAAAAGGGATTTGATTTAGATCACACCTGGATGGTCTAGTGGTTTTCCCCACTTTCTTGAATTTAAGTCTGCATTTGGCAATAAGGAGTTCATGATCTGAGCTACAGTCAGCTCCTGGTCTTGTTTTTGCTGACTGTATAGAGCTACTCCATCTTTGGCTGCAAAGAATATAATCAAGCTGATTTCGGTGTTGACCATCTGGTGATGTCCATGTGTAGAGTCTTCTCTTGTGTTGTTGGAAGAGGGTGTTTGCTATGACCAGTGCATTCTCTTGGCAAAACTCTATTAGCCTTTGCCCTGCTTCATTCTGCATTCCAAGGCCAAATTTGCCTGTTACTCCAGGTGTTTCTTGACTTCCTACTTTTGCATTCCAGTCCCCTATAATGAAAAGGACATTTTTTTTGGGTGTTAGTTCTAAAAGGTCTTGTAGGTCTTCATAAAACCGTTCAACTTCAGCTTCTTCAGCGTTACTGGTTGGGGCATAGAGTTGGATTATGGTGATATTGAATGGTTTGCCTTGGAAACAAGCAGAGATCATTCTGTCATTTTTGAGATTGCATCCAAGTTCTACATTTTGGACTCTTTTGTTGACCATGATGGCTACTCCATTTCTTATGAGGGATTCCTGCCTGCAATAGTAGATATAATGGTCATCTGAGTTAAATTCACCCATTCCAGTCCATTTTAGTTCGCTGATTCCTAAAATGTCAGTGTTCACTCTTGCCATCTCCTGTTTGACCACTTCCAATTTGCCTTGAATCATGGACCTGACACTCCAGGTTCTAATGCAATATTGCTCTTTACAGCATCGGATCTTGCTTCTATCACCAGTCACATCCACAGCTGGGTATTGTTTTTGCTTTGGCTCCATCCTTTCATTCTTTCTGGAGTTATTTCTCCACTCATTTCCAGGAGCATATTGGGCACTTTCCAACCTGGGGAGTTCCTCTTTCAGTAGGGGATCTTTTGACCTAGGGATTGAACCCAGGTCTCCTGCATTGCAGACAGATTCTTTGCCCTCTGAGCCCCAGGGAAGCCCAGGTATACATAGAAAACTATAACCTTGAACTCTCTTGCCTTCTCACCTCTACTTTCACCTGTATCTTCGACTTCACAGAGATATATCTACCAAGATTCATAATCTAAATACAGTTGCTGATGGGAAATACTGATGAGAGATACAAGTGAAGGATCCAAAATGCTGAGTTGCAAATACAGCACAAACAGTTGTAGCACAGCTGCCTGGTTTTTGATTAGCATGGGTCCTGAGTGAATGAATAATGCAAGATATAGCTATTTCCTTTCAGAGGGACAGTGAATTATGTTGCTGGCAGTGTTAAGGGCTATTTCAGTCTTTGACTGTTTTAGTCGATTTGAGTTAATCTTGCTGTCAATGGAAATTGCTTCCATATTCTGATCATTCATTGCATGCAAATCCTACCTAACAGTGGTGTTTGTGTGTGTGCATGTGTGTGTGTGTTGATATTGTTGTCATCATCTGCATGTATATTTTTTCAATAAAAACTAGGGGAGTCTGTGTTGGGAACTTATCGCTTAAAACAAGAAATACACACTTTTCTTTTAAGCATGATAAGTGGATGTGTGATCTGAGACTGCCAGAGAAAGTTGTGCTCATTGTAAACATTGTTTACTTGATGTATATGAATGGAAGGTTCTCACACAAGGTTTCATTCGTTTACTCCATCATTCAGTTCAATTTCACAGGTATAATTTTGTGCTTTGTCTTTTTTTTTTTTTTGGAGATACCCTGCCTCATAAAGCATATTTACTTATCACTTATGAAGCTCTTGTTTTAATATCAGCCATGTAGAACAAAGGCCTGGAGAAGGCAATGGCATCCCACTCCAGTACTCTTGCCTGGAAAATCCCATGGGTGGAGGAGCCTGGTAGGCTGCAGTCCATGGGGTTGCAAAGAGTCGGACACGACTGAATGACTTCACTTTCACTTTTCACTTTCATATATTGGAGAAGGAAATGGCAACCTACTCCAGTGTTCTTGCCTGGAGAATCCCAGGGACGGGGGAGCCTGGTGGGCTGCCGTCTATGGGGTCTCACAGAGTCGGACACGACTGAAGAGACTTAGCAGCAGCAGCAGAACAAAGGATCACATTAAATAGCATGAAGAGAAAATAAATAGTGAGAAGCTGTGTATAGTCCTTTTTGACTTAATTTCAGTATCTACTTCCTTGCCCTAGCTTACAGCACATAGGAGTATCTAGGTAGTATGGGGCAACGAGGAACAGTGTTTCAATCATGGTTGGTTTATATTTAACTTAATTGCATTCCTGCTAAAAAAGATGAACATGATTTCTAAATACCTTCCACAGCTATTCTGAACACTCTTTTTCTACCTCTTTTTCTCTTTTTTCTTTCCATTGTTCATCCCACCAACCCTGATTACAATATTTTCCTTTTCTATCATAGATAAGGTAAAGAAGAAGAAAAAACTCAAGAAGAAAGAGGAGTAGAAGGGCAAAGAGAATTAGAATTGAATTTCTCTTGACCTCCTCTTCTTGTTTACACTTCACATCCTGAAATGATAGGATAAGATATAGAATTATCCTTTCAGACCACAGAGGAGTAAACTTGGGTGTGAATAAGCTTCTGTATAACAGAATAAGGAATCCAATAAATCTGAATAGGAAATGAGTTTAAAATATCTGTTATGATTTTAACATTTATTTTAGATGCAAAGGGGACACAATTTGCTTTACATTCATCTGTAAAGATATTTGTTTTTGTAAATCCACAGTGATCCTTTGTAGATCTTTATATAAACCCTTGCTATTGCCTCATTCCTGTGGAATTGTTGAATAATTTAAATGTCAGGATTCCTGGTTATCCTAAGATTCTGTTTCCTCATGGTGCAGATAAAAACTGAGTTCCCCAAGTCATAGGAAAGTTTGGGGATCCAATTGGGAATAAGATCTTGATTGCAAGCTGTCCTTCTTTTACAAACTGTTTGAAAAGTATCCTAATATTTATATTTTAGCCTTATAAAGCACTGAAGTAGATGTGAGACTGGTGCACTATTGTAGAGAAGCCAGGATTTTAGTACTCTGGTTGTATTTTCACATCAATAGGCTGCCTCAAATCAGAGGTGGAGAGTGTTGGGATTTAGCGTGAGTTTTAGGCTTCACCAGAATCAAGAAGTCAGCAGTAAAAAGCTTGTCTCCTTCTACTCATGAATTAATTATCTCAAATAGTTTGAATTTAAAGACTGTAGGGTATGAAACTTCCCTGGAAGTCCAGTGCTTAAGACTTCACCTTCCAATGCAGGGGTGCAGGTTTGATACCTGGAAGGGGAGCTAAGACCCCACATACCTCACAGTTAAAAAACCAAAACATAAAATGAAAGTAGCCTTGTAACAGATCAATAAAGACTTCTTACATGGTTTGCATCAAAAAATGTTTTTAAAAAGACTGTAGAATATAAATTGACTAAATTTTCTCCTAATACAGCTGCCAGAGATATGGCTGGGGAATCAGTTTTGAGATTCCTTGTCTTTACTTTCATTTGAAGATTTAATTAGAAGCATACCTGTTGCTGATTTAATGAAAGTTGAGTTTGGGGCCCACTTGAGTCTGGCTGGTGGAAAGAGTCTCTGGTGGAAGCAGTGTCGGAAACATACATATACTTTAACTTCTCTCTTACTCCCGGAAGCAAGCTTCACCAAACAGAAATAGAATTCATGCAATGTGTTAATGATGATTATGTATAAAACTGTCACCCACCAAGGAAAACCTTGTAATTAAATTAGTGGAAGTGACCGCATTTTTACAGCTAAAATTTAAATGATTCCTATGTACACAGCCTGCTGATCTCAGCACACTACTGCTTGGACATCTTGTCTTTGACCTCGGATGGCAACATAAAAATTACCTCACCATTCAATATGAAAAATCCGTTTGACCTATCCGTTTAGGTAGGCTGATCCCTGCTTTAGAATTAACCATGGATATCCTTTCTAAATTACTTTTGACTGGACTAGCACCTTTAAATCCCATTTTTTAACACCACATTTAAGTTTCCTCAGACAAAATATTTGAGAATACACGCATGAAAAGACTTAAAGATTAATACACATTGCCACAGGCTAATAAACATGGCACTTGACTTTTAGGGAAAAAACAGAAATTAGAGACTCACACTTTCTGTGTCATTCCAGCTCCTCTCTGCATGTTGTAAGTGGTCAGGCTCTCTGGTGTGAATGGATCATAGCTCCACATTTGTCTAGCCAGCAGCATCCGTAGTGACACCATCAGAACCAATATCACCATCACTGACAGCACACATCTTTATCTGCAGGGCAGCTATTGCAGTTTCTGTGCAGCAGGTAATATCCTGACTTCCTGGTTATTTAGCATGCATTGGTACCTGATTCAACAGTGGAGATGTGGGCTGGTGAGCTTACTATCGTTGACAGACACTATCCAGGCAGCAAGAAGGCAAACCTATGAACATTCTACCATCTCCCCACTGCAACTTTTATAGCAGCAAATGGTAAATGTATTAATACTATTGGTCAAATTTCATACTTTCAGGGGAATCTGTGGTTGTTTTCAATGTTTGCATTCTTGTGACTGAATCCCAACCCAGCAGCTTCCTCCACCAAGTTTTGCTTCCTTTGCTTGCCTTTCCCTTTGCAGATTCTAATCTCAGGAGGACTCCCTAATAACCACCCACCTGGCTAATCTCTAGTTCAAAGTCTGCTTGCCCAGTTGTCCAGCTTGCCAGCAGACCACGAGTAATACCTTCCTTGTTTTTGTTACTAGGCCATGCACTAGATATCTAAGGTTCTAGGACAGTGCTTCCTTTTTTTTTTTTTTTTCTCCTGATTTCTAATAATAAAATTCGTCTGTTTGTGCTGGGAGAGTAGTTTTCTGATGTTGGCTTTTATGGTCTCTTTTTCTAATGCAGGATAAGTCCAAGTAAAATAGCTTGTCTACACTTTGCGGATTCATTCAATCCATTGACTATTTAAGGAAATTGAACTTGTTATTTATGGCTTCCTTGGATAAATTTTTTTTTAATTAATGTTTGTAAATAATTTGAGCTCACTGGAAGAAGTTTGACAGGTTATTTAACAGGACATTGAATGGTATGGAAAGATAGCATTATTTCAACTTTTTGATGTTTTAGCTGTCCTTAGAAAGGCTCTTTATTCATGGAAATAGCATAATTTTAAATGCATTATATTTTGCTTTAAAAAAGTTATACCATTAAAAAGAAAACATTGCAGCTGTACTATTTTAGTTCAAAAAGAAGCGCAGAAACCAAGATATGAGAAGAAAAAAAAAGATAGTGATAGACATTTTTGAATAAAATTTAGATTATACTAATTAACATTAAATGAAAACTTTGTAAGCAAGAACTGGCAGAAGATAAGCTCAAAACAAAGGGGATATTTTCTCATCAACAGTCTCTGAGTCCATGTACCTTGATGGTATCTTGAAATGGGAAAAGCAAAAGTGGACCATTGAGACATTCATTGTGGAAAACACCAAATATTTCTATATCTTATAGAACATTTTAATTTTCGTATGATGAAAGAATGCACACTGAAGATCAATTATCTAAATTAAAGGTGCTTCCCTGGCGCTCCAGTGGTTAAGACTTCATCTTCCAATTCAGGGGGTACAGGTTCACTCCCTGGTCAGGGAGCTAAGAACCTACTTGGCTTGCAGCCAAAAAACCAAAGCACAAAACAGAAACAATATTGTAATAAATTCAACAAACTTTTTTAAAATGGTTCACATTAAAAAAAATTTTAAATTATCTAAATTAGGGGCACATGGGTGTTCAGTGGCTCAGTCATGTCTGACTCTTTGCAACTCCATGGACTGTAGCCTGCCAAGCTCCTCTTATCCAAGGACTTTCCCAGGCAAGAATAGCTTTCTTTTAATGTGTGTGGGTTAGTCACTCAGTCGTGTCTGACTCTTTGTGATCCCATGGACTGTATAGCCCACCAGACTCCTCTGTGCATGGAATTCTCCAGGCAAGAATACTGGAGTAGGTTGCCATTCCCTTCTCCAGGGAACCTTTCTGACCCAGGGATGGAACCTGTGTCTCCTGCATTACAGGCAGATTCTTTACTATCTGAGTCACCAGAGAAGCCTGGTGGACACTAGTTTTGAGGCATTCTCATCCCCTCCCAGCCAGCCTTCAATTGCCAGAAGTTTTATATGACTTTTTGGTACCAGGCTTATTTATCTCAATGGCCTGGAGGAACAGGACAGTTGTCCTACTTAAAAATTGATGAGTTATAGAGTAATATAAGGATCAAGAAAACAAAAGCTAGACCGACTTCATGGGCACATACTTGGCAAACAACGTTTATTTTGTTTCAGTGAAACTTTATGTAAAAAGGTGGCAGGGCTTCCCAGGTGGCTCAGTTCTGCCTGCCAATCCAGGAGACATGGGTTTTATCCCTGGGTCAGGAAGATCCCCTAGAGGATGAAATGGCAACCCACTTCAATATGCTTGCCTAGGAAATCCCATGGACAAAGGAACCTGGCGGGCTACAGTCCTTGGGGTACCAAAGAGTCGGACACAACTTAGCTACTAAAACAACAATATGCTGTCCTGCATCACGTTCCTAGGCTTCAGGAACATATGAAAATTTGTGACGAAGCCAAAGAAGAAAGAACCTCTGAGCATTCAGCGGAAACTAACATTTATTGCTTTTCTGTTTCTGGCACAATTTTAGAGGCTTTCATCTCGGTCTCCTTAGGACCCATGAGAGGCTTGAGTTATTGAGCACATGTTACAGAGAAGTTAGTAACTCAGCTGATATCACACAGTTACAAAGAGGAATCAAAATTCAAAGCAAGGTCAGTGAGACTTCAAAACCCACATGTAGTCTTTCTATTATATCAAAGGTAACGACTATGTGCATTTGTATACCCTCCTCGGCTCTCCAGGCCTCTTATTCTCCCTTTCCTTTCCCTCCCTTTCTCCCCTTTCTCCTCCTTTGTCTTCCTCCTCCTTGTCCTTCTCTTCCTTCTTTGTGTATATCTGGTTAGTTTATTTATTTAAAAAGAGCTTGGGATCTTCACTATGAATTATAAGGCCATCTGAGGTAGACGATATAAAAGTTAGATGATATAAAAGAAAGATATAAAAGTTAATTGCTATCTAATATTAAATAATAGTGCTATGACACATTAGCTTCAACTCACCTGAGATCTCCTCTCCTCTTCAAATAGCAAACAATCGAGCTACAGAGGACTTTCTGTGTAACAGTGGGCAAAGGACTGCTGATTGAAATGAATTCACCACATAGGCTTAGTGTGTTTGCACAAAACAAATTTACCTCTAATAAAGTCCTTTACCACATTTCTGGAAGAAATAGGTTATAAAAGCATTGTGCAGCTTTAAAGAGGCCTGAAATTATTTTTAACAATTCAAAAATAAATCAGATGCACTTAGTTTCATGCTTGTCAACTGGATGGTTTGTCTCCTATGGGACATTTGTGGGTGACTAGAAACACTGTTGTCACAACCAAAGGGGGTGCTTTTAGCATTCAATGAATAGAAACCCAGGGATGTTGCTAAACATCCTCTAATGCACAGGAAAGCTCACCACAAAAATTTTCCAGCTCAAAATTTCAGTAGTATCACTGTTGAGAAAGCTTGGTCCAGGTTAAGAGCAATTTAAGATAAAAAGAGACGGATTTTTCTCTTGTCAGATGTCCTAGAGTCAAAGCCATAGGACATTTTTGTGCCTCAAAGATTTATGTCTTTATTTAAAATTTTGTTGTTTTATTCATCGTGGATCTTTGAATTTATGCTTATTTTTACAATTTCTTCAAAATACTATTCATCTTGACTTTTAAATTTCTAATTACCTCCTTGAATTTTGTGCCCAGGACATACATCCCACCCATCACATCCTATTCCTGGCTCTATTAAAGATACAAAAAGGGATTCCACACATATACAGTATTTGTTTTTCTCTTTCTGACTTACTTCACTCTGTATGACAGACCCTACTTCCATGCACATCTCTGCAAATGATCCAATGCTATTCCTTTTTAGAGTTGAATAATATTCCTTTGTGGGAGACATAAGAGACTCAGGTTTGATACCTGGGTCAGAAAGATCCCCTGGAGGAGGGCGTGGCAACACATTCCAGTATTCTTGCCTGGGATCTCATGGACAGAGGAGCCTGGTTGGCTATGGTTCATAGGGTTGCAAAGAGTCAAACATGTTCCATATCCTCTTTATCCTTTCATCAGTTTATGAACACTTAGGTTACTTTCATATCCTAGCTTTTGTAAATGGTGCTGAACTTTGGGTTACATATATCTTTTTGAAATATGATTTTTTCAGGATATTTCCCCAGGGGTGAGATTGCTGGGTTATATGGTAAATGGTGCAGATGAACCCATTTTCAGGGCAGGAATAGAGACATAGATATACAGAATGAACATATAAACATAGGGGGAAGGGAAGTGTAGGAGATTAGAATTTACCTATATACACTCACGTATGTAAAATAGTGGGAAGCTGCTGTATAGCACAGGAAGCTCAGCTCAGTGCTCCATGATGACATAGAGGGGTGGAGGGGAGGTCCAAGAGGGAGGCGATAGCTGATTCACTTCAGTATACAGCAGAAACTAACACCACATTAAAGCAACTATCCTCCAAACAAAAAAACAAAACATGTAAGTAGAGAAACATAATATAGCATGGCGGTGAGGAATGCAGGTGAATCAGTTTTAACATTTTCTAATTCAATGTAGTTGTCACTTTATTTCCTTTTTTACCTGTAAAATTGAGAAAGAAGAATCTGTGACACATGTTGGTTCAAAGAATATGTTTATCAGTCAACATACCACAAACACTGGCTATGAAAACACAACCCTTTGTGTAGCATGAGGATGGGTGAAGGAAACTGACTCTTCGTCTGTTGCTTGATCATACTTTTAACGAAAGATGTCACCCGTCCATTCACTTTCTCTGCCTAAGCTGAAGGCCACACATAAGCCCTCTCTTTTTAGTTGTTACCTCCATGTGGATGGAGAGACAGTAATTTCCAATTGCCTTGACCAAGACTCACTTTCTACTTCTACTACAATAGCAGAACTTTGAATATTAACAGAGTATCAAAGCTGAAAAACAAGTTAATAATTTGAAATAAAAAGTGGAAAATAAGAAAATAATTAATCAAAGTTAAGGTTCTAAACAGTTGTTTCTAAAGCAAATCTGGCATACATATAAATCTTTATTATAGTACAGTTCTGATCCTTGCCACATGACATTAAAAAATCAAACAAACCAAAACACAATTCTGGATTCTCTTGCACCTAGCTATGGCCATGTAATAAGTAGTGCTGATCATAGTGGAAACATATGAAAGTGTGTGAATTTCTTAAAAAGCTGTTTATAGATCTAAACTATTTGGGAGGGAATTTTTTTTTTTTTTTTTTGGTATTGCATTTAGCCTGTGTTGCCAAAGTGATGGCTGGAGTGCCTGAAATCATTCTGAAGCATGAGAACACCTTGGAGATAGTAGACATATTGGAATACTAAAGTAGAAAAATAAGTTTCAGGATTCCCGCTATCGGCATGGACCCTCAATATTTATTTTTGTTACAGACACATCTAATTTGAACTGATAAAATAACCTTTCCATGTGTCACTTTGGAAGCTCTGAAAACTAATCAGCTTCCTCTCATAACAACAATGGTAACCAGGATTTGTATGTATATCAGACTTGCTTAACTTAGAAATAGATTTTTAATACTTTAATTTCTATTACTTTTTTATATATTCCACTTATGTTTCAAGTTATTGACTTGGTCATTCTGTAGACCAAAATTTGGCTAATTGTAGGTGCAGATATCCTTTTCATTAGGAAAGCAGGAAGTCAAGAGATACCTGGACGAACAGGCAAATCTGGCCTTGGAGTACAAAATGAAGCAGGGCAAAGGCTAACAGAGTTTTGCCAAGAGAATGCACTGGTCATAGCAAACACCTTCTTCCAACAACACTAGACTACCTTGCACATGGACATCACCAGATGGTCAAAACTGAAATCAAATTGATTATATTCTTTGTAGTCAAAGATGGAGAAGCTCTGTATAGTTGGCAAAAACAAGACCAGGAGTTGACTGTGGCTCAGAATGTGAACTCCTTATGGCAAAATTCAGACTTAAATTGTAGAGAGTAGGGAAAACCACTAGACCATGCATGTATGACCTAAATCAAATCCCTTACAATTATACAATGGAAGTGACAAATAGATTCAAGGGATTAGATCTGAAGACCTATGGATGGAGGTTCGCAACATTATACAGGAGGCAGTGATCAAGACCATTCCCAAGAAAAAAAATGTAAAAAGGGAAAATGGCTTTCTGAGGAGGCCTTACAAATAGCTGAGAAAAAAAGAGAAGCAAAGGCAAAGGAGACAAGGAAAGATATACCCATTTGAATGCAGAGTTCCAAAGAATAGCAAGGAGAGATAAAAAAGCTTTCCTCAATGATCAATGCAAAGAAATAGAGGAAAACAACAGAATAGGAAAGACTAGTGATCTCAAGATAATTAGAGATACCAAGGGAATATTTCATGCGAAGATGGGCTCAATAAAGGACATAAATGTTATGAACCTAACAGAAGCAGAAGATATTAAAAAGAGGTGGCAAGAATACACAGAACTATACAAAAAAGATATGAATGACCCAGAAAACTACGATGGTTTGATCATTCACCTATCCTGGATAGGTGGTATCAAATATCCTAACCAGATATCCTGGAATGGGTAGTCAAGTGGGACTTAAGAAGCATCACTATGAACAAAGGTAATGGAAGTGATGGAATTCCAGTTGAGCTATTTCAAATCCTAAAAGACGATCCTGTGAAAGTGCTGCACTCAATATGTCAGCAAATTTGGAAAACTCAGCAGTGGCCACAGGACTGGAAAAGGTCAGTTTCCATTCCAATCCCAAAGAAAAGCAATGCCAAAGAGTGCTCATATAACCAAACAATTGTACTCGTCTCACACGCTAGTAAAGTAATGCTCAAAATTCTCGAAGCTAGGCTTCAACAGTATGTGAACCGTGAACTTCCAGATGTTCAAGCTGGATTTAGAAAAGGCAGAGGAACCAAAGATCAAATTGCCAACATCCATTGGATTGTTAAAATAAGATAATTCCAGAAAAACATCTACTTCTGCTTTATTTACTACGCCAAAGCTTTTGACTGTGTGGATCACAACAAACTGTGGAAAATTCTTAAAGAGACGGGAATACCAGACCACCTGACCTGCCTCCTGAGAAATCTGTATGCAGGTCAGGAAGCAACAGTTAGAACCGGACATGGAACAACAGACTGGTTCAAAATTGGGAAAAGAGTATGTCAAGGCTGTATATTGTCACCCTGCTTACATGAGGAGTACATCATGAGAAATGCTGGGCTGGATGAAGCACAAGCTGGTATCAAGACTGCCAGGAGAAATATCAATAACCTCAGGTATGCAGATGACAAAACCCTTATAGCAGACAGTGAAGGACTAAAGAGCCTCTTGATGAAAGTGAAAGAGGAGAGTGAAAAAGTTGGTTTAATTCAACATTCAGAAGACTAAGATCATGGCATCTGGTCCCATCACTTCATGGCAAATAGGTGGGGAGACAATGGAACAGTGAGAGACTTTATTTTGGGGGCTCAAAAATCACTGTGGATGGTGACTGCAGCCATGAAATTGAAAGACGCTTACTCCGTGGAAAAAAAGTTATGAGCAACCTAGACAGCATATTAAAAAGCAGAGACATTACTTTGCCAACAAAGGTCCATCTAGTCTAAGCTATTGTTTTTCCAGTAGTCATGTATGGATGTGAGAATTGGACTGTAAAGAAAGCTGAGTGCCAAAGAATTGATGCTTTTGAACCGTGGTGTTAGAGAAGACTCTTGAGAGTCCCTTGGACTGCAAGGAGATCCAACCAGTCCATCCTAAAGGAAATCAGTCCTGAATATTCATTGAAAGGACCGATGCTAAAGCTGAAACTTCAATACTTTGTCCACCTGATGCGCAGAACTGACTCATTTGAAAAGATCCTGATCCTGAGAAAGATTGAAGGCAGGAGGTGAAGGAAGGGGACAACAGAGGATGAGATGGTTGGATGGCATGACCAACTCAATGGACATGAGTTTGAGCAAGCTCCAAGAGTTGGTGATGCCCGGTGTGCTGCAGTCCATGGGGTCACAAAAAGTCAAACACGACTGAAGGAATAAACTGAACTGACTGAGGTGCAGATAAGCTGCCCACACTTTTGCTGACTCACCTCCAATAAAGATTGTGTGCTTAATATAAAAATAAATTCTGGTTTCAGATGTAACATCTCTGACCATAAGCTAGAAAGTTGGATGTCCTTGCTTTTCAAAACTTCTAGGTAACCATTATTCTAACCTTATTTGATTGAGATTATTTTTGGATGCAAGAAAACACACGTGTGCATCCATGTTTAGGTTGTGTAGCTTGTTTTCAGCTGCCAGAGTAAATCACTGGAAATTTCCAACAGGGGACAGTGAAGACATTTCAATACAAATGATAACAAGGGAACTAAATGACAAATGGGTAAAACCAAAGTATCACTCAGGTGAGGGAAAAGTCTTCTGCTTCGGGTCTTTGTGCTCACCAAGTATGAATCTGAACAGTGTGATCTCACAAAGGTAGGGAGGAGGACAAAAGAGAATGGATGCATGAATACATATATAAAATGTATAGTGGTTTATTTCTCTTCTCCCTTTAGGTTTCTTCCTGATGCTTGAAAAAAAATTATCTAACAGTAGATATTATTTGAGGCATTTGTCAAATTCGACCTAAACTTTGTTTTCCAAGTATACACTATGTCTCCTTGCATGTGTGTGTGTGGTGCTAAATTGCTTCAGGTGTCTGACTTATCCAACCCGCATCTCTTTCCTCTCCCTCACTGGCAGGCAGTGCCACCTGGGAAGCCCCTTGTTCAGTCGCTCAGTCATGTCCAACTCTTTGCAAACCCATGGACTGCAGCATGCCAGGCTTCCCTGTCCATCACCATCTCCTGGAGCTTGCTCAAACTCATATCCCTTGAGTCGGTGAGGCCATCCAACCATCTCATCCTCTGCTGTCCCCTTCTCCTCCCGCCCCTATGCCCTTTAAATATGTTATTGTAGCAGATACTGTAGTATCTCACCTCTATTCCTATAGGTCTTGCCAATTCAGAGAACTTTCATTGGCTCTCAGATTCTGCTCTGTCCTCCAATAAGATGGGCTAGAAGTGCCAAGCAATTTACACCCCTATGCAAATAGCCCTCAACTGATACAAGTTGTTGGTGTGTAAATGCCCCAGTTCCCTCTCCCACTGAGTGCGAAAACCCTATGAGGAATTTGTATATACAGTACAACTGCTCCTAGAGTTCCCAGTGATATTAAGCTTACTAATTATACTTATGCTGGTTCGGTAGTACATACACCGTTTTAATGGAAGATAATTATCTGTTGCTCTATAAGCCCAGTAGTATTTATCTTTAGTCAATGTGCTTTCTATCACTAGCAACACTGGAAAGAAGCTCAAGTCTAGATGATTGCTTTAACCATGTTCCTCCACATGGATCTACCATACACATTACCTGCCCTCCATGTGACTGTACGGGAGAAAATCATGAAATGTTTGCGTGAGAAGAACAATAATTATGGAAATTCCTGAAAATAATGCCTTATTTCAATACTGAACAAAAGTGCACATGCCTACTGTGTATCAGATGCTTTGATAGGAGATGAGGATGCAGTTTTGTTTTTGTTCTCATAAGGCTCATAGCCTAGAATGAGATCAAATTCTTACTTACAATATATGTTAAGTTTTAAGAAAAAAAAGTGCCGCATATATTATGGGCTGCAATATACTATCGCTGGATGAAATGGTTTTCACTGAACTGTGCTTTGTTGTAATCTTATCAGTTTACATAAAGGTGTATTATATTGAAGCAGTGCCGTTACACATATCACTGTATTTATTTGAAGGATGGTAGGAAGGGTGTTTGCTAAATAAATATGACAGTATCTCTCTATAATGATACACAATAATTTCTTTCTTGTCTTATTATAGAGAATATTTATGCTTGCCTTAATCAGCTCAGCTGGTTTGCTTGACTTATGGATACTGTGATTCTGTTTTCTAGTTCTGGCTACCTGCTAAAAGTGTGAGACAGAGATAGACGTCCTGGTCCATCTCTCACGAGTGGATAGGGTTTCACTGCTTGTGTTATGTATGGCTGTCACTCTGGGATTCATTTTATTTGTCTGCTCATATTTTTCCCTAATTATGTTTCTCTTACTTTTGAACAAAAATCTGTCTTCCTAGATTAGCTGCATCTTTTTTGCTTTCTCCAAATCATTCTAAAATAAGACTTTGTGTAAATAAATTATCTAAGACATAAAATTATTAGACTATCACAAAGCCCAATTTACCCAACCTCATTAAATTAAGCTGACATCATTGATAGTTGGGTAACTTCTTTTACTTGTAGTTCTTTATCTAAGACAGTGATTAGAAAACCCATACCTTAAGTAATAAACATGTTACAGTTAAATTGGAATACTCCTTAATTCATTTTGTGTTAAAAAAAAACAAACAAACATGAACATGGTGAGGATAGGATGGAACAAAACAAACAAACATAAAAATAAAATGTATATTTTTACACTGAATGGATTCATTCTCTTCTGTTGTTTAAATGTGAACCCCACCTACTTATAAATTTTCAGGGGTACTTTTCTTTTAAAACTCAAAGTTTTTTGTTGGAAATGCGCAGACTTTAATATTTCTAGCTGCAGTACATCTGCATTTACTTTAAGGGAAAAAGATTATCCAGGAACTGAGAGACTATGCAGAGGACAGCCCAGAAATGCAGGATGTTAGATGACACCAACATGGGGGAAAGCTCAGTCTTTCACAGTCACTAAATAAAGTCCTGAGATTAAACAGTCTTGGGAATTTGGGGTTTATAGAATTACAAAGATTCTTTTGTGGAATGATAGTCACTTTTGGCTTCATGTCTTTTATTTGCAGACCATTTGTGGCGACAAACGCTAAAATACCAAACTGGAAGTCAAAAGAGGATGTTGAGCTTGGCTCTATGTGGTTCAAATTAGTCAGATATGTTTGATAGGAAGTTGGGTCATTTCTGTCTCTTTTAGCTTGGTTTTTATCTAATTAAATTCTCAAAAGAGAATGGTGGAATGACTGACCTATTTGTTTCTCCAAAAGGAAAAGAGCAGAGAGTTATTCTTTGAAAATACATTTTTAAAGGCTGCAGTCAGTATCAAAGGTTTTAGATGCTTTACTCTCCCCAAATATTTTATTTTATTTGATGCCTCTATGTATATGATGCCTCACATGCACATGAGGGCTTCCCAGGTGGCACCAGTGACAAAGAATCCACCTGCCAGTGCAGGGTTCCATCCCTGGGTCGAAAAGATCCCCTGGAGTCAGAAATGGTGACCCACTCCAGTATTCTTGCCTGTAGAATCCCATGAACAGAGAAACCTGGTGGGCTGTGGTCCACAGGGTCACAGAGAGTCAGACACAATTGAGTGAATGAGTGCACATGCCTGTATAATTTCCATATAAGTGTGTCTCAGAATTGTTTATATTAATCTTTTTAATAATTTCCACTCTCCCTGTCACACACTTTAAAAAAAAGCAAGACCCCTTTGAGATTTGAGCTATAGTAACTTCTTTTACTTGCCATTCTTGTTCTGAGTTACATGACTTTGGATCCCCTCACTTTTCTCAGGACAGAATAAGAACCTATCTTATATTTTAAAATAATTACAGCAATAGATATATTCTTTCTTTATACAGCCCCTCCTATACTTTAATTCAAGTTGATATTAAAATATGAAAGGTAGTTGATATTAAATTAGTAACTAAAACAAACTGGAGTGGGAGTGATTGGCTGGGGACGCAACTTGTTGACCATCAGTTGTTTAATTCCAGTTGGTTCCTGGGAATTAAGTATCTTGGTGGGACTTTGTGGTAACAGGCAAGTCTGGCCCTTTTTTCCCCTATGTTCTAAAGTGATGAGGGATTTTATTTTCCAAGGCTGTCATTCCAGTACTTTCCACAGGCAAGTAATTGAATTTCCAAAAGCCTAGTACTGGAAGAGCCAAGCTCAACATCCTCTCTTGGCTTCCATTCTATGACTTTTTCTGCTGAATAAGGCCCACTGAGAATGACTAGATTGTAGTTTATTATGTTGTCCTGATTATGAATCAGTGCAATTTACAAATGTTTTACATTTGAAACCTGGAGTTGTTTTAGGCTCATTTGCTGACATATGTGAATTTGCTAGAAAAGACCAGTATCAAATGACATCTACCATCTGTGGAGGGTATTATGTCTAGAGCTAAGAACTGGAAACATGAAAGAGGTTTGCAAAGTGAATTGAACCTACTTGCCTTCAAAAGCAAAAGCAATTATTTATTCCTGCAAAATATGCCCCAAATCATTCACTTGAGAAATATAACTACTCTTGTATTTGAACAATTATTATAATGCATCTGCTAATGTTGACTTTTGAATTATAAAGAATATTAAGAACAAAGTTAGGCTTTCAAAGTAGATCCTTATAAAAGAAAACTTATTAGAAACTGTGAAATAAATTTTTAAAACAACCCAACAACCTGTCTCTTATTTCCAAAGTAACTCGTCCCCTTTATCACTATATACCTGTATGCGACATAGCAAAAGAGACACAGATGTATAGAACAGTCTTTTGGACTCTGTGGGAGAGGGAGAGGGTGGGATGATTTGGGAGAATGGCATTGAAACATGTATAATATCATATATGAAACAACAAAAAAATAAAAGGTTAGAACTATTTCAGAAATGGACAAAAACAAAAACAAAAAACTTTAAGTCCAAGTCTCATATTTCCATGAAAACCTGTCTTCATCCATGGTCTTCTCTTATACACCTTCTTGTGAATATAAATTAAGGTCCATAACGTTTCCAAGATTAAATCTTGTTTCCAATTTTAGGATTAAAGGATCGTTCTCTTTGCAGGGTATTGTATTGGCAAGGGTGTTGAAGATTGGGAAGCAGAAAAGGATAGGATTATTTGAAATCTCTTCTTATAGTGGACATAATCCGTTATCTATATATCAGTTCACTCCTAGTTTTTTGGTGATTGATTTTAAGGTAATTTTCATTGGCAAAGCTAAGTAGATACCATAATACATTTGGGATGAGTCTCAGTATTAACACCAATAAAATACGAAAAGATTGTAGGTCAAATGTAAGATATTCATTATAATTATGAACAAAATTTCAAATCATGAGGTTCAATTACTATCTCCTATTCCTGTTGTAGAAATGACTTATCTTTCATTTACATATGTATTTAGCAGATATTTAGGACTTTCCTGGTGCTTTAGATGGTAAAGAATCCACCTACAATGTAGGAGATCTGGTTTTGATTCCTGGATCAGGAAGATTCCCTGGAGAAGAGAATGGCAACCCCCTCCAATATTCTTGCCTGGAGAATCCTCTGAAGAGAGGAAACTGTCAGGCTACAGTCCATGGGGTCACAGTCATAACTGAGTGGCTAACACTTTCACTTTTAGTAAGTAGTTTAAATGCCTCTCATGTACCAAGCAGTGCTATGAAACTTGGGCCTATACAAATGAACAATCAATATAACATATAAAGCTCTTATTGTAATGACACCTATGTTCCCACTGGGAAAAATAAATACATGAATAAATCTATAGGTCAAGTGAGTGGTAAATGTCACAAAGAAAAATCACCCCAGGTTAAGGGAATTGAACACTAGATCATCATGGGAAAGGAGGTCACATTTGACATAGATTCAGAGTGTAATTAATACAAATAAACTGTGAAGAGCAGAACAGCCAGTGCAAAGGCGCTGAGGTAGGGGTATGCTAAGTGTATTTGGACAGCAATGTAGACACCAGTGTGGTTGTTATGGAGCATGCAAGGGAGAAGCTGGTTGAGAAAGGATACCACATAGGTAGCACTGGGCCTTACAGGCCAAAATAAGGTTTTCGAGATTTTTTTATTGTGGTAAAAAACATTGTGAAATTTGCTATCTTAACTATAAGATGATATGGTTCAGTGGTATTTGTGTGTGCTTAGTCATATTTGCCCTGGAGAAGGCAATGGCAACCCACTCCAGTACTCTTGCCTGGAGAATCCCATGGAGGGAGGAGCCTGGTAGGCTACAGTCCATGGGGTCGCAAAGAGTCGGACATGACTGAGCAACTTTACTTACTTACTTAGTCAAATTTGATTCTTTGTGACCCCATGGACTGTAGCCTGCTGGACTCCTCTGTTTCCATGGGGTTCTCCAGTCTGTTTAGTATATTTATATTGTTGTGAAAAATAGCTTCAGAGTTTTCATCTTTCAAATCCAGACCCATTAAATGACCCTCCCTTTCACCCATCCCCAGCCTGTGGTAACCACTATTATACTCATAGTTTCTATGAATTTGAGTCCTTTACATACATCATGTAAGTGGAATCATGATATTTGGTCTTTTTGTGACTGAATTGCTTAACATCATTTCCTCAAGGTTGGCACATTCTATGCTGTAGCATTCAATAAGATTTTCGTTCTTTTGAAGGATGAATAATATTTCACCTTATGTATATACCATATTTTATCTATGTATCTAACTATGGACATAAAATATTAGAATTATCTCATGACTCTCTTTTATGTACAATGTATTACATATTTTAGCAGGCATTTAAAAACTTTTGTGTAAATATTACTTTCTTTGGCAATTTGCATTTTTCATACAAAGCTTAACTGTTTTTTGCTTTCTTCTAAAGTAATTTTTCTCTGGTCTAATCTTGCTTCTATCACGGCTGTTGCCATGGTGTCAGCATGACACTCAGTTCCATTATGGCATTCATTCAGCTAAAGGAAATTATGATTTATTTAACCATTTCTTTCATATCTTTTTTCATATAACTAGCATTTAGCACAGTAAAAAGCTGAGAATAAGTGTGTGTGTGTGTTTAATGAATGCTTAGAATCTGTGTACTTTGTTTTTATAGTTTTCTCTAAGTTATAACTAGCTATCTGAGTAATGGAATTAACTCTTTTCATAAAATCTCAATAATGTAAAGAGAGGAAAAAAAGGGTTTTAGGACAATAATTATCACAATTCATATGCAAATAAGCAACACAGGACAGAATATACATCATTTTATGAATAAGTTATACTTAAGCATACCTCTAAGTAGCAAAGCATTGTGCTGATACATTAAATAACATCATCATTATTAGTGATATGTGCTTTGTGAAGGTGGAATACAAAATAGATAATTTTTAAGACAGAGGATCAAGATGGTATGGAAACATTACCTAATGTTTGATGGGTAGAATGAGAAGGGAGAGCATTCTTGGGAAAGAAAGAGCCCAAGCAAAGGCATGAAGGTAGGAGATAAAAGACCGACATGCAGACTTGATATTGAATGAGACAGTCTGACACAAAGCATGAGCATTTTAAGTACTCTGATGAGGAGTAATGGAATATAAGCCAGAAAGGAAAAATAAAGTTAATGGCATGTGAAGCTAGGGGTTTTTATATCTGATTCAAGAGACAGGGAGTGGGACTGCCTATAGACTAATACAGATGAACTTTGAGAAGATAAATGGTACAACCCAACTTCTCATCTAAAAAGGATGATCTAATAACCTTGGAAAATTAGGGGGAGGGAGGGGAAATGCTTACCTTTTGTGAAACCAGGCAGATAGCTATTCGATAATCCTATCAGTAACCAACAAAATACAAATGGTGAGTTCCAATGAGGATGAACAGCAAAGGAAGGATGAATAGGAACCATATTTAAGAAATATACTTAACCTTACTGGGTGACTGTGATGAATTAAGAAGATTCTAGGGGTTGGAGAGCATGGTAGATACACACTATTAAGTTAGACTCCACAGTAGAGAAGGAACAAGACATTGAGGAGATATGATGAATTTGATTTTGAACTTACAACTTATGGGGATACATGAGTTATGGAGAACAAGGTGAAACTAAGGGAAATCTTTAGAGTGGATCGATGGGATGTGACTGCAACTATTGCAACTAACTACTTACCTTACTGCAAGGTAACATTAGGGTTGAATATAATCAGTAGTTGCAGAAAACACAAAATAATAATTAAAAAAATATTAAACATCTGCTAAGTATCAGGAGGAATTTCCCTGGTGGCTCAGTGGTAAAGAATGTGCCTGCCAAGTAGGAGACCCAAGTGCTATCCCTGGGTTGGGAAGGTTCCATGAGATAGTCACTATTAGCTTGATTTCCTTGAAGAACAAACAGACATATTAAATAATCTGCTCATGGATACAGAGCTGATAGGTGGCAAAAGCAACACTGGGAGCTTGGTGCTTCTGATTTCAGAGGTTACTTGGATTAGAGACATATCTCCTGCTTTTCCCCTGGGACTATGTCTTTCTATCCTTGTCTGTTTTTGATAATGCAGTTTTTGAAATTGTATTTATGAATGCTGAGATACAACTTGAGATATGCATAGTTCTAAACAGCCAGAACTAATAAAATTACATTGATCTGTAGCACATCAAAATTACAGGGCAAAACACCATCCGAAGTATTTCTAGCCACTTATGTCAATTTAGCAGTAATTAGGTCTAGGGAGTCTCTGGGAGCCCTGTGTTCCAACTATATCTAGATGATTATGTTTCTGTGGCTGTGCACCATGCTTCCAATTTTATTTTCAGCATTGTTTTTATTAGTATCCCAGGAAGGAGGCTATGCAACCTTGTTTTCCTCCCATTAGTCTAGCCAGAATAAATCAGCTTTATTTTAAAAAAAGAACTGACAACTACCCCAAATACCTCATACCAGACTATTTTACCTTTGTTTTTAGACATGAAAATGAGGTTTGCTAAGAGATGCAGAGAAGTGAAAGGCAAGATGAGACAAAGGAGACAATGTAAACTTTGCCTGATTATTCAGAAAGAAATGCAGTTACTTTTGCATTTTTTCTCTCTCCTGCCCCTTTTAAAGGAGCCAGTGATGTTTTGTAAGCCTCCTAGTGAATATAAACATCACCAATGTGCTACTGACCTATTTATATTCCTTGCATATTTCTAACTAAATCATGACATTCAAAACATATTAAATTTTAAATGTTTCTATTATCAGCAAGAAGATATTATCTTGTTTCTGTAAAAGCTGTCACTAGGAAAAAGTACTTTGGTGTTCCTAATAGAAACCTCCCATAGGGATGTCTGATGAACGTAAATGTTAAGATTGATCAACAGTCTGATTCTACTTTGGAGACTGGTATACACTGGGTGTAATAATTACTGAGTTACTGCCTTTCCTGATGACTCAGTGGTAAAGAATCTGCCTGGAATTCAGGAGAGATAAGGAGACATGGGTTTGATCCCTGGGTGGGAACCACTACTTGGAGGAGGAAATGGCAACCCACTCCAGTATTGTTGCCCAAAAATACCATGGACACAGGAGACTGGTGGGCTACAGTCCGTGGGATCACAAAGAGCCTGTCAAGACTGAGCACAGCATAGCAGACAATTACTGAATTGCACCTGAAAGCATGTACAGTATTTAGTAACTGTGATTTAGTATAATAATAAACCTTTACTATTAATAGTATGAATGTTTGGGAAAACACTGCAAAGGGCTCTTGTTGAATATGTGGTCTCACATGCAAGACTAATGAGGCCCTTTAAGGGTGTTGGCTATTACTCAAAATTACATCATTCAGTTTGAATATTTTAGTTGTATTTTATACAAACACATGATTAGCTCAAATAATCATTTTTCTTTTTATCTTATCAGATTCAAAGCATTGGGAAATCAAGTAGTTTGTCTAAGGTATCACCAGGTCAAGTTTTTCTTTAAACCAAGAGAAGAATTATCATTTCATTTTCTGTCAGAGGAAGACACATGAGAAATATTTTCGTGCCCATTAAAACCACATGTATTATTTAGGATTTACAACCCGTGCACCCCTACCCAACTTCTTGCAGTATATTCACCCGATTATATGGTCATCCCAGAGATGACCACAGAGGTAGACCCAATTCTACATTCTTGCTTTTGAATGGGATTTCACATACTGCAAATTTAGTAAAAACATTGCCTATTGCTGACCAGCCAAATTAACTACTCTTTATTGATTGAAAGCAAAACAGATTGATTATTTGCATGGTTGTTTTAAAGATATCCCACAGTTTGAAAACAAGCCCCAAGGACTCCAAAAGCAACGTATTCATGAACAAGTTAAAGGATATCAAGCTCTTCAGAGCAAGGGAAAGAACAATGGCCCATGTCATGCTTTCTGGGACAGATGGAGTAGAAGACGCAGATGCTGAGCATCAAGAAATGAACATTATGGAGGATGCTTTCATTGGGAACAGACTAGATGTTAAACAATGCTAGAGATTCTTTCTCTTCATACCCCAGTTTGCTCAGGAATCTGTGAACACATATGTAGAATTTTCTAATAACAATTTTCAGTATCCCAACAAAAAATTCAAATATCACAAATTTTAGGTAAATATTTCTGGTATGGGAAAAGCATGGCTTTAGGGATTAGCAAGATCAGGAGTCCCAACACCACCTGTTCTGACCTAGCAGAATACATTCAGCATTTTAGTCTCATGAGCAAGAACATCATTAAGTTGGCATCATTGCTGGTTAGAAGGATTAAATAAATATGTCATCAGGGTATGTCTTTCAGTAAGATGGAAATGTGAGTGACTGTCTTTAAACACTGTTTTCTTCTCCACGACCTCATTCTTCCCATCTCTTCTGCCTCAAGCACACGCTTGCATATGAACAGGAAGGGGACCATGGGGGGAGAAAGACTGAGTGCTCAGAGGGAGAGCAGCCGTATCTCAGGATATCTGTAGAGGCAGGATGGTGTGAGATCTAATCAGGGTGAGAGACATGCTGTAGGAGAAGGTTAGGTTTCAGCCCTGGAGCCACACTCATCTGGATTCACCAACCTCCTCTATCATTTATTAGCTGTCATCTTAGGCAAATTCCTCTTCTCCTACAGGTATCATTGTTATCTGAAGAATGGGTCTCATAAGAGACTATTTAAGATAATTCTCACTCATAAAGCACTTACCACAATCTGGCACCTAATCATTGTTCAGTTCCTACTAGCAATTATCATCATTTTCATTAGTATTTGCTTCTCTAGAGGGAACTTCACTAGGAAAAGGAGTCTCTAGATGCAAATAAAAGTGGACTTCTGACAGCTTTAACCCTGATGCGGGAGATAATGTCAGCTACTTAGTTTTGGAGGGGAGGATGAGAAGAAAAGCAGAAGGGTGATCACCTATCAAATCAGTAAGAGTAAACTATTTCCAAAGACAAAAATTTGAGTCATCTTTGATTTTGTATACAAATCCCCTCTTCCCAAAATAATGCTTAATGGATGTTTTAATAACTATTGAACTATTTTTTGAAAATGTATCTGTTTGATGATAGAATTTATCATTTCTTTTGCTACTGCAGTTTGCTTATCTATGGAAAATATAACTAAGAATTAGCATTAGCATCCATCCTGAAATAGGAAAAATCTCTATGACTGCCATAACTAAAGATGCTTTTAATCCATAACCAATGTCTAAATTCTAATTTTTTTTTAAATCACCTGTAAAAGTATATACTTTCTTTTAAAATGACTCTTTACTTCATGAGATTTCCAGGTAGTACTTTGGAATTAACACTAAACTGTATTTTTAGAAAAAAGTTTTAAGAATCAAGGTAACAAATTTCCATTTAATATAAAGTTAACATAATTAAAGTTTAATCATATTTCTCTACATCAGTTTTTTTTTGCTTCCATAATTGTGTTTCTTCAAGGATTTGGGATTCCCATGTGGCTCAGAGTTAAGAATCCAGCTGCCAAGTGGGAGATGTGGGTTTGATCCCTGGATTGGGAAAATCCTCTGGGAAAAAAAATGGCAACCAGCTTGAATACTCTCACTGGGAGGATCCCATGGACAGAGGAGCCTGGTAGGCTACAGTGCATGGGGTCACAAAGAGTCAGATACGAGTTAGCCACTGCTGCTGCTGCTAAGTCGCTTCAGTCGTGTCCGACTATGCAATTCCATAGACGGCAGCCCACCAGGCTCCCCTCCCTGGGATTCTCCAGGCAAGAATGCTAGAGTGGGTTGCCATTTCCTTCTCCAATCCATGAGAGTGAAAAGTGAAAGTGAAGTCACTCAGTCGTGTCAGACTCTTCGAGATCCCATGGATTGTAGCCAACCAGGGATTCTTCAGGCAAGAGTACTGGAGTGGGTTGCCATTTCCTTCTCCAGTTAGCCACTAAATAAAAAATGTATTAATTTACTCTGATTTTTATCCGTGGTTTTGGTAACTGGGTAAGATGGTATAGTTGGAAAAATGACCTATAAAAGACTGTAAAAGCCAGTTTAACCTGCAATTTAGTTGAACATTTAACTATTTCAGCTGAGATTTGAGAGCTGACAGGAAATCCGTTGTATGAATGTGTTGATCCCTGCCTCCTTTTCACCCACACAACTTTGGATGACCAGTCCGAGGCCAAAAGACCAGGGAGAGCACTGTGCTTGCCATCACGTGGGCGATAACTTGTGCAATAGAATTAACTGAAACTTCACTGAGGCAAGAATCAGTATCTAGGAAAGCCCTGAGTACAATCAGAGTGTCAGTTCCTTGAAAACCAGAATACAGCCATCATTGGCTCCCTAGTTTCTCACATATTACATGGCCCTGCACACATAGGCACACAACACATGTTGGTAAATGAATAAATGACTTTTGAGACATTTGGAAATTTAGGTATTTCACGTGTCTACCTCCTCCCTACATACATCTTATTAGCAGACCTAATTAAAATCTGAGCCATCTTAGGCTTCTGTGTTCATTGCAAACACCCATCTGGCCTCATCAATTTCACCCTCTTCACCAAACAACTTGAGTCACATAGCATATGTTTGGTAATTTATCACCTTAAAAAAAATAAAACTCTGCTAGGGAGTAATTGCAGTCCAGAAAAATCTCATTAGTATAGCGCAGCAAGTCTAAACCTGCCACCTAACTTTTCAATGCTGCACAGGAACAAATGCATGCCTGAATTTAAGAAAGGATATTATTTGTGATGTTGTACTATTTATTACTCCATGGCTTTGAAATAGTTCAGTTTACAGATACATGGAAATTGTTCAATATATGATGTAGTCATTCGGATAAAAATTTCAGAAAGTAGAGTAAAGGGTACCTGTGGGAAACAATAGAATCACAGGGAATAAGTAGGTTCTAGGGAGTCAGATTTTGAAATCCTAACTTAGCTAACTGCAACTTAACCCAAGTTTTTGTTTCCATCCACAAAAAGGGGATAGCAGAGTCTTAAGAGAATTATTAATTCCTTGGGCTTTTCATTCTTATTTTTCTTGGGCTCCAAAATCACTGTGGATAGTGACTGCAGGCATTTAATTTTATGTAAGAGATGCTTGCTCCTTGGAAGGAAATCTATGACAAATCTATGACATAGCATATTAAAAAGAATAGAGGTCACTTTGCTGACAAAGGTCCATATAGTCAGAGCTATGGTTTTTCCAGTAGTCATGTATGAATGTGAGAGTTGGACCACAAAAACGGCTGAGTGTAAAGAATTGATGCTTTCAAATTGTAGTGCTGGATAAGACTCTTGAGAGTCTCTTGGACAGCAAGGAGATCAAACCAGTCAATCCTAAAGGATATCAACCCTGAATATTGGAAGGACTGGTGCAGAAGCTGAAGCTCCTATACTTTGACCACCTGTTGCGAACAGCTGACTCATTGGGTAAAACCCTGATGCTGGGAAACATTGAGGTCAGGAGGAGAGGAGGGCAACGGAGGATGAGATGGTTGGATGGCATCACCGAGTCAATGGACATGAGTTTGAGCAAACTCTGGGAGATAGTGAAGGACAGGGAAGCCTGGCATGCTGCAGTTCATGGGGTCACAAAGAGTCAGACACAAATGAGCAACTGAACAACAACAGAGGATTCTTAAGGGATTCATTGAAAAGCACTTTATGCAGACAAACACATCATGAAAGCACCATACATCTCCACTGCTCTTACTCTGCATCATTTTCTGTTAGAGCAAAGGTGAGTAACATTAACCCTCTGGCAACATTTCTTCATCTACCCCTAAAAAGGGATATTAATCATATCTCTGTACAATTGTGAGAAGCCAATGGTACTAGATAAAGCTCTGTGAAATCTATGGCAGGTATTTAGAGTTGTTCATTTATTCAGTCACTCAGTTGTGTCCAACTCTTTGCGACCCCATGGACTGCGGCACACTAGGCTTCCCTGTCCTTCACTGACTCCTGGAGATGATTCAAACTCATGTCCATTGAGTCAGTGATGCCATCCAAACATTTCCTCCTCTGTCATCCCCTTCTTCTCCTGCCCTCAATGCTTCCCACCATCAGGGTCTTTTCCAATGATTCAGCTCTTCGGATCGGGTGGCCAAAGTATAGGGAATTCAGTTTTAGCATGAGTCCTTCCAGTGAATAGTCAGGACTGATTTCCTTCAGGATTGATTAGTTTGATCTCCTTGTTGTCCATGGAACTCTCAAGAGTCTTCTCCAGCACCACAACTCAAAAGTATCACTTTCTCGTGTTCTACCTTCTTTATTGTCCAACTCTCACATCTGTACATGACTACTGGAAAAAACATAACTTTGACTAGATGGACCTTTGTCAACAAAGTGACCTCTTGGCTTTTTAACACACTAAGTTTGACATAGCATTTCTCCCAAAGAGCAAGAGTCTTTTAATTTCATGGCTCAATCACCATCCATAGTGATTTTGGAGCCCAAGAAAAGAAAATCTGTCACTGTGACCATTTTTTCCCCCATATATTTGCCATGAAGTGATAGGACTGGATGCCATGATCTTAATTTTTGAATGCTGAGTTTAAAGCCAGCTTTAAACTCTCTCTTTCATCTTTAAAACTCTCCTCTTTCACATTTATCAAAGGGTTCTTTAGTTCCTCTTCCTTTTTGCCATTAAGGTGGTATCATCTGCATATCTGAGGTTGTTGATATTTCTCCTGGCAATCTTGATATCAGCTTGTGATTCATCTAGCCTGACATTTCCTATGATATACTTATAAATTACACAACCTTGTCATACTCCTTTCTCAATTTTGAACCAGTCTGTTGTTCCATGTCTGAATTTAACTGTTGCTTCTTGACCTGCATACAGGTTTCTTAGGAGGCAGGTAAGGTGGTATTCCTATCTCTTTAAGAATTTTCTACAGTTTGTTGTGATCCACACAGTCAAGGCCTTTAGCATAGTCAAAGAAGCAGAAGTAGATGTTTTTGTGGAATTCCCTTGCTTTTTTCTGACCCAACGGATGCTGGAAATTTGATCTGATTTTGGTATTGACTATCTGGTGATATCTGTGTGTACAGTTGTCCCTTGTGTGACCAGTATACTCTCTTGGCAAAACTCTGTTGGCCTTTGCTTTGCTTCGTTTTGCACTCTAAGCCCAAACTTGCTTTTTACTCCAGATATATCTTGATTTCCTACATTTGCATTTCAATCCCCTATGATGAACCAGACATCATTTTTTTGGTATTAGTTCTAGAAGATCTTGTATGTCTTCATAAAACTGGTTAAACTTCATTTTCTTTAGCATCTGTGGTTGGGCCATAGACATGGATTACTGTGATTTGGAATGATTTGCCTTGGAAATGAACTGAGACAATTCTTCTGTTTTTAGATTGCACCCAAGTACTGCATTTTGGACTCTTGTTGACTCTGAGGGCTACTCCATTTCTTCTAAGGGATTCTTGCCCACAGTGGTAAATATAATGGTCATCTAAATCAAATTCACCCATTCCAAGCTATTTTAGTTCACTGATTCCTAAGATGTCAGTGTTTACTCTTGCCGTCTCCTGCTTGACGGCCTCCAATTTATCTTGCTTCATTCCAGGTTCCTCCCAGAAATCGAATGTTAACAGCTATTTATTTACCGTAATATGTCACCTTTGATCTGTGTGTGTGTGTGTGCGTGTGTGTGTGTGTTAGCAAGGCTTTTTCTAATAGTATGTGCCAACTATTATCTAATACTATTAGTGAATTAATGATACTTTAATATTTACTAAACATTTATATAATATAATATTATATTACATTATATACACTTATTGATGGAAAAACTGAGATTCTTCTGAGCTAAGTGCAATTCTAGATGGTGCAAACATGGCAATAAATAATATACATAAAGATGGATTTCCTATTCTCATGGAGTCATTTGAAGAGAATGAAAATATTAATATATCAAATGATCAATCAGTCAGTCAGTCAGTCAGTTGAGTTGCTCAGTTGCGCCTGAGTAAAGAGTCTCCAACTCTTTGTGACCCCATGAATCACAGCACACCAGGCCTCCCTGTCCATCACCATCTCCCGGAGTTCACTCAAACTCATGTCCATCAAGTTGGTGATGCCATTCAGCCATCTCATCCTCTGTCGTCCCCTTTTCCTCCTGCCCCCAATCCCTCACAGCATCAGAGTCTTTTCCAATGAGTCAACTCTTCACATGAGGTGACCAAAGTACTGGAGTTTCAGCTTTAGCATCAGTCCTTCCAAAGAACACCCACAGCTGATCTCCTTCAGAATGGACTGGTTGGATCTCTTTGTGGTCCAAGGGACTTGCAAGAGTCTTCTCCAATACCACAGTTCAAAAGCATCAATTCTTTGGCACTCAGCTTTCTTCACAGGCCAACTCTCACATCCATACCTGACCACTGGAAAAACCATAGCCTTGACTAGATGGACCTTTGTTGGTAAAGTAATGTCTCTGCTTTTCGATATGCTATCTAGGTTGGTCATAACTTTTCTTCCAAGGAGTAAGCGTCTTTTAATTTCATGGCTGCAATCACCATCTGCAGTGATTCTGGAGCCCCAAAAAGTAAAGTCTGACACTGTTTCCACTGTTTCCCCATCTATTTGCCATAAAGTGATGGGACCAGATGCCATGATCTTTGTTTTCTGAATGTTGAGCTTTAAGCCAACTTTTTCACTCTCTTTTCTCACTTTCTTCAAGAGGCTTTTTCCTCTTCACTTTCTGCCATAAGGGTGGTGTCATCTGCATATCTGAGGTTATTGATATTTCTCCTGGCAATCTTGATTTCAGCTTGTGCTTCTTCTAGCCCAGCATTTCTCATGATGTACTCTACATACAAGTTAAATAAGCAGGGTGACAATATACAGCCTTGACGTACTCCTTTTCCTATTTGAAATGAGTCTGTTGTTCCATGTCCAGTTCTAACTGTTCAGTAGTGCTGATCGAAAGTAGTATAAAGGGTCTAGAGAATGATGGGTGTGTGGTCAGAGAAGTTTCCTTCTGAGAAGCTAATGTTTGACCACAGCTCTGATGGAAATGAGGACTGAGTAAAACAGAGGCAAGAGCAGGTGCAAAGTTCCTCAGGTAGGTACCTGCTTGGAGACCTAAATGGACAACCAAAATCATGGCTGTAGAGATGGGAGTGAGGGGAGAATGGAGGAATCAGTGGAAAAAGAAAAAACAGAGAATGTCTCATAGGCTATGATGAATCTTTGAGTTCTACTCTGAATGAGATGGTAGCCCTTGGAAGGGTTGAGTGGAAGATTAATGTGATCTAGCTTACATTTAGTTTATTTACATGTTTTTCATATTTAAAAAATTGAGTTATTTTTCTTTTTATTATTGTGTGGTAAGAGGCTTTTTAAAATTGAAGTACAGCTGATTTACAATGTTTTTTGTTTCTTGTATACAGCAAGGTGATTCATATATATATATATATATATATATTTATACACATACTTTTTCACACTATTTTCCTTTATAGGTTATCAACACTTGAGTATGGTTCCCTGTGCTATACAGTGGTTCTGTTGATTACCTATTTTATACATAGCAGTGTGTATATACTAATCCCCAAACTCTTCCTGATCTATCCTTCCGCACCTTGTTCTCTGACTCATTGTGCCTCTTTCCCTTCAGAAACCAAAGTTTGCTTTGTATGTATGTGACTTAAATTTTTAAAGTCTCACTGTCTTAGTCTATTCTGGCTGCTGTAAAAAAAATAATATAGACTGGGTGGCTTATAAACAAACAGATATTTGGTTCTCAGATTTCTGGAAGCTGACAAATTCATGATCAAGGCACCAGCAGGTTCAGGGTCTGGTGGGAAGGGTCCGCGTTGCTGTGTCTTCACATGGCAGAAAGGAGAAGGGAGCACTCTGAGGTTTCTTTTCTAAAGACACTATTCCATTCATGAGTGGATTAGGTTTCAGCATATGAATGTGGGGTGATACAAAAATTTAGTCTGCAGGACTCACTTTGGGATGCTGCGTAGAGAGTAGATTGTAAGTGGAGCAAGAGAGGAAGAAGGAGGAATCTCCAGGAGGTGACTGCAACCGCCCAGGAGAGAAAGCAGGGTGGGTTAGATTAGAGAGTAGCGGTGGGAAAGATGGGACATTTACAACTCTGGAAATATTTTGTAAGTAGAGCCATGGGGATATCCTGATGGTTTAGAGGTGGGGTGGGAAGAAAGAATGATGCCGAGAATGGCACTGAGTCTTCTGGCCAGAACAACTGAGGCTGTAGACTAGAGAAGCCCTGAATTAAAACTGGAACTCTTGGCGGTGGAGACAATTTGCAGGTAAGACAATTCAGCTTTGGATCTGCCAAACTTAAGCCACTTGATATAAATTCAAATGGTGGTAACAAATAGTAAATAAAATAACCCAGTTCAGGATTCACTGGAGAGATCCAGACTGAAGCTATAAACTTTGAAGTTTACCAGCATGTGCGTGCGAGAGTGCTAAGTTGCTTTAGTCAGGTCTGATTCTTTGTAACCCTATGGACCGTTGACTGTCAGGCTTCTCTGGTGTTTAAAACCATGATGCTAGAATAAATCACCTAGGGAATGAGAGAGAAGTTCAAAGGGAACATCTGGGATGCTCGTGCATTTATAGGATGAGAATAAAAAAAGATGTGAAGGAAGAAAAATGTTTCCCCTCATCTTGGTAGCTGACACTGACTACTGATCAACAGTGATTTTCCAAAAGAGGTCCTTTCCCCATGCGCATCAGAAATATCTGAGGGCTTCTTTGTGATATAGTATACATTCTCTGGCCTCACTGCACACCGACTGGACCAGAAATGCTAGGAACAGACCATTAGAGTCTGTTTGAACAAGTTCCCCAGGAGAGGCTTACTGACGCTCAAGTTTGAGAATTGGTGCTTCCAAAAGTTTTTTTTTTTTTTTTTCCTGATAGCCCACATAGAAGATGACACTGTTTTCTCAGCATGTTGTGTAAATAGACAAAGTGCTGGCATGGGTAGAAATACTGGCCTGAAACCCTGGCTGTCTGGCCCTCCATACAGTCTGAGGGGATCAGAGTGCTGGCGAAACTATAATCAGCTTGAGTCGAAGATGATGCTGGGGCACAAAATCGCAGAGCTTCCGTTTGTTCTGTCACACATAAAATTAGAGTTTTACAAAGCTGTGGTTATGTGTATACATTTATTCTGATAAATATGGGAGTTATTGAAATGAAAATCAGAGATTAACTGATATTTAAGATATCTATTTCAGCCACAAAGGTAAATATTACAAAAATAGACATAAATGAAAAATATGAAGAACCTGACATCCAAAGGGATTCTCGAAGTCTAGCAATTCATGGTCCTGAATTTTAAGGGAAATAAAAAACCTTCTCTAATTTCCATATCACTAATGAGTTCTTTTTCTTGTTTTTCTCACACAGGCATTTAAGGACTAAAGGTTTTGTTTGACAGCTGTTTTTTAATGTATTTAAACCTAAGGTGATATTCAGGTAGCAGTTTCTAAAATCTGTTCAATAAAATGTTAATGGTCCCATGGTTAATGTGGGACCAGGTATATCTCCTTGGTTGTTAACAAGCCATATATTGTTATGAAAAAAAAAATGTATTCAAGATGTAAAAACACAGTTTGTTGTTGCTTACCCCAATGTGTCTCAGGTGTATTTGATCAAAACAACCCCTTTTGAAAAATTATTAATGTCTCAAAGTCAATATTGTTGCCAGAATCCAATGTAAGAAGCTCTGGTCTAGAAAACTCTTACAACATGACATGCAAGCAACTCAAAGGTAGTTTAGGAATATGTATCCTGGGTTACTAATGGAGAGAAGCGATGATGAGCCGGGTGATTAGTCTAAAGAGATTCTGGAGAGCAGGTAAGTCTTGGCAAAAAGAAGCATGTGTTAGTAGAAAGGGACTTTCAGGGCAGAGGGAGCAGAGAATCAGATAGCACAAACTTGTGTCTAGAGTCTTGGAGCTATAGTGTAAAAAAAGAGCTTTTAAAAAGGAAATTACTCATGGTGTCAAAACTCAATTTTCAGACTTAAGATATATGTGTCTCAAAGACAAAGAAAGATTTCTCATCAGGGTGATATTAGTTCCTGACATTGAGGTGAGAAACCAGTGAGAGAGCTTTTCCAGGAGAATAATGGAGCTATTGCCACGTAAGAAGTGGAAGTGTTAGTCACTTCCACTGTTGTGTCCGACTTTTTGCTATACCACAGACTGTAGCCTGCCAGGCTCCTCTGTCCATGGAATTCTCCAGGCAAGAATACTGGAATGGATTGCTATTCTTTTCTCCAATGGATCGTCCCAAACCAGGAATAGAACCGGGGTTTCCTGCATTGCAGGCAGATTCTTTATCATTTGAGCCACCAGGGAAGCCCACATAAGAAACCACTCTAAAACTCAGTGGATTTAAACAATAGTCACTGGATTAGATCATGAGTCTGTGGGTCTTTAATTTGGGCCAGGTGCCCCTGAATGATTCTACAGGTTTGACTATACTTAAGATGTGTCCATGCTCAGCTGCCAGTCAACTAGATGTCTCCTCTGAGCTTTCACCAGTTATCTCCTGGGGCAGAAAGAAGGTTCATAAGCCACATCTTTTTTGTCATCCAGAAGGCTAGCCTGAGCCCATTCATGTAGTTAATTCACAGGGTATTATTAGTAATAGGAGAAGGACTCTTAAAGTGCACATGTGTAGCAAAGGCTACAAATTTGCATAACATCACTGCCACCCAATGCTATCAGTTAAAGAAAGCACAAGGCAGCTCTGAAATAAAGAGTGGACTCTGCCCCTTGGTAGGAGAAGCTAAAAAGTAATGTGTTCTTTTTTTGTAATCTACCACAGCAGGTGATACAGGCTACATCGTGGAGGCACAGACTTCCCCTCTATCAGCAAGTAGAATGCTCCTGTGAAACCTTTCATAAGCCCACATGGTGTAAAGAGAACAGGCAGTTACCTCAGGATGTATCTTGCAAAACGATGCACAAAATAAGTGGAGATAAAGAACAGTGATTGTAGCACAAGTTGGAAGGTATGGCAGCTTAATGCTGAGATGCTGAGTGTAGCTGCAAACTAATGCTAACACTAGTTTTGCTTTTCAACTTTTTTTTGTAGAAGTGAAAATCCTCTTTGGTTTTCTTTCAGTTAACAAAAACAGATACTAATATAGGTCTTTTGTAAAAGCAAAGTGGCATAAAATGAACTTTTACAGGTGGGAGATACCTGTACCTTAGGAAATAGGGAGGAAAACCAGAAACCAGACTTTTGGAAGAAGCATAGGCAGAAAGCTGGGGGAAGTCACATGAAGTCATCTAGACTGGCAGAATTTGATGTAGTTACACAGTTGCTTTCAGAAACCACAGCCAGAGTAAAATCTGCATTCATATGCTCCATGGGTTTCTCTGCTGGCTCAGTGGGTCAGGAAAATCCACTGGAGAAGGGAATGGCTGCCCACTCCAGTATTCTTGCCTGGAGAATTTCTTGGACAGAGGAGCCTGGTGGGCTTCAGTCCATGGGGTCTCCAAAGGGTCGGACACACAACTGAGCAACTAAGCACAATATGCTCTGTGGATACACACTTGTTAATTGCCAACCAGGCATTTTATAACATTTGAATATGTAGCCTTTGTTAATAGTAAGCATAATGTTAAGTGTTTTTAATTTAAAGTTAATGATATTCTAGAATTAAGACTCCAAATACATTCAATGAATCCTGGGAAGTGGGAAAAGATGGAGAAGGTGAGTATAAACAAAGTTAAAATCATACACAATTTTCAGAGGAAGTTTATAGATGTAGATACATCTTTGTAAAATATTTATTTTAACAGGTAGTATGTATACAATACGGAAAAGGCAATGGCAACGCACTCCCGTACTCTTGCCTGGAAAATCCCATGGGCAGAGGAGCCTGGAGGGCTGCAGTCCATGGTGTCTCAAAGAGTCGGACACGACAGAGCGACTTCACTTCCACTTTTCACTTTCATGCATTGGAGAAGAAAATGGCAACCCACTCCAGTGTTCTTGCCTGGAGAATCCCAGGGATGGGGGAGCCTGGTGGGCTGCCGTCTATGGGGTCTCACAGAGTCGGACACGACTGAAGCGACTTAGCAGCAGCAGCAGGATGTATACAATAAACTAAATTAAAAGTTCTAGATATGATATGATAAAAAAAATACCATGCTTATCCCATTTCCCCAGTTCACTAATTCCTCTCATGGGATGGGCCACTGTTACTGATTTCTTGTTTATTCTTACAGAACTGTATATCTTCTTTTTTTTCTGTCTTCATCTTTCTTCTTAACTTAAGATGTAGTCTACTCTGTCTCTAGTTCTACACTTAACTATTCCCTTTTGACAAGTTATTCACAACTTATGTTGTTCAAGAGACAACTGTATGTATAAATGATGCTAAAAGGAAAGTTAACATTTAGTGGCACATTTAAATAAGTGAAACATTTTTTAAAATGTATCATTTCTTATGTATATCAATATATAAGTGTGGAAAGAATCTTAGGACTAGAATTTCTGGGTAAAAAAAGGGTGTATCCATATGTTATTTTGAAAAAATATTGCCAAATTGCTACCGATCAAGACCTTTTGCTGCATACAATTTTAAAATTATTTTATTACACTTAACTGTAGAAAGCTCCGGGAGTTGGTGATGGACAGGGAGGCCTGGCATGCTGCAGTGTGTGGGGTCACAAAGAGTTGGACACGACTGAGTGACTAAACTGAACTGAACTGGAGTATGGAAAATCTTTACCTTTACAGTTTCTGAGTTTTGTGTTATAATTAGGTTTTTTTTTTTTTTGAAGATTTTAAATCTCTCATTTCATTTGAGGAGTTTGATATTTTATTCATTTTTATTATGCATATCATTTAATGTATTATTTTAATTATGCTAAACTACCTTTTTTGTTTTGTGTGAAGTGTGGTGTAGAAACTTAAGCTTTTCCCAGATGTTTTCTCAGGTGGCTGAATCCATTTCTTGCCTAATATATTTTTTATTAGTAAATTAAAATAATATCTTTATCTTTCTACTTAATTTTTGATGTATTCTTTCTTGTTTCTTATTTACTAATACCTCTTCTGGTTTTACTAGACATAAAACACTGCTTTGGAGAAAGAATCCACAGCTAAAGTAGAGGAAAGAGGTGTCACAGTTTGGCAGGATTGATGAAAAACAGTCTGGAGTTGCCACTGAAAGAAGAAAGTGAAAAACCCAGAAAATAATAAGGAAAACAGGAACCATAGGGACCTAGACAGAAAAGATTAGATATCTATACTCATATGATAGCATGAGGTTATCCACACATGGATCCCCAAATAATGGAGCGGGAAAACAAGAGAAACCATAAGCCTTGTGTGGGAAGGAAAAGATAGAGAAGGATTTATAAATGATATAAAATCCATGAAAGTCCAGAGGAATAGAAATTAAACTGAGATTTATGCTGGGTATTAGGGTCTGTGATGGCCACAATCAATAGCATCTCCCTTCCCTACTCAAGTTATAAAGCAAAATTTCTCTTTTATTACTAATAGAAGCAAGATTAGAAGCCATGCCTTCAGGGCTGCTAAGAAATAGGGTTTTATAATCCTAAACTCCAGAATTCTTTAGATTTAATCAACTAGTCAAGGCAACATAAGATTGGGAAGCTTCTCTGGAGAGCAACCATTTCCCTTAGGAGTAGCAGTGAAGCTAACGTGCTCTGCAGGCATCTTGCTCCCTAGAGAATATAGATGGAAGAGAACACAGCTGCCCAGATGGCTGCAAGCAGACACATTGCTCCAGGTAACTCAAGCAGAAGCAAACCGACTAAAAGGGCAGAGAGAGGCAAAAAGGATGTCAATACCCCTTCTCTAGGAAATCAGGAGGTTTTTTCCTCTAACATTAGACTTCTAGGCCTAATGAATGATGAGAGAAATGATCCTTGAAATAGAACAAGAAGGCATCAGTTACAGCATGTTAAGCAATTAAATGTGTGATCAGACAGGTAGAGCAAGGAAAAGTGATCAAGTGGCTGTTGTTAGGAAGTGTATGATGAGGCAAGATTTCAGTGTCATGGGAATGGGAAAGCTTTACTGAGAATTTTTAGGAATAAGTAGATTAAAAACACAAGCTTGTCAGTGACCACAAAAACAGCATTATAAACCCTTCTCTTATTTCACTGTATCTAAAAAGAAATCTATAATTATGTTAATCATTCAGCTTTAGAAATTAAAATTGTGACCTGATTATATACAAGCATCATCCAGACACACACACACACACACACACACACACACACACACACGTGATTTGACCTAGGGAGTAGACTGCCACTGTACTCTAGTCTGTTCCTAAATAACATGCTATATGTCATTCATGGTGGTTACTTCCAGAACTCCTTGCCTCATACGCATTTACAAGTTTTCCTGAGTGTTTGAGTTTCTACTTTTTTTTTTTACTTCAAAACATGTTTAATTCTTGTTTTTGTTTCCAAAACAAAACATTACAGAATTACAGATATCTTATCTTTGAAAAGATAGAGATTTTACAGACTTATCTCTGTACCCCATAAGGTAACTGTGATCTTTAACACAAAAATAGTTCTGGAAATTCTGGAAGATTACTCAACTTCAAATGTCATTGACTCCTTGAAGTAACAGTATTTGAATGGTTGATTACAGAAGCTGAATGAAGCGACAAAGACCACAACCACTTGGTGACAGAATGCTGGAGCTGTGTACAGTGGTCTTTGTTTTCTGCCTTTCTAGCTCTGCTGCCTATGCAAATTCTGACTTTCTTGAATTTCTATTTACACTATATATCAGTTCAGTTCAGTTCAGTTGCTCAGTCATGTCCGACTCTTTGCGACCCCATGAATCACAGCACGCCAGGCCTCCCTGTCCATCACCATCTCCTGGAGTTCACTCAAACTCATGTCCATCAAGTTGGTGATGCCATTCAGCCATCTCATCCTTTGTCACCCCCTTCTCCTCCTGCCCCCAATCCCTCCCAGCATCAGAGTCTTTTCCAATGAGTCAGTTCTTCACATGAGGTGGCCAAAGTACTGGAGTTTCAGCTTTAGCATCATTCCTTCCAAAGAAATCCCAGGGCTGATCTCCTTCAGAAAGGACTGGTTGGATCTCTTTGCAGTCCATGGGGCTCTCAAGAGTCTTCTCCAACACCACAGTTCAAAAGCATCCGGCACTCAGCCTTCTTCACAGTCCAAATCTCACATCCATACATGACCATAGGAAAAACGATAGCCTTGACTAGACGGACCTTAGTCAGTAAAGTAACGTCTCTGCTTTTGAATATGCTATCTAGGTTGGTCATAAATAAATAAATATATATATATTTATGTACACACACACACATATATAAAACATATGAGTCTCATATAACATATGAGACTCAACACTGGTCGAATCCACCTTATGCCCCACCTCTTCATCAAAATTCCCTATTCAGTGTTCAGTTTAATAATAGCAATATTTTTAATCTTAAGAATTTCTAAATAATAACAAGTTATAAGTGATGCCTGATTGCATCACTCTCATAGTAACATTCAGCAATTAATTTCACAAAAATAAGATTGAATAATGCTTAATTATAGTATCAGTTGGATTAAGCAAATAACTTTTATTAAATAAATGTATTGATTAAATAAATGAATTTCTCATTCTATTTCAACCTTTGGAATTTATGTATATATTAATGTATAATGTTTTTATAATTTAAAGTGTGAAATCTGAAAACACTATATAAAGAATCCATAGCTAGGTCACCATATTACACACCTATTATTCTACCATATCAACACATTTGTACTTATATTAATTGTAAGGCAAATGTACTTACTGGATGTCTGCCTTAAAGATGTTTATTATCATGGTGTTAGAAATATTACCTAGAGTATGTGAGTTCTTTACTGATCATTTATTGAAGTCAATAGTTCTCAAAGTGTGGTGCCCAGATCAATAGCATCAGCATTGCCTGGAAATTTATAAGTGCAAAACTGGGTTCCATCCCACACCTTCTGAATCCTGAGGCAGAAACTCTGGATATTGGGACTCAGAAATCTGTAATCTAACAAGTTCCCTAGGTGACTCGGATGCATGATCAAGTTTGAGAACCACAGCTCTACGAGAATCTCTGCTGTGAATTCTAAAATTCTCTCCCTGAACAAAAGAAACTGAAATCAGGTCACAAGAACCCCGATAGCACTTCCCAGAGATTCATAATTACATGACTCTAGTAAATTGTCTAGTAAATTACAGTATCATATTGAAGGTTTCTTTTAGGTAAATAAATGTTTTGATGGGAATTTTGCCCCTTTCTTGGTATGATGATAATGCTGGGATCCAAGTGCAGAATGAAAGGGTACGTACACAATTTACTTCTTCAGAGCAAGGCTAGCTAAAAGGAATAGTCATATCATATGACTATGAAAACAATTGGAAACATACTAAAAATGATTTTTATATTCATACCTGTTGGAAACTACTGAATATAATTTTTACATATTGTTCTTTCAATAAAGATGACTCATTCCCCAAAGATAAATTATCTCACCAGTACTTTTTAGATGAATATTTTCAGAATTATCTTGCCTTGGAGCCTAAAGGCAGCAAAAGGGGCAAGAATGGGATGTGACAGAAAAGCAGCTTTAAGCTGTTCCTGAAGCATGATGCCTTAGAATAACAAGATAGTTCTCCTGATGTAGGCTAAAGAACACCCAGGTTGTCAGGTCCACAAAATTTCTTCCAATTTATATGGCTCCCTGGGAATTGACTCAGCATACTTTATAGCAATAGAATTAATCTAATTTTTTTAATAGGGTCGTGTACCTTTGCTCTCTCCTCCTCCTCTTCTTCCTCCACCTTCTTCTCCACCTCTTTCTTCTTATTCTTTTCCTTGTTCTTAATGGGGCTTCCCTGGTGGCTCAGTGGTAAAGGATCCATCTGCTATGCAAGAGACACAGGTGTGATCCCTGGGTTCAGAAGATTTCCTGGAGAAGGAAATGGCAATTCATTCCAGGATTCTTGCCTGAGGAATTCCGAGGATAGAGGAACCTGGCGGTATAGTCCATGGGCTCACAAAAGAGGCAGACACTGCTTAGTGACTACACAGCAACAATAATGGCTATATATAGTATTATACACTGTATAATTTAGCCTGCCAATTATTATTGTTTCCATTGTCTGAGATATTATGAACAATGTATGTTAAATACCCTTATACTTAGATCTGTATTTGATGATTTTTCCCTCAAGATATATTATTTCAATAACATATCTCTGCCAAAAAGAAGGCATATTTTTAGAGCTTTCAATACATATTGCTATATTGCTCCCTAGACACCTGTTGCTAATACCAGTTCAGTTTTTAAGATAGATTTTTATTTAAATGCATGCTAACACTAGGTAATAGTACTATTTTTCTTGTCAATCTAATTATTGTATACTTTAATAAAATTTTCTTTGATTACTCTTAAGGTTAGGCATTACAAATTTACCAATTACATTTCCTCTTTTGTTATTTATTTGTCAATCCTTCTATTGGATATTCACTATCATATTGATTTTTAGGAACTCTGTATATTAATGATGTCAATTCATTAATGATATTAATGACACACTGGAAATGCTTCTGCAAGTTATTTTTTCTTTTAAATTAATTTGGTTTTTACTTTTTCCTTAACCATAAGGTTAAGATATAATTAACCTTATGTAACTTTAAAGTGTACAAGGAACTTGATGCATTTATATATTGCAAAACAATTACCACCAAAGCTTTAGCTAATGCCTACATCCCATTACATATCCAAGACATTCTTTGTCTTAATTTTATTTGCTGTGTTTTCCATGTTTACCTAGAAAATATATTAATTTTCCCATAGGTATCTTTTAATACCTATACGACAAGCTTAAATAAATGTTTTCCATCCCCCAATCATTTAGTTATATGTATTTTCTTCCAATACTTTTCTGTTTTCATTTAAGTAACATAATACATATGGAATTTCTTTTGATGTAAGAATATATTAGGAGACAACTTGTTTTCTAAGGAGCTCCCTATCCCAAAATAATATAAGTAGGAAAACTTTTTGACTGTCAGAAGAGAACTTCTCCAAGCTACAATCCATTTGAAAATTTCACAAAAGAATCTGTCATCCATTCTATTATTTCTCTAGAAACAATTTACTAGCATTTTATCTTTGTGTTTCTCAGTGAATTGGGTGAAAATTGACTGGTTAGGATGGTAGAATAACAATTGTTCAACTAATCCTGACCTTTCTTTAAGTTAACCAGTTCTTTCCTAGAGTTTTATCTCAGTTTGAGAACACTGTGGTGATTTTTTTTTTTTTTCCTTCTGTTGGTGATTCCAATAAGTTACTTGTTTCAAAGCATATTCTGGAAAATATCAGTTTAAAACACAAAAGCTTTGTTTCCTTGTTGTTGCGTAGTCATTAAGTCATGTCCAACTCTTGCAACCCCTGGACTGTAGCCCACCGGGTTCCTTTGTCCATGGATGGGATTTCCCTTGCCAAGAATACTGGAGTATGTTGCCATTTCCTTCTCCAGGGGTTCTTCCTGACTTGGGGATTGAAGCTGCATCTCCTGCATTGGCAGATGGAGAAGCCTTTGGTCCCTTTCTATTATTCTTTGTTGTAAGGTGATACAATGTAAAGTGCCTTACAAAGGTCAATTGCAAATTGTCTTCAGTGTTTGAAGAAAATTAACCATGTCTTTCCATGGAAGTCTGAGGCAAAGATGACATCTTCATGCCTCATTGACTTGCATATTTCATTCAGCTTTCAAAGTAGTGTTCAGCTGCTCTTTTCTTATCAGAGTTGGGCATTCCTCAGGGTGCCCTTCTGTAATCACAGAGCAGTATGTTGGCTACACTACAGAGACTCTGGCCTGGTGGACTCTGAATAGAATTGCCCGACAGAGACCCAGTTCTAATTCTTACTGTGCCATTTCATTAGCTTTCAGTTCTTGCTAAAGCCCCTTAATCTTACAGTATTTCATGTTTGCATCTGTAGCAAGTGATAATAAAGCTGATGTATTCTACCAGGAGATTGTTAGGATTAACTAATTAATGGTCACAAAGAGCCTTTTAAATAGAAAATGCCAAATATCTTCCCTGGTACAAAGCAAAATCATTTTGCTTGTCTTTTTATCTGTCCTTTGTTGTCAAGCTGTCTTGTATCATCTACTTTCAGAGTGCTTAGGCCCATCTACTTTTCAATTCAATTCCATCCAAAAGACTTTTAAATAAAATCAAACTACTTTAGTACCCAATTATGAGTAAGAAAATAATCCTGCTTTTATAGCTTGGTGCCCAGGGGACACAAGTCATAAGGTACTTCTGATTCACCAGAATCAGAATGCTTTAAACATTCACTGGACTGTTTCAAAAGTCTAAAGCAAAAGAATCAACATAACACAAGGGAATTCAAATTACCAGAAATCTCAGTTAATCGGGAAACAATTTCCTACAATTCAGCTTTCATGAAACAAGCAGATCATACATTTGATTTTAAAAATATGCACAGAGAGACCCCCAATAGACATTTTTTTCCAAAGAACATATGGATGGCCAACACACACGTGAAAAAATGCCAAACATCACAAATCACTAGGGAAATACAAATAAAAGTACAATGACATGGCACCTCAGATCTGTCAGAATTTTCTCGTTTAGTCGCTCAGTCATGTCCGACTTTTTGCAACCCTAAGGACTACAGCACTCCAGGCTTCTCTGTCCTACGCCATCTCCCAGAGTTTGCTCAAACTCATGTCCATTGAGTCAGAGGATGAGGAGAAAATGAAAACCTCAAGCATTGCTGGGGAGATTGTATATTGGTGAATCTACAGAAAACAATATGAAGTTTCCTCAAAAAATTAAAAATAGAACTACCCTACAATCTAGCAATTCCATTTCTGGATATTTTTCTGAAGAAAAGAAAAATATTCTGAAGAGATACATGCACCCCCTCTGTTCATTGCAGTATTACTTACAATGACCAAGATATGGAAGCAAACAAAGTGTCTGTTGGTAGAAGAGTGAACAAAGAAATCATACAAATATAGTATGATGTTGTTTTACATATGGAATATAAAACAAATGAATAAACATAAAAAAAGAAAGACTCATAGACACAGAGAATAGGCAGGTAGTTTTCAATGGTGGGGGAGGGGAGATTAGTGAAATAAGTGAGGTAGAGTAAGAGATAAAACTTCCAGTTACAAAATAAATTAGTTAAGAGAATGAAATATACAGCATGGGGAATATAGTCAAAAATACTGTAATACCTTTGCATGGTGGCAGATGGTAACTGACGTGGTGACGTTTTTGTAATGCATAGAAATTCTGAATGACTATGTTTGCACCAGGAATGAACATAGTATTGTAGGTCAGTTATATTTCAAACAGATTCACAGAAAGAGAGACAAGATTTGTGGTTTCCAGAAGTGGGGGTGGGGCGAGGGGGAATTATATGAAGGTGATCAAAAAGTACAAACTACCCTTTATAACATAAATAAGCACTAGGGATGTAATGTACAACATGCTTAATGTAATTAACACTGCTTTGTGTTACATTTGAAAGTTGTTAAGAGAGTAAGTCCTAAGCGTTCTCATCATGCAGAAAAATATTTTTTTCTTTAATTTTGTATCTATATGAGATGACGGATGTTCGCTAAAGTTATTGTGATAATCATTTCATGATGTATGTAAGTCAAGTCATGCTACACTCCTTAAATGTGTATGAAAGTGAAAGTGTTAGTCTCTCAGTCATGTCCAACTCTTTGTGACCCCATGGAATGTAGGCTGCCAGGCTCCTCTGTCCATGGAATTCTCCAGACTAGAATACTGGAGTGGGTAGTCATTCCTTTCTCCAGGGGATCTTTCTGACCCAGGGATTCAACCCATGTCTCTTGCACTGCAGGCAGATTCTTTACTGTCTGAGCCACCAGGGAAGTTCTTAAATATACATAATGCTATATATAAATTATATATCAATAAAAGTGGAAGAAAAAATTTAATTAAAAACACACATAAATTCAGGTATGTGTCACATTCTATTCATTCTTCTATAGAGATCCCTCTATGGACTGAATGATTACATAATTTATTGTCAAAATCAAGACACTATTGAAAGTGAAAGAAGATGCTATTATTGATTCCACCAGAAGATCAGGATTATATCATTCTGCCCATACATCTACTGAATGATAATCATTACAGTTCAGTTTGATGATGCTGGTTGTTTCAGGCAAGATTTTCAGTTTCTCTGTTATTGGCAAAAATAGAAACAGAAAAGTTTCTGTTTAAGCTTGTGTTGATTAATTAATTAGAAAATTTTAATTACTAATCATTCTAGATTGAGTCCTAATAATTCAGAGTGGCACCAGGGCAGTAATTCAATAAAGCAGTTGTCTGTTTTCAGAGTATCAATTCTATTCCTTCTGTTTTGGAGTAGCCCCATCTTACGCATGGCACATTCCAGAATTCTGCCCTCCAGGGATGGGCTTGAAGGGAATTGGTCTGGTAGGGCAGCTAGCAGAGCCTCAGCGCTTTACGATCTTGCCCTGGACTGCATTGTCTTAGCAAAACAATCACAGCTCCAAGCTCAAGAACAAAGCAACACGCCTATTCTTTTGATTCTAGTGTGGGTAAAAATCACCCATTTGTTGTCGTAAAGTAGAGATTACTGAGCCCCACCTTCAGAGATGCTAAGGCAGTTGACTTTGCAAGGGACCCAGGATTTCAAACCAGTCAATCCTAAAGGAAACCAACTCTACCAACCTTGAATGTTCATTAGAAGGACTATTGCTGAAGCTGAAGCTCCAATATTTTTGCCACCTGATGAGAAGAGCCAACTCATTGGAAAAAACCCTGATGCTGGAAAGATTGAAGGTAAAAGGAGAAGGGGGGCGACAGAGGATGAGATGGTTGGATAGCATCACTGATTTAATGGACATGAATCTGAGCAAACTCCAGAAGATAGTGAAGGACAGGGAAGCCTGGTGTGCTGCCGTCTATCATGTTGCAAAGAGCTGGACATGACTTAGTGACTGAACAACAGCAACAAACATCTTGGGTTATCAGAAGCAAGTGACCGTGAACCCCTTTTCTAAGAAAATAGTTTCCAAACTTTAAACACCAACGTTTGTACCATAAACTAAACTCGGTCCATAAATATGATTTTACCTGTATTTACACTAAGGCAGTTTGGACAAAAAGACTGTTTATTTAAGCTTTATTTAAGAATCCTTTCTTCAAAACCCCTTTCCTCTTAAAATGCCTCAAGTTATTCTAAAGCAAGTGGCCAATGTTTCTCACACACACTGAGAAATACTATTCTTAAATGCTGAAGACCAACTTAGTTGACCATAATAAAGCTTTATATTTCATGACAACAATTTTGTAGTTTGTAAAATGAATCCTACCCATTTAGAGTATTCTTATTATTTTATCCTACAATCCATAAGCAAACATCTGGGAATATCTTATGATTTAATGGAGAAAATGGATCAAGGGCACAAAACACATAAGGTCATGAAAACATTTGCCCGCCAGGCTCCTCTGTTCATGGGATTCTTCTGGCAAAAATACTGGAGTAGGTTGCCATTCCTACTCCAGGGAATCTTCCCATGGATCAAACTCACATCTCTTATATATCTCCTGCATTAGCAAGTTTGTTCTTTACAACTAGCACCACCTGGAAAGCCCCTGAAACCTCAATGCTGCTGCTGCTGCTAAGTTGTTTCAGTTATGTCCGACTCTGTGCGACCTCAATAGGGATGCTTAAATGACAACTTACTGAGAGCTGTAAGTTGATCACATTAGACGTGTTGATATTGATTGGAATAAGACATGCCATAACTCAATGCCTTTTTTCAAGGTTCATTTTTCTAGCTGAATCCTCATAAAATACAGTTAAAACAAGAGAAGAGACATGTGGTGAATGGTTCGACAGATGAAGAATAACATTTTGAGAATCTTTTTTTCTGAAAAGATAAAAACCTAAAGCTCCCTTTATGTTCAATTATTGGAATTCTCCAAAGGCCCAGTATGAAAGCCTTTACAAATTCTTGCAGTAAGCCAGCAATAAAAGTATATTTTAGAACACTCAAAAATACAAGAATATAGCTGCAAAGATGAATAGACACTATCTCTAACTTTCACAATCTCTGAGTTGAATTTTGCTTAATTAGAATTAAACAAACATAGCCATAGAAAAGTTTCATGATAAAACCTTAATTCAGATGGATTGTCAACTATTTACCAGTTACAAGCTATCAAAACTGAACTAACATACTGCATCTATAATATGAATAAAAACAATATTGATTTCACAGGGTTGTTCTGGTTAATAGAGTAATAGTAATGCTTTTAAAGTATTTAGCATTGTTGAATGGAAAGCAGCGTTTACCTAAAACAAATAGACTGCCAGTTATTTATCTGACAAAAATGGGTTTCTTTAGGATCAACAAAAATTGCATTTCAGGGTCTGCAACCATGGTGAGCTATGTGCAAGTCTCTGATAACAGGCGAAGAAGACTCTCATAGAGAAGAAAAGGAAGTGGTGGTAAGGAAGGGCTTTGTTAAACTAAAGATCCATTGGAAGAATTGAGAATTTGAAGTATAGTGGCTTTTCACTGAGTCTCAATGGCTAAGCCCTTGCCAGTAAGAAAAGGAAGTCTTTGTTCTTCCTGTTGGGCTCCACTATTGTCCTAAGACATGAATTTTGCTTAATTAAAGTTAAGTAAAATTTAGTTTTAATTTTAAATTTAAAAAGTTAATTTTGCTTAATTAAAATTTCCCATTCTGTCCTCCTAAATCTATTTAAATTGAGCTTTCTGTTTATTAATTTTTATGATGGTAAATGCTCAAGAAAATTAGCTGTTGTTTTGAAAAGTGAAATTATTAGTCGCTCAGTTGTATCCAGCTCTTTGCGACCCCATAGACTGTAGCCTGGCAGGCTCCTCTGTCCATGAGATTTTCCAGGCAAAAATGCTGGAGTGGGTTGCCACTTCTTTCTCTAGGTGATCTTCCCAACCCAGGGATTGAATCTCAGTCTCCCACATTGCAGGCAGACTCTACCATCTGAGCCACTCTACGTCAAATCATTTAACTCAGTATTTCTCAATTCTATTTTCTCTAGTATCAGTACAACATCATACTGTTTATTACAAGGGGTCATTCATGGATATTTAGACCTCACAAGATGTCTATTGTCTTTAGAATTCAAGAACAGAAGTTTTAACTCAAGCATTTTTCAGACTATAAACAAAGACAACAGAAGTTGTTCCTTTAAAGTCTCAGCTCTAACTGTCCTTGTTACCATGGGTTTGAAGGCATAGCTCACTTTTTAAATACAGATCTGAGTTTGCATATTCAGCAATACTTTCCTCAGGTTCTGTACTTTGCAGGAGTATAATTGAGAGGCTTTCAATTACAGAGAAAAGAACTGATGCATTATTAAATCATTCCCTTTGTAGGAATAATATCTTTGCTTAATACAAATACAAATCATTTTCAAGAACAAGCTTGACAACTGTTATGGAGTTTCATTATGCAGAACTTCTTATACGCTCCCCTTCACTCACCACACCCACTCACCCCTGTATTTTTTCCTTTATTACCTTGTCATTTTAGTACATGTTATAAGACCTCTCATAAGTTCTTTGGGGAACTCAAGGAAAACATTAAGTGTTCATGGAAGATTAGATTGTGCCTTTCAAAGGCACAGATTTTGGTGTGTGGTAAATTTAGGTGCCCAAGAATTGATGCTTTTGAACTGTGGTGTTGGAGAAGACTCTTGAGAGTCCCTTGGACTGCAAGGAGATCCAACCAGTCCATCCTAAAGGAAATCAACCTTGAATATTCATTGGAAATACTGATGCTAAAGCTGAAACTCTAATACTTTGGTCACCAGATAGGAAGAATTAACTCATTTGAAAAGACCCTGATGCTGGGAAAGATTGAAGGCTGGAGGAGAAGGGGATGACAGAAGATGAGGTGGTTGGGTGGCATCACTGACTCAATGGACATGAGTTTGAGTAAACTCTGGGAGTTGATGATGGACAGGGAGGCCTGGCATGCTGCAGTCCATGGGGTGGCAAAGAGTTGGACATGACTGAGTGACTGGACTGAACTGAACTGACTGAAATTTAGGCTATAGGACAGATGTTAAAATTTTACTTGCTCCTTGAAGCAACTCTTAAATACCACTTTCCTCACCTGAGTTCACCAAAGCAGTCCCTCACTCCTGGATGTCTCCTGAGGGCTATTCTGACATAGGTCAAACAAATTGACTGTCCTCCACTGCAGCGTATGGGGCTTCCCCGGTGGTTCAATGGTAAAGAATCCGCCTGCAATGCAGCAGATGCAGATGTGGGTTCAGTCCCTGGGTCGGGAAGATTCCCTGGAGAAGAGGATGGCAACCCACGCCAATGTCCTTGCTGCAAGGAGCCTGGCCAGCTACAGGGCAAGGGGTCACAAAGGTCAGACACAAGTGAAGCAACAGAGCACACACACACAGCCTATTGAATCTGTAGCCAGGGACTACACAAACTCACCTTGGCTTCCCATCATGGGAATGCTTGATGCTTCCTCGCTCTTTGGTCACTTGTTAGACTGAAATATCAACATTTGTTTTTCTATTGCCTACCAAAATCTCTAAAGGAAGGGAATCTATTCAGTCACCCTCTATTTAGCAAATATTTACATATTTGTTAATGATAATGCTTGAACATTTACATTCATTAGAACTACCAGAACTCAGGTCACAAGGCTTTCAACTTTATTCTCAATGACTGGGTTGAAGAGGAAAAGCATTGATTCTGTTGTTTAAAAGGCAGAAGAGTAAACGGAAATATCTTCCCTTGTTTTTATCTTTTGTAAGTACACACAAACTCAAAATTCCATATTTTCTGCTTTATTCCAGTGAAAAGATGGTCACATTCACACAAATAGTAGCTCATTCTTAGAATGGAAATGAAGAATGCAAAAAGTATGTTTTGATTTTTTTGATAACTGACCTTCTCTATACGTTTGAATTCACACAACTGAATTCAGAGTTTGTGTATCGGTTACAGCTGCATATTGTAAGTAGGGGTAGCTCTTATTTGGTCGAACATAGATTGATTTTCCTGGAGGGTGTTTTTAAAAGGAAATTGTCTACCTGAAGAAATGATGTAGTCATTATCCTCAGAGTTAACCTTTTCAAATATGTATAAATGGCAAACGTCCCTTTGTTGTTTTATTTTCAATTCAAAATTGTTAGAGCATATTTTACTGGCATCTCTCTCTGTACTCAAATCTCATGCATGATCCAATATTAAAGTTAGAGGTCAAATAAAATTAGACTGGATACTTGAAACTTCCTTTCTTCCTTCCTTCCTTTGTTTTCTCTTTGGGGCTTTTTAAAAAGTGTTTTAGGTCATATGTTATAACCATCCCCAGGTCAGTTTAAAAGTCCTAGCCAGAGTGCAGACACGTTACCACAGAATCTTATTATTCCATGCAAATGTCTGTTTCTCTTTTAAGATTGTTTTACTGGTTTTCCGAGGTGTTGCTAGTGGTAAAGAAGCCACCCGCCAATGCAGGAATCATAAGAAATGTTGGTTTAATACCTGGGTCAGGAATATCCCTTGGAGGAGAGCATGGCAACTCACTCCAGTATTCTTGCCTGGAGAATCCCTTGGACGGAGTAGCTGGCAGGCTACAGTCCATAGGTTCGCAAAGAGTCAGACACAACTGAAGCTACTTAGCATGCAGCACAAGGACGTACAATGAACATTTTATCACTAGAAGATTTTGTCCTTCAATTTACCTTTTCAAACTATGAAGCTGAGTTAATGTTTTGAAATAGTACCGAGTATTGGTGAGCATAAATTGAAAAATCATATTCCCAGAAAGAAAATTATTAAACTGTATACCATAAGGGAAAGCAATTTCACAATAATATCCAAAGCATTAATATATATGTTAAATATTCACAAATATAACCTCATTTATATTTCCAGGAGGAGTTCACAATTAATGGAGAATGTAATTCAAAGAAATTGAAAATCTTAAATGATTGTGAATATATATATATCAGTTCAGTTCAGTAGCTCAGTCATGTCCGACTCTTTGCAACCCTATGAACCACAGCATGCCAGGCCTCCCTGTCTATCACCAACTCCCAGAGTCCACCCAAACTCATGTCCATTGTGTCAGTGATACCATCCAACCATCTTATCCTCTGTCATCCTCTTCTCCTCCTGCCCTCAACCTTTCCCAGCATCAGGGTCTTTTCAAATGACTCAGCTCTCCTCATCAGGTGGCCAAAGTATTGGAGTTTCAGCTTCAACATCAGTCCCTCCAGTGAACATCCAGGACTTATCTCCTTTAGGATGGACTAATTGGATCTCCTTGCAGTCCAAGGAACTCTCAAGAGTCTTCTCCAACACCACAGTTCAAAAGCATCAATTCTTCAGCGCTCAGCTTTCTTTATATATATCTAAATTGGGATCCAATAACTACATTTTTGGTAATAAAATAATCACATATGTACACAAATGTTTTTGAGTTGCTATTCATATGTTAGACTATGAGAAATTTCTTGACTATCCAATGATTAGAGAATTAATCAATAAATTAATCAGAATTTGAACATTATGGTACCATCAATATCATGTTTGTTTCTAAGGGAAAAGTATGCTTTTTGTTTCAAAAGCCTATTTTAAAATACAAACAATAATGATATACTAATAATATTAGTGAGAAAATGTTTTAAAAGTGCAATCATTTCTGATTATAATTCTGGAACCATATGTGGATATATATTCAGTTCAGTTCAGCCACTCAGTCGTGTCTGACTCTGTGACCCCATGGACTGCAGCATGCCAGGCCTCCTTGTCTATCACCAATTTCTGGAGTTTACCCAAATACGTATATACAGTTTGTCAGTAATATATATTAAGATATAGCAAAATTATAATGTCCTATTCAACTACCTTCACATGGTGGTATCATTAGCTTTTTCTGTTTATATTGAACATGTATAACTGCTTCAGTCTGGAAAAAGCTCATTTTAAAGATATTAAATAATTTCTCATCCATTCTACCATTCACAATATACTAGTTCTTATTGCTATTAATTTTGTCCCTATCCTAAATATAGAGACTACACTACACACATTTAAGATTTCCAAATGCTTCCATTAAATGTTTTTATGTTATCCTTGATTGATAAAATCAAACTGCTGGAAGATATAAAATATTTACAAAGATTGATTCAGTGAAAATATAATCTTATTTATATTGCTAGGAGGAGTAGATAATTAATGGAGAATTCAATTCAAAGAAATTGAAAATCTTAAATGTATGTGAATCTTATTTAACAAGATGTTAACAATAACAGTGTTCAAGGAATCACTAAAATTAGTGAGCTCTTATTCTTGGCCTATTTATCCTACAGCTCTCTGCTGGAAAGACTCGTAGGAATCTTCTCATGCATGGTCTATACACTGTGTCTTTTCATGAGCAGTCTATTGTTTACTTGATGAAATTTAACCCAGATCACTTTTTCCAAATGTCATCAGCCTACTGTGTGACGGTGCATCATACCAACCTAATTTAAAAAGGTTCTTTTCTGTGAAAAGCAATAAGTTAAATTTTCCAAATAAATTTTAGTTTTAAGTAATTTTCACCATTATCATATATTACAATCATATAAGTGTTAATGACATATTGGCAAGCTGCTATTCCTTTTGAAATACACTAAATGTTTCACTTATTTTCTCAAATATCAAGTCAAAAATTAAGATTAAGCCTTTACAAAAAAATTAAGATACAGAACTATGCCAAAGCCTTTGACTGTATGGATCACAATAAACTGTGGAAAATTCTGACAGAGATGCGAATACCAGACCACCTGACCTGCCTCTTCAGAAACCTATATGCAGGTCAGGAAGCAACAGTTAGAACTGGACATGGAATAGACTGGTTCCAAATAGGAAAAGGAGTACTTCAAGGCTGTATATTGTCATCCTGCTTATTCAACTTATATGCCGAGTACATCATAAAAAACGCCGGGCTGGAAGAAACACAAGCTGGAATCAAGATTGCCGGCAGAAATATCAATAACCCCAGACATGCAGATGACACCACCCTTATGGCAGAAAGTGAAGAGGAACTAAAAAGCCTCTTGATGAAAGTGAAAGGAGAGCGAAAAAGTTGGCTTAAAACTCAACATTCAGAAAAAGAAGATCATGGCGTCTGCTTCCATCACTTCATGGGAAATAGATGGGGAAACAGTGGAAACAGTGTCAGACTTTAGTTTTGGGGACTCCAAAATCACTGCAGGTGATGACTGCAGCCATGAAATTAAAAGACATTTACTCCTTGGAAGGAAAGTTATGACCAACCTAAATAGCATATTGAAAAGCAGAGACATTACTTTGCCAACAAAGGTCCGTCTAGTCAAGGCTATGGTTTTTCCAGTGGTCATGTATGGATGTGAGAGTTGGACTGTGAAGAAAGCTGAGCGCCAAAGAATTGATGCTTTTGAACTGTGGTATTGGAGAAGACTCTTGAGAGTCCCTTGGACTGCAAGGAGATCCAACCGGTCCATCCTAAAGGAGACAAATCCTGGGTGTTCATTGGAAGGACTGAGGCTGAAACTCCAATACTTTGGCCACCTCATGCAAAGAGCTGACTCATTGGAAAAGACCCTGATGCTGGGAGGGATTGGGGGCAGGAGGAGAAGGGGACGACAGAGGATGAGATGGCTGGATGGCATCACCTACTCAATGCACATGAGTCTGAGTGAACTCCGGGAGCTAGTGATAGACAGGGAGGCCCGGCGAGCTGCGATTCATGGGGTCGCAGAGTAGTACACGACCGAGAGACTGAACTGAACGGAAGTGGACATAGAAACCTGAATTAGAGTTGAGAGACCAGAAGGGGGAGCTCTCACTCCCTGTGATGAGGGCAAAACCCTACAGGAAGAAGAAAAAGTCCCCTTCCTTCCAGCAAGGACTCAACCAATGAAAAGCAATGGACACTTTGTTTACTGTTTCTGTGTGCTTAGTCTTAAGTTATGTCCGACTCTGTGAGACCCTATGGACTGTAGCCTGCCAGGGCTGTCTGTGGGCTTCTCTAGGCAAGAATACTGGAGTGAGTTGCCATGCCCTCCCCAGGAAATTTTCCCTACCCGGGGATCGAACCCCAGTCTCTTATGTCTCCTGCACTGGCAGACTGGTTCTTTACCACTAGCACCATCCATCTGGGAACCAACATCCTTTTTTTCTCTATAAAAACTTTCTCCTTTCCTTGCCAAGTTAGGACTTGCAGGTAGCTGGCTTTGGTTGCAGATCCCAAATTATAATTAGCTGCTGATCCCAAATGAACCCATTTTGCTTGAGACAGAGCTGGCAGTCTATCGTTTCAGGTCAACACTTTCTTAAAATGTGACAATTAAAATAGGTCCTAGTGGAGTCCCAAACAAGTGAATGAACTTGGGCAGAGGAGGAAAAAGCCAGAAGGAAAGGATCCAGAATATGCAGATGTCTAAGACAAAAGAGAAAAGTTATTAAAAATTGCTTAGTAGATCTGAACCAGTGAAAAGAGATATATTTGCTTCAATAAAAGTTTAGGAATCATCTACTCACTGTTATGCATGTGACTGGTATTGGGGATTTGTGGACTGACTGGAGAAAATATAGTCTGGGGATGGTAACTAAAAAACTTTAATCATACAAATATAAACATGCAGAGTGTTAGCAGGGAGGACACCTTTAGTTAATCTGGAAGACCTATCCCAGACTGTTAAGAAAGGACAGACTTCCAGAGGAAGTGACATTGAGATGGGACCTGGAGAGTAAAACCATCATAGCTTGGAAAAGCCAGAGCAGGGGGCCCAAGCAGACACCATGATACGGAGAGTAAGAGATGGGAGAGAGTCAGGAAATGTCACAAAGTCCACTAAACCTTAGTGTGGAGAGCCTGGGGGGAGAGAGGGCAAAGTGATGGACAGGAAGTGAGTGAGGGTAAACCAGCCGGGCATTGCTTGTCCAAGACCTTGATCTTTAACAGCTGTGGAAAGACTTTATCTCCCAAAACAGAGGACTGACAAAATCAGAGGTGAGTTTTTAAGAGGTTACATTCAGAGGTACTGTAGAAAACACATCAGGGTGAATGAAGGGCTCAGCAAATGAAAGTGAAAGTGAAAGTCACTCAGTTGTGTCTGACTCTTTGCAACCCCATGGACTATACACTCCATGGAATTCTCCAGGCCAGAATACTGGAGTGGGTAGCCTTTTCCTTCTCCAGGGGATCTTCCCAAGCCAGGAATCGAACCCAGGTCTCCCCACTGCAGGCAGATTCTTACCAGGTAAGCCACAAGGGGAGTTACCAAATCCAAGCTTGTTCTTATTGTCATATGACAGGCCAAGTAACTGAGAGATGAAGTACTGAGGCAAGGAATATGACTTTATTCAGAAAGCTGGCTGACCAAGAAGATGACTACTAATATCTCAAAATAACCATCTTGGTGAGGTCTGGATGAGAGGATCTTTTGTAGAACCAGAGAGAGAAGTGGTGAGGAACTAAAGTAAAAAGACAGAATACAGAGGGAGAGACACTGACAAAGCAAAGTGAAAAGGCCCATCAGTCTTGCAAAACATCTCCAGGAATGGCCAGCCTCAGGAAGGCATGTGTTAATCTCTTCTTTCTTGCAGCCACTCACAGGTGGGTAGGGTCAGATTATCTCTCTGTGAGTTGAACAAAGGCACTTTAGTTTAACAAGCAGAAGAGCAGGGTCCTCTGAGGTAAGCCATTATGTATGCTTATAATAACGAAGAATGTTCAAACTATCACACAATTGCACTCATCTGAAACACTAGCAAAGTAATGCTCAAAATTCTCCAAGCCAGGCTTTAACAGTATGTGAACCGTGAACTTTCAGATGTTGAAGCTGGATTTACAGAAGCAAGAGGAACCAGAGATCAAATTGCCAACATCTGCTGGATCATAAAGAAAGCAAGAGAGTTTCAGAAAAACACCTATTTCTGTTTATTGACTATGCCAAAGCCTTTGACTGTGTGGATCACAACAAACTGGAAAATTCTTAAAAAGATGGGAATACCAGAGCACCTTACCTGCCTCCTGAGAAATCTGTATGCAGGTCAAGAAACAACAATTAGAACTGGACATGGAACAACAGACTGGTTCCAAATAGGAAAAGGAGTATGTAAAGGCTGTATATTGTCACCCTGCTTATTTAACTTATATGCCAAGTACATCATGAGAAATGCTGGGCTGGATGAAGCACAAGCTGGAATCAAGATTACTGGAAGAAATATCAATCACCTCTGATCCAAAGATGACACCACCCTTATGGCAGAAAGTGAAGAAGAACTAAGGAGCCTCTTGATGAAAGTGAAAGAGGAGAGTGAAAAAGTTGGCTTAAAGCTCAACATTCAGAAAACGAAGACCATGGCATCTGGTCCCATCAGTTCATGGCAAATAGATGGGGGAAACAATGGAAACCATGAGAGACTTTATTATTGGGGGCTCCAAAATCACTGCAGATGGTGACTGCAGCCATGAAATTAAAAGACACTAACTCCTTGGAAGAAAAGCTATGATCAACTTAGACAACATATTAAAAAGCAGAGACATTACTTTGCCAACAAAGGTCTGTCTAGTCAAAGCTATGGTTTTTCCAGTAGTCATGTATGGATGTGAGAGCTGAACCATAAAGAAAGCTGAGCACCAAAGAATTGATGTTTTGAACTGTGGTGTTGGAGAAGACTCTTGAGAGTCCCTTGGACTGCAGGGAGTTCCAACCAGTCTATCCTAAAGGAAATAAGTCCTGAATATTCATTGGAAAGACTGATGTTGAAGCTGAAACTCCAATATTTTGGCCATGTGATATGAAGAACTGACTCATAGGAAAAGACCTTGATGCTGGGAAAGAGTGAATGCAGGAGGAGAAAGGGATGACAGAGAATGAGGCTGTTCAATGGCATCATTGACTCAATGGACATGAGTTTCAGGAAGCTCTGGGAGTTGGTGATGGACAGGGAAGCCTGGCGTGCTGCATGCAGTCCATGGAGTTGCGAGGAGTCAGTCATGACTGAGTGACTGAAATGAACTGATAATAACAAAAACAATGAAAGGCAAAGGTTAAAGTCAAAGAAACAAATCCAGCACGGAGTCAGAATTAACTCTTCCCTGCAACAGTTAGGCAGCTAATACTGAACTTCAAAAAAAATGTAGGTAAAGAAGGTTTGGGTGACAGTCATAATAACAGGAATAGAAGGTAGTGGACTAAAGCGTAATAGCTGGGGCCCTAGATAAGCAATCAGCCTGACCTTGAAGAGGCTGAGGTATAACCCTCATATCTCCTCCAGCAAAGCTGGGAGTCAGGGCGTCACTCCTTGATGGTGACTGCCTTTTGTTTTCTAAATGGTTGTACATGCCTGTTCAGTTACTCAGTCATGTCTGACTCTTTGCGACCCCAAGGACTATATCCCATCAGCCTCCTCTGTCTATAAGATTATCCAGGCAAGCACACTGGAGAGGGTTGCCATTCTCTTCTCCAGGAGGTCTTCCCCACCCAGGCATTGAACTTGCATATCCTGCATTTGCAGGCGGATTCTTTACCACTGAGCCACGTGGGAAGCATGGAGCCATGAATCATTATGCTTTTTTATAGTTTATTTATGAATAGCTATTTCATTTCAATGTTACAAAGTTTAAATGGGATAAATTGAATCAGCTTTTATGATAATCATACAAGTCGTGTTTCTACAAAGTGCAAGTGAAAATGTTTTCGATAACAACCCCGTCTAGAATTGAGGGATCATTTTATTCTTCCCATGAAATAGTGAAATATAAAAACCCTAAACAGATATCCATTCCTCAATATTTATTCATTAAACAATTCCTTGCTTTCCCAGGTAGTTCAGGGGTAAAGAACTGGGGTTCAACCCCTGGGTTGGGAAGATCCTGTTGAGAAGGAAATGGCAATCCACTCCAGCATTCTTGCCTGGAAAATCCCATGGACAGAGCGAGCCTGGTGGCTACATGGGGTCGCAAAGAGTTGGACGTGACTCTGCAACTAAACCATCACCACCACCAAACACTTCCTTAAGGCTTGACATTGTACTGGGTATCACGGAAAAACTAAAAGAAATTTATGAATGTATTAGGGTATGATTTAAAGAAATGCTTAGATGTAAATAGGGCTTCCCTGGTAGCTCAGCTGGTAAAGAACTGGCCTGCAATGCTGGTGACCTGGGTTTGATCCCTGGGTTGGGAAATTCTAGAAGGGAATGGCTACCCATTCCAGTATTTATGAATATATTAGAGTGTGATTTAAAGAAGTGCTTAGATTAAATAGAGTTAAAGGAACACTGAAAATAGTGAGATGGACCCTGATCTTCTCCTACAAATACACTGATAATTCATGTTTCTCTGTTTTAAATCTGTGAGAAGTGTGCTGATTTAACCTTGCAATACAATTCATCTTCTCTTGATTTGTTATTTAGAAGTCTTGATTGCCCTGTGGAGAGAATTATCATCTTGTGAGTGAACTTGAGAAATTTCTGGTGGAGATTTTCCCAGCAGTTGAAATCCAGATGATTACTACATCTACCCAATGTCATGACCGGACTCTGACTGTTTATGTTTCATTATAATCCAATTAGGTAAACACAACCTTAAAGATTTATAGATAGCAGAGGTTCCAAATGTTTCAGTTTCTCTTGTATTTTTCTTCCTGTAATGGATCATTCTGCTCAAAGGAGAGCATGAACAAAATAGATTATACATTCCTAGTGAAATCATTTTGTTCTCATCTAAACTGTCTCTGGTTCCTTTCTAATTTCTAGACCAGGTTGTTATTGAAAGCATTTTCACTTGCACTTTGTGAACACCATTTGTATGACTGTTTATTCTCCTGTTCTGCAGTTAGGTCTATGTTCTGATGAATATGAAGGTCAAAGTCCTATGAAACATACACATCTCATGGAGAAAACAGAAGGAAATTTTTTTACTCCTCAGCTTCTACAGTGTTAATTTGTGAATCTAGTTGATTATACACACTCATCTTTGACTTAAATTTTACTTTAAAAGTTATTAAAGATATAGTTCAATAATAGTGGGAAAGATAGGATACATATTTTTGTAATCATAATTTTTTTTTATGTGCAGGGATGATATCAGAAGATAGGGATTTTAGTTCTTATTCTTGGAAAAATCCCAAACATCTCGAGATATCAATTTTCTTATCTTTGCAATAGAGATAACAATGTCCATGGAATAAGATGGCTCTAAGAATCTAATACAATAGCTTCTAGGAAGATAATGCAAAGTATAAAGCACCACATAAATTTGACATTGACAGGCAGCTGTTGCCTAGATGTTCAAGTTTAATTAAATATTTTAAAACATGATGTCAACTGAAAAGTATTATTAAATAAAATTCATGCTTCACTCAGTCCTGTTCAACAGTTGAAATTTTAAAAACAAAATCCATTAATTTCATGAAATAATGAATTTAATAATTAATTTGATTTTTGAAGTCCATTTTACTTTAAAGTTAATTTATTTTTAAACATTTTTATTTTTAGAAATTGAAATTTTTCTCGGAACTTGAGTAGATTGCAATATGCAAGTTTACTCATTCATTGATTTATTAAATAAACACTTATTGAACAACTAATTATAACCTAGACACTATGGTAAGTTCTAGGGATTAAAAAAAAGTGCTCTTTTTTTTTTTAAAGGAATTCCCAATACAGTAGGGGAAATTAACATATGTAATACGCAATAGTACGCATTAGTACACAAAATGCGTAAATCAGCAATTATGAATCACAGTACCAGGTATTGTTTTAAAACTGTTTAAAAGGCACTTTGAATAAACATAGGCAAAAGGAAAATTTTTTATTTAGAGAAGAATTATAGAAGAAGTCATAGACGCTTCCTTTGAATTGAGTGTTACGAGCTCAAGTGTATCTTCCCAAAATTCATATACTGAAATCCTAACCCCTAGTACCTCAGAATGTGACCTTCTTTGAAGATAGGTAATTTACAAAGGCTATTCAGTTAAAATGAGGTCATTAGGCTGGGTCCTAATCCAAAATGCCTGGTGTCCTTGTACAAAGGTAAATCTGGACACAGACATGCACACAAAGAAACTGTCATGTGAAGATGAAGGTGAAAATCTGGGTTCTGCCAGCCAAGGGCCAACAAAGATTGCCAGAAAACAAGAGGCCAAGGTAGGGGCTTGGGACAGATTCTTCCACATAGCCCTTGGAAGGAATGCTGACACCTTGATCTTGAACTTCTATTCTCCAGAAACATGAGAAATAAATTTCTGTTATTCAACCTACTCAGTGTGTGGTACTTTGTGATGGCAGTCCAAACAAACTAATATGCTGTCTTAAAAAAAAAATGGATATGAATTTATCAGGATAAAGGAAGAAGAGGGCGGGTGTTCAAAGTTGAGGAAGGAGCCTGTGCAAAGAGAGGGAGATACCAACAAATGAGGTTCAAAAACCAAACAGCAAGTTGTTCATTTTGGCAGAATATAGAATATGAGGGAAATCCCAGAAGGAAGAAAACCTTAGAAAGATGATAAGGAGTAGCCCTGTTAAAGCCCTGAGGCCATGCTATGGTTTGGGATTTTATTCTGAAAGTAATTGTGAACCAATGAAGGCTTTTAAACAGGGGAAATATATGATGAAGTGTATATTTTATAAAGGCCTCTTACTTTTTTAATTCTTTGAAGGATGATTTGAACGGATAAAACTCAAGATGTAGGAATCAGCTAGGAATTGACTGTGAAAGTAACTTGAGATATGATGGTTATTCGATAAAGGCAATAGAGTGGGATAAATGAGTAGATTGGGGAGATAGTAAGAAGTTATAAAAATTTGCTGAGCAGCTGGTTAGCTTGCAGAGATAGAATAGACTGATTTCAGCAGTGGAAATGGGGAAGTGGTGGATAAGACTATTTCAAAAAAGAGCTGAAGTACCGTCTTTCACCCAGTATGGCAAAGGAAACCTACATAACCTTGGCAAAATTCTGACTTGCCCTTGACTATTGATCTCATTATTTAGGGCATATTTGGGAGGGTATTTTATTGTATAGTGATTCTGGCAGCACTTGATGGGCACTAATACTTATTCAAGTGCAGCAAATTATATTCCAGCAATTCTGAAAGACCATTACATTTTTATTATATTTTATTGTGTATATCACAGACAGATGCATATTCACTTTGATGGCAAACAAATGTTTCTGCATAAAAAATAATTTTATAAACTGTGTTCTATTTTTAGTGTAGAAGATATTCTGGTAGCTAAATTGCAAAAAGTTTTGCTATAAAACATAAATGTTTGCTTTTTCTAGCAAAAGAAAGGGAATTCAAATCTATTCACACTTAACAGAAAACAATTTTATCATAAACTACTCAAGCAACTTATTTTATCTTGAGTTTCAAAATGTGTCACTTAAACGTTAAACAAGAAAGAAGGGCCACAGGGCTATTTTAGAAAGAAGTTAAGAACTTTCCTTGGAGTAGGAAATGGCAACCCACTTCAGGATTCTTGCCTGGAAAATCCCATGGACGGAGGAGCCTAGCAGGCTACGGTCCATAGGGTTTCAAGAGTCTGACAACAGACTAAATCACCCGGAACTTTCCTATTACAGAGAAATTACAAAGTATCCTAAGGGTACTTTTGGATGTTTTTCTCTTTTGCTATGCTTTACAATAGCTTGACAAAGCCAGTGTCTCCTTTTTTCATTAACATCAATTAGCACCTACAGTTTGCATTTTATTAAGTGATTTGTCCAGACTGGTAATTTCAGAGGATCTGTAATGAATTCTTTCCTTTACTTCTTTCTGTTGTAAAAAGCCCTTCTCTAAAGCATTTCATGCTACTTCCCTAAGCCCCCCTGGTCCTTGTTAGCCTGGGCTCTGTCTTTCCTTTGCTTTGTGAGTGAAAAAATGTTGCCAGCCATATCAGTAGACAAAGGGTATTGTAAGCCATCAAGCCACTACAGCCACTCTGGATCGTGAGTCCTGAGAGAACTCAAGTTGGAGACAAAACAGGCTGCCTACTGCCAAGCCCTCAGCCACTGTCAGAACTCACAAAGTTGTACCTTGAGGGGGTGCAGAATGGGAAAGCAAAGGACTTGTCTTCAGAGAGCTGAGGTGCATATCAAAGGAATGATTTCAATGAGCCCAGACTCTTGCCTCTTCCTAAACTTAGAAAAGTGCTAAATTTGTTAACTCGAGATATCTTTTAGTTAACAATAATCTTTTGATCTTTCAACTACCTGGTCATTGTTGCAAAAGCCTTTTTATATCCTGTCTCCTAGCAGTCTCTCAGAGCAATCGGAGAGGCTCTCTTCGAGACTTGAAATCCTCAGAAAGTCCACAGAATACAACCTAATTCTTAACTTTCAGGTTGTACTTTTTTTTTCCCCCCCAGTGGACAAGCTTGACTAGAGCCTTTATTCTCTGTTCAGGAGATACCTATTTATCACTAGCTCTCCACTCTGTTGTTCCTTAGTCACTAAGTAGTGTCCAACCCTTAGCGGGATTTTCCAGGCAAGAATACTGGAGTGGGTTGCTATTTCCTTATCCAGGCGATCTTCCTGACCTAAGGATCAAACCCTGTCTCCTGCATTGCAGACGGATTCTTTACTGCTGAGCCACCAGAGAAGCCCTCTGTAGTCCTCTGCTTTTGCCAAGATTTTCCATCAAGCTCCTTCTGGTCCCTGCTGATGCTAGTTGAGGGATCTGAAGGAAATTCTCAAAGCCAGGTTGCCTTGTCTCTCTAGACAACTGAAGAAATTCTTAGGTTTATGGCACAGAATGCTCCCTGGACTGGGAACTTGTGGCGGTGTGTTCTTTCCCACCCAAGAGGGTCACAATCCCCTATGTTGGTGCTCCCCAGCTACATGGTCTCTTCGGTTGGGAGAGGAGACTCTCTGGCCTGGTAGGGGAGATGAGCACTCCCTGTCCTGGGTCCTTTCATGGGAATCCATCTTATCCCCTGGATGCATGGTGTTTCTGGGTGGGGGAGGGGAGTCATAGGACCAGTGACAAAGGAGAGTGCTTCCCATCAGTTCAGTTCAGTCACTCAGTCGTTTCCGACTCTTTGTGACCCCATGAATCGCAGCATGCCAGGCCTCCCTGTCCATCGCCAACTCCCGGAGTTCACTCAGACTCATGTCCATCGAGTCCGTGATGCCATCCAGCCATCTCATCCTCTGTCGTCCCCTTCTCTTCCTGCCCCCAATCCCTCCCAGCATTACAGTCTTTTCCAATGAGTCAACTCTTTGCATGAGGTGGCCAAAGTACTGGAGTTTCAGCCTCAGCATCAGTCCTTCCAAAGAAATCCCAGGGTTTATCTCCTTCAGAATGGACTGGTTGGATCTCCTTGCAGTCCAAGGGACTCTCAAGAGTCTTCTCCAACACCACAGTTCAAAAGCATCAATTCTTCAGTGCTCACCTTTCTTCACAGTCCAACTCTCACATCCATACATGACCACTGGAAAAACCATAGCCTTGACTAGAAGGACCTTTGTTGGCAAAGTAATGTCTCTGCTTTTGAATATGCTATTTAGGTTGGTCATAACTTTTCTTCCAAGGAGTAAGCGTCTTTTAATTTCATGGCTGCAGTCACCATCTGCAGTGATTCTGGAGCCCCCCAAAATAAAGTCTGACACTGTTTCTACTGTTTCCCCAACTATCTGCCATGAAGTGATGGGACCAGATGCCAGGATCTTAGTTTCCTGAATGTTGAGCTTTAAGCCAACTTTTTCACTCTCCACTTTCACTTTCATCAAGAGGCTTTTTAGTTCCTCTTCCCTTTCTGCCATAAGGGTGGTGTCATCTGCATATCTGAGGTTATTGATATTTCTCCTGGCAATCTTGATTTCAAGTTGTACGTCTTCCAGCCCAGCATTTCTCATGATGTACCCTGCATAGAAGTTAAATAAGCAGGGTGACAATATACAGCCTTCATGTACTCCTTTTCCTATTTGGAACCAGTCTGTTGTTCCATGTCCAGTTCTAACTGTTGCTTCCTGACCTGCATACAGATTTCTCAAGAGGCAGGTCAGGTGGTCTGGTATTCCCATCTCTTTCAGAATTTTCCATAGTTTATTGTGATCCACACAGTCAAAGGCTTTGGCATAGTCAATAAAGCAGAAATAGATGTTTTTCTGGAACTCTCTTGCTTTTCCCATGATCCAGCAGATGTTGGCAATTTGATCTCTGGTTCCTCTGCCTTTTCTAAAACCAGCTTGAACATCAGGAAGGTCACGGTTCGCGTATTGCTGAAGCCTGGCTTGGAGAATTTTGAGCATTACTTTACTAGCATGTGAGATGAGCGCAATTGTGAAGTAGTTTGGGCATTCTTTGGCATTGCCTTTTTTGGGATTGGAATGAAAACTGACCTTTTCTAGTCCTGTGGCCACTGTTGAGTTTTCCAAATTTGCTGGCATATTGAGTGCAGCACTTTCACAGCATCATCTTTCAGGATTTGAAACAGCTCAACTGGAATTCCATCACCTCCACTAGCTTTGTTCATAGTGATGCTTTCTAAGGCTCTCTTGACTTCACATTCCAGGATGTCTGGCTCTAGATTAGTGATCACACCATCGTGATTATCTTGGTCATGAAGATCTTTTTTGTACAGTTCTTCTGTGTATTCTTGCCACCTCTTCTTAATATCTTCTGCTTCTGTTAGGTACATACCATTTCTATCCTTTATCGAGCCCATCTTTGCATGAAATGTTCCCTTGGTATTTCTAATTTTCTTGAAGAGATCTCCAGTCTTTCCCATTCTGTTATTTTCCTCTATTTCTTTGCATTGATCGCTGAAGAAGGCTTTCTTTTTTATTCTTTTTTATTTTTATTTTTACTTTATTTTGCTTTACAATACTGTATTGGTTTTGCCATACATTGACATGAATCAGCCATGGGTGTACATGAGTTCCCAATCCTAAACCCCCCTCCCACCTCCCACCCCATATCATCTCTCTGGATCATCCCCGTGCACCAGCCTCAAGCATCCTGGATCCTGTATTGAACATAGACTGGCGATTCGTTTCTTACCTGGTAGTATACATGTTTCAATGCCATTCTCCCAAATCATCCCACCCTTTCCCTCTCCCACAGAATCAAAAAGTCCGTTCTATACATCTGTGTCTCTTTTGCTGTCTCGCATAGAGGGTTATCATTACCATCTTTCTAAATTCCATATATATGTGTTAGTATACTGTATTGGTGTTTTTCTTTCTGGCTTACTTCACTCTGTATAATAGGCTCCAGTTTCATCCATCTCATTAAAACTGATTCAAATGTATTCTTTTTAATGGCTGAGTAATACTCCATTGTGTATATGTACCACAGCTTTCTTATCCATTCATCTGCTGATGGACATCTAGGTTGTTTCCATATCTTGGCTATTATAAACAGTGCCTCAGTGAACATTGGGGTATACGTGTCTCTTTCAATTCTGGTTTCCTTGGTGTGTATGCCCAGCAGTGGGATTGCTGGGTCATAAGGCAGTTCTATTTGCAATTTTTAAAGGAATCTCCACACTGTTCTCCATAGTGGCTGGAGTAGTTTGCATTCCCACCAACAGTGTAAGAGGGTTCCCTTTTCTCCACACCCTCTCCAGCATTTATTGCTTACAGACTTTTGGATCACTGCCATTCTGACTGGTGTGAAATGGTACCTCATTGCACTTTTGATTTGCATTTCTCTGATAATGAGTGATGTTGAGCATCTTTTCATGTGTTTGTTAGCCATCTGTACGTCTTCTTTGGAGAAAGGACTATTTAGTTCTTTGCCTCATTTTTTGATTGGGTCATTTATTTTCCTGCACTTGAGCTGCATAAGTTGCTTGTATATTTTTGAGATTAGTTGTTTGTCAGTTACTTCATTTGCTATTATTTTCTCCCATTCAGAAAGCTGTCTTTTCACCTTGCTTATAGTTTCCTTTGTTGTGCAGAAGCTTTTAATTTTAATTAGATCCCATTTGTTTATTTTTGCTTTTATTTCCAGTATTCTGGGAGGTGGATCATAGAGGATCCTGCTGTGATTTATGTTGGAGAGTGTTTTGCCTATGTTCTCCTCTAGGAGTTTTATAGTTTCTGGTCTTACATTTAGATCTTTAATCCATTTTGATTTTATTTTTGTGTATGGTGTTAGAAAGAGATCTAGTTTCATTCTTTTACAAGTGGTTGACCAGTTTTCCCAGCACCACTTGTTAAAGAGATTGTCTTTAATCCATTGTATATTCTTCCTTCCTTTGTTGAAGATAAGGTGTCCATAGGTGTGTGGGTTTATCTCTGGGCTTTCTATTTTGTTCCATCGATCTATATTTCAGTCTTTGTGCCAGTACCATACTGTCTTGATGACTGTGGCTTTGTAGTAGAGCCTGAAGTCAGGCAGGTTGATTCTTCCAGTTCCATTCTTCTTTCTCAAGATTGCTTTGGCTATTCTAGGTTTTTTGTATTTCCATACAAATTGTGAAATTATTTGTTCTAGCTCTGTGAAAAATACCGCTGGTAGCTTGATAGGCATTGCATTGAATCTGTAGATTGCTTTGGGTAGTATACTCATTTTCACTATATTGATTTGAAGAAGGCTTTCTTATCTTTTCTTGCTATTCTCTGGAACTCTGCATTCAGATGCTTATATCTTTCCTTTTCTCCTTTGCTTTTCACGTCTCTTTGGGATTGAAATGAAAACTGCCCTTTTCCAGTCCTGGGGCCACTGCTGAGTTTTCCAAATTTGCTAGCATATTGAGTGGAGCCCTTTAACAAAATCATCTTTCAGGATTTGATATAGGTCTACTGGAATTCCGTCACCTCCACTAGCTTTGTTCGTGCTTCCCATAGATGCTTATTATCAGCAAGACTTCCAACTGATTCTTGGCTGGTTCTACTGGTTTTGCTTGATGTTGTCAGAGATCCTCCAATTTGATGCTGTAGGCATGAGCTTTTCTGGCATGCTCTTAGTTGTTGGGTTGGAAATCAACAAACGCTGGGTCTAGGTCACTTTCTTCTGTCAGCTATGAAGTTATAAGATAACTTCCTGCTATGCTATTCTTCTAGCTCAGGGGTCTCTAGGCAGTTCATCATCCTCTTTCAACTTCCAAAGTTATCCTTTGATTTTCCATTGGCTTATTTCCAGATTTTATAGTGATACTTAGTGCAGAGGAATAGGGAGAGACAAATTTTGGCACCTTCTCATGATAGGAAATTTCTACCATGTATAGAGATGACCAAGTTTGGTGGACCCTAGAACATATGCTTTTTTGTCCAAGACAATGTGCAGGACTGTTCCACAGTTATACAAGTAAGGCTGGGCAGAGGGAAGGTCATTGAGCTTCTTAATTGGTAGACATGGATGGCCCTTTCACGTTCAGATGTCATCACTTGCAACTAGCCCTCTGGATGACAAAGTGTGTGTGTGTGTGTGTGTGTGTGTGTGTGTGTGTGTGTGTGTGTGTGTATGCTTAGCTGTGTCTGATTCTTTGGGATTCCATGGGCTGTAGTCATCTGTCTCCTCAGTCCAAGGGATTTCACAGGCAAAAATACTGGAGTGGGATGTCATTTCCTACTCTCAGGAACCCACAACTCCAGTGTCTCTTGCATTAGCAGGCATATTCTTTACGAGTGTGCCAAGTGGGAATCTCATGACAATGTAGATCCATAAGTCTACAGTGGGACCTGGAAAATGCTACCATTTTATCACAGAGCTTCCTGGATATACTGTTTCTTCTGAATCCTTTAGATCAGGATACTTTATTTTTACCTATATAAATAGTCAAAGTCAAAAATGGTAGCAACTGAAGAATTCTTAAGGATTTTAGAAAGCATTCAATATCATTTTATAGATAACAAAAGAAGCCCCTATAAGTTTTATCAACTTTTCCCAAGTAATAGAGACAAACAGTTGGGAAGCAGTATTAGGTCCTGGCTTTACAACTTCTACTCAGTGCTTTTCTTCATTTCACCATGGAAATATATGATAATTAGGATTTAATGCATTTTCAATAGCAAATGTATTATTCTAACTCTTTTGTAATTTTTTTTCTCTACACGTTTAATTTGCCAGCATGTTTAGTTCACTTCTGTCCTGTAAAAGAACACGTCTATTCTGTCATTTATGAGTCAAGCACACAGAAAAGAAATGATGATGTGGAGAAGGAAATGGCAACCCACTCCAGTGTTCTTGCCTGGAGAATCCCAGGGACGGGGGAGCCTGGTGGGCTGCCGTCTCTGGGGTTGCACAGAGTCGGACACGACTGAAGCAACTTAGCAGCAGCAGCAGCAGTAGCTATTCATTGAGCAGATTTTATTAAATGTTTTGTATATTCTAGGATTTGAGATAGCTGTGCAAGTATTGTCGAAACATAAAGTTAGATAAAAGATAACTTCCTGCCATCCATCCCTCACCCCAAGTAGTTTTGAATCTAATGAGAGATACAGATTATAAACTCACTATAATGTAAGAAATTATGAGATTATGAGACAAATCAATAGTTGTCAAAGGGAATTGGAAATAATAGTAACATCTGACTAGGTATATAAGGGCAGACAACTTGAGAGATTTCCTAAAAGTTGAATAAGAGCTAAAAATACTTCATAAAGAGCTAATTCTGTGATAGCATGGTGCTGATTGTACATAGGTAAATAAAACAACATAAATAAATATTTTACATAGATATAAATTTACTGAGATTAAAATATAAAAATGAAAAGTTATTCCACTTTATAAATTTAAAGATGTTAACATTTAGAGAGGAGTTATAAATTTGCTCAAAACTACTCAGTTATTACACGGTAGAACTGGAAGAAACCTGAGAAAGCCCATACCAAACACTTTCTGAGTCTATAAATTTTGAATCCAAGGAGTGCATAGTTTTGGGTTTACTGGATACTCTAAAACTATTAGCTGGTGTTAAAATGTACTTTGGTTCACATCATTTTGCATGCATGCATGCTCAGTCACTTCAGTTGTGTCTGACTTCTGAAACCCATGGACTGTTGCCTGCCAGGCTCCTCTGTCCATGGGATTTCCCAAGCAAGAACACTGGAGTGGGTTCCCACTTCCTTCTCCAGGTAACCTTCCTGATCCAAGGATAGAACCCATGTCTCTTGCATTGGCAGGCAGATTCTAAACCACTGAGCCACCAGGGAAAGCCCACTGCCTACCTTGGTCTTCTTCAAAATGCTAATTCTATGCTTTATGCATACTTCTTAGACAGCAGGAAAAATTTTATAGCCTTCTGATAAAATTATACGTGTGAAATGTTGCACAAATAGTAACGATTCACCAAATCATCTGACTTTTTTTTTCCTGAAACATCGAATTCATAGATTTTTCAGTTATTAAATCAGCAGGTTCTTCTAGTAAGGAGACTATTTCACAGCTGTCTTTTTGAAAGTATATATTTTAAAGCAAAATTAGTAAAACCAAGACTTGTAACATGAAGGCATTGTGTTTGTAATTCTTGATCAACACTCCTCTTGCTGAATTCTGATCTAAGATTAATGTTGATACTCTAACTAGATTGTGGTGTTATTGTTTAGTCACTAAGTCAGGTCCAGCTCCATGTGACCCCCTGGGCTGCAACATACCAGGCCTTCCTTCATGGTCTCCCTGAGTGTGCTCAAACTCATGTCCATTGAATCAGTGATGCCATCCAACTATTTCATACTCTGGCACTTCCTTCTCTTCTTGCTCTCAATCTTTCCCAGCATCAAGGTCTTTTCCAGTGAGTCAGCTCTTGTTATCAGGAGGCTAAAATCTCAGAGTTTCAGCTTCAGCATCAGTCCTTCCAATGAATATTCAGTGTTGGTTTCCTTTAGGATTAACTGATTTGATCTCTTTGCTGTCCAAGGGACTCTCAAGAGTCTTCTCTAGTACCACAGTTCAAAAGCACCAGTTCTTCCGTGCTCAGTCTTCTTTATGGTCCAACTCTCACATCCACAGCTAACTACTGGAAAAACCATAGCTTTAACTATATGGACCTTGTTTGGCAAAGTGATGTCTCTGCTTTTAACTCTACTGTCTAGGTTGGTTGTGGCTTTCCTTGGTGGCTCAGAGGGTAAAGCGTCTGCCTGCAGTGCGGAAGACCCGGGTTCAATCCCTGCGTCGGGAAGATCCCCTGGAGAAGGAAATGGTAACCCACTCCAGTACTCTTGCCTGGAAAATTCCATGGACAGAGGAGCCTGGTAGGATATAGTCCATGGGGTCGCAAAGAGTCGGACACGACTGAGCGACTTCACTTCCACTTTTCACTTTCATGCATTGGAGAAGGAAATGGCAATCCACTCCAGTGTTCTTGCCTGGAGAATCCCAGGGATGGGGGAGCCTGGTGGGCTGTCATCTATGGGGTCGCACAGAGTCGGACACGACTGAAGTGACTTTGCAGCAGCAGCAGGTATCCCAATCAGATTGGGCTGTCCAAACAGCATATCACAGATTCTAAGGATCAAACAATAGAAATGTATTTTTTCACAGCTCTGGAGGCTGGGAAGCCCAAGATCAAGGTTCTGATCAATTTGATTCCTGGTGAGCACTCTCTTCTTGACTTGACTTGCAAGTGACCAACTTCTCTGTATGTGCTCACATGGCAACACAGAGCACTCTGTTATCTCTTCTTCTCATAAAGGTCCAAGCTCTCCAGCCCCACTGTTATGACCTCCTTTAACAATTATTTTCTCCCCACAGACCCTGTTCCTGAACATAGTCACATGGTAATTTGGAACTTCAACATACGTACCTAGGAGTAACACAAACATTCAGTTAATAACATAAAGCTGAAGTCAAGGCATTAGCAGGACTGCCTTCTTTTCTGCACACCCTAGAGGAGAATCCGTTTTCTTGCCTTTTCCAGCTTCTAGAGACTGGCTCATATTCATTGTCTACTGGCTCCAGCTCCCTTCCCTCTTGAAAGCCTGTGTATTAGTTTCCTAGGTCTGCTCTAGCGAAGTATCATATGAGTGGCTTAAATTCACAGAAATTTATTGTCTCACAGTTCTGGAGGCTAGAAGTCCAAAGTCAAGACGTTGGCAGGGTTGATTCCCTCTGAGGGTTGTGAGACAGAATCAGTTCCATGCCACTCCTTGACTTCTGATGAATTGTTGGCAATTTTTGGCATTTGTTGGCTTGCATATACATCATTCCAACCTTCTGTCTTCACATAGTAATATCTCTATGTTTCTTCACATAGTCTTCCCTCTGTGCATGTCTTTCTGTGTCCCAATTTTCACTTTTTTATAAAGACATCAGTGACATTGGATTAGACTTCCGTTAAACTTGTTTACCAGAGAAGGCAATGGCACCCCACCCCAGTATCCTTGCCTGGAGAATCCCAGGGATGGGAGAGTCTGGTGGGCTGCCATCTATGGGATCGCACAGAGTCGGACATGACTGAAGTGACTTAGCAGCAGCAGCAGCAGCAGCAGCAGCAAACTTGTTTACATTTTTAAAAATCTCTGTTTCTGCATAAGATTATATTCTGAGGCATTGGGAGTTAAGAGTTCTACATATTTTGGTGGGGAACACAATTCAACACAAAGTCATCAGCAATGGCCAGTAAAGATTATTTTATCTCACATCAGTTAGTTAGTTCAGTCGCTCAGTCGTGTCCAACTCTTTGTGACCCCATGAATCACAGCATGCCAGGCCTTCCCGTCCATCACCAACTCCCGGAGTTCACTCAAACTCATGTCCATCGAGTCGGTGATGCCATCCAGCCATCCACCTCACATCACATCACATCATATTATTCTTACTTTTTCTTCTGCCTCTGTTTCTCACTTTTAAAGATCCTCATGGTTACATTGAGCCCACTCAGATGCTATACAACATGATAAACTACAGGTTCCAGGAATTAGGGTGTGGATGTCTTTGGAGGGCTGTTATTGTGCCTATAGCAAGAAATTGTTATTTGTTAAAAGTCAGAAAGAGTCCTGAGTGTGACTTGAAGAAAGAATTAGAAAATTTACCTTTGGGGAAATGTGCCAGTGTTGTAACTGTCAGAGGTATGATTGCTACGCTGTCTTCTGAGGAAAAGAGTTTTGGAGTTTCTGAAAAAGCTAAGTTAGAGGTAAGATAATGATTAGAGGAACAATGGAGCATTTCCACCAGTGCTCTTGCGTGAAGCAGCCTCCAATCCTGCACCAGACATCGACTTCTCAGTTAAATAAATGCTCAGCAGATACTGAGATTAGGTTTCAGAATTAATCAGCTATTCTGTGCATAGGCACACTAAAATGATAAAAGTTTGATTTCAAGAAAAAAGTTTTGAATACTTTTTGGTTATAGAGTACCATACTAGAAGAATCACATGCCAAAAACCTCCTGAGCTTGCTCCCCATCCATGAAAACACACACACACACACACACATACACACACAGCTAATTGTTGCTCTATTGGGGAAACAGAGGAGGAAGAGAATAGGGCTCTTTTACAGTGCTTATTTAAAATCTATTCCATATCCTGAGTCAGATGAGTTTTGAGAATTCTGGTATGGTTTTCTCCATACTTAAGCTTATCTTCATCCTCACTGAATAGATTTTGCTTCATGGCTTTCCCATGATTCATACAGTTAATATTTATTTCATCATAAATTTCCTGAGGCCTCCTCCAGTCAATACGTGAATTTATTTAGGAATGAACAAATTTCAATTCCCTGCACTAAAACACTGGATTGAGTATCGCATTTGGTGTATCTGTCAAAGAAGAAGAATTATTTTAAAGCATTCTGAATTGTCTCCAAAATCTCCTCCAGAGTCATTGTCAATTGCCACAGACTGTGATTTTTCTCTGGAAGTATGAAACAGAGAGATGGGATCAAACAGAGTGAAAAAGACAAATAGAGTAATTCAAAGAATGTAAAGAGGAAAGGACAATGGGAATAAGACAAAGAGAAGTCTTCGGATTTCCCAGGTGGCACTAGTGTTAAAAAACCTGCCTGCCAAGGCAGAGGATGTAAGAGACATGCTTTTGATCCCTGGGTGGGGAAGATCACTTGGAAGAGGAAATGGCAGCCCACTCCAGTATTCTTGCCTGGGAAATCCCACGGATAGAGGAGTCTGGCAGGCTACGGTCCAGGGGTCGCAAAGAGTCAGACACTGCTGAACCGACTTAACAAGCAAGAAATCTTTGTATGCTAAATTAAGAGATACTATTAAAAAGGGAAAGATCGAGAATCCTAAGAAACAAAAGATAAGACTCTTGGGACAGAGGTATACAGAAAGCATTAAAGAAACAAGTAATTGCAAAGAAAGGGAATTCTAGATACTTAAATAAAGAGAAAATGGGGCACTTTCCTGTCATTTCAGTGGTTAGGGCTCCCTGCTTCCACTGCAGGGGGCTTGGCTTTGATCCCTGGTCAGGGAACTAGGGCCCTACAAGCCTCACAGCCAAAAAAATGGAAGACAAATGAAAACATGAGGAAGGAGAGAGAGGAGAGAGCATAACCTGGAGGCTAAGTTGTTTTTTTTATTATTCCACAGAGTACATTTTCTTTCAATATTAAAGGAAGGAAAAAGAGAATTTAAGATTAGTTTACAATAAAAACGAAGACATGATGTCAGCTAGAGGTTCAGAAATTTCTCCAGCAACTTGGAGGACACTGCAGTCTGGCTTTGAACATTGACTGGAATTCATTCTTCCAAACATGAATGCAGATGGCAAATCTCTTGTTGCTCACCAGTGGCCCCCGAATCATGCATCACCCGTGGACTCTGCACATGCAAGTTTTATTAATGATTTTTCAGGTATAGTAAATGATGGACTATGAGAGAATGAAAGTGGGATTTTGGCCTTCCAGGTCCTTTGTGGAAATTTTCTTCTGTGAAGTTGTTGTCTTACTGTTGTCTTATGTCTGGAGTGCCATCCCCTATGGAGGAGGCACTGCCTATGAATGTCACAAGTGTGTAAGGCTGATGGATCCTTCAGTGACTTACAAAGCTTTCACTACATCACCTTTAGAGAATTTTGAGAGAATTCACACATTAACATTTCAACACTGTATAAAGATTTAATGACATGTGTACTTAGGAGACAGACCAGAAAAAGAAAAGAAAAACCTAACCTCTGAATGTGTGACCATCCAACCAAATGCCACAGAGTCTTTCATCCAAATCAGAGTCCTGTAGGCTTTGATTCCATAAAGATACAGACAATGTGTGTAAATATGCAATTGAGGGGTGAGCTACAAAACCTCCTTGCTTCTTTTTTAGACAAGATGTATGTATGTGTGTGTGTGTGTGTGTGTGTGTGTGTGTGTGTTCAAAATATCACCTAGATTTGGGCAGTTTTCTAAGTTACTTTCCTTTCTTTTGAGATCTGTGTACTTGCATGCTAAGTCGCTTCAGTCATGTCTGACTCTTTGCAACCCCACGAACTATACGCAGCTAGGCTCCTATGTCCATGGGATTATCTGGTGGCAAGCTACATGTATTTCCAAGATTCTAGCCTTTGAAGTCACTCAGTTGTGTCCGACTCTTTGCTATCCCATGGACTGTATTGTCCATGGAATTTTTCAGGCCAGAATCCTGGAGTGGGTAGCTGTTTCCTTCTTCAGGGGACCTTCCCAACCCAGGGATTGAACCCAGGTCTCCCTCATTGCAGGCGGATTCTTTACCAGCTGAGCCATTGGATTGGCCAAGGAGCTCTTCTGAGTTTTTCCATAAGATGTTATGAAAAGACCTGAAGGAACTTTTTGGCTAACCCAATATCTTCTCATTAAAAGGTGTAAGTAAAGCATACTTTGCTTTTACTGACACCAACACTAGTGTAAAACAAACAGAAAGTGAGCAAGCGGTCTTCCAAGCACTCCAGGACCATCTATGCTGAAAGCTTTTTTAGCACAAATTAAAGATAAATGAACTGGTGAGCAATGGGCAAACTTTTCAATTGAGTCAAGTTGCATGTTCATGTGACAAATATTGTCATTTTTGTTGTTGTTGTTATGAGCAGCAGTTGTTTTGATGTTTCGGTCTCTTTAGGAGCAACAGAAAAATATAAAAGCCAAAGAATTCAAAACAATTTAAAGCAATTTAAATTCTGTTTTACCACTAGGCACCATGCCCACACTGTGAGTCAAAGCATCAAATTACTTAGATCTAAGCCAGCACAATAATGGACTTTGAAATTCACAGCTAGAAGTCTTTACAGAAATCCTTCTTTAAATGCTGGGTCATGGGGGAGAAAGTTCCAAACAAACAAAGGTGGTGAGAAAGGGAGAGGAAACAAGAGAACTAAAGTGGGTGCAATAAGATCCAGAAGTTACATTGCATCTATTTCGTATAGTTATGAGTGTGGAGAAACAAGAAATAATGAAAACCTCCATCACTTGCCTGCCTTAAGCTCAGTTATTGAAAATAATTACTTGCAATATACTTTTCATTAAATTACAAACAAACTGCTTTTGACAATTACCTTTAGAAACCTTTTTGTATTTCCCTTTCCTTTCCATAATAGAATGTCTCAACCATTAAAAATATGATACTCCAGACAGATACTTCTTTGAGGAGATATAAATATTAAAAACTAAAATTGTAGGAAGAGCTCCCAAGTCCTTCTTTTATTATTTGTTTGTTTGATTAACCTGAAACTCTGCAGTGGGAATAGCAAAAGATAGAACTGGGCTCTGGAACTTGGAATACTTTTCCAAGACCTGGAAACATTTGACAGAATTTTGAGACAGAGCATAATTGTTTTCAGTGTTATTTAAAAAAAATCAATAGCCTTTGTTTTTTGAGCAGCCTTAGTTTTATTGAGCAGAAATACAGAGTTTTTGTAAGATTTCCTCCCCCAGTTTCTCCTAGTATTAGCGTCTGACATTAATGTGATATATTTGTTACAACTGATAAGCTAGTGTTGCTATATTAATGTTATTAATTAAAATGCATAGTTGACAGATGGGTTCATCTTTGTGTTTTGTTGTTTTATTACTAAAAATCTATAGCTTTCATTGGTTGTTGAAGCAACAGAACTGCAGTAATGCCACTGCCATGCCCCAAGAGAAAGTGGCTCACGTGATGGAGGATGTGAACAAGTGAGTGGGAGGGAAAAGGCAGATGGAAAGAATAGAAGGCTATGATGCCATTCAGCTCATCAAGGAACCCACTGGAGCCTGATGCCAATTACTTTTAATTGGAGGATAATTGCTTTACAATATTGTGTTAGTTTCTTCTGCACAACAACATGAATTATCTGAAGTATACATACTCCCTCTCTCTTGGACCACCCTCCCACCACCCTCCCCTACCCTATCCCACCCATCAGATTCATCAAGATGTGGATGGACCTAGAGTCTGTCATCCAGAGCAAGGTAAGCCAGAAAGATAAAAAGAATTGTCATATATTAACACACATATGTGGAATCTAGAAAAATGGTACAGGTGAACCTAGTTCAAGGGCAGGAACAGAGATGCAGACATGGAGAATGGACCTCTGGACACAGAGGGGAAGGGGAGCGTGGGATGAACTGGAAGATCAGGTTTGACATAAATACACTACCATGTGCAGAACAGATAGCTAGTGGGAACCTGCAGGGTAGCCAATTACTTTTGTTTCCTAGATATAGGAGGCCCAGAACCTTCAGCATGCCATGCGCTAGATACAGTTCAACCCAGGATTTGTACCTTTTTGTTCCCAGCTTTGCTGAGATACAGTTAACATATAACATTGTGTACGTTTAAGGTGTACAAAGTGATGAACTGGTATTAGTAAATATTGCAGAATGATTGCCACAGAAAGGTAATCATAGAATCATCTTACTATGAAATGCTCTGGCTTTTTATCAAGGGTACTGTAATGAAAGCCATGCAATTATGTCTTCACATTTGGCTAAATCACTGAAAACATTATGTACTGACCCTATACAAAAGTTTACCCATTGGATTTGAACACTAGGAAATGTATCTCTCTTCTCACAGCCTAGTATTCTTCCAATTATAGACAATGACTGATATAGATGCCTCTGCCAAGATGAAGTCTGACCTAAATTTGGTGCTTAACTGCAGCAACTGTTCCTAGACTGTTTTTGATACAACTATTTGCAATAAGTCCCTTTCTTTTTTCTTTTCTTTTTATTGCAAGTGCATGTAATGGTAAAGAGTACAGTGGCTATCAGAACAGTTGGGTACCACCTTGATTTATATGAAGGTACCAAAAGTTTTGTCCATTATAGCTTTGCATCATTAGTGCAAATGTCAACACAGTACAAAAGGCAAATCTCTTAGTATCATTAAGGAAATAGCTGTGACCTATAGACCCCCTAAAAATGTCTCTTGGCAACCCCAAAGTGGTCTATGACCAGACTTTGAGAATTGTTCATGAAAAAAGATAAAACTTCAACCTTTAGTTTGAATCACTTGTTTCTTTGGATAGTCTCCTTTCTTCTCTAGAATGTAAATTCCAGAGAAGTAGCTGTTCTGTTCTCTCTTGTATCTTAGCACCTGGTACTAGACACAGATTAACTGAACCTAAACGACAGAGGATGAGATGGATGGATGGCATCACTGACTCGGTGCACATGAGTTTGGGTGAACTCCGGGAACTGGTGAGGGACAGGGAGGCCTGGTGTGCTGCAATTCATGGGGTCGCAAAGAGTCGGACACGACTGAGCGACTGAACTGAACTGAACTGAATGAAACTGTATAATATAGATAAAAAATATTTTATTACTAAAAATATGGTAAAATAATTTTTTAGAGTGCCTTTGTACAGCATAAACCCATAATATTTCTCACCAAAAATAATCCTATGTTCAAATTTTCATGTCACATATTTTGATAATCAATAATAATTAAAACAATTTAGATCAAATATGTTAGAGGAAATATTATATATTTTTCTATAACATTAAAAAATTACTGCCATTTAAGAGGCAAAGAATTTATAGCCAAAATATATCAGAAAAATATGCTTTAGAGATGTTTAGGCTCTTGTTTAATGAAAATGTTTTTTTATACCTTTTGTGACATTTTTTAAGTTCAAGAACTTTGTATTTTTGCTGTCTTCTAACAAATATTCTTTTCATATCTATATTGATATTGTTCTTAAAGAAGTCTCACTATTATCTATTGTATAAATATTAAGGCCTTAAAGCCAGGATCCACTCCTGCCTAAAATATATCTCACTCCATTGATATCCACTAAATATTGACTGACTGACTGAATGCATTTATTGAGTACTATGTGCATGCGTGCTCAGTTGCTTCAGGTGAGATCCCATGGACTGTAGCCCATAAGACTCCTCTGTCCATGGGATTCTCCAGGCAAGAACACTGGAGTGGGTTGCCATGCCCTCCTCCAGGGAATCTTCCCAATCATGGACTGAACCTGCATCTCCTATACTGAAGGCAGATTATTTACTGCTGAGCTATCTGGGTAGTCCAAAAGTGTTAGTTACTCAGGTGTGTCTGACTCTTTGTGACCTGGTGGACTATAGCCTGCCAGGCTCCTCTATCCATGGAATTCTCCAGGCAAGAATACTGGAATGGGTAACCACTCCCTTCTCCAGGGGATCTTATAATAAAACCTAAATCCCTAATCTTTTTTTAAAAGATTTTTTTTTAATATAGACAATTTTTAAGTCTTTATTGAATTTGTTACAATATTGTTTCTGTTTTATGGTTTTGGTTTTTTTTTTTTTTTTTTTTGGCCAAGAGGCATATGGGGTCTTAACTTCCCAACCAGGGATCAAAACAACACCACCTTCATTTGAAGGCAAAGTCTTAATCTCTGGACCACCATGGTGCTGTGCTCAGTAGCTCACTCATGTCTGACTTTGTGGCCCCAAGAACTGTACCCTGCCTGGCTCTTCTGTCCATGGAGATTCTTCAAGCAAGAGTACTGAGTGGGTTGCCACACTCTCCTCCAGGGGATCTTCCCAACCCAGGGATCAAACTCCAGTGTCCTGCATTGCAGGCAGATTCTTTACCATCTGAGTTACCAGGGAAGACCCTGAAACACCAGGGAAATCTCCCTAATCAGTTTTATTGATTGATGATTTTAAAAAATGATATAAGCCATGTATTTCAAGGAGAATTATCTTTATACTAAAACAGTGGAATGACTATTGGAAAGGGACAATTGACAAGCAATATAGATAGTAAAACTCACGGAACAGAGTGTGGATTTGCATATATTAAGTGCTTGACAGTTTCAAGCAGTGTGACTTTCCAGACCAAAACCCCAAATTTCAAGAAATCTGTATTTCACATGTTACCAGGAGGACATTTTTATAATAGCAGATTTGAGTTCATAATTATCTGTGGAATGCCTTGAGTGCTCCTACTTAGAAACCATTTACCTAAATATAGAATAAGAATTTGAAAAAAAAAAAAGGATAATTTTGCATTCAATTATAATTAGAGCAGTAAGTGTACAAGAATACCTACTAGGTAAGGAAGCAAATGAACTAAAGAATCTGATTAAAGAGCTTTTTAAAGTTCTTAAAGAGGAAAAATAAATTACTTTTTGATGTAGTCTTTATATCAAGTACCATCTTTTCTTAATTTAAGGACTGCATTCTTACTTTCTTATTTACTGGCCATGAGGTTGCTTTTGAGTTTAACATACTGTACAGGAGTTATAACTGATTTAGAGCCAAAAATTCATATTTGAATTCTACTTCTTCCATGGGGCATTGACCAAGTCATCTAACCATTCCAAGCCTCATTATCTTCAGTTGAAATGTATGGGACTCTCCTCAGTGATGTGTAGGGATCTCTTTGCACTCTACTGATTTTGAGAAGCATCTTCTACAGACTAAGTTGAGCAAAAGTGTGTTGACAATAGTTATTAAATAAAAGAAAAAATTGAGGAGAATGAAAGTAAGGATAAAGGAAATATGAGACTAAAATATTCAGATTATATATTTAGAAAGGATTTTTATGAAATCATAAACTACTGCTTTAAAGACCTTGGAAGAGAATAGAAAGATCTTTATATATGGCTGCTATTCGCCTCCTGTAACACCCTATATGTACCCATATCATCTAATTTATCACATTTTACATTTTAATTTGTTTACTGATTCATTTCCTCTATCTATAAACTCCTGGAAGTTGGGGCAACTGTGTCATGTTCATCACTGATTCCCTAGTAAATACTTAACCCTGTGCTGAACACACAGCAAAGACTCCGTAAATATTTGTTGAATGAGGAAGTAATTTCTTTCTTTTCAGTATTAATACCACTTAAATGCCCATTTTTGATTTTGCAGAGAACATCACTAAAGAGAGTACATCAGTTCATTTAGAATCAGAGTGAGCAAACTGCAGCCTGTAGGTCAAATCTGATCAACCATCTATTTTTATAAATAAAGTTTTATTGGAACACAGTCACACTCATTTGTTTACATGTTGTCCATGGCTGCTTTTTCCCAACAGTGGTAAAGTTGAGTACTTGGGATGAAGCCTGAGTAGTCTGCAAAGCCAAAAACTTTAATCGCTGAGCTTTCATAGAAAAAGGTTGCTAACCTCTGGTCTGGAGTTGTAAACAGATCATGAATGAATGAATGAAAGTCACTCAATCATGTCTGACTCTTTGAGACCCCATGGACTGCAGTTTGCCAGGCTCATCTGTCCATGAAATTCTCCAGGCCAGAATACTGGAGTGGGTATCAGCACTCTTCTCCAGGGGATTTCCCAATCCAGTCAACAAACCCAGGCTTTCCACATACAGGTGGAATCTTTACTGTCTAAGCCACCAGGGAAGCCCCAGATAATAACTACTTAAAATAAGGTGACTTAAATCAATAGTAAAAGTCTGACATAATATTATTGTTCTTCAAACTTAGTTTTGTAATGATCACAATGTTATAAAAGAACCATTTTGCAGTTAATGCTTCTTTTATCATTTACAAGTCAAGATCTAGCCTTCTTTTCTCCCTGTATTTGAAATTTGATATTTAAAAGCACATAGCACTAATCTGGCCTCTAAAAATCCATACCTCCCCACACAAGTGATGCCTTTCATTCATCACTTAAAGAAATTTATTCTTCTCTCTGGTTTCAGTGAGTTGGCTGCCTGATGTCCATCTTTCACATTAGGATGCCCAGCAAGCCTTTCATCACCAGAGGCATCACACTCACTTTCTTACTATTTCTTCTGCAATGATGCTAACTTTCATGATTTATGAAGAAAGCTAAACAAAAAATTATTCAGAAAATACCATAGCAACTAGGCTACAGAGAAAGAACATGATATATACTTATTTGAAAGTCCCTTGACAGGTGGTAAGAGCAACAAACAATAGAATTAAGAAACTGTTTCCATTCTGGGAACATGGTAAAGGGAGCCCAAATTTCATGATCACAATGTTCTTTCTTGACTTAAATGCCTTAGATAGAGGTACTTAGGAAGGCCAATAAGACCATCAATTAAATTCTAATAGAAGATGAGGGAATGACTCTCAGAGGCCTTGGATGTTGGCCAGTACATCAGTCCAAGCCATAGTAACTGGGCTGGCTCCTGGGCTCTGAGCTCCTTTCATAAAATGTAACTGATCAGTAAAAGATACTGCGATCTAATTAAGAAAGCGAGGATAAACATGTGGGAGTAAATGTTTATAAAACACAAAAGCACAGCCCTCTGCTGAAGTTCCTGGAAAAAATATGCAAAAATTTTTATTTTGAAAAACTTTCATAGTAGAATGAGCACTATGAAATGTTTCTCTGAATAAATAAGCATTTTTGAATATCTTAGGAGACCTACTGCTGAAATACACAACAGATATTTTAAGAATAATTTATAACTTTTTCATCATTTGAAACAACTGAATTATTAAAAGAAGGGAAGAAGTCTAATGTGTGTAACATGTATGTCAAAGTACTAAGTTCATTAACATCAAGAAATTTCTTATCATTTTGGTGGTGTCAGATGTTCGAGGAGAAGGCAGTGGCACCCAACTCCAGTATTCTTGCCTGGAAAATCCCATGGACAGAGGAGCCTGGTGGGCTGCAGTCCATGGGGTCACGAAGAGCCGGACATGACTGAGCAACTTCACTTTCACTTTTCCCTTTCCTGCATTGGAGAAGGAGGTGGCAAATCACTCCAGGGTTCTTGCCTGGAGAATCCCAGGGACAAGGGAGCCTGGTGGGCTACCATCTATGGGGTTGCAGAGTCAGCCATGACTGAAGTGACTCAGCAGCAGCAGCAAGTGTTCAAGAACAATTGTAAGGAGAATCCTTGTTAACGATCTAGCTGGAGACAACTTTACTGTCTAAAAAGCCTAGTCTCAAAGGAGAGTCTTATATTCTTATCTTGTTTTCTTTCTAATGTGGAATTTGGATGCTCTCCTTCAATAAAGATTCAGTGCATTTTCTGTGTACATAAAAATTTAAGTAAGATATATAAAAAATAAAATATTTATTTGTGTTCTCTTTTGTGTCAGTTATTAAAAATATATGTGGAAATACTGTCTATTATATCTCCCAGATCTCTCCCTATAGTTTCCAGTGAGGAACAATTTCTTTGAGACTACGATAAGGAATAAGTTTGTATTCATTGTTACCTTATAAGGCTTGAGTAACTTTTTATATTTCTCTCATCCCTCTGCCTCTCAGGAAACTTAAGGCTAAATTTTATAGTGAAATGTAACAGCTACATTTCCCTCCTATTTGTCATGCCAGCTTTTATCTCTTTTCCAAATTTGATTTGTCCCTTGTCCTGCTCTCTTCCTCCAATTTTTTTAAACTTAATTTTATTGTCATGGTTTTATAAGATACTTTAAATTATTTTTCTCTGTTAAGGAGATAAATGAGTAATGAAGTCACACCAGCATCAATCAAATACGCACGTGGGTTCCTGTAAAGAAATTAGTTTTCCACTCTGTTGGTACTCTTCTGCTTATGAGCCAAATGAACTCCTGCTTATTCTTCAAGGCTGAGCTCATGTGTCCCCCTAACTGTTCCCTCCCCTGCATCTCATCTAGGAAGCAGAGTCCATCCTTTTACAGTAGTACCATCCTTCCTTCTGCGGGTTCACCCATCATACAGCATCTTTCTGTTTGTATCTGCCTCTTCTCACAGCTTATCAGGCTCTTTTGAGCAATGTTTGCATTTTTTCATGCTTCTATGGTGGCTTCTCAGGTAGCTCAGAGGGTAAAGAATCTGCCCGCAATGTGAGAGACCCAGGTTTGATTCCTGGGTTGGGAAGATCTCCTTGAGAAGGAAATGGCAACCCACTCCAGTATTTTTGCCTGGAGAATTCCATGGACAGAAGAGCCTGGTGGGTTATAGTCCATGGGGTCGCAGTCAGACATGACTGAGCAACTAAAACCACAACATGCCCAATATCTAGTCTTCATGATCCTTTTAAAGCCCAACACCAGGCAAAGGGTATATATTAATCATTGTGTGTAGATGACAAATCGATCAATGAATTAGAAAACTATAAAAAAAATATGATACCTTGGAAGGCTTATGAGGATAGTGAATACATTGGTGAGCAAGCTTCCACTGTGTTTCCTCCATGAAACCAACACCATGCTCTGAGCCGATGCACAAGAGGAGGATTTACCAGGGAGATGAAACTCCGTTGTGTAATACCTTCAAGGAGTTTACTGTGCTGAGGACAGTAAGACTAATCTGGGTTGGAGTGAGTTGGATAATTTTTAAGACTTGAAATAGTCTTAACAATATTCATCAGAGTCTTCATTCAGAATAGAATGGCAGAACAGAGTAAGCAATGATATGAAGACAAAACAATGAACACGGTTTATCCAAGGAATGATGAGAAAGTCTGTTTAAAACACTTAAAGGTGAGTGATAATAAAAAGAGTGTGCACAATATGTTTAAATCAGTGATTATGTGGGAGAATAGAAGGTAGGAACTGGATTATATGAGAGCCTTAAGATTCATATAGAGTGATATTTGATATACGTAAAAAGTATAGTTCACTTTTGAACAAGGGGGTGGCTTAACGAAAAGTAGATTCATTTGGCATTAGCAAAAATAATAAATTAGATCAGTTTGAAACAGAGGTAGGGTGATTATATTGGTAACAGTAGAAATCCTGATATGGGAAAGGAAAGGTCTAGATTAAAATCCTTATTAGTAGAAGCATAAGCTTCTATCTGGAAAACATTTTAAGGCAAGAATCTTGAGCCTTGGTAGATGAAAAGGGATATGTAAGTCATGAGCCACAGTTTGTTAATTACAAATAAAAATCTTACCATACCAATACTGAGAATTAATAAACATAATACATGCTATGCTAGTGTAAATCTTTAAAATTGTAAATCAGTAGGGAGAATTAATTCCCATGGAATGGGATGCATAATGATATATGATAATACTTGACTTTTTCCTGTAATAATTTAACACAGAGAATAATTCAAGCTCATCATTATTTTAATGTTGATGATTTGTAAAGATGTGGTTTATGGACTTTGCAAATGATTATAGCAGAATTATTAATCTATGCATAACATTGCAACCCAGGAAAAGGTTTGTAATAATTTGGTAGGACTGACATAAAAAAATACTAATGAGTGAGTGGCTTCAACTATAGAAATCTATGTTCTCATAGTTCTTGGGGCTAGAAGTTCAAGATTAAAGTGTTAGCAGGTTTAGTTTTGAGATCGCTCTTCTTAGCTTCAGATGACCTTCTTCTCATTGTGTCATGATGACCTTTTTCCTTGCACCTGCACTCCTGTGTTCTCTTCCTCTTCCTACAAGGAAACCAGGCCTATTGGATTAGGGTCCCATGCTATTGGCCTCAGTTTTTACTTAATCACCTATTTAAGGACTCTTTCTCCAAATATAGTTAAATTCTGCTATACTAAGGATTGAGACCACAGTGTTTGAATTTTTGTTGTTGTTCAGTTGCTCAGTTGTGTCTGACTCTTTTGCAACCCCATGTGCTGTGGTCCACCAGGCTCCTCTGCCCATGGAATTTTCCAGGCAAGAATACTGGAGTGGTTTACCATTTCATTTTCCAGGGTATTTTCCTGACCCAGGGATCAAACCCTCATCTCTTGTGTGTCCTTCATTGGCAGGTGGATTCACTACTACTGAGGCACCAGGGAAGCCATGTGAATTCTGGGGTAACACAGTTAAGCCAATAATATCCTGCCTTTAAAATTCATAATCTTCTCATGTGCAAAAGACACTCACCTGATCCCCAAAGTCTTAACCCATTCCTGCATCAACCCCAAGTCTGTATCTCATCTAAATACCACCTAAATCAAGGGTGGTTGGAACTCAGGGAATGATTTATCCTGAGACAGAAATCCTCTCCATCAGTGGATCTGTGAAACCGAAGAAGTCATCTGCTTCCAATAATGGTGGCATCTACATAGGATAAGCATTCCCATTCCCAAAGGGAGCAGAGAGGAGAAAGGGTTCACGAGTTCGAGCAAGTCCAAAACCTGGCAGGGAAAATGTCATAAGATTTTAAGGCTTGAGAATAACCTTCTTTGGTGCAATGCTCTGTCCTCTGTGTCCACTGGGGTGACACACCCACCTTCTGGGCCCATTTTGGTGGTGTCATTGCCCCTTGTCCTGGGCAGTGGTCTGACCTATTGGAAACAGGGAGGTGGCCCCAAGCTCTGAAACCTAGGAGGAGATGGCTTTGCCCTTGCCCAGCCCTGTGGTGGCAGGGGCAGCCCTGCTGATTTCTGAATCACCTTTGGGGTTACTTCTCCCCACCCCTTTTTTTGGGAAGGATTCTACTTGTTTGCAGCTGGATAGCCTTAATATCCTGTTATCTAGAATCCAAGATGCCCAGAAGCCTGCCTTCATTCTGTCCCCTCTTTACCCTCTGTGGTCCAAGCTAGTGGTATTTAGGCTGGTCTAACCTCTCTCTGCTCCTGGCTTCTGCTGAGACCACTGTTTAGAATCATGACCCACACTCACAGTCTTTTCATGGAGTGATTGTCTAGCCATGCCATTCATGATCTCTCTAGAACTTTCTAGAACTGCAATACAGTCAGGGTGAGAATGTTCTGATTCTTTCATTCTCTTCCTTGTCTTTTTCTTTTTAATTGGAAGGTCATTGATTTACAAAATTGTGTTGGCCTCTGCCATACATCAACATGAATCAGCCATAGGTTTACACATGTCCCCTCCCTCTTGAACCTCTCTCCCACCTCCCACTCAATCCCTTTCTTCTAGGCTGTCACAGAGCCTCCTGTGTCACACAGCAAATTCCCACTTGCCATCTATTTTACATATGGTAATACTATCCTCTTAATTCAAGTTCTGGTTCTTTTTCTTAACAATTCCTCCTTCATTTTATCTCTCTCCTTTCACTTTTTACTGTAAGCAGCAAGGAGATACCAGCTGCACCTTGAATCCTTTGCTTAGAATTCTCTTCAGCTTAATATCTGATGTCATCATTCACAAGCTCTGCCTTCCACAAAACAATGGAATACAATTCAGCCGAGTTCTGTGCTGCTCCATAGCAAGGATAATGTCTTCTCCAGTTTCCGATGATATGTTCCTGATTTCTGTCAGAAACCCGATGAGAATCAGGTTGCACATCCATATTCCTGCCAATGATCTCTTCGAGGCAATCTAGGCTTTTTCTAACACACATCTCATTCTTCCAGCCTCTGCCAGTTACCCAGTTCCAAAGTCATTTCCACACATTCAGGTTTTTGTTACATAGCATACCACTTCTCAGCACTACAGTTGTGAGTAAATGGGTGTGTGCCCAGTACATGGGTAGCTTAAAGAATAGAAAATTAATTTTTTCACAGGTCTGGAGATTCAAAGTCCTAGATGAGGGTGTTTCAGGTTTGTTTTCTCCTGAGGCTCTCTCTTTGGCTTCCAGTTGGCCTTCCATCTCCTCACAGAGCACTTTCTGTGAGCACCTACACCCCTGGTATGTCTTACGTGCTTACAAAGCCATCGGTCCTATTGCATTAGAGCTAGCCCCAGTCCCCTCGTTTTAACTTAATAACCTCCTTAAGAACACCAGAGCTTCTGAAGTCAGAACATGCGTCAAAATTAAAGCCACAATTACAACTACGAATTTTTTGAATCTGCCCTAATCTTTCACTTTTGGACATCTGATTTCCTTTCAGAGACTGAGATTGTTTAAGGTTATGATGAACTAGAAAGAAGAAACAGAAAACCAAATATATCAAGTTGTACACATTAAATATCTATCACTTAAAGGAATTCTTGGGCATATATATCAAATCATCATTGATATGTACGCATATATCAAAACTCACCATGTATATTTTAAGGATCTCACAGTTTTGTCAATTATATATCAATAAAGCTGAGAAATTAATATCTAAAACAAACAAACAAACAAAAAACTTTTCTACAAATGTGGTTGCCTTCTGAGGTACTAGGAAATGGGATGTCAGCATATTAATTTTCGGGGAACACAATACATACCATAATAGGATTTACACCGTATATTTTCAACACAATAGTCTGTTTCATTTCTTCTTTGATTTCCAATGTGTACCAAATGCTTCTTCATATGATATAAAATTGTTTTCAGAAACCCAAAGGACCTCAAAATATATGCTAATGTTACCCAACTAATTGTTCTTTTTCTTTCTCTGTGATCACTAATTTGAGTCTCCTGAGTTTACACAATTTTTACCTCCATATTAATGCACATTTTATCCTCTTTCTTACAGTAAAAAAAAGATCCCAAATTAATTTTTTCAGATTATAAACATATTGCCTTTAACTATTTATACTTTTTTAGTGTATCTGTTTTTAATTGAAGGATAATTGCTTTATAATAGTGTATTGGTTTCTGCCATACATCAACATGAATCAGCCATAGGTATATAACTTATGTCCCCTTCCTTTTGAACCTCCCTCCCACCCCATCTCACCCCTCTAGGTTGTCACAGAGCATTATGTTTTGATTTATTTATTTTTTTAAAAAAAGACTGTTAATTGTCATGTATGGGCTTGAGCATGTTACTTAATCATTCTGTATCTCTGCTTTCTGTTCTATGAGGTAGAATACAATTACTGACCTGTTAATGCTGCTAAGAAGACTAAGATACAATGTGTGAATATGTATGCAGTGGGTTTGGCTCCTTTCTCACTTTATGCCCCCAACTTTTCTTAAAACCTAAGAACATTAACAGGGCCTGTTCTCAGATCAAAATCCAATAGCATAAGATCCCTGTTGAGAGCAACGATTACTACACTGTGATGATGATTCCTCATCACTTTTGACGTTTGTAAACCTGTTTGTTGCTGAATTAATTGTCCTAGATCTCTGCAGCTTGTTCACATCTTATATGTATCTTTAATTTTTCTAGTATTGCTTCTGCCACATCAGTTTACCAGCTGTCACTTTTTATCAAAATCAATAAAACTTGTTCTAGCAGCCTCCCACACTTTAATTTGCTGTTTCAAATAACTTGGGAGCTGGAAAATCAGATGATCAAGCCTACTGGAATTTGGGGAGATGAAGGGGAGCAATCATTAGTAAATCCCAACTCCAAATTCAGTGCTATGCTGCTGATTTACCTAATTACATCATTCGATCATTATAACAACCCAGGGATAAGGAACTAAGATTGCTCTTATTTTGTTGATGAGGAAACTGAAACTTTAGGAAGCAATTTGTTCAAGGACATATATGTAGGGAGGAATAGAGTCATTACCTGAGATCAGATCTTGTAATTCCTGGCTCAGTTCATTTACATTAAATACCCTGAAGTGAGATATTCCTGCGGTAGATTACTAAAGGCCCCAAGCTTGTTGCACCATATTTATTTAGTTATGATTCTGTCTCATACCACTTTTCTCAAAGATCTTAGGTAACTTTTATGATATTTCACTAAACACCTTAGCAATTTAGTTCTCTGTCAATTTATACAGAGTAAAATTTAATCATGACATATGACTACTCAATGAAATATTATTCAACAGTAATAAAAAAACAGCTGATGTCTATTGAGTAGTTACTCCCTATCAGTTTCCATCTCTTGTTCTTTACTTTAAATTAATTTTTATTGGAATATAGTTGCTTTACAATGTTGTGTTACTTTCTACTGTAGAGCAAATGAATCAGCTATATGTATACATATACTCCCTCTTTCTTGGATTTCCTTCCCATTTAGGTCACCACAGAGCATAGAGTAGAGTTTCCTGTGCTATACGTATTTCTCATTTTATACTATTTTATACATAGTATGAATAATGTATATATGTCTGAAAGGTTGTTGTTGATCTACGCAAAGACGCCAGGATTCTTGGCCTCCGAAGAAGAATTCAATCCAGGGCCAGAGATGAGGCTTGATCGCTCAGAGCTTTTGTGTAATAAAGTTTTATTAAAGTATAAAAGAGATAGAGAAAGCTTCTGACATAGGCATCAGAAGGGGGTAGAAAGAGTACCTGCTTGCTAGTGTTAGCAATGAAGTTATATGCTCTCCAGTGAATCCAAAGAATATCTGGAGGTTGTAAAGACCTCACCAGACCTACTCCCATAATTTACATTTTAAGATAACAGAATTAGCCAGAAGGTTTAATCCAGAGACTGTCCTCAGGCAGGATATATTATTGTTATATAGACCTACTCCCATACTTTACATTTTAAGATAACAGAATTAGCCAGAAGGTTTAATCCAGAGACTGTCCTCAGGCAGGATACATTATTGTTGTATAATCCTAAGGAATGTAGAGGAAACAATAGTTTGTCCTTTCTTCCTCCTTGAGAATTTCAGACCTCTCTCTCCTGGGACCCTGGACTTCTTATCAACCTGCCAAGGAAATGACTCTCTCACGTCCATCCCAATCTCCCACTTCATCCCAGCTCTGTTTCCGCTGTTGGTGTCTGTATGTTTGTCCTTCACATTTGTTTCTCTACTTCTGCTTTGCAAATAAGATCATCTATACCATTTTTCTAGATTCCACAGATATGCATTAAAATATGATAAAATATGGTTAAAATATGAAATTTGTTTTTCTCTTTCTGACTTACTTCACTCTGTATGCCAGTCTCTAGGTCCATCCAAGTCTCTACAAATGACCCACTTTTGTTCCTTTTTGTGACTAATATTCCATTGAGGATGTGTACCACATCTTCTTTATCCGTTCCTCTACTGATGGATATTTAGGTTGTTTCTGTGTCCTGGCTAATGTAAGTAGTGTTGCAATGTCCATCCCATGTTCTTTACATTTACTTTACTTGGATTATCACATTCAATCTTCAGAATCACTCTGGGAAGTAAATACTGTTATTAATGTTATACCTATTTTGTAGGTGAAGCTGAGGTCACACATAGTTATTTGCCAATCAGCCAGTAACCAATGGAGCTGGGATTCAAATCCAGCCAGCTGAGACCAGTAGAAGACCTGAAAACAAAGATGGTGCCTTTAGCATATTCTTCAGAACAGAAGAATGTTCCAAAAGTGTTATCAAATATTCACTAAAGATTCAGATTCATTGAGAAGAAAATATTGTACCTTGCTGAGTTCAGTCTCAGGAAACCAAGAGTAGTGATATAAAGTTGTGGGTAGAAGCAGAGCACTGGAAAATGGAAACTACATGTTCATTTTTAGATTGATATACAGACTCTCCCCTGAGACTGCTGAATGGTGAGGTTTCTGAATTTCATTTGTAACTCACCTAAATGCATAGCTTTCTATAGCTTTATACTGTTAACCCCAGAATTGTTAGTGACCAAAATTTTTCTCTGTACTTTCCTTAGGGAGGAAGATTCTGAGGCTCAGTCTGTCTGGTCTGTTTTCTTAACTCTTTGGCTGCTTCCTTCACTAATTCTACCTTTGTTTTGGTAGATGGGCTTCCTACCACCTATATAGCTACTCCTTTTTTTCCTTCCTTTTTTTTTTTTTTTTTTTTTGCTTTCAAGGTCATTACATCTGTGATACCTGGTTCACAGTCATCTTCTCTTTCCCATTTTCTGCCTAAATCTGTGAAGACTCAAGTTCTCAATTGAAGTTGAATTGCCGGGAGAAATATCAATAACCTCAGATATGCAGATGACACCACCCTTATGGCAGAAAGTGAAGAGGAACTCTTGATGAAAGTGAAAGTGGAGAGTGAAAAAGTTGGCTTAAAGCTCAACATTCAGAAAACGAAGATCATGGCATCCGGTCCCATCACTTAATGGGAAATATATGGGGAAACAGTGGAAATAGTGTCAGACTTTATTTTGGGGGGCTCCAAAATCACTGCAGATGGTGATTGCAGCCATGAGATTAAAAGATGCTTACTCCTTGGAAGAAAAGTTATGACCAACCTAGATAGTATATTCAAAAGCAGAGATATTACTTTGCCAACTAAGGTCCGTCTAGTCAAGGCTATGGTTTTTCCAGTAGTCACGTATGGATGTGAGAGTTGGACTGTGAAGAAGGTTGAGCGCCGAAGAATTGATGCTTTTGAACTGTGGTGTTGGAGAAGACTCTTGAGAATCCCTTGGACTGCAAGGAGATCCAACCAGTCCATTCTGAAGGAGATCAACCCTGGGATTTCCTTGGAAGTAATGATGCTGAAGCTGAAACTCCAGTACTTTGGCCACCTCATGCGAAGAGTTGGCTTACTGGAAAAGACTCTGATGCTGGGAGGGATTGGGGGCAGGAGAAGGGGACGACAGAGGATGAGATGGCTGGATGACATCACTGACTCGATGGATGTGTCTGAGTGAACTCCGGAATTTGGTGATGAACAGGGAGGCCTGGCGTGCTGCGATTCATGGGGTCACAAAGAGTCGGACATGACTGAGTGACTGAACTGAACTGAACTGAACCCACTCTACAAAGTTCATTGATTTCTTTAATTTTACCCATCCTTCACTAACCTAGACTAGGACCTTATTATGTAGCACATTCTTAATCCCACATCTGTAAACATACTAATTATCTTTATAACTTTATTATTACCTTATCTTCACTATATTGGCTCATCTAGCTCAAAAAGCCCACCTCTTTAATCTTTCCTTTTCCCCCTCATTCCCAATCCCCAGTCATTCCTTTTAACTTCATACTTCCAACTCATTTCTCCCTCTTTTTCTTCTCCAGCCACACAAACCACATATTCCAATTTTTTTTTTCATTCTTTAAATATCTTTATCCCACCATTTTACATTATTTACTTTCTGGTCTTATCACTTAAATATGCTTTACAAAACTCCTTATTCTGAATTAACATGAACACCCAACTTCTTTCCTACATCCTGCCTGCTACCAGAGAAAAGCCAAGAGCAGCATGACTGTGCACAGCTCCCAGTTTATCATCTTCATCCTGAGCCATTGGTAGTTAACTTCTCTCATTCTTCACAGTAGCTATTTTCTACCCTTTCCTCCTCCCTTTCCCCTATTCCTTCCCTATTCCCTACCTTTGCCCTATTCACTTTCAGTAGTTACACTGCTTTCCTTTCTTAGGAAAAAAAAAAAAAAAATAGAAGTTACCAGGCCTGAATAACTCCTTTATTTAATTTATTTTCTTAAGGTCTCAGAGAAAGGGGTATCCACTCTCAAAACCAGAGTCAGTTCTTCCATCTGTGTTGGAGACTCATAGCCCATCTCCATCAGAATCTTACTCCACTGTTAACCTAATTTATCAACTGCATCTCCAACCTTTTTGTAGAATTCAGGCCATGGTCTGCATAGCATCTGTGTCAGTGTCTCCACCAGCATTTTCCTGCAGATGAAATCTCTTTGGTATTGTTACTGTTCTGAGCCAAATCTTCCAAACAGGCTAAAACTCCATGATGCCAAAACATGTGTGAGTATTTGTGCAGGCACACACATGCATTTGAGTGTGTGTATATGTAACAGAGAGAGAGAGAGAGGGAGAGAGAAAAAGAGATGAGGGAGGAGATTGGGGCCACATCTATGTTTTCTGCTAATTCTTTTAAAATTTAAACTCAAGGCCTATTTGCAACTAATAGCCAAACCCTTGAGTCCAGAGATCTCATTTGCATCAGAAGTATATAAAATAATAAAATTGCTATCAATATATGAGTCTCAAATATGTAGACATTAAACAGATAAACTGACACAATAATTTTGCCATCAATTATACATGAAAGAATTTAATAAATCTTTTAAATGAAATGGCTTTCTAAATTAAACTTTACAAGTCTGCAACATATGTTTTCATGTTTTGTTTTTGATCTCAGATGTATCTATAACATAGATATATACAGATTTATATCTGTACTAGAAACTTTATTATATCAATGTATGTTGGTATATATCTGTATTATATCAGTAGAATGAAGGATTAAATGGTTAAAAAAAAAAAAGTCTGGTTATATATTACCATCAGTAAACCTACCCATGAGCACATGTCATTTTTTTAATTGAAACTTAAGTAATAATTTTGTTCAGATGCTAAGTCATGCCTGATTCTTTGTCACCCATGGACTGCAGCATGTCAGGCTTCCCTGTCCTTCACTATCTCACAGAGTTTGCTCAAACTCATGTCCATTGAGTCAGTGATGCCATCCAACCATCTCATCCTCTATTGCCCCCTCCTCCTCTTGCCCTCAATCTTTCCCACCATCAATAGCATTAAAGAATATATGTAGTATAATGAGAAATTCCCTGTAAAATATTTAAGAGCTTATATTGAACTCACCATAACCTTGTCTACCAAAAAAAAAGACAAATTTTCTTTCACAGCCATGAGAATGATGACTCGAGGCATAAATTTCATAATGGAGAACCTCAAATAATTAAACATTAATAAATCCTGAAGGGCAATTCTTTAGGATGGAAAATATGTGAGCAAGATAAATACTAGTCTTAGGCAACTCCCCCTCCACCCCCAAACACCCATTCCTTGCCTATTTTCACTGGCTTAAGAACAAAATAGAGCCCAGAGGACACTTATGTTTGGCCTCTATCATGTGAAATCAAGCATGAAATATAATTATTATGGGCATCACCCCAAAAAGGAACAGATATTAAGTGGAAAAATAGTCTTATTTTTAGATCAATAAAGCAAGGGAGTTTGGAGCCACAGAATAAAATGAAAAAAGAACAATGGTGTGTGTGGGGGTGGTGTTAGGAGGATGTGAAGGGAGGCAGGGCTTCCTTTGATAAGAATAATCTAGAATCATATGGGAGGCAGCTTTCCAGCCATGAGATCCCAATAGAGCTGCAACTTGAAGAACAACAGGCAGGACTGAATAATCCCCTGAAGATGCAGTACAAGTAAAACCGTGGCCTGGCCCAGGAGTGAGTTGTGAGTCAATTCAGTCTATGTCACTTTCAAAGCAGTCACCCTATCTACTTGCCTTATGCCCCAAATCCTGGATGCATTCTCCACATCACTAGGAAATCTAAAATCCGTCCTCTTGAGGAAGGAGTGTAAAGGACAGGAAGAACTAGCTGTCAGCCTTAGAGGTTGTATAAAGCAAGGACTGGATGATCAGCTCAGGGAGCAGGGAGGGAGGCCCTCTAGAAATTCAGGCCCACTGAAGATCATGCACACCCACACCCAGGCTGCTCTCGAAGTACCTGTGGTACCAGGAAGAGGGTAATGGGCACAAACATTTGGGTCAAGGAATGGAGGAGGGGCAGGCGGACAATTTATCAGGGGGTAAAGTATGATCCTGGACATTTCATCCAAAGACATTTGTGAACACCATAACCTCTCTTCTCCAGATTCTGTTCAAAAAGAAATGCTATACCCCCTTCCCACCAAATCAATTTGGGAAAAAATGATGGATAATATGCTTCTCATGCTTGCAGCTCAATTCTGAGGAAGTTTCCATATAAATGGAGAAGGAAATGGCAACCCACTCCACTATTCTTGCCTGGAGAACCCCATGGACGGAGGAGCCTGGTAGGCTACAGTCCACGGGGTCGCAAAGAGTCGGACATGACTGAGCAAATTCACTTTCGCTTTCCATATAAATAGGATTTATTATTATTACAATTCTGGTTGCCCAGGTTTCTTAATAAGGTTCAGAAATTGTGCTAGGAGCACTGGGGTAAGGTGGTTATGAAAAGTTTCAGGAATACTGCAGGCTGCCTACAGAGTGGGCTTTGGAAAATATTTTCATTTCCCTCTGTCCTTTATTCATTTTCCTGACACAAAAATGAACTTTGAAAATGACGGCATCTGTGGTCATCCATCAAAAGACTGGGCCTCAGACCATCTGTGAGAATTCTTTGTAAAATGAGATTTTGTTTGAAAACTTCTGCTTAGGTGCAAAAAAAAAAAAAAAAAAAAAATCCCTGAAAAGGTTAAAACCATAGAGAGTCACATTTGGTGGCTAAAATTAGGCTTGTTCCTATTAGCAAAGGCCAGAACCCACGATGGGGAAACGGGAAGGCACCTTTGTGAAAAACATCCTAACCTTTTCATCCTGGCTGGATTCCTCAGGAGCAGCAGCCATGACGTGTCCCGCTTTCCGGTAGGCCTTCTCATCTTCTGCGCCATCTTCCTTTAATGTTTGGAAAGGCCATTAAAAAAAATAATAAAATAACTGTCTAACTGAGGTTCTCCACTTAAATATCCTTCTCATGAGGTTTTAAAACAGAAAATATGATCCTTGGTAGTATTTCATGTCTGTATGTAACTTTTACCCCCCCGTCATAGCTAGAAATAAAAGTGTGTGGCAACTTCTCTGAGCCATTCCCTTTGAACACCTGAAAACCTGAGGAAAATAACTTCAGTGCCTTCTCACATTCTTAAGGCTTTGTGTGTGTGTGTTCTTAGACGTGTCAGACTGTTTGCGATCTCATGGAGTGTAGCCCACCAGGTTCCTCCACCTGTGGAATTCTCCAGGCAAGAATACTGGAGTGGGTTGCCATGCCTTTCTCCAAAGGATCTTCCTGACCCAAGGATGGAACCTGGGTCTCCTACATTGCCAGGTCTCCTGTGTCATTGATGTGATGTTTTGACATATGTATCCATTGGGAAATGATGACCAAAACCAAGGTAACTAACAAATCCATTACTTAACACAGTTTCCTGTGTGTGTATGTGCGTGTGTGTGTGTGTGTGTACGTGACAAAGACACCTGAGATATATTCTCTTGCAAATTTCGAGTAACTATAGTCACCATGTTATACATTAGGTAGCCAGACCACATTCAACTTAGGTGAAAATCTGTGCCCTTTGACCAATATCTTCCCATTTTCTCCAGGTGCAGTAGTGTTTGTTGAAAAATAATTTTCATCAAATTACAGAGAGAAGAAAAAAAAAAAAACATATCAGTAGCACATCGCTGCAAGCAGAAAATATCTCCAGGGAAGCAATCAATCTGCAGCTCTGATACAAGAGGAAAGCCAATGGTATTTATTTCATCAAGACATCTTTATAAAAATGGAGAAATTCAGCATGTGAATCATGGCAGCCTCTCCCAAATAATCAAAATATTCTGTGAGCCTGAGAGTTAACCAGAGAGGGATTACTAATCAAACAGCCCTTCTTCTCTTATGTTCTAAATTGGAGTAAGTTTCAACCACCTGAAATGCTTTTTTTAGCAGTGCTCTCTTTTTTTGAGCTGAGGAAATACAATTGCTACCATAGTCTCCTTAGAGAATTAAAATCAGTCTTAGTTTATAGTTTTTGTGGTAATAACAGTTTTAGTTTTAGTTAAATTATCTCAGAGATCATCACATGGAAACCTTTTAACAAAACAAATCAGGATGTTTTGTTTTTTTCAGATGTTGGATACATGCCCCTCTCTCCTTCTGCTCTCTAACATAACAAGGATAACAGGAAACAGAAGTGTGAACTCACACTTCAATAAAATTGGAGACATTGGTAACCAGCACTATTAATACATTGTATGTAGAAACACTGCCAAATGTAGTGAAGGTCAAATGAAGATGGAGGAAGATGCTGAGAAAGCATGCCTGGAGCTAGAATTTCAAGCAATGGGGCAGAACATAGTTCTTCAAAGCAAGTTTTATGAATTTAACCAAGTGATCAGAGTGAATGTCAACCATAATGGTGAAGGTCGACATCATGGGCCTCCTGAGAAAGGCACAACATCACTTATTCCTGTTCTTTCTCCCTAAAAAGCCCTGCCTAAAATGAATAATGAGGAAACAATGACACAACTGAAACCAAGGGTGTTATGGACATCCAAAAGCAATGGAGTGGCCCCTCACCTAAAATTTAGACCCAGCATTGAGACTCAGGATCTCACACACACACACACACACACACACACACACACACAGAGAGCGAAAGGGAGAGGCTTATTTCTCACATAATGAAGCTTTCTTGGTTAACTGGAATTGATTCCAAGGACACCCAAAAACAGTTTAAAAGAGAACAGGAGACTGATTTGGGGATGTTACTGTGATTAGGAGGTGGGTCCAGGGAAGGTGATTCCTCCCTCATATGTGGGTGGTATCTTGCCTGGTTTGAACCTCCAAAAGGAGAAATCTAGGTTTTTCTACCAGCTTGTCCAGATGTGAAGCAGGAAGGGAAGAAGTAGAGAGACTGAACAGCTGTCAACAAACACTAAAAAACAGAGTACAAAGGGGCGTTTGCAAAAGAATTGGCCCATGCCCTTCTAAAATGTCAATAAAAAGAGGTAAAAGCATACAAAACTGTTTCATGTTAAAGAATAATCTTTTTTAGAGGTATGACAACTATATACAACATATGATCTTGGATTGGAAACTGGGTCAGGAAAAAACGCCCTAAAATGCATTACTGGGATGACTGGAAATTTGTGAATGTGAATGATATAGTTATTTTGTATCAAAGTTAATTTCATGAATTTAATGATTGTTATACATGATTTTCTAGTATAATTTATATTCTTAGGATATACATAAATTACTTGAGTGAAAAATCTTGAAGTTTGCAACTGTTTCAATAAATAATATTTATATATTTATACAGTGTGCATTGTAAGTGTGTGTACACTTAAAATATACAGAGAGAGAGAAAGAGAGCAAATGTACCAAATGCTATCAAGCAATGAATCTAGGTGAAGAGTGTGCACTTGACTTTCTTATAAATTTTTATTTCTTCAAATTTTTTTTCCAAAATGAAAAATGAAGTGAAGGAGGTAGCATGAAACCTCTTTACTGAAAACAAGAAACAGGATTTGTGGACTAACAGATGGAATTTCGTTAGGTTCTTTGTGACATTCTTTCTTGATTTAAAAAATTGGGTGACTAAAGATCCACATGGGGGACCACCTTTGCAGGACGGATGAGTGAGAGTAAGTTCAGAGCTATGACATTTTGTGGACTGTGGAGAAAACAAAGCCACTCACACTGTCACTCTGGGTTAAACCAAAGAACTGTCTCCATATCAGAAAGAAAATCTACTAACCTGGAACTCACTTCATGTAGTCATATTATCCATACAAAGACCCAATAAACAATGTTCTCAGGAGTCTCAGCACTGTGGAGGGCAAATCTGAAGAGTTTATTTTTCTTCAGTCAACTGCCTTCAGCTCCACTATGTCAAATTCCCTTTCTAGTTCCTTAAGGATACCTTTGGGAGATTTCACAAATTTTCACTTATAGTTCTAGTCATTAACACTTTAGTCTAATATTATTTTGGGTTGACAGTCACCTTAAAGCTCTCTTTTCCCTCCCACTCAAAGTATACTACATGTAAGCTTCAAGGACCTGCAATGAGAAGATTAAGAACAAGAGACTCACCACTCCTCTTTCTCTCTTCTGGGTCCAACTCTTCCAGTAGTGGGAATAGACAGAAGGGAAGAGGGGAAAGGCACTTAAGCTTTATTTTGGGGACACAGATGTCATCTTCATTTCTTTGCCATGAGTGTTTCTGGGCTCATACTGAGTTGCTATGCATATCTCCTGTGCCTCAGTGGTCTAAGTGCTAGTTCACCCATGATAAGTCACATGAGGCTCATCTGTGACTTTGGCTGAGCTTCTGCCAGTTCCTTTCCATAACGTGATATATTTAGCAGTGTCTTGCTGGCTAACCCAAAGACAGCTATCTGAGAGGAATGATCCTAGCCACACAACTCAAACTCAGCTACCTCCCAGAGTGCCCTGGATACACTGGATATTTTGCCTCCTTGACACTTCTAGGGGAGATTGAGAGAAAACAGGCAGCTCTGCCAATTAATCCCTCCTTCTACTCCCCCATCTTCCTCTGTTTCTAAGATAAGGGCCAACCAGAAAAGGGAACGTTAGACTTCCCTAACTTGTTCTCTTTTAACATTTCCCTGAAACTAGACTTTGAGTTGGATTAGGAAATAGAATAACTTCTTACTGCCAATAGAATCTGGGGACACTCTAGGATGATTTTTCTTTTCAATTCTATCTTCTCCTCCTACCTCTGATCACAGGGAAAAGACACATAACTAAAGTTGAGAAAGCAAGAGGAAAAGACTGTGGGAGAGGATGTAAGTATTGTGTCTTCCTCGTTGTGAAGACCCTGGGAGCACAAGAAATTCAAGCTGTTAATCAACAGTAAAGATATGAGAAAAAAGAATAGAGAGATGAACATATATAAAAGTAAAAATGACAATACCATGAAAATGGCAAAAAATGTAATACAAAAATAATACTAAACATCATTTAATGGAAGGAGAGAGAAGAGAAAAAAGCAATTAAAATGTACTTATTTATCAATATTGACAGTGGCTACAAAATTAGAAGTTTGAATATGTGAGGTTATAAAGTAGCATGTAAAGTATAATAAAAATATAAACATTCTAAATTACAAGCAGGAATGTAACAGGTAAAGTAAACCACACCATGTGTAATTAAATAAGAAAAAGAAAAACAAAAGAAACAGTAAACACAAATAGTTTAGCATAATATAAAAAGACTAACTGAAATATAAGTATATCATATCAATTAATGCAAATGGGCTGAAACTTTCCCTGGTGAATATTAAAGCACAAACCAATTGTTTTTTTCTGTTTACAGATCATCAGCCTCTAAAGCAAAAGAAATCCACAAAAGCTGAAAATAAGAGGATGAGTAAAAAAACAAATCAAAACAGGCAAATATAAGCACAAGTAAAACAAGAATTAACATCTTGATGTTAGACAAAATTGATAAAGTCATTTTATAATGACAAAATTAGTCTATAATGAAAATCAAATAATTATAAAACTTTTTTAAACAGGTTCAGCCATAATTATGAGTAATTATAACATAAAATGCTAATTATAGTAAACTCTGCTACTCCTTTCTGTATTCATTAAAAGCATTGTTCAAAGAAAAATTAAAAAACTCGTAAATACACATGTCAATTCACCAGAAAGAATGAAAATCCATTAATTCTTGGACCAAAGGAGTTCAAAAAAGACTTTGGGAGTATAAAAGAAAGGTTAAGAAGAGTAGAAGGAAAATTATTAACAACAAAGACAACAAGAGAAATCTATTAATAATCAAGCAGAAAGAATGGTGCATGCATGTCTGCTAAGTTGCTTCATTCATGTCTGACTGCGACCTGAAGGGCTGTGTATTCTGCTAGGCTCCTCTGTCCATGGAATTCTCTAGGCAAGAACACTTGAGTGGGTAGCAGTGCCCTCCTCCAAGGGATCTTCCCAGGGATTGAACCTGAATCTCGTGTTTTCTGCATTGGCAGGCAGGGTAAGCAGAAAGAATGATAAAACTACTGAATAAATCAAAGATATGGGTATATAGAGGAAGTATAATAAAACGAATAAGGATATACCAAAATTTCTCAGAAAAAGGGTGAGAGAGATTATATGATAAGTAAGAAATAAGAATGGGGGGGAAATCACATATAGATAGAATATTAAAATATTTAAGAGATTGCTTTGTTATTTGCTGTGCAAATAAATATGAAAATATACATGAAGCAGACAATTCTCCAGGAAATTATAGTTTCCTAAACTTAGACAACTGCCAGAGTTTCCTTCTCAAAACAATGGGCATGCTACTTAAACTGTTCTATTTTATGCTATTTAAACTCTTCTCATAAGAAGAAAACCTTTCCAACTGTTATTTAATGACATGAACACAAAAGAGATACTACAACTTGAGAAAGCTGGTCCCCCAAAGAAAGTTATAGACACATCTGAGTCACAAGCAGAATTTAGACACAAATATCAGCTAATTGAAACACATCGATTAACTGAAAGAAGTTACACTATGACTGCAAGCAGTTTATGAAATAAATGCAAAGTTATTTTAATACTAGGAAGTTTATTGTTATAATTCACTATGTTTATAATATAAAGGAGAGAAGTAATTTCTTTATATATTGCCAGAACATTTAGGAAAATTCACCATTCAATATTAAAAAAAAAATTACCAAAATATCTCTATAAAGTAGAACTGCCTTGTTTTATCTGGAACACAAGGTTTTGTCTTTTATTCTCTCTCCCTCTCCCTCCCTTGCTCCTCCCATAGGAAGTCACTAGAAGCTTTTATAGGCTCTTCTGTATATGCCCCAAGAAGGGAATATAAGGGCAGAAAGAAATGATGGATGGTAGAAAAGGATTTGTGTGTACATGTAACTTCAATGCAAACAACACAAGATAAATGTTTCATCATTTCCTATCTACAGTTGACTGTGAATTCCATTACGGAAAATAGGTTACAGTAGATTCATACTAAAGTGTAAGTTTTGTATCAGGAAATAGGTAATTAGATGATGTGCTTGATGAAAACACCTACATCACTTGGAAGAAAACTATGAGATAAATTAAAAAGGTTGCTAATTACTAGCAGAGTTCACTTTTTTATACTGCAGATGGAAGGAAATGATATAGCATGAAATTGCTTAACACATCTGTCAAAAGCAAACTAAAATGATTATATTCTATTTCATGCTGTTTTGAACATTGAGGCTATTTTTTTTTTAATCCAGAATCATTCATAATCTTATTGCTATGACAGCATGATACCAAGTTCCATTCTAATATAATGGAACAAATAAAGAATAATAAAAATGATTTATCAAAAACAATTTGGTTCAAGTAATAAAATGAGTTGAACAAGGATAAAAAGAATAAGACACTGAATAATAAAAATACTATGGGCAACTCCCCCATTCTGGAATTATATAGAAACATGCTGCCAGTATGTGAAAATTCTCAGCATCATATAATCCATTAGAAAGATGTCTTCTCTAGGCAAGTTAACATCATGGTCACAGCTTAATGGTTTAACAGACCTGCGTATGCTGTAAGAAATACTTTTTATATAACAATGCAGTTAGCATTTGAACAACATGGATTTGAACTCCAAAGATCTACATAGGTTTTTCTTTTTTCAATGAATACATACAGTTCAGTTCAGTTGAGTCGCTCAGTCATGTCCGACTCTTTGAGACCTCATGGACTGTGGCATGCCAGGCCTCCCTATCCATCACCAATTCCCGGAGCTTACTCAAACTCATGTCCATCGAGTTGGTGATGCCATCCAACCATCTCATCCTCTGTCGTCCCCTTCTCCTCCTATCTTCAATCTTTCCCTGCATCAGGGTCTTTTCCAATGACTTACTTCTTCACATCAGGTGGCCAAAGTATTGGAGTTTCAGCTTCAACATCAATTCTTCTGATGAATATTCAGGACTGATTTACTTTAGGATGGACCGGTTGGATCTCCTTGCAGTCCAAGGAACTCTCAAGAGTCTTCTCCAACACCACAGTTCAAAAGCATCAATTCTTTGGCGCTCAGCTTTCTTTATAGTCCAACTCTCACATCCATACATGACTATTGGAAAAACCATACCTTTGACTAGACTACTTTGTTGATAAAGTAATGTCTCTGCTTTTCAATATGATTTTTAGGTTGGTCATACATTTCCTTCCAAGGAGTAAGCATCTTTGAATTTCATGGCTGCAGTCACAATCTGCAGTGATTTTGGAGCCCCCAATAATAAAGTCAACCACTGTTTCCTTTGCTTCTCCATCTATTTGCCGTGAACTGATGGGATCAGATACCATAATCTTACTTTACTTAATGTTGAGCTTTAAGCCAGCTTTTTCACTCTCCTCTTTCACTTTCATCAAGAGGCTCATTAGTTCTTTTTCACTTTCCTGCCATAAGGGTGATATCATCTGCATAACTGAGTTTATTGATATTCCTCCTGGCAATCTTGCTTCCAGCTTGTGCTTCTTCCAGCCCAGAATTTCTCAGGAGGTACTCTACGTAAAAGTTAAATAAGCAGGGTGGCTATATACAGCCTTGACATACTTCTTTCCCAATTTGGAACCAGTCTGTTCTATGTCCAGTTTTAACTATTAATTCTTGACTGCATACAGATTTCTCAGGAGGCAGGCCTGGTATTCCCACCTCTTTAAGAACTTTCCACACTTTGTTGTGATCCACACACTCAAAGGCTTTGGCAGAGTCAATAAAGCAAAAGTAGACGTTTTTCTGGAACTCTCTTGCTTTTTTGATGATCCAGTGGATGTTGGCAATATGATCTCTGATGTCTCTGCCTTTTGTAAATCCAGTTTGAACACCTGGAAGTTCACAGTTCATGTACTGTTGAAGCTGTGCTTGGAGAATTTTGAGCATCACTTTACTAGCGTGTGAGATGAGTACAATTGTGCGGTAGTTTGAGCATTCTTTAGCATTGCATTTCTTTGGGATTGGAATGAAAACTGACCTTTTCCTGTGACCACTGCTGAGTTTTCCAAGTTTGTTGGCATATTGAGCACAACACTTTCATAGCATCATCTTTTAGGATTTGAAATTGCTCAACTGGAATTCCATCACCTCCACTACCCTTGTTCATAGTGATGCTTCCTAAGGCCCACTTGACTTCACATTCCCATGTGTCTGGCTCTAGGTGAGTGATCCCACCATCGTGATTATCTGGGTCATGAAGATCTTTTTTGTATAGCTTTTCTATGTATTCTTGCCACCTTTTCTTAATATTTTCTGCTTCTGCTATGTTCATACCATTTCTGTTCATACCATTTATTGTGCCCACCTTTGAATGAAATGTTTCCCTTGGTATCTCTAATTTTCTTGAAGAGATCTCTAGTGTTTCCCATTGTATTGTTTCCCTCTATTTCTTTGCATCCATCACTGAGGAAGCCTTTCTTATTGACTGAGACAGAACTGTGTTTGAGTGTCTCCTACAGAGGTTTGGGTCAGCAGTGCACTGCCACAGGGTCAGGGGCTTTGGGTGCAGCAGACTTGGGTATGGCATAAGCCCTTTTGGAGGACATCGCCATTAACCCCATCATAGAGCCACCAGAACTTACACAGGACTGGGTAAACAGACTCTTGGAGGGCACAAACAGGATCTTGTGTGCACCAAGACCCAGGAGAAAGGAGCAGTGATCCCACAGGAGATTGACCCAGACTTTCCCATGAGTGTCCAGGAATCTCCAGCAGAGGCATGAGTCAGTGGTGGCCTTCTGCAAGGTTGGGGGCACTGAGTGTAGCAGTGGGTGCATGGGACCTTTTGAAGGAGCTTGCCATTATCTTCATTATCTCCACTATAGTAGATAACAGGGAGGGAACATAGCCCCACTCATTAACAGAAAAATTGATTAAAGATTTAATGAGCATGGCCCTGCCCATCAGAACAAGACCCAGTCAGTCTCTCCTATCAGGAAACTTCCAAGCCTCTTACCTTTTCCATCAGAAAGCAGACAGACTGAAAACCACAATCAGGGAAAACTAACCAATCTGATCACATGAACCACAGCCTTGTCTAACTCAGTGAAATTATGAGCCATGCCATGTAGTGCCACCCAAGACAGACAGAATGTGGTCCACTGGAGAAGGGAAAGGCAAACCACTTCAGTATTCTTGCTTTGAGAACCCCATGAACAGTCTGGAAAGGCAAACAGATAGGACACTGAAAGATGAACTCCCCAGGTCAGTAGGTGCCAAATATGTTACTGGAGATTGGTGGAGAAATGACTCCAGAAAGAATGAAGAAACGGAGCCAAAACAGCAACAGCAACCAGTTGCGGTTGTGAGTGGTGATGAAAGCAAACTCAAATCCTGTAAAGAGCAACATTGCATAGGAATCTGGAATGTTAGGTCCATGTAACAAGATAAATTGGAAGTGGTAAAAGTGAACAATGGCAAGAGTGAACATTGACATTTTAGGAATCATCGAACTAAGATGGACTTAATGGGTGAATTTAACTCAGATGACCATCACATCTACTACTCTGGGCAAGCATCCCTTAGAAGAAATTTAACCCTCATAGTCAACAAAAGAGTCCAAAATGCAGTACTTTGGATGTAATCTCAAAAACAACAGAACGATCTCTTCGTTTCCAAGGCAAACCATTCAATATCATGGTAATCCAAGTCTAGGCCCTGACCAGTAATGCTGAAGAAGCTGAAGTTGAATGGTGCTATGAAGACCTACAAGATCTTCTAGAACTAACACCCCCAAAAGATGTCCTTTTCATTATAGGGGACTGGAAGCAAAAGTAGGAAGTGAAGAGATACCTGGAGTAACAGGCAAATTTGGCCTTGAAGTACAGAATGAAGCAGGGCAAAGTCTAATAGAGTTCTGCCAATAGAATGCACTGGTCATAGCAAACACCCTCTTCAAACAACACAAGAGAAGACTCTTCACATGGACAACACCACATGGTCAATATTGAAATCAGATTGATTATATTCTTTGCAGCCAAAGATGGAGAAGTTTTATACAGTCAGCAAAAGCAAGACTGGGAGTTGACTGTGGCTCAGATCATGAACTCCTATTGCCAAATTCAGACTGAAATTGAAGAAAATAGGGAAGACCACTAGACCATTCAGGTATGACCTAAATTAAACCCCTTAAGATTATACAGTGGAAATGAGAAATAGTTTTAAGGGATTAGATCTGATAGAGTGCCTGAAGAACTATGGATGGAGGTTCATGACATTGTACAGGAGGCAGTGATCAAGATCATCCCCATGATAAAGAAATGCAAAAGGAAAACAGTTGTCTGAGGAGGCCTTACAAATAAATGTGAAAGAAGATTCAGTTCAGTTCAGTTCAGTTCAGTCACTCAGTCGTGTCCGACTCCTTGTGACCCCAGGAATTGCAGCACTCCAGGCCAGCTTGTCCATCACCATCTCCCTGAGTTCACACAGATTCATGACCATCAAGTCTGTGATGCCATCCAGCCATCTCATCCTCTGCCGTCCCCTTCTCCTCCTGCCCCCAATCCCTCCCAGCATCAGAGTCTTTTGCAATGAGTCAACTCTTCACATGAGGTGGCCAAAGTACTGGAGCTTCAGCTTCAGCATCATTCCTTCCAAAGAAATCCCAGGGTTGACGTCTTTCAGAATGGACTGGTTGAATCTCCTTTCAGTCCAAGGGACTTTCAAGAGTCTTCTCCAACACCACAGTTCAAACACATCAATTCTTTGGCGCTCAGCATTCTTCAAAATCCAACTCTCACATCCATACATGACCACAGGAAAAACCATAGCCTTGACTAGATGGACCTTTATTGGCAAAGTAATGTCTCTGCTTTTGAATATACTATCTAGGTTGGTCATAACTTTTCTTCCAAGGAGTAAGCGTCTTTTAATTTCATGGCTGCAGTAACCATCTGCAGTGATTTTGGAGCCCCCCAAAATAAAGTCTGACACTGTTTCCACTGTTTCCCCATCTATTTCCCATGAAGTGATGGGACCAGATGCCATGATCTTCATTTTATGAATGTTGAGCTTTAAGCCAACTTTTTGCTCTCATCAAGAGGCTTTCACTTTCATCAAGAGGCTTTTTAGTTCCTCTTCACTTTCTGCCATAAGGGTGGTGTCATCTGCATATCTGAGGTTATTGATATTTCTCCCAGCAATCTTGATTCCAGCTTGTGTTTCTTCCAGTCCAGCGTTTCTCATGATGTACTCTGCATATAAGTTAAATAAGCAGGGTGACAATATACAGCCTTGACATACTCCTTTTCCTCTTTGGAACCAGTCTGTTGTTCCATGTCCAGTTCTAACTGTTGCTTCCTGACCTGCATACAGATTTCTCAAGAGGCAGGTTAGGTGGTCTGGTATTCCCATCTCTTTCAGAATTGTCCACAGTTTATTGTGATCCACACAGTCAAAGGCTTTGGCATAGTCAATAAAACAGAAATAGATATTTTTCTGGAACTCTTTTGCTTTTTCCATGATCCAGCAGATGCTGGCAATTTGATTTCTGGTTCCTCTGCCTTTTCTAAAACCAGCTTGAACATCAGGGAGTTCATGGTTCACATATTGCTGAAGTCTGGCTTGGAGAATTTTGAGCATTAATTTACTAGCATGTAAGATGAGTGCAATTGTGCGGTAGTTTGAGCATTCTTTGGCATTGCCTTTCTTTGGAATTGGAATGAAAACTGACCTTTTCCAGTCCTGTGGCCCCTGCTGAGTTTTCCAAATTTGCTGGCATATTGAGTGCAGCACTTTCACAGCATCGTCTTTCAGGATTTGAAATAGCTCAACTGGAATTCCATCACCTCCACTAGCTTTGTTCGTAGTGATGCTTTATAAGGCCCACTTGACTTCACATTCCAAGATGTCTGGCTCTAGATTAGTGATCACATCATCATGATTATCTGGGTTGTGAAGATATTTTTTGTACAGTTCTTCCATGTATTCTTGCCACCTCTTCTTAATATCTTCTGCTTCTGTTAGCTCCAGACCATTTCTGTCCTTTATCGAGCCCATTTTTGCATGAAATTTTCCCTTGGTATCTCTAATTTTCTTGAAGAGATCTCTAGTCTTTCCCCTTCTGTTGTTTTCCTCTATTTTGCATTGATCGCTGAAGAATGCTTTCTTACGTCTTGTTGCTATTCTTTGGAACTCTGCATTCTGATGCTTATATCTTTCCTTTTCTCCTTTGCTTTTTGCCTCTCTTCTTTTCACAGCTATTTGTAAGGTCTCCCCAGACAGCCATTTTGCTTTTTTGCATTTCTTTTCCATAGGGAAGGTCTTGATCCCTGTCTCCTGTACAATGTCACGAACCTCATTCCATAGTTCATCAGGCACTCTCTCTATCAGATCTAGGCCCTTAAATCTACTTCTCACTTCCACTGTATAATCATAAGGGATTTGATTTAGGTCATACCTGAATGGTCTAGCGGTTTTCCCTATTTTCTTCAATTTGAGTCTGAATTTGGTAATAAGGAGTTCATGATCTGAGCCACAGTCAGCTCCTGGTCTTGTTTTTGTTGACTGTATAGGGCTTCTCCATCTTTGGCTGCAAAGAATATAATAGATCTGATTTCGGTGTTGACCATCTGGTGATGTCCATGTGTAGAGTCTTCTCTTGTGTTGTTGGAAGAGGGTGTTTGCTATGACCAGTGCATTTTCTTGGCAAAACTCTATTAGTCTTTGCCCTGCTTCATTCTGTACTTCAAGGCCAAATTTGCCTGTTACTCCAGGTGTTTCTTGACTTCCTACTTTTGCATTCCAGTCCCCTATAATGAAAAGGACATCTTTTTTGGGTGTTAGTTCTAAAAGTCTTGTAGGTCTTCATAAAACCATTCAACTTCAGTTTCTTCAGCGTTACTGGTTGGTTGGGGCATAGACTTGGATAACTGTGATATTGAATAGTTTGCCTTGGAGACGAACAGAGGTCATTCTGTCATTTTTGAGATTGCATCCAAGTACTGCATTTCGGACTCTTTTGTTAACCATGATGGCTACTCCATTTCTTATAAGGGATTCCTGCCTGCAGTAGTAGATATAATGGTCATCTGAGTTAAATCCACCCATTCCAGTCCATTTTAGTTCGCTGATTCCTAGAATGTCGACATTCACCCTTGCCATCTCTTGTTTGACCACTTCCAATTTGCCTTGATTCGTGGACCTGACATTCCAGGTTCCTATGCAATATTGCTCTTTACAGCATCGGATCTTGCTCCTATCACCAGTCACATCCACAGCTGGGTATTGTTTTTGCTTTGGCTCCATCCCTTCATTCTTTCTGGAGTTATTTCTCCACTGATCTCCAGTAGCATATTGGGCACCAAATGACCTGGGGAGTTCCTCTTTTGGTATCCTATCATTTTGCCTTTTCATATTGTTCATGGGGTTCTCAAGGCAAGAATACTGAAGTGGCTTGCCATTCCCTTCTCCAGTGGACCACAAAAAAGAAATGCAAAAGGCACAATAATTGTCTGAGGAGGCCTTACAAATAACTGTGAAAAGAAGATTAGTGAAAGGCAAATGAGAAAAGGAAGATACACCCATTTGAATGCAGAGTTCCAAAGAATAGCAAGGAGTGATAAGAAAGCCTTCCTCAGTGATCAATGAGTACATACAGTACTACATAATTCACTGGGCTCCCTGATGGCTCAGATGATAAAGAATCTGCCTGTGAAGTAAGAGACCTGGGTTCAATCCCTGGGTTGGGAAGATCACCTGGAGGAGGGAATGGCTACCCATTCCAGTATTCTTGCCTGGAGAATTCCATAGACAGAAGAGTCTGGTAGGCTACAGTCCATGGGGTTGCAAACAGTCAGACATGACTGAACAACTAACACTTTCACTTTCTTTTTCACACAATTCATGGTTAGTTAAATCTAAGAATGTGTAACCTCAGATACAGAGGCTGACTATGGGACCTAAGCATCCTTGAAGTTTAATATAAATAGGAACTCTTGGAACAAATTCCCTTTGGAAACCAATGGAGGGATATGCACAACTAGAACTTCATATATGAAATATCATTAAATTTCTGTAGAACCAGCTAATTCTCTCCTAGGAGAACCTCTCTCCTTAATTTATTTCATCTAGGATTAGTGAACATGAAGATCTGGGGAATCCTATGGGATGGAAATAAAGCTCCCATGGTAGAATGCAGACTTGAAAGGAATGAAAAGTGGATCCAGTGTGGTAAACAACAATATCAGCATACCAGTGATCCATAAAAGCCTTCCAGAATTTACACACACACACACACGTACATATACTATCCCTTTCACTAGATTATTATTCATTCATAATAATACAATTCTGAATTCTGTATATTAACATAATGAAGTATATTATGTACTTTATGTACTTTACATTATGTTAATTCTATACTTTAATGAAACAAGATTGCCAGGAGAAATATCAGTAACCTCAGATGCATAGATAACACCACCCTTATGGCAGAAAGTGAAGAAGAACTAAACAGTCTCTTGATGAAAGTGAAAGAGAGTGAAAAATTTGGCTTAAAACTTAACATTCAGAAAACTAGATCATGGCATCTGGTTCCATCACTTCATGGCAAATAGACGGGGAAGCAAAGGAAACAGTGACAGACTTTATTTTCTTGGGCTCCAAAATCACTGCAGATGGTGACTGCAGCCATGAAATTAAAAGACACTTGCTCCTTGGAAGAAAAGCTATGATGAACCTAGACAGCATATTAAAAAGTAGAGACATTACTTTGCCAACAAAGGTCTGTCTAGTCAAAGCTATGGTTTTTCCAATAGTCATGTAAGCATGTGAGAGTTGGACCATAAAGAAAGCTGAGTGTCGAAGAATTGATGCTTTTGAACTGTGGTGTTGGAGAAGACTCTTGAGAGTCCCTTGGACTACTAGAAGATCTGACCAGTCCATCCTAGAGGAAATTAGTCCTGAATATTCATTGGAAAGACTGAGGCTGAAGCTGAAACTCCAATATTTTGACCACCTGATGCAAAGAACTGAGTCATTGAAAAAAGACCCTGATGTGGGAAAGGTTGATGGCAGGAGGAGAAAGGGATGACAGAGGATGAGATGGTTGGGTGGCATAACTGACTCGAAGGACATGAGTTTGAGTAAGCTCTTGGAGTTGGTGATGGACAGGGAAGCCTGGCATACTGCAGTCCATGAGGTCACAAAGAGTCAAACATGACCGTGTGTCTGAACTAAACTGAACTGAACATAATTGAAGCCCTCAAGAGAACCTGGGTTTCTCTGGTGGCTCAGATAGTAAAGAATCTGCCTGCAATGTGGGAGACCTGGGTTAATCCCTGGGTCAGTAATATTCCCTAGAGAAGGGCATGGCAACCCACTCCAGTATTCTTGCCTAGAGAATCAATATAGAAGGAACCTGCAGGCTACAGTCCGTGGGGGTCGCAAGAAGTTGGACGCGACTGAGCAATGAAGTACACAAGAGCACCTGGATTGAAATGGCTCATAGCTTTTGACAAGAAAGGCTGTGAAGTGGAGTTTAAAAAGTTTAAAAAATAAACCATTTGTAATTTCAGTTTTATCACCATATGTAGATAAAATTACTTGCTACAAAAGACTATATAGATTGGCTTTTGCAAGTTACGCAGATATTCGTTCTCTCTTTCTTTTCTCTGCTATGATGTCTGGAAACCCCAAGCGCTTGCTCATCCAGACTCTCTTGCAACTGGGCATGCCACATGACACCATTCTAGTCGGTGAGAGGAAACAATAGTAACTCGGCAAGTAAGGACTTTGGGAAACTTTTTAAATGGAGCAGACAACACTAGCAATATATTCTTTGACTTTTTCCTTTCCCCTTCTTCTTGCTGGCAGGCAGACACAATGCCTGGAGGAAAAGCAGACATATCGTGAGCATTATGTTGAAAGCCACCCACTGAGGCTAGCGGAACAGAAAGAATAGAGGAGCCTGTGTTCTGAATGATATCCTTGAGCAGCTTCACCACACCTAGGCTGCCACATCTTACTCTAAAGGAATAAAAGCCTTTATCTATTTAAGTCTGTGGTAGATCTACCTTCAGTCACTTGAAGTATAAATCCTTCCTGGGTGATATGCTCACTAATTTTATTACTTTTAACAAGAACTATCCATCAGAGAGTTAGGCTGTTGGCAGGTAGCTGGGGGACACTGGACTACGTGCTAGATTTTGTTTATTCATCTGATATTTCTTTGGTTCTTCATTCTAGACACCCATACTTCAATACTGTAGGCTGTATAACAGGATATGGATATGGATTATTTGCTTTGGATTCATTTACTGAAATAAAGTTTGGGCTTGTGACCCAATGTCTCTGCCTTTTACAGCAACTTACACTGTGGTTATAATGATTAAAATAGGTATCCAAGTTTTCTCTCAAAAGCTAGAATTTTATATGTGAAAACAAAAAGTAATCAACTTTTTAGATAAGTTTTCAGGTGTCTTTTTTTGCCATTACTTTATGCCCTCTTGAATTCTAAGGGTGCTTAGTAATTCTAACGGCACACTTCAGTAACATAAGACATCCCCATGGATCCAATGGAAAATAATTCTAGATCTTTCTATTTCAGTGCCTCAAGCCAAAAGTCAGTTGCCATTTAATGAAGTGGTCTTTATGAAGTGGAATGCATTTTATGCTTGCTGCTAAGTTGCTTCAGTCATGTCCAACTCTGTGCAACCCCATAGACGGCAGCCCACCAGGCTCTGCCATCCCTGGGATTCTCCAGGCAAGAATACTGGAGTGGGTTGCCATTTTCTTCTCCTTTTATGCTTAGTGTATCTTAAAAAATCAAAAATATGTTTTAGAGTTGCTTAATCCTCAAGACAGGCTTCCCTGGTGGCTCAGGGGTAAAGAATTCACTTGCCAATGCAGGAGACACAGGTTTGATCCCTGGGTTGGGAAGATCCTCTAGAGAAAGAAATGGCAACCCAATCCAGTGTTATTGTCTGGGAAATCCCATGGACAGAGGAACCTGGCGATCTACAGTCCATGGGGTTACAAAAGAGTCAGACAAGACTTAGCAACTAAACAGCAACAACAACAATCCTTAAGACTGAACATTTTGTATCATATTCTCACTTTTAGTTGCATTATTATTTTCATCAATTTTCACATATCTATAATTCCTTTTTAAAATGCATTTATTTTTAATTGAGGGATAATTGCTTTAATATTAAAAAGACCCTGATGTTGGGAAAGATTGAAGGCAGGAGGAGAAGGGGACAACAGAGGATGAGATGGTTAGATAGCATCACCGACTTGATGGACATGGGTTTGGGTGGACTCTGGGAGTTGGTGATGGACAGGGAGGCCTGGCGTGCTGTGGTTCATAGGGTCGCAAAGAGTCAGACACTACTGAGTGACTGAACTGAACTGAACTGCTTTAATATATTGTGTTGGTTCTGCCATACATCAATATGATAAGCCATAGCTACACGTATGTCTGCTCCCGCTTGAACGTCCATCTTTCCACCTTCTATAACTCCTTTTTTCAGTCTACTACTGTTTTCTTAAAAACAAAATGGCCTAGAGGAAAATCAGTAAATATAACATCAAACACTTGATTTCTAGACCTAGCTCTTCAATGATCACCTAAGCAGGGGATCTCCAGGAATGCAGCTTAAGAGACTGGTAGGAGCAGCATCTTGCCTGGCAAAGGGGTGGTAAAATAGAGATTTATTGGCACAATACCCAACAGTGTACATATGTTAGAGACTGGAGGAAGGGCTAAAGTTTGCCACTGGCCCTCTGCATCATCATTTCCTCATGTATAAGGCTGAGTTAAACATAAGCATTTAAAATTCTATCTCAGGTGCTTACTTCGGCCACACACATACTAAAATTCTATCTTGGGCTTTGGATTATTTTATTCCCTAACTTTCCTCATGTCCCCACTACTTATGTACCTGTCGTTCCAATTTTTACTTTCCTCTAGCAAAGGCAGTATCTAGTTTTCCCTCAGGCTGATGCCCTATCTGTGGCCTCTCTTTGCTACACCAAAGTCATAAGTTCCTCCAAGTTTATTTTATCTTACAAGATTACATTAGGCTAATTATATGTATTTTATTTTACATAATGTTTGATGAGTTCCAGAGTAGTTTGTCACATAAATATAGTGTGCAATGCCTCTGGCATATGAAAGTGACTTGATTTTCAAGAATAAAAAGCACATTAAAACTGGTATAGCACTAAGTAACCAAAATGACTCTTTATTTGGCTTTTTTATGGACCAGGGACTGTTCGCAGGTGATTTTGCCCATTTATCTAATTTAATGTTTCCATTACAAGTATTCCTAGTTGGTAGATATGATTGCTTTTTTTATAGGTGAGAAGTCTGAGGCTTGGATGGCTTGAATATCTCATGTTGTGTCCTATGCACAGTGAACATATCATTCAGATCCATGATCAGATTTCTTTGACTCCAAAACTCGTCTCTTCCAGTCACAGGATTCTGCTGCTCACCATGTTATACCACTTTTTAAATGAATGAAATCATCTCTGCTTACTCTTCTCCTTGTTGGATCAAAACTCCAAACAGACACAGCTTTAACCATCTGCTCATATACTTTATTACTCAACTGTGTCAGTCATGGCTGACTCTGCAATCCCATGGACTGTAGCCCCCCAGGCTCCTCTGTCCATGAGCCACCAGGCAAGAATATTGGAGTAGGTTGCCATTTTTCCTCCTCCACAAGATTTCACGACCCAGGGATCGAGCCCAGGTCTCCTGCACTGCAGGCAGTTTCTTTACCATCTGAGCCATGAGAGAAGCCCTATTACCAATTACCAGACAGTAGACCACTTTTAAGAAAATTAGAGACCAAGGGAACATTTCACGCAAAGATGGGCTCAGTAAAAGGATAGAAATGGTATGTACCTAACAGCAGCAGAAAATATTGAGAAGAAGTGGTTAGAATACAGAGAAGACCTATACAAAAAAGATCTTCACGACAGATAATCACAACGGTGTGATCACTCACCTAGAGCCAGACATCCTGAAATGCCAAGTCAAATGGGCCTTAGGAAGCATCACTACAAACAAAGGTAGTGGGGGTGATGGAATTCCAGTTGAGCTATTTCAAATTCTAAAAGATGATGCTGTGAAAATGCTGCCTTCAGTATGCCAGCAAATCTGGAAAACTCAGCAGTGGCCACAGGACTGGAAAAGGTCAGTTTTCATTCTAATCCCTAAGAAAGGCAATGCCAAGGAATGCTCAAACTACCGCACAATTGCACTCATCTCACATGCTAGCAAAATAATGCTCAAAATTCTCCAATCCAGGCTTCAACAATATGTGAACCATGAAATTCCAGATGTTCAAGCTGGCTTTAGAAAAGACAGAGGAACCAGAGATTAAGTTGCCAGCATCCACTGGATCATTGAAAAAGCAAGAGAGTTCCAGAAAAACATCTATTTCTGGCTTATTGACTATGCCAAAGCCTTTGACTGTGTGGATCACAAGAAACTATGGAAAATTCTGAAAGAGTTGGGAATACCAGACCATCTGACTTGCCTCTTGGAAGCAACTGTTAGAACTGGACATGGAACATCAGACTGGTTCCAAACTGGGAAAGGACTATGTCAAGGCTGTATATTGTCACCCTGCTTATTTAACTTATATGCAGAGTACATGATGAGAAATGCTGGGCTGGATGAAGCACAATCTGAAATCAGGTTGCCAGGAGAAATATCAATAACCTCAGGTATGCAGATGACACCACCCTTATGGCACAAAGTGAAGAAGAGCTAAATAGCCTCCTGATGAAAGTGAAAGGAGAGTGAAAAAGTTGGCTTAAATCTCAACATTCAGAAAATGAGGATCATGGCATCTGGTCCCATCATTTCATGGCAAATAGATGGTGTAACAGGGGAAACATTGGCTGACTTTCTTTTTTGGGCTCCAAAATCACTGCAGATGTTGACTGCAGCCATGAAATTAAAAGATGCTTACTCCTTAGAAGGAAAGTTATGACCAACCTAGATAGCATATTAAAGAGCAGAAACATTACTTTACCAACAAAGGTCCATCTAGTCAAGGCTATGGTTTTTGCAGTGGTCATGTATGGATGTTAGAGTTGGGCTATAAAGAAAGCTGAGTGTCAAAGAATTGATGCTTTTGAACTGAGGTGTTGGAGAAGACTCATGAGAGTCCCTTGGGCTGCAAGGAGGTCCAACCAGTCCATCCTAAAGGAAATCGGTCCTGAACATTCATTTGTAGGACTGATGCTGAAGCTTAAACTCCAATACTTTAGTCACCTGATGTGAAGAACTAAGTCATTGGAAGATACCCTGATGCTGGGAAAGATTGAAGGTGGGAGGAGAAGGGGACAGCAGAAGATGAGATGGTTGGATGGCATCACCAGTTCAATGGACATGAGTTAGAGTAAACACCAGGAGTTGGTGATGGACAGGGAGGCCTGGTGTGCTACAGTCCTTGGGTCGTAAAGAGTCAGACCCAACTGAGTGACTGAACTGAACTGATACCATTTTCAAGACTAATTCTTCACTCCACAGCAAAATAAAAGGTTTCAAAAAACCAAGGAGACAAGGCCAGTGTCTGGCCAGATTCCCAATCTGACTGTGCTATGGTGTGGAGTTCACGGCCAAGGAGCAGTGCTGATTTTAACAGTGGTCACAGAGGCCTTGAAGAATAAGGCAGTTTTTCTATTAGATAGCTGGTATGGAAAGATAGATTTTAACCTGCATACTTTGTTTAAGTGACTTAAGGTGATTTTAAGTAAAAAAGAGCAGATGCAATAAATCTCAAGAAATATGTGATAAAACATGATGCTAATTGTTAAGAAATAATATGATGGTTGTCACATAACAAGGGAAATAAGAAAGAGAAAAGGTGTATGAGGTCATATGGGGGCTTACCTGGTGGCTCAGGTGGTATGAAATCTGTCTGCAATGTGGGAGACCCAGGTTCGATCCCAGGTTCAGGAAGATCCCATGGAGAAGGAAATGGCAACCCACTCCAGCATTCTTGCCTGGGAAATCCCACGGACAGAGGAGCCTGGTGGGCTACAGTCCATGAGGTCACAAAGAGTCAGAAACAACTGAGCAACTGACCCCATCCCACGATACTACAGCTTAGTTCAGACTCATCTGCAAGCCTAGCTGGATAGGGAAACACAGTGAGGCTACAGGAGCACTTCTCAGACTTGAACATGCAGGTGAATCTGCTGGAAATCCAGTTCCAATAAGGACTCTGATTTGTAGGATTAAGGCGGGGCCAGGGCTTTCCAGGTGGTGCTACTGGTAAAGAACACACCTGCCAGTTCAGGAGACATAAGAGACGCGTGTTCGATCCCCAGTTCAGAAAGATCCCCTAGAGGAGGGCATGGCAACCCATCCAGTATTCTTGTTTGAAGAATCCCATGGACAGAGGAGCCTGGTGGGCTACAGTCCATTGGGTCAAAAAGAGTCGAACACGGCTGAAGCATCTCAGCATGTACACACACAAGGCGGGGCCAGAAACTGCACATTTAACAAGTTCCTGGATGAGGCAAATGTCAACTAAAAATTGGCACTTGCTATGGTCACTTGCCCTCTACCTCTCTAAGAATTTAATCATTGCTGCTACAGCTGCTAGCTTTCAACACCCCCTGAAAGAAGTTCAGTGTGGAGAGCAGAAATGAGGCATTCTGTGCTCTGGGAAAAGCTGGCAGAACAGGTCTCCAGAGAGTTAGATATTTTCAGGAGCTGACCCCATGAACTCAATTCTACACTCCTCATAACTAGAAAAGTACTAAAATCCTTCATGGTGGTGTCCGCTCCTTGTAACTAGCAGTAATTCTCATGAGACTAGCAGGAACCTTCAGAAAAAGGACACGGGCCTGGTTGCATATACTACTCCTTCAACAAAATCACATATATACTGACCTTCCCTCCTGCCTCCTTGGAACAGTTTCTTAGAGCTATCTGAAATGCAGTCCTCATTTTGCCCCAAATAAAACTTAACTCATAACTCTCACATTGTGCATTTGTTTCAGTTGACACGGACCACTCTTTAAGTGAAAAAGGCCAACATTCACCGTCCAATAACTGGAAACTTACCATGACCCCTAAAAAGGCTTCATTTTTTATCTCTGTGTGTTATGAATTGAAATTTGCCCTCATCTCAAATTCATATGCTAAGGTCCTAGCCCCAAGTACTTCAGAATGTGACCTTATTTCAAAGTAAGGTCATTGCAGATGTAATTAGTTCAAATTAGGTCATTTGGGTGGGCCCTACTCCAATATGACTGGTGTTCTTCTAAAAGGGGGAAATTTGGGTACAGAAATACACATGCATGACAAATACCATGACGATGAAGACAAAGAAGAGGTGATGCTTCTACAAGGCAAAGAATTCAAAAGTTTGTCAGAGAATCCACACAGTTTGTATCAGCAGCCCTAGCAAACTGATAAGGAAAGAAAACATGTCTCTGTAGAAGGAATATTGCACCACATGTCATCTTTGACCCTGACCTGAGAGGTTCTTAAAGTGTCCCTTAGCTCTGAATGTTTTTCCCTTCCTCCCCAGACATAGCTTTCTTTTATCATCATTAGCATGTTTTTGTGAGCTAGTGTCTGGGATATCCAGTCATCAGGGCATCAAGAAAGATCAATGGATGGTATTCTGTTCTTTCCAGCTTGAATAGACCTACTGTTGTGACTTTCTGGGCCTCAACAAGAAAATGAAGCTGGGGAAAAAAAGAAAGCCTTGTATCCCACTGTTACTTTTCCCAACAATTTAAAACTGTTAAAAAGCTCACAAATGTTGTCATGCTCTAGATATGTATATGGATGTGTATGGAACAAGTCCTAAGGGCTTTGCCTTGTTTCTTATTTTTATCCCCTTTCTCTGATCAGAGAAGCAGACCAGAGAACTGACACTTCTGCAGTTGTCACTGACATTTTAATGCCATTGTAGTTTCTTTGTCACTCCTATCCAGTTACTTAGTATGATCTCTGGCTATGACCCAGGACACTGAAGCCCTCTCCATCATCTGGCCTACAGTAACATATAGCTAGCATCTGTTAGAGTAACATATAGTTGGTGTACTTTACTATAATATATAGTTAGTGTATATTACTGTAATATATTTAGCATACTCATTTCTCTTTTAGATAGATGACACATATAATTAACTGCTCTCTCAGAAAGAGACGCTAAGATTTACAGGAAATCTGGGTCCTTATTTGAAAACAGATGAGATATACTTGAATACCACATGAATGACTGTTACTATAACATGTCCAGAACCTTGTGTCAGAGCAAACATTGCAATGACCAAGGTTAAATACTTTGGCCACCTCATGCGAAGAGTTGACTCATTGGAAAAGACTCTGATGCTGGGAGGGATTGAGGGCAGGAGGAGAAAGGGACGACCGAGGATGAGATGGCTGGATGGCATCACCGACTCGATGGACGTGAGTTTGAGTGAACTCCGGGAGTTGGTGATGGACAGGGAGGCCTGGTGTGCTGCAATTCATGGGGTCACAAAGAGTCAGACACGACTGAGCAACTGAACTGAACTGAAACTGAAACAGTCATGGGAGATTTTGTCGAAGGCTACTACAATAGAGGAGAGAGACCGGAACTCAGCTCCACTGAAACAAAAAGCTGGAGAGTTTTTAAGACCTGGGGAAAAGAAGGGGAAGATAAGACTCCTGTGCTTAGTAATTATCCTTTCCAAGAGGAAAACTAAACTCTCTCATACCTTCATGATAGAAGTAGCAGCAAAGTATCCTCAGAAGTTAGGTGCATACCCTCCCTAAGAAAATAGGAATCCTATTCCTTAAAGATTATGTGTCAAAAGGATGACTTTCATGTCCTTGAGGAATACAGTTCACAGTTGTAATACTGGCAAGAAGCTATTTTTAGGATTTACATCTCAGACAGAAAAACCATTTACAATTACAAGTTTTCTAGCACAGATGAAGAGCTTCCCTGGTGGCTCAGATGATAAAGAATCTGCCTGCAATGAAGGAGACTCAGATTGGATCATAAAGAAAGCTGAGTGCCAAAGAAACGATGCTTTTGAACTGTGGTGTTGGAGAAGACTCTTGAGAGTCCTTTTATTGCAAGGAGATCAAACCAGCCAATCCTAAAGGAGATCAACCCTGAGTATTCATTGGAAGGACTGATTCTGAAACTGAAACTCCAATACTTTGGTCATCTGATGGTGAGAGTTGACTCATTAGGAAAGACTCTGATGCTGGGAAAGACTGAAGGCAGGAGAAGAGGATGACAAAGGTTGAGATACTTGGATGGCATCACCAACTCATCACCAACTCTCCTGAGCAAGCTCCAGGAGATGGTGAAGAACAGGGAAACCTGACATGCTGCAGTCCATGGGGTTGCAAAGAGTCAGACATGACTGCGTGACTGAACAGCAACAACAATACAGCTGATCTAAGGAAAGTAACACCAGGGACCAAGAGGGAAGGAGAAGCCTGTCTGAAGTTAGGGAAGTTGAGGGAAATGGTAATGATGTCCTGGCCACCTGAGATGCATGTGAGTGGACTTCACAGCACAGGTTTATAATGATAAAGTTTGAAATCACCAGGAGGCATTGGAGACCACAAATGTAGTGTTCCTGAAATTAAATCCAGATATGTTTGTTTCAAGGGCTTCCCAGGTGATGCTAGTAGTAAAGAACCTGCCTGCCAATGCAGGAGACATAAGAGACGTGGGTTCAATCCCTGGTCCTGGAAGATCCCCTGGAGGAGGGCATGGCAGTCCACTCCAATATTCCTTCCTGGAGAATCCCATGGACAGAGGAGTCTGGAGGGCTTCAGTCCAGAGGGTCACAAAGAGTCTCACACGACTGAAGCGATTAAGTACACATGCACGTGTTTGTTTCTAATGTTCCTCAGGCCTCAGAATTCTGAGGTAGAAAGGACTGCTTCAGCTAATTTTCTGGACAACTTGGAGTTCTAACTGTGCCTCCCACCAGTACATTCAGTCCTTTAGATCTAAAATAAATACATCTTCACAAGACAAAATTCTAGGTACCCTAGCTGGGTTTTTTTGCTATTAAGCATCTAGGAACAGTTTACCTAGATGCAATTAATCTATTAACAAATCTCCTGTATAGATCAGTAAAACCCAAATTTGGTTAGACTCTATCCCTGGATATTCTGATTTCATAAGTTTGAGGCGGTTCAAAGAACTCGTTTTCTTATAAAACACCTCAAGTTACAAGTAATTAGATATGGTAGGGAATTAGTAGTTGAAATTAGCATTGTGGGGACAATATGTCTCATGAGCCAATTGTCAGATATGATACAGAATTTGTTCCCATACATTGCAGTTTCTACGGTGTTTGTTTTTTTGGTTTTTTTTTCAATCTTTCATGGACTATGTTTATTCAACTTTAAATACACTGACGGCAAGAACATTTTATGAAAAATTTTATCTATAATCATTCTTAATGGCTTTTCATTTTACAACCCAATATTCCCAAAATAGAATTTATCAAGTGAACAGGAAAATTCATCTATTGACTTTGTTATACATTTACTGATATATTTTTAAATATTTACTTATTTATTTAATAAATAATAAATAATTCCCTGGTGGCTCAGACAGTAAAGCGTCTGCCTACAATGCTGGAGACCTGGGTTCAATTCCTGGGTCGGGACAATCTCCTGGAGAAGGAAATGGCAACCTACTCCAGTATTCTTGCCTGGAAAATCCCATGGACAGAGGAACCTGGTAAGGATACAGTCCATGGGGTCCCAAAGAGTCAGACATGACTGAGCGACTTCACTTTCACTATTTATTTATTTGGTTGCGTCGGGTCTTAGTTGTGGCATGCAGGATCTCTGTTGCATCACATGGGGTCTTTTGTTGTAGCACATGGGCTCTCTAGTTGTGGTGCATGGGTTTAGTTATCCCTATAGCATGTGGAATCTTAGTCCCTTGACCAGGAATCAGACCTGTGTCCTTTACATTACAAGGCGGATGCTTAACCACTGGAACACCAGTGAAAGGGAAGTCCCTATTAATATCTTTTCAAGCAGAAAGAATGAATGACTTTGACATGCGTTTCCAAGCCACCCAACCTGGGCCCTTTTATTTGGTGAACAAACCCAGAGAGGCAGCTTCAGAGGAGTGTCAGGTTTCCAACTCTTCCCCACAGCTTCAATTCCATCAGTCTGAGACCTTGCAACTACATCTGTTTTTCCTTATGAAATTAAAACAATTGCCTAACCTCTTGGCTCTTAAGTAAAATGTTCAAGGGCTCACATTTGTTGTATAAATACAACAACACTTTCTTGTATAAATGAATGAATCTGTTGCAATTATATAATCTGTTGTGTATAATTAAATTTAAACTGTTTTTGCAAAAAGAGGAAAGAGATAGAACAAATAAATGCCTATAAAACATCTGGTTAGGATCTGCAGAAGGTTATGTGTTTTCTGTGTCTCCAAAAGGTTTGTTCTATCTATCACTCATTGCTTTGTTTGAGTTTCTTCAGGCAACAAAATTATAGAGAAGTCCTGTGGATAAAAATACAGTGTCTGGGGCCTACTATGCCTTCCTGTTTGCCTGGAACTGAGCTTAGTCCATGGACAGGCAGAAAGCATCTATATAAGAATATGTTTAGAATAGGGTCACTTGATAGACACAAAGGAAACTCACAAGGCCCTGCAACATATCTCTATTGAAATATTGCACAATGTGCAAGTTTATTTGTCCAAGATTCAATTGTAGAAGTGTAGTAGGTTGTATAAACAACAGAAGGAAGAGAAAGATAAGGTGAGAGGATTCAAGGAAAAAAAATCAGTGCTTTATAGTTTGCTCAGTTGTAACTAATTATGTGCCAGAAGCTCTTGTTTTAATGTAGTATGTGTGTGTGTGTGTGCGTGCGCACGTGCTCACGTGTGTGTATAGATACAGTGCAGGTCTTTGCAAACAAGGTGAACAGGAGACTAAGAATTTAAAGGATGAAAAAACTTCAACCACTTAAAACTGAGAAACCTACATTTCTGAAGCATGAAATTTTAAAATTAATTACATGAAAATAAATATTGACTGCTACTGCTACTGCTAAGTCGCTTCAGTCGTGTCCGACTCTGACCCCCTAGACGGCAGCCCACCAGGTTCCACTGTCCCTGGGATTCTCCAGGCAAGAACACTTGAGTGGGTTGCCATTTCCTTCTCCAATGAGTGAAAGTGAAGTCATTCAGTTGTGTCCGGCTCTTCGCAACCCCATGGCCTGCAGCCTACCAGGCTCCACCGTCGATGGGATTTTCTGGGCAAGAGTACTGGAGAGGGTTGCCATTGCCTCCTCCAAATATTGATTAGTTTCATCTTATAGATAATTCTTTTACATTTGTCAACATACCGGGAGAAATGTATAGTTAAGATATTTTAAAATAGTCAACATTGGGACTTCCCTGGCAGTCCAGTGGTTAAGACATCAACTTCCAATGCAAGGGGTATGGGTTTGATACCCAGTCGTGGGGCTAAGAGGTCACATGCCTCGGGGTCAAAAAAAAACAAACATGAAAAAACAGAATTAAGCAGGATTTCACAGGAGGCCCTAAATAGAACAATAATAGTATCAGCTTCAACTCGAAGGTCATAAAACTTTCAAAATTTGTTTTCTAAGCCTGTATGTTCTTAACTAATGTATATTGAACATCTTTTATAAGTCATACATGAGTGTTAAGTTGCTTCAGTTGTGTCCAGCTTTTTGTGACCTTATGGACTATAACCCACCAGGCTCCTCTGTCCATGGGATTTCACAGGCAAGAATCCTGGAGTCAGTATGGGGAACATACATTGAGAAAACCATACGTGAAAAAGATGCATGTTCCCCAATGTTCATTGTAGCACTTTTTTACAGTAGCATGGACATGGGAGTAGCCTAGAGTCCATTGGCAGATGAATCATAAGAACTTGTGGTATGTATATACAATGGAACGTTACTCAGCTTTAAAAAAGAAGTCACTTGAGTCACTCCTAATGAGGTGGATGAACCAAGAGCCTGTTGTACAGAGTGAAGTAATTCGGAAACAGAAAGACAAATATTGTATATTAACATGAGTGTATGAGATCTAGATGGAGAAGGCAATGGCACCCCACTCCAGCACTCTTGCCTGGAAAATCCCATGGACGGAGGAGCCTGGTAGGCTGCAGTCCATGGGGTCGCTAAAGAGTTGGACACGACTGAACGACTTCACTTTGACTTTTCACTTTCATGCATTGGAGAAGGAAATGGCAACCCACTCCAGTATTCTTGCCTAGAGAATCCCAGGGACGGGGGAGCCTGGTGGGCTGCCGCCTATGGGGTCGCACAGAGTCGGACACGACTGAAGCGACTTAGCAGCAGCAGCAGCAGCATGGGATCTAGAAAGATAGTACCAAAGAACCTGCAGGGAAGCAGTGGAGATGCAGACATAGAGAACAGACTTGTGAATGCAGTGTGGGAGGAAAGAGTGGGACAAACTGAGAGTGCAGCATGGAAACATATACACTACCATATATAAAATAGAGAGCCAGTGGGAATTTGCTGTGTGACATGGGGAGCTCAGCCCAGGGCTCTGTGACCACCTAGAAGGGTGGGATGGTGGGAAATGGAAGGGAGGTTCATGAGGTATTTATGTATACCTGTGGCTGATTCATACTGATGTATTGCAGAAACCAACATAATATTGTAAAACAAATATCTTGCAGTAAAATATATTTTGGAAAAGTATACTGGAGTGGGTTGCCATTTCCTTCTCTGAGGGATCTTCTCAATCCAGGGATCAAACCCGTGTCTCTTATGTCTCCAGCACTGACAGGTGTGTTCTTCACCACTGAACTACCTGGGAAGCCCGTTAATAATATTCACACACTGTGCTAGTTTGCAATTGTGCTTAGAAGTGGGATGTCATGAAATAGCCTAAATGTTTTATGTGCATTAACCAACTAAACTCTCATTGCATGGTATTATAATAGGATTATTGTACCCATTTTACAAGTGAAGAGATCAAGGCTCAGGATGATTAATACTTTGCCTGTGTGCTCATTCGCCTTTGACTCTTTGAGACTCTATGGACTGTAGCCTGCCAGGTTCCTCTGTCCATGGGATTTTTCCAGGCAAGAGTACTAAAGTGGGTTACCATGTCCTCCTCCAGGGGATCTTTTTGACCCAAGGGTCAAACCCCCATCTCCTGCATCTCCTGCATTGCAGACAGATTCTTTATCTCTGAACTACTGGGGAAGCCTGATTAATACTTGAACAAAGTCAGAAGCTTGTAACTGACAGAGGTGGATTCACTCTAGGCCTTTCACCTCTTTTTGTCCCTAATCTGACTTCAGTGTCTGAATTTTGTGAATCCATCCCTTTGTTTTAAGTACTTAAACCCAGTCTGGTCAGCTGAAAGACAAAAACATGCTTTCTGTACTTTATGCTCAGAGCAAATCGATACTGCTTTGATATTTTTCTGCCCACCTTGTGTCTATGAATATTGATGGAATATGGATTACAATTTTAAAAACTCACATATTTGTATATGACAAAAGTTTTCTATGGAAAATTGTCAGGGAATAGATTTAATTATTTAGTGAGTGAATAACTCACATGGGGGCAGTCTAAATTATTACTTTCTAGATTAAATGAAAAGTGACATTGATGCTTAGCATGTCAAAATTTCAAAACAAGAAAGGGAAAACATTTTAGTAGATAGACCTTTCACTAAGTTATTTGAGTTGACTGGTTTTGCACAGAGTTGCCATGTTGATTTATTATTTGTGCTGATGTGATATAAACAGAGGGTGAGTGAAGGTATATAATAAAAGCTAAAATTTAATATAGTTTTAAATGTGTATTACTATAGCAATATAAAGACAATATGATCCTCATCAATCAGTGAACCCCATTCAATACAGGAACCCCTCTATAATGATTTGTGGTCTAATTGTTCCATTAAGCACACAAGGAAACTGAGGGTAAGCTCAGTTAAGTGATTTAAGGTTAGACAAGTGTTAGGCCTCAGACTTCCCAATTCTCAGCCCATTGTTCTTATTTCCTCAACTTTACTCAATTAGTGTCTTACACAATCAGCTACAGAATGGAATGCATGTTTGCATGGCTGACTCTTTGTGACCCTTTGGACTGTAGCCCACCAGTCTCCTCTCTGTGGGATTTTTCAGGCAAGATTACTGGAATAAGTTGCCATTTTCTCCTCCAAGGGATCTTCCTGACCCAGGGATTGAACCCATGTCTCCTGAGTCTCCTGCACGGCAGACAGATTCTTTACTGCTGAGCCATCAGAGAAGCCTACCAATATTGAAGGCCAAAATATCTATATATCAAACAAGATAGCAAGGTGGATTTCAAGGGACATCTCTGTGATGTTAGTGAGTACTCAGTTTGAATTTTGGGTTTTTTAAGATTTTACAACATTTCCCTCCTGCCAAGAAACATGACACCCCATGAGTGCTCACAACACACAAATCACAAACACACATCCTGTGTTCAATCTGCTTTTGGCTCCCAACCCCTTTATGTAATCCCCATTGCTTCTTCCATAGGCATAGTGATGTTTTTCCAGCATCTCTGAATCCATATTTTCTTCCTGGTCATAAGTTACAGTAGCTATTGGAGTAAGGACAGTAGCAGACCATTCATTCCATAAGACCTGTGATAGAAAATATTGAGGTTGACCAGATTCACAGTCAACATGAGTCATGCCTATCAAGCTGTGCAAGTAGTAAGGACAGGCACCAGAACATAAAGCTCGGAACCTCTCAAAAATTCTGCATCCCTCATTCCTTCCTTCCAAACTCCATCCTGCTAAGGCTCTTAACAATTGGCTAAAACTTAATTTTATTCAAGATTTAAGTAATAAAAGTGATTTAATAAAAAAAATAACAAATCCTTACCCCCAAGTCCCTATCATTATTAGATTCTCCTTCAAGTTGATGGCTTTGAACATTTGTGATGCAGAACTACACTTGTGGGAGTAAAGGCTTAAACTGAGCTTGATAACACATAGTTTTTCTTTATAGTAAAAGATGCTGCTGATGCTGGCATTATTTCCTGCATGTTGCCCCTTACCATTAGCTGTGTTTACACATGACCTGTTTTTAACAGAACTTGGGTGTAATTTCCAGTACTGTTTGCATTAACTTGTTACACTGAGAATTAATGACAACTAGTAAATGTTAGTCTCTAGAGAAAGACATTTTAAGGCAATCATAGCTTCTAAGGCTATATTTTTGGTAGAGTTTGTGTTACAGTGCAGATGTTATTAAGGACATCATTTATAGCCACAGGAAAGTTCATTAGCAGAGTTTGGACTTCAAGGTACTGTTGGGTGCCTTTCTGTCCTCTGAATATTCAGCCTCTTCTTTGGGAATCAAGTCCACCATCAAATCAGTGAGGCTATTCATTTCTTTGTGTCCTAAGCTACTGTAGCAGCAAGGTGCTATCTGAAGAAAGTAGTTATCATTATAATTTCAACTTTATGGTGAGGAAATCAAGTGTAAAAGGAGTGAAAGGACTTGCTTACATTCATAAAAACAAAGAATTGAGCCTTCTGATTTTATTTCCATGTTCTCCTGAGGTCTGGCTCAAGTAAGCAACTAATAAGTGTTGATTGAATAGCCCCAACTTTTCATTTTTAAATAAACAATTATTAGAGAAAAATTCAAACAAACACAAAAGCAGATAGAAAAATATCCTATGATCTAATGATCCCACTCCTATATATATATCTAGAAAGAAGTGAAAAGTTAAGAAAGCTATAATTCCAAAAGATATATGCGCTTCAATGTTCATAACAGCACTATTTATAATAACCAAGACACAGAAGCAACCTAAAGGTCCATCAACAGATAAATGGTTAAAGAAGATGTGGTATATATACACAATGCAATATTACTCATCCATAAAAAGAATAAAATAATGCTTGCAGCAATATGAATGGACCTAGAGAATATTATACTAAGTGAAGCAAGTCAGATAGAGAAAGATAAACATCATATGATATTACTTATATGTGGAATCTAAAAAAATGATACAAATGAACTTATTTACAAAACATAAATAGACTCACAGATACAGAGAAAAAACTTGAGGTTACCAAAGGGGAAAGGATGAGGGAGTGATAAAGTAGGAGTTTGGGATTAAAATATACACACTGTTATAAATAATATGGATAGCCAATAAGGACCTACTGTATACCACAGGGAATTATACTCAATAACATAATAACCTACAATGGAAAAGAATTTAAAAGAAAAATATATTGATATATATTTATATATATGTATATATAGATATGTATTAGTATAACTGAGTCACTTTGCTGTACACTTGAAACTAACACAGCACTGTAAATCAACTATATTTCAATAACAATTTTTAGAAAAGAAAAGTGAGTCCCCACATACCTCTTACCCAACTTCAACAATTTTTAATATTTTTCTAACCATTTCTGTATATTGCCCTATCTGTTTTTATTTAGATTGTTTAAAGAAATTCTCAGATATAGCTCATTTTGCTTATACATACTTGAATATGTACAATAATTTTTAAGGAATGTTTTTACTATAATCACCATTCCTGATCTTTGCAAACAAAAATTTTTTAAATTCTTTATTGGTATTTAAATTTTCCTGAGTTATCTCAACACTATCTTTTTTCAGTTTATTTGTTTAAAATGAGATTCAAACGAGGTCCCTACACTGTACTTGCTTTTCATATCTCTTCTGGATCTTTTGTTCTCTAACAATCTTCTTCCCTTTTGATTTCATGCCATTGGCTTATGAGAGGTATTTTAATTTTTATGTTGTAGAGAATGGTCCATATTCTGAAGTTAGCTATACTTCTTCATGGTGACATTTAACCTGTTTTTCTATTGACTCAAATTTACCATTAACCAGAGTTTAGATTATTCATTAGACTCTAATTCGGATTTTTAGGTAAAAATATCTCATAATTATGAGAATGAAATATTTTAACTTCTATCATCCCCTCTCCACACACTTCTCTTCTTGATTTGATTTTTTCATCCCTTATTTTGTTCTGACTTCGTCGGCTGATGGCTTTACCCCTTGCCAGAACATGACATTTCTTCTTCACTTCTCCAGTATTGGCCTTAATATCGCCAGTCCCCACTACCGTTTTGGCTTTCCCTGGCTCTGTGTTGTGTAGCTTTTGTCACATCTTTTGTTCCATGAAGAATCTTCTGAAGGATTTTTTCCAGAGTCTTAATTTTAATGGAACATACACAGATGCCTGAATGTTCGGACTATATATTTATAATGTGTTCCTCGGGGAGATATCAATTTGTGTTTTATCTGCATTTGTCTCTCAAACGTTGCCCTCTGAGGAATTCCAGAAATTTCTTCATGTCACCCTCTCCTGTGCAGTAGCCTGCCTGGAAAACTCTATCTGCCTTAGTCTACTTGAACTCCCAGCTCTATCTTTTCAATTCAGTGTGTCCACCGGGCTCTGAATGAATTTCCCTTTCCTGCACCATGGCCTGAAAACTCTTTCCAGGCTGTAAGCTGGATGCAATTGTAGGGCTCATCAAATTTTTCTCCCATCTTTAAGGAATTTTTATCCTTCCTTGTCAGTGATATTCAGTGTCTTGAAAATCAATGAGTTATTTGTTTTGTTTGTCTCTTGGTTATTTCAAATGTGTGAGTAAATTTAGTCCCTGTTAACCCAGATTTAAAGCAAAAGTCTATCCTCTACTACATGAAGATTCTTGAATCAAACTTTGAGGTAGTAAGGGGATCTAAATCAATAAAGAAGATGTTACTTTGTTGCATTTTAAACCATGGGAACAGGACAGCAAGGATAAGGTTGTATAGCTGAATGAAGCACTAGAATTTTCCTTTCCTATTTTGATAAGGTCGTGGTTGTTTTCCTTGTGTGCTGCCTGTTTCAGGTTCATGGTGGAATTAAGCACAGCATGAAGGATGTACTACTGCTTGCAAGTAGTCAGTTGTTACATTCAACTGACTACTTGCAAGCAGACAGCAACAGTGAAGACCTGGGAGATACTGAATACTGAGACAGGAAGCTAACTGTAGGCCACAACACAGGTTCTGGAGACTCTAATACAGGGCTCTATGTCTTATCACCAAAAGGAATGATGAAATGGTATTTCAAATCATAGCTGTTTTCTTCTCTACAGCCCTAACATTTGCTTCTGTTTTTTTTTTCCTACACAGTGAAAAATATGTACATGTTACAAATCAATAGTTACATAGATCATGAAACATGGCAATGATTTATTTGTTCTGTGACAGTGTAAAATAGACAATATTTTTTGCATCAGAAGATAAAGTCACAAACAACAACAACAACAAAAATGAATGACACAATTATCAATGGTGTTTTAATTGCACCATCCCATCCACATAAACTTGTTTATTCATTTCAACATGATATGTCTCAGAAACACTTTACTTTTGCTTTCCTCTGTCTTTCAATATTTAGGCATTTTTTCCAGCTTATTTGTAACTATATATTTCCTAAACAGCTACAATTACTTGGAAGCAAAATTAGAAGCTTCTAAAGAAAAAGAATACCTAGACAACTAGAACACATGAAAAAGGAATGTATATTTCAAGTGATTGATTTTGGAGTCAAAGTGATGAAACTTTTGCAGATAAATGATTTGCTCACAAAACATATTGAAGGAAATGGAAGAAACCTGAAATTCAGAGTTGAAAATATTTTTTTTGTTGTTGGGAAATAGTGTTTACTATTAAGAAAGTCTGCTTCATTTGCAAAGAAAAGCAATTTTTTGTTGAAAATTAGAAAGGTATGAAAGAAATGTTTTATATATGAGCTCACAGATTGATTTTAACAGTTCTGTAGGCAGAAAAATAATAATATCCAAAATGATGAATGTATGAATGCATTGCTTCCATTAACTCAATAGAGCGTCAATCAACAAACAATGAAGCAAAAGCGATATGGCTGTCAATCCATGTAAAATGCTTTCAAAGAGCATCAGAGATACTCTTTAAAAAGGGAGCATTTTTATTTTCATTACATTGGAAAGATGACTGAGACTAATCTAAATAGAGTTATAAAAATTTATCTGCAGTAAATCAGAGTTCATTTTAGCTTAATTGAGCAGGCAGAAATACAATAGTGCTGATAACATGGGAGGATTGTTTAATAGTTTTTTTCAAATTTTAGGAAGAAAAAGAGAAGACCTTTTTGTATGTACTGTCGTGATCACCATTTAGTGTTAATTTGGAGGAAGTTCTGTCAACAAGCAGAACTCTAAAACTCTGTAAATGTCAATAACTCTTTGAAAAACAGTATCAGGCGTCTGTGAAAAATTACAGTATTTCGATATACTATAAACCAGACAAATATAATATATTGAGAAAACTGTGTGGTTTATAAATTAGATTTAACTGATTATTAACAGATTCCTGAGCCTGTCTAAAAATGTTTATATGATATTGAAATATTGAAAGTTATATCAAATGAATAATATTATAAATACACAAGTGGTTGATAAATCGATTGGTTTACTGAATTTGATTTCCAAATTGGAGATTATTCTTTTTAAAAAAAAAATTTACCACATGTTTAAGTATAAATATTAGGAAAATTCTTTCTGAAGAACTTCAAAATAAACTATATATTTTTCTTTAAAACTGAAATAATTCTGTACAGGTTATTATCTTAGAAAAATGGTGACTATTTCAAAACAATCTGTGGCTGGCCAGAGTAGGGATTATACTTTTTGACTTCCCTTTCTAAATCTAAATTGCTTAAGATTTAGAAGAAAAAGAATTTTCAAAAAAACGATTTCTAAATTATTTCACACAGTTGTTTCTTACTTCATCAGAATATTGCACAACTCATATTCAGATTTCTGAATGCTTTAAGTGGAATGAAAATGTAGTTCAAACAATAATTTGATGTGACTAAAAATTTTATAGACTTTATGCAAACAAGATCACATATCTTTGACTCTTATAGGTATTATGTCAAGTTGGTCTCATCCTTGAACTTGACCTTAGTGCTCTTTCTTCTGATAGCAATCGTGTGTTGTGTTGTCTTAACCAGTCTCTACATTGCAGAATATTCATTTTCTACTCTGTGTTGCCATTCACTACCATAAAGGCAGAAGAAAGAGTCAGTGGTCTGGAATTGAGAATTATCAAGTAGAAACTGGAAAACAGTTTATCTAGCCTGAAAGTCTCTCCATTCCCAGAGAAAAAAATTGCAACATCAGTTTGAAGAGGAAATATACAGTATTTTTCAAAACACAATAAAAAATTTTGCACCACATGCTTCATATATTGCCCTGATGAAATTTCCAACTGTTAATTATCAGTTTAAAATCTCCTGCTTTGTTTTTGGTTTTATGCAATGATGACTCTTTTGGGGACTATATACTGGAATTAACACTTTATTTTATGAAAACAATGCTTTATTATTCCAGGTATAAATTTAAAAATTTTAGCAAGAAATTGTTCACAAAGCTCCTTGCTTATTAGTGGTCATTCATGGAGAAATATGTTTCTCCCTGTCTATATAACCAGCAGTTCCTATTACCATTTCAATAATGCTAGGCTTTTTGTCCTACAATTAAAATATTGGCAGCAGAAGCATCTTCAACTTCCATATGCCATTTGCTATGTTATGGACTGAATTATGTTCCTGAACAATTTATATGTTAAAGTCTTAACCCCCAATGGAGCTATATTTGAAGATAAGTGTCTTTAAAGACAGAATTAAGATTAAATATTGTAATGGGTGGGGGTGGGGGGGGAATCTGATGGGACTGGTGTCCTTATAAGAAAAGAGATACTAAGAGTGTGAGTGAATACATGGAGAAAAGACTATATGAGGACACAGAGAGAAGGCAATCTCCTATCAGCCAAAGAAGGGAGGCCTCAGGAGAAACCAAACATGCCAACACCTTCACCTTTGACTTCTAACCTATAGAACTGCAAGAAATTAAATTTCTATAGTATAAGCATCCTTGTTGTTTAGTTGCTAAGTTGTGTTCAACTCTTTGTGACCCCATGGCCCACCAGGCTACTCAGGGAGCCTGTCCATGGGATTTTCCAGGCAAGAATACTGGAGTGGGTTACCATTTTCTTCTCCAGGGGATCTGCCTGATCCAGGGATCGAACTCTGGTCTCCTGCATTGCAGGTAGATTCTTTTCCACTGAGTCACTGGGGAAGCCCTAGTCTGTGTTATTTTGTCATGGTAGCCCTAGCAGACTAATGCATGTCTCCGAACAACTGCTACCATATTTTCTGTTAACTGGACTTCTTTCTATCATATCTTATTGATTCACTTTGCTGTACAGCAAAAATGAACTAATGCAACATTGTAAAGCAGTTATATTCCAATAATAAAATTTTTACAGGAATAGAAGGAGCATACTTCAACATAATAAAAGCTATATATGACAAACCCACAGCAAACATTATCCTCAATGGTGAAAAACTGAAAGCATTTTCCCTAAGGTCAGGAACAAGACAAGGGTGCCCACACTCACCACTACTATTCAACATAGTTTTAGAAGTTTGGGGCATAGAAATCAAGCAGAAAAAGAAATAAAAGGAATCCAGATTGAAAAAGAAGAAGTAAAACTCTCACTGTTTGCAGATGACATGATCTTCTACATAGAAAACCCTAAAGACTCCACCAGAAAATTACTAGAGCTAATCAATGAATATAGTAAAGTTGCAAGATATAAAATTAACACACAGAAATCCCTTGCATTTCTATACACTAACAATGAGAAAACAGAAAGAGAAATTAAGGAAACAATTCCATTCACTATTGCAATGAAAAGAATGAAATACTTAGGAATATATCTACCTAAAGAAACAAAAGACCTATATATAGAAAACTATAAAACACTGGTGAAAGAAATCAGAGAGGAAACAAATAGATGGAGTAATATATCATGTTCATGGATCAGAATAATCAGTATAGTGAAAATGAGTATACTACCCAAAGCAATCTACAGATTCAATGCAATCCCTATCAAGCTACCAATGGTATTTTTCAGAGAACTAGAACAAATAATTTCACAATTTGTATAGAAATACAAAAAACCTTGAATAGCCAAAGCAATCTTGAGAAAGAAGAACGGGACTGGAGGAATCAACCTGCCTGACTTCAGTCTCTACTACAAAGCCACACTCATCAAGACAGCATGGTACTGGCACAAAGACAGAAATATAGATCAATGGAACAAAATAGAAAGTCCAGAGATAAATCCACACACCTCTTCCCTGCTGGTTCAGATGATAAAGCGTCTGCCTGCAGTGCCTACCATGTGGGAGACCTGGGTTCAATCCCTGGGTTGGGAAGATCTCCTGAAGAAGGAAATGGCAACCCACTCCAGTATTCTTGCCTGGAAAACCCCATGGATTTTGGAACCTGGTAGGCTACAGTCCTTTGGGTCTCAAAGAGTCCGACATGACTGAGCGACTTCACTTTTCAGTTTCACTTTCATGGACACCTTATCTTTGACAAAGGAGGCAAGCATATACAATGGAGAAAAGACAATCTCTTTAACAAGTGGTGCTGGGAAAACTGGCCAACCACTTGTAAAAGAATGAAACTAGAACACTTTCTAACACCATACACGAAAATAAACTCAAAATGGATTAAAGATCTAAACGTAAGACCAGAAACTATTAAACTCCTAGAGGAAAACATATGCAAAACACTCTCCGACATAAACCACAGCAGGATCCTTTGGAAATAAAAGCAAAAATAAACAAATGGGACCTAATTAAAATTAAAAGCTTCTGCACAACAAAGGAAACTCAGAGCAAGGTGAAAAGACAGCCTTCAGAATGGGAGAAAATAAAAGCAAACAAAGCAACTGACAAACAATTAATCTCAAAAATATACAAGTAACTCCTGCAGCTCAATTCCAGAAAAATAAACGACCCAATCAAAAAGTGGGCCAAAGAACTAAACAGACATTTCCCCAAAGAAGACATACAGATGACTAACAAACACATGAAAAGGTGCTCAACATCACTTATTATCAGAGAAATGCAAATCAAAACCACAATGATGCCACTCAGAATGGCTGCTCTCCAAAAGTCTACAAGCAATAAATGCTGGAGAGGGTATGGAGAAAAGGGAACCCTCTTACACTGTTGATGGGAATGCAAACTAGTACAGCCACTATAGAGAACAGTGTGTAGATTCCTTAAAAAACTGGAAATAGAACTGCCATACGACCCAGCAATCCCACTGCTGGGCATACACACCGAGGAAACCAGAAAGAGAGGTGTGCCCAATGTGCATCACAGCACTATTTATAATAGCCAGAACATGGAAGCAACTTACATGTCCATCAGCAGATGAATGAATAAGAAACCTGTGGTACATATACACAATGGAGTATTACTCAGCCATTAAAAGGAATACATTTGCATCAGTTCTAATGAGGTGGATGAAACGGAGCCTATTATATAGAGTGAAGTAAGCCAGAAAGAAAAACACCAATACAGTATACTAGTGCATATATATGGAATTTAGAAAGATGGTAACGATAACCCTGTATGTGAGACAGCAAAAGAGACACAGATGTATAGAACAGTCTTTTGGACTCTGTGGGAGAGGGCGAGGGCAGGATGATATGGGATATTGGCATTGAAACATGTAAATTATCATATGTGAAATGAATCACCAGTCCAGGTTCAATGCATGATACAGGGTGCTCAGGGCTGGTGCACTGGGATGACCCAGAGGAATGGTATGGGAAGGGAGGTGGGAGGGGTGTTCAGGATGGGGAACACATGTACACCCATGGAGGATTCAAGTCAATGTATGGCAAAACCAATACAATATTGTAAAGTAAAATAAATACAAAAAATAATTTTTTAATAAAAAAGAATATGTTGGGAGAAATACTTCTTATTCATGATAATAAATATACTCAAGTGTAAAATGGGAATACATAAACCAAACAAAGTAGGCTGTTCTAAACTTAATAATTTTGTCTCAAGTTGGGTAAATTATAATTGTTTAAAAATTGAACTTCTTCAATTACCTATTTTATTTTCTTAACCAGGTGCTACAGAATCAAAACCTATTTTTGAGGACTGCATTTCTTCAACACATGGATTAAATTCACAAGTTGTCTTAGATGTCTCATGCATAAAAACTACCAAAAATGATATTGTTCACTCTTATGTCTCCAGAAATATATTTCAAGCAGTTTCCTTTGGTATTCTTATATGATTTTTTATTTGTTAGCCAGTCAGATAAATCTCAATTCTCTCTGTGTCTATGTAGTTTCATTTCATAGTACAAAGGTATAAATAAAGGAAAGAACGGTTAAAAATATATAGTACACAAGAGAGAAGCTACAGAAATAACCTTCCTAATCTCACTGATGCCACTCAATTCCATTCCCCTAAATTTGGTCCCAGAGTAGGTTACTCTGATCTAAATGTCATTTCCTTTCTTAATGAGAGTTGCCAAGATAGGGTTTTTTTTATTAAATGTTCCTTTTGTGTGAAGATTTGGTTAGGCCTTTCAGTTCAGTTCAGTTCAGTCGCTTAGTCAGGTCTGGCTCTTTGCGAACCCATGAACTGCAGCACGCCAGGCCTCCTTGTCCATTACCAACTCCTGAAGTTTACTCAAAGTCATGTCCATTCAGTTGGTGATGCCATCCAACCATCTCATCCTCTAATGTCCCCTTCTCCTCCTCCCATCAATCTTTCCCAACATCAGGGTCTTTTCAAATGAGTCAGCTCTTTGCATCAGGTGGGCAAAGTACTGGAGTTGCACCTTCAACATCAGCCACTCCAATGACCACTCAGGACTGATCTCATTTAGAAATGACTGGTTGGATCTTTTTGCAATCCAAGGGACTCTCAAGAGTCTTCTCCATCATCACAGTTCAAAAGCATCAATTCTTTGGCGCTCAGCTTTCTTTATAGTCCAACTCTAACATCCATACATGACTATTCCAAAAACCATAGCCTTGACTAGACAGACCTTAGTTGGCAAAGTAATGTCTCTGCTTTTTAATATCCTGTATCAGTTGATCATAATTTTTCTTCCAAGGAGAAAGCATTTTCGAATTTCATGGCTGCAATCAGCATCTGCAGTGATTTTGGAGCCCCCCAAAATAAAGTCAGCCACTGTTTCCACTGTTTCCTCATCTATTTGCCATGAATTGATGGGACCAGATGCCATGATCTTCGTTTCCTGAATGTTGAGCTTTAAGCCAACTTTTTCACTCTCCTCTTTCACTTTCATCAAGAGGCTATCTAGTTCTTCACTTTCTGTCATCAGGGTGGTGTCATCTGCATATCTGAGGTTATTGTTATCTCTCCCGGCAATCTTGATTCCAGCTTGTGTTTCTTCCAGCCCAGCGTTTCTCATGATGTACCCTGCATAGAAGTTAATTAAGCAGGGTGACAATATACAGCCTTGATGTACTCCTTTTCCTACTTGAAACCAGTCTGTTGTTCCATGTCAGTTATAACTGTTGCTTTCTGACCTGCATATAGGTTTCTCAAGAGGCAGGTTAGGTGGTCTGGTATTCCCATCTCATTCAGAATTTTCCACAGTTTATTGTGACCCACACAGTCAAAGGCTTTGGCATAGTCAATAAGCCAGAAATAGATGTTTTCCTGGAAATCTCTTGCTTTTTTGATGATTCAACGGATGTTGGCAATTTGATCTCTGGTTCCTCTGCCTTTTCTAAAACCAGCTTGAACATCAGGAAGTTCACAGTTCACGTATTGCTGAAGCCTGGCTTGGAGAATTTTGAGCATTATTTTACTAGCGTGTGAGATGAGTGCAATTGTGTGGTTAATGGATCATTCTTTGGCATTGCCTTTCTTTGGGATTGGAATGAAAATTGACCTTTTCCAATCCTGTGACCCCTGCTGAGTTTTCCAAGTTTGCTGGCATTTTGAGGGCAGCACTTTCACAGCATCATGTTTTAGGATTTGAAGTAGCTCAACTGGAATTCCATCACCTCCACTACCTTTGTTCATAGTCATGCTTCCTAAGGCCCACTTGACTTCACATTCCAGGATGTCTGGCTCTAGATGAGCGATCATACCATTGTGATTATCTGGGTCACAAAGATCTTTTTTGTACAGTTCTTCTGTGTATTCTAGCCACCTCTTCTTAATATCTTCTGCTTCTGTTAGGTCCATACCATTTTTGTTCTTTATTCAGCCCATCTTTGCCTTACCCTCCAATATAATCTTGTTCTAGAGCAGGGAGGGAATACATCAAGGTTGTATATTGTAACCTTGCTTATTTAACATATATGCAGAATTGTTGTTGTTGTTTAGTTGCTCAGTCACGTCCTACTCTTTGTGATCCCATGGACTGTAGCACTCCAGGCTTCCATGTTCTTCACCATGTCCTTGAGCTTGCACAAACTCATGTCCATTGACTCAGTGATGCAATCCAAACCATACCCTCTCTTATCCCCTTTCAATCTTTCCCAGCATCAGAATCTCTCCTGTTGAGTTGACTCTACTCAGCAGGTGGTCAAAGTATTGGAGCTTCAGCAACAGCCCTCCCAATGAATGTTCAGGATTGATTTCCTTTAGGATTTACTGGTTTGATCTCCTTGCAGTCCAAGAGAGTTTCAAGCAACTTGTCCACCACCATAGTTCAAAAGCATCAATTCTTCTGTGCTCAGCCTTCTTTAAGGTTCAACTCTCACATTCATACATGGTTACTGGAAAATCCATAGCTATGACTATATGGACCTTTGTAGGGAAAGTAATGTCTCTGCTTTTTAATATGCTGTCTAAATTTGTCATAACATATGCAGAGTCCTTCATGCGAAATGCCACACTGGATGACTTACAAACTGGAATTAAGACTGCTGAGATAAATATCAATAACCTCAAATATGAAAATGATACCATTTTAAGGGCACAAATTGCAGAGGAACTAAAGAGCTTTTTCATGAGGGTTAAAGGGGAGAGTGAAAAACCTGGCTTAAAACTCAGCATTCAAAAAACTAAGATCATGGCATCTGATCCCATCACTTCAAGGCAAGTATATGGAGAAAACGTGGAAACAGTGACAGATTTTATTTTCTTGGGATTCAAAACCACTGCGACAGTGACTGCAGCTATGATATTAGAAGATGCTTGCTAATATCATATTGCTAATATTGGAAGAAAAGCTATGACAAACCCAATTAGTATATTAAAAGCAGAGACATTACTTTGCTAACAAAGGTCCATGTGGATGTGAGTTGAACCAGAAAGAAGACTGAGTGCAAAAGAACTGATGGCTTCCAACTGTGATGCTGGAGAAGATTCTTGAGAGTCCCTTGGACAGCAAGGAGATCAAAGCAGTCAATCCTAAAAGAAATCAACCCTGAATATTCATAGGAAGGACTGATGCTGAAGCTGAAGCGCCTCTATTTTGGCCACCTGATGCAACGAGCTGACTCACTGAAAAAAACCCTGATGTTGGGGAAGATTGAGTGCAGAAGAAGGAAGTGGCAGAAGATGAGATGCTTGGATGGCATCACCAACTCAAAGGACATGAGTCTGAATAAACTCCAGGAGACAGTGAAGGACAGGGAAGCCTGGCATATTGCTGTTCATGGGATCACAAAGAGTCAGAGACGACTTAGGGACTGAATAACGGCAACAACTAGAGCAAGAGTTGACAAACTGCCATGCAACCCATATCTATCCTGCAGTCTGTTTTCTTAAAGAGAGTTTTATTGGATCACAACCGAGCCATTCCTTTTTGTTTTGTATATGACTGCTTTCTCAGTATAATAGCAGAGTTGAATAAAGGCAACAGAGACTTGGGCCCCACAAAGCATAAAATATGTACTCTATGGCCCTCAAAATAACTTTGCAGCCCCCTGTCCAGTGGTACCTATGAGGATTAGAAAAGAGTTGGATAAACAGGATTGAGTCTCAGGTCCTCATTCAAGAAAAAAGGCTAGATAACATTTGCAGATAACTTCTATAGCATGCTACTAGACTGCATCTGAGTATGCAGGGCCTGCTTCTCCTTGCCCTTTGTATGCCAATATTCTCATATTAGTGGTAGAGGTTTAGTTCCTTAGAACACCCAGTCTGCAGAGAGGGCTTTAATTTTAATTTTTATTAGCTTAAGGATTTAGTCTCATGAGAGAGTAAGAGATCATTAATACCCTGCCATTAAAATAACTTGAGCTCTTATTGATAGTGCTTTTTAGCTCAAATCTGCGTCTAATACAGACAGCATGAATATCCAAACCTAAATAAGCATGATTCTAATATTTTTTCCTTCACAAAATGATAGGATCATAACAACATATTTTGAAAAAATCATCTTTTTACCTAGGCTAACATTTGCTTCCACTTTGTTACCCTGCTAGAGACACATAGTCAAAGGAAATTTTAAGAAGCTTCTTCAGTTCAGTTCAATTCAGTCGCTCAGTCGTGTCCGACTCTTTGTGACCCCATTAATTGCAGCACGCCAGGCCTCCCTGTCCATCACCATCTCCCGGAGTTCACTCAGGTTCACGTCCATTGAGTCAGTGATGCCATCCAGCTATCTCATCCTCTGTCGTCCCCTTCTCCTCCTGCCCCCAATCCCTCCCAGGATCAGAGTCTTTCCCAATGAGTCAACTCTTTACATGAGGTGGCCAAAGTACTGGAGTTTCAGCTTCAGCATCATTCCTTCCAAAGAAATCCCAGGGCTGATCTCCTTCAGAATGGACTGGTTGGATCTCCTTGCAGTCCAAGGGACTCTCAAGAGTCTTCTCCAACACCACAGTTCAAAAGCATCAATTCTTCGGTGCTCAGCCTTCTTCATAGTCCAACTCTCACATCCATACATGACTACTGGAAAAACCATAGCCTTGACTAGACGGACCTTAGTTGGCAAATAGAAACCTACTAAATAAACTGAATATAGGAGAGTGGTTAGTAGGCCAGGAAGGAAGCCAAGACTTTCTGATATAAGATGAATTAAGCCATATTCAAATGAGCTTGAGCTCTATGCATTTTTTCCTACTACCTGCAATGCTAGCCTCCTTTTCATGTCTGAAACATTAATTTTGCATACCATAAAGTTTAGAAAAAAATCTACATAAAGTGAAGGGCACTGAGCATGAATTCATAAAATAATATGAAAATCTCCTATCCTTATCAAGTGCAAAAATCTATAGCCGTCATGCAGAGCTAAATAATGAGCTACAAATTGGCAATCCAAACTGTTAACTCAGTCTACCAAAACTGACTTAACTCTGGAGTTTGTTTCGTAGTATCTTTTGGTGTGATTGTTTCTTACCTGCTTAAACTTAAACGTGAGTGCAGGCTCAGTTGTTGTGGCCAACTTTTTGTGACCCTATGGACTGTAGCCTGTGAGGCTCCTCTGGCCATGGGATTTTCTAGGCAAGAATACTGGAGCAGGTTGCTATTTCCTTATCCAGGGGATCTTTCCAACCCAGGGATTGATCCCATGTCTCCTGCATCACTTGCATTAGCAGGTAGATTCTTTACCACCGAGCCACCTGAGAAGGCCCTAAACTTAAACACTTACTAATAAATCTGTAGTAATTGAAGGATGGTAGTAGTGGTGGCATAATTTCTAAATCCATATAAATTGCACCAAAAAACTGACAGCCATTAGGATAACAAAATTGAAAACCTAGAGTCAACATGTACAACAAAGTTAAGCAAATGTATGACTGCAAACTCCAAATCTGATTGGATGGAAATGAACTTTTGACAGTAACAAAACTCACAAGGAATCAGAAAGTGAGAGGAAAAGTCAAAGAAAAAGCAACATAATTACAGCCACTGTGAAACCAAAGGTGCTGTTTTTTCATAAAAACTACACACTAGAAGCCTTAGTGGGCCAATCAGAGAAGAGTAACAGACTGAGAGAGTGGTGGACAGCCATCAGTTCAGAGGTCAGATAGCACTGTAGTTATCTGGGCTCCTGAAATGCAGGAAATGAACTCAAGCTCTCTTTTGGGATAAATCCCTATGCAAAGAAACTGCTAAACAGGATAATTTCTACTCTGCAGTAATTGCAAAAAGTCTACCAGAGGAATACCAAGGAAAAACAAGTGGTGTTACCTAAAATTGGGAGGGGAGAAAGCCAGCATAGTTTAGAAATTATAGAGTCATCATTTTATTGCCTGTGATTTTATCAGAAGAGAAATCTTAAAGTTGTAAGGCTAGGAAAACTATTCTGGTTCATTTTCCTCCTAAAATTACCAAGAATAATTATGTCAACTAAAAAGAACAAAGGCAAATATTCCTGCTGAGTCCCATACAAAATTACATTGGGATAAAAGAAATTAAGAAGCAGAATAGTCATACTATAGAAATGAAGGCAATCCAGAAGGCAATCCAAAAAGAATACCCATTAGCTGGTGAAAACAATAATTGAATATTTAACAAAGCATTAAAAGCAAGTTAAAAATAGTAAGAATAGATAAAAGAATAACATAATATAAGGAATAACATGAACTAGAAACAAACTCAAATATTTAAGGTAAATAAAGAAAAGGAAGATTTGAAAAGAGATTACCTGAAGATAGGGCCTAAGACAGAGATCTGCATGTATGTGATTCTATTGCCAATGTGTTCTTCAGAAGAAATAAAATTTTTGAGGGAGTGAGGGGAGCTGGGTAGGAAAGGAGACAAATCTGAGAGAGGATGTGGTCTCAGTTCAGACCTTGGTCTGGTCCAAGGTGTGCAAGATGATGAGAACCAAAGAGGATGTATGCACAGTAGAATTGTTTCTCCCAGTAGGCAAGAGGTCTAGTCTTTCATGCCCCACATCAGACAGTCATGAGTTGCTGGCCATTTCCCAAGAAGGAAGTGATCTCCCAGCAAGATGGGCCCATCAGCTATGAACTCTCATCTAGAGAAAATAACATTTGTGAGTTTTCAGTAGGCAACATTCACAGCAGCAAAGGAATGGGTGCATCAGCTTCTTAAAGACATCTCCTGTCTCCCTTAAAGTTAGTTTTAAGGAAAGAATATCACAGTTATTATTTTTTTACAGCAACACTTTATTCCAGAAGACAATGGAAGGATATATTTAAGATATTCCAAAAGAAAAAAATAAATTTCATAGCCAGACAAAATGTTCTTTAAGTTCAAAGACTCCTAAGAAACTGTGATGAACATAAAGAAATTTAGCGAACATTGTTCCAGTGAGTATTTCCTAGTATATCTACTCAAGCATGAATTCCACTAAACCCAAATGATTGGAGAAATATCAATATTATACACATATGACAAGATTAAAAGATGGTGACAAGGGAAGAAGTATTATAGATAATAGTATGATGCAAAACCGGAGAAGTCAATGGCACCCCACTCCAGTATTCTTGCCTGGAAAATCCCATGGGCGGAGGAGCCTGGTGGGCTGCAGTACATGGGGTCGCAAAGAGTCAGACATGACTGAGCGACTTCACTTTCACTTTTCACTTTCATGCATTGGAGAAGGAAATGGCAGCCCACTCCAGTGATCTTGCCTGGAGAATTCCAGAGACGGCGGAGCTTGGTGGGCTGCGTCTATGGGGTGGCACAGAGTTGGACACAACATCAGCAACTTAGCAGCAGCAGCAGCAGGGTGCAAAACAGATCCCTGGTATGTGTGTATGTGCTCAGTCGTTTCTGACTATTTGAGACCCCGTAGACTGTAGCCTGCCTGCCCGGCTCCTCTGCCCATGGAAATTTCCAGGCAGGAATACTGGAGTGGGTTGCTATTTCCTACTCTAGGCGATCTTCCTCACCTAGGGATTGAACCCATGTCTCCTGCGTTGGTAGGCGGATTCTTTATTACCGTGCCAACTGGGAAAATGTACAGTAAAACAGTCTGGAATGAAGAGAAAGTATGGAAAAAACAATTGCACAAATTAGGATTCTTAAACATGTTATTTTAAAGAAGGAAGGTTGAGGAAATAAAACATTACTTACTAATAAAAATGGGACTTCCCAGGTGGCACTGGTGGTAAACTACCAGCCTGCCAAGGCCTGGGACATAAGAGACACGGGTTCGACCTCTGCGTCAGGAAGATCCTCTGGAGGAGGGCATGGCAATCCACTCCAGTATCCTTGCCTGGAAAATACCATGGACAGAGGAGCCTGGCGGGCTATAGTCTATCTTTCCTTCTGGATATTTGGAATTTGTCTTTCTTGGAGCCTTTGGCTGCTAATGTCTCTACACAGTTTTGAAATGTTATTTATATTTTCAGGTCTGATAACCTATAGATCAAATTTCTGTCTGAATAAACAAATGGTCAGTCAATGAACTGGGCCAATTTTACTTTTCAACACCTTGTATGCCCGAGCCTTCCACTCCTTGTAGATCAATTTGGAGGAATCTGCTGTGTACATTAAACTTCCTACCCAGTTTTTAAATCTGTCTTGCCTTTTATTCTTTTGTGAACTTTCTAGGCTCTCCTCCATATATGTGTATAGTTTTCCCATCTGTCAGGGATGTATGAAGAGCTTATCTCAGCACTTTCATTGCTCCCTCATTTTCATGATATCTTGGGACCATGACAACAACTAGCAAAGCGGTAAGTTTCCCCCATGTATTTCATAACAAATCCACCATATTTAGTTGTCAAAGCCTGGGCTCCAAATATAGCCTCTTCTCCCTGGCACCAAATTTGTTGCTTTCCAGGGCCACACTCATATTGCAAAGCTACAGTTCTCACAAACCAACACTAAGCTGGTTTTCTCATCTTTTACAGAGATGAGAGCAGCTGCAGGCAAGAACACACACTCCTGCTGTTCTTATGCAAAGCCTTAGCAGTTATTAAAGACTGAATGCCTCTAAATTTGTTATCTGCATTTCATTTATTCCCACAGCTTCAAATTCTTGCTTTTGAAAATTTATTCAGTTTTATACTATTTTTTTATTTTTCAAAAATGATTTGCAAATCCCTTTATTCTGCCATAATCAGAATTCCTCAGTTTTTTAAAATTTATTTTTATGTGTGATAATATAAAAGTGTGGGCATGATTTTAAAGTCTTTATCTGCATGAGACAGATATTGAAATGTTTATGATAAAATTATATGAGGCTAAAATTTGCTTTAAAATAATTTGTATCTCAAAGAATAGCTGGAGAAACAGATGAAACAAGACTGGATGTGAGCTAATAAATGTAGAAGCAGGGTAACAGGTAACTGGAGATTCATCACAGTTTTCTCTAGTTTTGTGTATATTTGAACTTATTCATAAAAATTCTTTAATTAGAGAAAATAATTAAACGCTTGAAATCCTATTACTTACGTGAGGCATCAGGAATAGAACCAGACAAATAAACCTTGTTCTGTTGCAGTGTATTATAATGAAAGACTACACTGATAATTTCTCTTCTCAGATTAATTCAAACTCCTTTCAAAGGCAAGCTATCAGCCTACTGAGACTGCAATAGAGATGAGTATCATCTCTATATTTGCTTTTTTTCTTTATCAAAAACTATATAATAAAAACTATAGCTTTACATTTATCGAGTGCTTACTTTTACCAGATACTGTATTTCACGTTTGGCATACCTTGCCAAAAGTCAATGCTTGGTGTTCAAAATTCTGATAGACTTGTGGCTGCTTCCTGCTCTTCTGTCTCATGGAGTTTAGAGGAGGAAAAAAAGTAGCAGAAAATTTAAAATGATAAATTTGATCAAAATTGTGAAGAAAGGGTTCAAGCATAGCTCAACATCACTGCTGTGTTCCCAAGAGGAATCTTGCGCTTTGTATGGAAAGTGGTGGTAAACTCACAGATGACATAGAATGCAGAGAGCCACAGCACAGGCAGCGCACGTATGCCTCTGTGTTGCGTGCATGCTCAGTTGCTCAGTTGACTCTACAGACCCCATGGATTGTAGCCCACCAGGCTCCTCTGTCTGTGGGATTTTCCAGGCAAGAATGCTGGAGCAGGTTGTCATTTCCTCCTACAGGGGACCTTCCCACTCAGAGATCAAACCATGTCTCCTGCGTTGGCAGGTGGATTCTTTACCACTGAGCCACCTGGGAAGCACAAGCCTCAGTATTAGGCATATGTAAACTGTTCTTAAAATGGCTTAGCTATGCATGCCTCAGTGACCATGAGGCAGGCCACCAGTTTTCTGTGTTCAGACCCCACAGGGCAAGAGCTAGAGTCTAAGTGGGATTCATGGAGCCATGCTGTCTGCCTGGGCAGGGAAATGGATCCATTAGCCATGGGCATCTATTGCATTGCAAGGGGTTGATTCTGTATGTGCTCTTTCCTCTGGTTATGAGTAAATACTGTACTATTTCAGTTTGCTGTACATGTTTTTTGTTCTTAGCAACCCTGCCTCGTGCACTGGTGTCTTCCCTGGGTGGTATTTACCTGCCTTTTGATCCTGGCCTCACTCATGTCATAGTCTATTCTGTGATACAGCCTGATCACCTAGTGAAACAACAATCTTACACTGTTTATCTTTGGTATCAGTTAAGGATGCATTGGAAAAGCTTGAACTGCTATAGACTGAGAGAGGTGAATAAGGTAAAGAAAACATTCTAATATCACTAGAGTAGAAGTCCAGGGTTTGTTTCAACTCTCTAGGAGTCCCTTTTTCTGGATTTAGGGGAGTCTTCCAAAATGCTTCCCTCATAGCTCAGTTGGTAAAGAATCCTCCTACAATGGAGGAGACCCTGGTTCGATTCCTGGGTTGGGAAGATCCCTTCAAGAAGGGAAAGGCTACACAATCCAGTATTCTTGGGCTTCCCTTGTGGCTCAGCTGGTAAAGAAGCTGCCTGCAATGTGGGAGACCTGGGTTTGATCCCTGGATTGGGAAGATCCCCTGGAGAAGGGAAAGGCTATCCACTTCAGTATCCTGGCCTGAAGAATTCCATGGACTATATAGTCCATGGGGTCGCAAAGAGTCGACTGACTAAGCAACTTTCACTTTCACTTTCCAAAATGCAATCAGGGCCCTAGAGAAAAAGTTACAGATAAATACAGGTCCTCAGGGCTTGCCAGGTAGCACTAGTGGTAAAGAACCTATCTGTCAGTGCAGGATACACAAGAGACGTGGATTTGATCACTGGGTTGGGAAGATCCCCTGGAGAAAGACTTGGTAACCCATTCCAGTATTCTTGCCTGGGAAATCCTAGGGACAGAGGAGCCTGGTGGGCTGCAGTCCATAGAGTCTCACAGAGTTGGACACAACTGAAGCAACTTAGCATGCATGCATTCATAGGTCCTCAAGGTCTAACTTTGGCTCACTCTACATGTTTAGCTTAATCTTGAGAAATTTCTCCTGCAATACAAGTCATGGTATCCTGGGTATGATGTAGACATTGCTTGTCAAGGAAACAATGAGTTGTTAGCTGGGCACTGGGCTTTCAGCACCTACATTGGGATAGCCAAAGAATGAGGGAGTCAGCTCTTATGACCGCTGATTCAATTTTCACATTTATCAGAAAGGATTCTGCTCTATCAAAGTTCTAAATTTCCTACAGTGGATTTGGAAATAGACATCTTTGAAAACCTCTTTCTCTGCTGACACAGATCATGAGCCATCAGTCTATATGAGGACATACCGTCATCTTCATGTGAATATTTTGACTTGACTTACAATTTGACAGCTAATGTATTATGGAGTCATTTCAACATTATTACTCTGCTCATACAGACCTGGAAACTTGTCCATAAAGTACTCAGTTGGGTGAGGATACTCCCCTGTTACCTTCTTGTAACCCAAGAAGGTCCTTCTAAAAAATCATGTCTGAAAGCGTGCTGTGAATAGACAAATGAGGCAGGAAAAGGACTAGACTCATTTGATTAGAGACACTAGAAATCAAATCTTTTCCCCGTAAGATGACTGCTTGTGTCATATTTCACAGAATGAACAGATACTTTCCAATAGCCTTGAAAACTGATCATGTGAATTCTGGACTTCAGATGAGAAACACAGAGGGAAGCAAATGGAAATCAAACCCACTAAAATTCCCCAATAAATACGCAACCTTCTGCATTGATTAACCTGGCCACTTGACCCACTGAAATCTTATTATCCTTTTTCTTTTCTTTAGTGGTAGAAGAGGATTTATTTAAATCCTTTAAATTATATCCTTCTTACCTAAGATTCTTTTTTTTTTAATTTTTTTTATTTAATTTTAAAATCTTTAATTTTTACATGTGTTCCCAAACATGAAACCCCCCTCCCACCTCCCAATCCTTCTTACCTAAGCTTCTGAATTTGAGATTTAGTAATCTTTACTCTTTGAAAAGGAGATCATTTTGTTTTTGCTTGTATAATCATCCCAATTCCTGCATCACTGACTAAGACCAGCTGAAAATTTTGGTGTTATGTTTCATTTTTTGATGTACATTTTGGATTAGCAGATGTTGTCTGAGAGAAATGAGAGGGGTCATAGCAATGTGAAACCATTTTCTTTGCATACTGCCAAATAGTCATCATTACTTAAAAGATTCAAGAAGGCTGGATGGAGTGAAGTAAGCCAGAAAGAAAAACACCAATACAGTATACTAACGCATATATACGGAATTTAGAAAAATGGTAACGATAACCCTGTATGCAAGACCTCAAAAGAGACACAGATGTATAGAACAGTCTTTTGGACTCTGTGGGAGAGGGAGAGGGTGGGATGATTTGGGAGAATGGCATTGAAACGTGTATAATATATGTGAAACGAATCACCAGACCAGGCTGGATGCATGATACAGGATGCTCGGGGCTGGTGCACTGGGATGACCCAGAGGGATGGTATGGGGAGGTAGGTGGGAGGGGGGTACAGGATGGGGAACACGTGTACATCCGTGGCGAATTCATGTTGATATATGGCAAAACCAATACAATATTGTAAAGTAATTAGCCTCCAATTAAAATAAATAAATTTACATTTAAAAAAAGGGGGATGATGGAACTTTGCCTTTTAAGCTCTGTTATTTTCATAATAGTAGCATAAGAATTTCATTTGGGAGTAAAAGGATCTGCTGGTACAAGTATACCACGTATTACCTTCAGAGTTTACTTTGAGCTATTTGATTTAATGCACCAAAATATTTCTTTTGGGTCTTTGCTCAAGCAACACATCCATTAGCTACTTGATATACTTGATCCCGCTACTCTGGTATCATTGTTTTCCCATAGCATTTATTGCCTTTTAAAAACTGTATAGTTTACACTGATTTTCATTTTAATGTTTGTCATTTATTTTCTGCTCCTCTGCCAGGATGAAAATGTCATATAAGCAAGGATATTTGTGTGTTTTGCTCTCTGATATACCATAAGTCCACAAAAAACAAGTCAGGCATGTAGCTGGTATTAAAAAATAATTTTTTAACTATCAAAAACATCCATGACACTAACAGCACAAAGGTGACTTTCTATTGCTCCAGAGTTGATTGGTTTTACACAATAAATATCTAAAACCCACCAAATTTTGAAGTCTAGTTAGTCTAATTTCCTTAGTCCTTCTGAATAATGCTAACTCATTCAGAGCATGTGTAATTAATATGGCTTATATACTAGATAAATTTTGCTTCTGGGACTCCTTAACTTGTCCTTTCTTTAGTAAACTTAACTATTTTTAATTCTTTTTCAAGTCCAAGAAAAAAAATTTCTAAATGAGAATCATTTATGAATTTTTCCCAATTTTATATTCTGTTACATCTGAGAACTTAAAAATTATATTCATGTTTTTGTGTCTGTGTGTTTTACAACCTAACCTCTGATAAGAGGAATAAGAGTTCCTTATTAGAAGAAATACTACATGTTAGATGTTTTATATTAAGTATGAAAAGAAAGTGAAAGTTGCTCAGTCCTGTACAACTCTTTGAAACCCATTGATGACACATTCCATGGAATTCTCCAGGCCAAAATACTGGAGTGGGTAGCTCTTCTTTTCTCCACGGAATCTTTCCAACTCAGGGATCAAACCCAGGTCTCACATATTGCAGGCAGATTCTTTACCAGCTGAGCCACCAGGGAAGCCGTACATTAGTTATACAAACACTGTATCATTCTGTTTTCCTGGTAAGATCCGGTTGTCTTTCTCAGCACTTTGGAGGCTGATTCAGGAAACAGCAGTGGTAGCCTACTGCTATAATCTACTATATAATCTCATCCTGGTTTGATTCAAATTCTCTAAGTCTTTAATATCAGTCTCTAATGGCTTCTTTTTCCCCCAAATAATTTAGACTCTATCTTCAAAACTGTCTCAGTAACGTTGGGATATCCACAGCATCTTGGTACACATGTGCTTGCAAACAAATCTACCCTTGTTCTCTGACTGTGGCCTACTGGTTAAGATACCTTGTCACTGTTTCCTGGTGAAGCTTGTCACTATTGCCCACTATGCATCCCTAAGCTGTGTAATGGTATGTAGGGAGGAAGAAAGTGAACGGCTCTTTTGAAAAATAAGGTGGAATTTTACTTGGTCCCAAAGCCTCCAGAAGCTTTAATGAACACAGCTGGTTTAAAAAGCAATCCGTCATGTTAGCATGGGATTACAGGGTAGCCGCAAGTCTTGCTGAGTCACCTCCATCTTTCTCATCTATCTTTTGTACTCTTTCTTATACCTGAAGCTGCTAAATTTTGTATTTTATGTTTTAGGAAAGAGCAAAACCCCCGTATATATATTTTGAGTCACCATTTTGTAGCAGTTGCAAAAGCAGCCATCTAACTTGAGCTTAATTAAGACACCAAAGGCCTTCCCAGGTGGTGCTAGTGGTAAAGAACCCTCCTGTCAATGCAGGAGACATCAGAAAGGTGGGTTCCATTCCGGGTAGGAAGATCCCCTGGAGGAGGGCATGGCAACCCACTCTAGTACTCTTGCCTGGAGAAGCCCAAGGGCAGAGGAGTCTGGTGGGCTACAGTCCATGGGGTCACAAAGAGTTGGACACAACTGAGGCAACTGAGCACACACACAGGACACTAGAAATTCTGTGAAGGGCATTCCTGCTATAAAGGAAAAGTTTAGTCTGGATGCAGAGGACAATTTACAGAGGATGAAGAATTGCATTAGTTAAGGCTACTGTAGCAGAACACCGCAGCTGGTTGACTTAAAAATCAAACATTTATTTCTCTCAGTTCTGGAGGTTAGAAGTCTAAGACCAAGATGGCTAAAGACTCAGGGTTTGGTAAGAGCACTCTTCCTAGCTTGCATATGGCCACCCTCTCACTGTATGGCAGAGAAGAGACAGGGGTGATGCAAGCTCTCCCATGGTTTTGAAGGACAATCAGCAGCTACAGAGTCAGGCAGAAAATGTCAGGCCAATGTGTGACATACTGATATGTGACAGGCTGAAAAAGCCCTCAGTGTTTCTTGAGGATTTCACCCTCATGACCTAATTATCGACCAAAGGCCCTATCTGCTAACACCATCATCCTGAGGGTTAATATTTCAACATATGGATTTTGGGGAGACACAATCATTAAGCTCATGGTAAGGGGTGAAAGAAATGAAAGTGAAAATTGCTTAGCCATGTCTGACTCTTTGTGACCCCATGGAATTGTCCATGGAATTCTCCAGGCCAGAATACTGGAGTGGGTAGCCATTGCCTCTCCAGGGAATCTTCCCAACCCAGGGACCAAACTTAGGTCTCTTGTATTGCAGGCGGATTCTTTACCAGCTGAGCCACAGGGAAGTCCAAGAACACTGGAGGGGATAGCCTATCCCTTCTCCAGGGGCTCTTCCAGGCTCAGGGGTTGAACCGGGATCTCCTGCATTGCAGGTGGATTCTTTACCAGCTGAGCTATCAGAGAAGTGGTGCCAACCTACTAATCCAAGAGAGATGAAGAGCCAAAATATTACTTCTAAAGCTATCTTTTCTTTCTTCAATTTTTCAATAAAAATTTACAGTTGTAAGTATGACAAGCAATGATAACTTTTAGCCAAATTTGCTGAGTTAGTTGTGGGTATGCCACTATATGGGGCTCCCTCGGTGGCTCAGCTGTAAAGAATCTGCCTCTAAAGCAGGAGCTTTAGGAAATGCAGGACAATCCCCTGAAGAAGGGCATGGCAACTCACAACAGTATTCTTGCCTGGAGAATCCCATGGACAGAGGAACCTGGCAGGCTACAGTCCATTGGGTCGCAAAGAGTCAGACACAACTGAAGTGGCTTGGCACGCACACACATGTTGCTACATAAATGCAAGATAATACTAACATGAACTCAAAGTAACAAAACCCTGAGATTATGACCAAGTTAAGATCAAAATATGGCATTTGTTTATTCAATACATACTGAGTGCTTAATATATGTCTAGGTAGCAGATGACTTACAAAACTCTTATCCTTGTCTTCACAAATCTAAGTATAGAGGAAACTATGTGACTGTCAAGTATTGATTATCAGCTGACCACTGTATTTGTGGCTTATACAGATAATGCCCACAACAATAGTCCTGAACACCAATAAATACATATTTGGCCACCTGTTACTTGACAGGCACCTTGCTAGATGTTTAGTGTACAAGATACGGATTAGCCATGATCATTGTTCGTGAAGATGGTGTGATGTAAACTAAAAGAATCAGTAGTTACTAATGAGGCTGAATGGACATCAGATTTCTTGATTGAAGCCAGTCAAGTAGTGGGCAGGCCTTTAAAAACAAAATAAATGAAAGGCAAAGAAATATAATTCTTAAAACCTAAGAACTTTTTCAATTTTTTTCTAAGTGGTTTCAGAGGAAAATCAGAAGCTACAGAGTAAGGCAAAAAATGTCAGGTCAAAATGTGACAGGCTGGAAAAATCCTCAATGTTTCCTCACAATCAGTCACTGAAAACATGAAATAGCATGAGGCCATCTTTTAAAGCAGCAATAATTTAACTGAAATTGATCACTTAGAGAAGATAAAGTATTACTGAGCTCAAATGTGTCTATCCACACTTGCTGAACTATCTCTAAACAAAATCCACAGAGGCAAAGGATGAAACTGAATTGATACATACACAGTCCACAGTCACATGAATCTTCAGTCAATTCAGAGACAAAGAACAGACAATTTCACAGTTCTCAAGGTTATTTAAATATTAATCTGGAAAAGAAGTAAAAGACTGACAATGTGTTTTATGTATAAAAACAATTATTGAGGAAAGAAAAATTTTAAAGTATTGTGAAATTAATATTAGCCTTAAAAACACTCAGTTAAAATGTCACTGCAGGCTGATTAATGAAAACATGGGAAAAGGGCATGAATTAATATAAAGAAGCTACATTTGTGAAGGTGGCATTACTCTCATTGTGACTGCTATTGCTTATTTGTCAGAAACAAAATACAGTTAATTAAAAAATATCTTCAAAATGTGTTAGCAAAGGCATTTTTAAGGCTTGAAAAAGTACAGAATTATGCGATATGTCTTAAAAATAAAAACCATTCAATATTAATTATCTTTCAAACCATAAAGAGCAGTAAATAACAGTCAGTATTGATAGGTCAATGTAGAAATTATTCTCATGGCACAGGCATGACTGATATTTCTTCAGAATTCTCAGGAATGTTACAGAAAGGAGCTCTGATGCGTAAGGTGAGCTTTAAGTCAAGAAATAAACATACTCCAGAACTATCACTGATGCTCCAAAATTAAATATGAAAAGTGTGTAGATTGTTCAACTGACAAAACTCAAACATAGAATGACAGTAGGTGAGGTGAATTCGCTCAGTCGTGTCCGACTCCTTGCGACCCCGTGGACTGTAGCCTACCAGGCTCCTCCGTCCATGGGATTCTCCAGGCAAGAATACTGGAGTGGGTTGCCATTTCCTTCTCCAGGGGATCTTCCCGCCCAGGGATTGAACCCAGGTCCCAGGGATTGAACCCAGGTCTCCTGCATTGGAGGCAGATGCTTTAACCTCTGAGCCACCAGGGAAGCCCATTAGAATGACAATGGAAGATGCCTAAAAACAAAAATCACCTGACCAACATGGGGCTGCACGAGTTATATCATTTTTATCTCTCTTTCACAATTGTTATTTGTAATTCTAAGGCATATTAAAAAGCAGAGACATTACTTTGCCAACAAAGGTCCGTCTAGTCAAGGCTATGGTTTTTCCAGTGGTCATGTATGGATGTGAGATTTGGACTGTGAAGAAAGCTGAGCGCCAAAGAATTGGTGCTTTTGAACTGTGGTCCTGGAGAAGACTCTTGAGAGTCCCTTGCACTGCAAGGGGATCCAACCAGTCCATTCTAAAGGTTATCAGTCCTGGGTGTTCTTTGGAAGGAATGATGCTAAAGTTGAAAGTCCAATACTTTGGCCACCTCATGTGAAGAGTTGACTCATTGGAAAAGACTCTGATGCTGGGAGGGATTGGGGGCAGGAGGAGAAGGGGACGACAGAGGATTAGATGGTGGGATGGCATCACCAACTCGATGGACGTGAGTTTGAGTGAACTCCGGGAGATGGTGATGGACAGGGAGGCCTGGCGAGCTGCAATTCACGGGGTCGCAAAGAGTCAGACACGACTGAGCGACTGAACTAAACTGAACTGAAGGCAAAGTCAGGTTTTAGAGTACTTTGAAAAAATTTCAGAGCCACCTCCACAGTGATTTGGGAGGAACTAACTGTAGAGCTGTGCACAGACGAATCAGAGGTTCCACCTGGCTCCCCTTGTCCTTGAGTCCTGCCCTCATCATTTGAAGCAATGGGTTGGTGGAGGAAAGTTCAGTGTTGGTGGAAAAAGTCCGGTGGATTACATTTAAGAGAAACAACAGCAGCAGCATTACTCACCAGCCTTGAGAAATAGGTTAGCAGGGCTGGTATATAAGTAGCAGTGTATACGCAGTCCATTATAAACCATGGAGGAAAATGAATTTCTCATCCAAAGGTACAATGACAAGTGTTTATTACTCCTCTGAATAAATTTCATGCAAACCACTTCCAATACCATATCACATTGATTTAAATCAAAAAGCCTTGTCTCTTTGCAATTCTACGTTAAAATAACCCCTATTCTTTACAGTTTCACCATGGCAAATGCCTGATTCACGGTTGGATGCTATACAGTTTAATATTCTCTAAAAAGACTAAAAGGATTTTATGACCTGTCTAGAAGGATGAATTAGACAACTCTCAACCATCTCTTTGGACAGCCAATGGAATTTTAATATTATACAAAAACAAGTTGTACTTTTTAACAAAAGGAGGCCTTAAAAACTGAAAATCAGTCAGAATTCTAGAACAGCCTCAATGACATGGAAAGTCCTCAGAATCATAATATCTCCCTCGTTAGCTGTCAGAACATCACCAAATGTCATTTGTGAGTCTCTTCTCCTTTTAAAGAAGAATAATGTACAAAACAGCATCATTAGGAAGAGTTCAGTCAGATTACTTTTTCTAAAATTTTATATCATCAAAGAGAATTTTTCATCTCACCAAAAGAAAAAATTCAGTATTATTTTTAAAGCTGTGAACTGCAGAGGGAACGTCTACAATAGGTGAGGAGGAGGAAACAAAGAACAATGTTGTCTGGCTTCATTACCTGTCTAAAGAAGCACAGTAACAATTGGTCAAAGGGAATACAAAGTATTGCGTGGATGCTCCTAGGATATCTCTCAAAAAAGTTGCCTATGATATATGGAAGGCTTCCCTGGTGTCTCAGTGGTAAAGATTATGCCTGCCAATGCAGAAGCCATAGGAAACACAGGTTTGATCCCCGAGTTGGGAAGATCCCCTGGAGAAGGGAAATGGCAACCAACTCCAGTATTCTTGCCTGGGAAATGTCATGAATAGAGAAACCTGGCAGGTTATAGTCTATGGGCTCACAAAAGAGTTGGACATGACCTAGTGGCCCAACTACTACAAATGATATATGACAACAGGGAATAAGATATCACTGAAAAATGCTGCACAGTCAAAATTTGTATATACATCTGTATATACAACCTTTCTTAATGGAAGAGAATATGCATTTAGAGCTTCACCATAAAGGAAGGTATCTAAACCTGCATCTTGTTAATAGGGATATATAAGCAACTATTAACTCCCTTGGACATTTGGCCTTATCAGTTGGGATAGTGGAAGATTCCGTGCATAACACAGCCATCAGTGTAGTCAGCTGCCAGCCTGGGGTGGGTAATGACTGGCCAAAGCAATGGGGAAAGCCATTCTAGAAAAAAAATCAGAAATAAATCTTGCTTTGAAACTGAGCTATAAACATTTGGGAACTGAGCACAGAGATCAAGGCTGAAGAAGTGCTTGTGGAGTTCATGAAACTATCCTTGCTCTGCCACAAAATGGAATTGGGCTGATGAAAATATATATTAAATTTGCTCAAGTGCATCTTAAAAAAACACATTGGCCTGTTAAGAAAACTGTGGTAAGGCCATTTCTTCATCTTCTGATAAACAGTTATGACACTTTCCATCAGATTATCTATATTTCTTGAATGTGCATGCATCATTCATGAAAAAAATCATTTTCAAAGTCTGTAACTCCTAAAGGAAGATTATCTCCCTTTATTTGGGGAAAAAAAGATGTATATTATCCTTCACATTTCATTTTGTTCTTGTTCAGTTCAGTTCAGTTCATTCTCTCAGGGGTGTCCGACGCTTTAAGACCCCAGTGGACTGCAGCACGTCAGGCCTCCCTGTCCATCACCAACTCCCGGAGCTTACTCAAACTCAAGATCATTGAGTAGGTGATGCCATCCAACCAACTCACCCTCTGCTGTCCCCAGCTCCTCCTGCCATCAATCTTACCCACATCAGTGTCTTTTCAGATGAGTCATGTCTTTGCATCAGGTTGCCAAAGTATTTATTAGAGTTTCAACTTCAGCATCAGTCCTTCCAGTGAATATTCAGGACTGATTTTCTTTAGGATGGACTGGTTAGGTCTCCTTGCTATCCAAGGGAATCTCAGGAGTCTTCTCCAACACCACATTTCAAAAGCATCAATTCTTCGGCACTCAGCTTTCTTTATAGTCCAACTCTCACATCCATATGTCACTACTAGAAAAACCACAGCCTTGATTAGATGGACTTTTGTTGGCAAAGTAATGTCTATGCTTTTTAATATGCTGTCTATGTTGGTCATAACTTTTCTTCCAAGGAGCAAACATCTTTTAATTTCATGGCTGCAGTCACAATCTACAGTGATTTTTGAGCCCCCAAATAAAATATGTCACTGTTTCCACTATTTCCCCATTTATTTTCCATGAAGTGATGGGGTCAGATGCTATGATTTTAGTTTTCTGAACGTTGAGCTTTAAGCCAACTTTCCTCTTTCACTTTCATCAAGAGGCTTTTTAGTTCTTCTTTGCTTTCTGCCATAAATGTGGTGTCATCTGCACATGTGAGGTAATTGATATTTCTCCCAGCAATCTTGATTCCAGCTTATGCTTCATCCAGCCCAGCATTTCTCATTATGCACTCTGCATATAAGTTAAACAAGCAGGGTGACAATATACAGGCTTGACATACTCCTTTTCCTATTTGGAACCAGTCTGTTGTTCCATGTCCAGTTTTATCTGTTGCTTCTTGACCTGCATACAGATTTCTCAGGAGGCAGGTCAGGTGGCCTGGTATGTCCATCTCAATAAGAATTTTCTACAGTTTGTTGTGATCCATACAGTCAAAGGCTTTGGCATAGTCAATAAAACAGAAACAGATGTTTTTCTGGAACTCTCTTGCTTTTTACATGCTTCAGTGGATGCTAGTAATTTGATCTCTGGTTCCTCTGCCTTTTCTAAATACAGCCCGAACATCTGGAATTTCACTGTTCAAGTACAGTTGAAGCCTGGCTTGGAGAATTTTGAGCATTACTTTGCTAGTGTGTGAGATGAGTGCAATTGTGTGGTAGTTTGAGCATTCTTTGGCATTGCCTTTCTTAGGGATGGAATGAAAACTAACATTTTCCAGTCCTGTGGCCACTGCTGAGATTTCCAAACTTGCTGGCATACTGAGGGCAGCACTTTCACAGCATCATCTTTTTGGATTTGAAATAGCTCAACTGGAATTCCATCACCTCTACTAGCTTTGTTCATAGTGATGCTTCCTAAGGCCCACTTGACTTCTCTATTCCAGGATGTCTGGCTCTCGGTGAGTAAATCAGACCATTGTGATTATCTGGGTCATGAAGATCTTTTTTGTATAGTTCTTCTGTGTATTCTTTTCACCTCTTCTTATTATCTTCTGCTTCTCTTAGGTCCATACCATTTCTGTCCTTTATTCTCATCTTTGCATGAAATGTTCCCTTGGTATTTCTAATTTTCTTGAACAGATCTCTAGCCTTTCCCATTCTATTGTTTTCCTCTATTTCTTTGCATTGATCACTGAAGAAGGGTTTCTTATCTCTCCTTGCTATTCTTTGGAACTCTGCATTCATATGGGTGTATCTTTCCTTTTCTCCTTTGTCTTTTGCTTCTCTTCTTTTCTTAGTTATTTGTAAGGCCTCGACAGACAACCATTTTGCCTTTTGCTTTTCTTTTTCTTGGGGATCGTCTTGATCACTTCCTTCTGCACAATGTGACAAACCTCTGTCCATAGTTCTTCAGGCTCTCTGTCTATCAGATCTAATCCCTTGAATCAATTTGTCATTTCCTCTGTATAATCAAAAGGGATTTGCTTTAGATCATACCTGAATGCTGCTAAGTCACTTCAGTCGTGTCCGACTCAGTGCGACCCCATAGACGGCAGCCCACCAGGCTCCCCTGTCCCTGGGATTCTCCAGGCAAGAACACTGGAGTGGGTTGACATTTCCTTCTCCAATGCATGAAAGTGAAAAGTGAAAGTGAAGACACACAGTCGTGCCCAGCCCTCAGCGACCCCACCTGCTGCAGCCTTCCAGGCTCCCCTGTCCATGGGATTTTCCAGGCAAGAGTATTGGAGTGGGGTGCCATTGTCTTGTGGTTTTCCCTACTTCCTTCAATTTCAGTCTGAATTTGGCAATAAGGAGTTCATGATCTGAGTCACAGTCAGCTCCCAGTCTTGTTTATGCTGACTGTATAGTGCTTCTCTATCTTTGACTGCAGAGAATATAATCAATTGATTTCAGTATTGACCATCTGGTGAAGTCCATGTGTAGAGTTTTCTCTTGTGTTATTGGAAGAGGGTGTTTACTCTGACCAGTATGTTCTCTTGGCAAAATTCTATTAGTATTTCCCCTGCCTCATTCTGTACTCCAAGGCCAGATTTGCCTGTTACTCCAAGTATCTCTCACTTCCTATTTTTGCATTCCAGTCCCCTATAATGAAAAGGACATCTTTTTTGGGTGTTAGTTCTAGAAGGTCTTGTAGCTTTTCATAGAACCATTCAACTTCACCTTCTTCAGTGTTACTGGCCAGGGCATAGCCTTGGATTACCATGATATTGAATGGCTTGCCTTGGAAATGAACAGAGATCATTCTGTCTTTTTTGAGATTGCAGCCAAGTACTGAATTTTGGACTCTTGTTGACTATGATGGCTACTCCATTTCTTCTAATGGATTCTTGCCCAGAGTAGTAGATGTAATGGTGAGTTAAATTCACCCATTCTGGTCTATTTTAGTTCACTGATTCCTGAAATGTTGATATTCACTCTTGCCATTTCCCGTTTGACCACTTCCGATTTGCCTTGATTCATGGACCTAACATTCCAGGTTCCTATGCAATATTTGCTCTTTACAGCATCAGAGTTTACTTCCATCACCAATCACAACCACAACTGTGTGTTGTTTTTGCTTTGGCTCCATCTCTTCATTCTTTCTGGAGTTATTTCTCCACTGATCTCCGGTAGCACAACTACCAACCTGGGAAGTCCATCTCTCAGTGTCCTATCTTTTTGCCTTTCCATACTGTTCATGGGGTTCTCAAGGCAAGAATAATGAAGTGGTTTGCCATTCCCTTCTCCAGTGGACCATGTTTTCTCAGAGCTCTCCACCATGACCTGTCTGTCTTAGGTGGCCCTATGAGGCATGGCTCATAGTTTTATTGAGTTAGACAAGGCTGTGTTCCTTGTGAACAGATTGGTTAGTTTTCTGTGATTGTGGTTTGCTTGCTCAGGTTACTTTAATCACAATGATGACATAACCTAATGATTTGGTTTACTCTACTCTTTGTCTCTGAATACACTTTTTTAACTTCTGTTTTGATTTTAATCTTTTCCTTGGTAGCTCATATGGTAAAGAATCCACCTACAAAGTGGGAGACCCAGGTTAGATCCCTGGGTCAGAAATATCCCTGGAGAAAAGAATGGCAATCCACGCCAGTATTCTTGTCTAGAGAATTCCATGGACAGAGGAGACTGGGGGGCTATAGTCCATGGGATCTCAAGAAGACAGATGTGACTGAGCAAATAACACTTTGATTTTAATGGTCTAATTAAAAATATCTAGAGTTATAAGATATATCAACTTCTCAGAAATAAAAACAGTTCAAACAATAATTATTGTTTTATCATGAAATTTCAGAACATTTGTCCTTTCCCTACCTGACCAAATTTACTGAACAAATTTTTTATGGATTCCTTGGGCTTCTCCAATATTTGGAGTTGTTCAGCCTTCTAGCACTCTAATTGTGTGTGTACTAAATTCTGTGTTTTGATTTGTATCACTTTGCCTCACCATGTGGCATTCAAGGTAGTTTCTTTTGACTTACCAAGTTTCCAAATTGTGAAGTTTCTTTGTAAGTATTTCAAAATGGCTAATGAGTTTAGCCATTTTGTTTTTAATATTAGTTATAGTTTTCATTTCTAGAGTTTTTATTTTTTTAATCTATAACATTTTTTTATAGATTTATGTACCTTGCTTGCTTTTAGTTTTTGAATGTAGTGAGAATATTTGCTTTATCTTTTCTTGATACTGACAGTGTTTGAAGTCTTTCAGGTCTGTTTCTGTGTTGATTGTTTCTGCTGTTTTCCTCAGAAATGCTTTGCTTCCATTTAAGTTCACAGCTTAAGGGACTTTTTTAAAATAAAAACTAAGAGACAGAAATTTGGGATGTGTGGAAAAGTCCTCGTGATTACAACTTCTTGGGGAAGATGTCCCCTCACACTGTATCCTGGTCAGCTCCGTTCAGTGTAAGATGTTAGAATTTTCCCTTCATGCAAAATACCACCAAAACCAAAGTTCCAGTTCTCAGTGTTGCCAGTGTGCCCTCAGCACAAAAGCAGTCACAAAACCCTGCTTACCTGTCTGTGTTCCCATTCATTCATATTTTCATTCATATCTTCTTCCTCTATGGTCATGTCTTCAACACTTAAAAAAATAATAAAAACATATTACATAAAACATTTATCAACTTTTTCCAGTAGGGTACATTGTCTAAATAAGCTAGCTCATTATGTGATTGGAAAGGGAATTTCTTCTTCTTCTTCTTTTTTTTTTTTTTTTTGTCTGTATAGAAGCTTTCTTTTTAAATTTTCTGCTCTGGACATTATTTTTTCATTTCATTTAAAAATTTGTTATTTATTTTAAATTGGAGGATAATTGCTTTACAATATTTTGTTGGTTTCTGCTATACATCAATATGATCAGCCAGAGGAATACGTGTATCATTTTCCTCTGGAACAACCCTCCCACCTCCCACCCCATCCCACCCTCTACAGAGCACTGGACTTGAGCTCCCTGCATCATAAAAGAAATGCATTTGAGTCATTTTTAATGAGGTGGATGAATCTAGAGTTTATTTTACACAGTGAAGTGAGTCAGAAAGAGAACAAATATCATATATTAATGCATATATATGGAATCTAGAAAGACAGTACTGATGAACTTATTTGCAGGGAAGCAATGGAAATGCAGACATAAAGAACAGACTTGTGTACACAGTAGGGGAAGGAAAGGGAATTTCTAATGCCTGGATTATAAAAGTAATATGGGGATGATTAATTTTAGAATTATATACATTAACACTTTTACAGAGTATGGTTTGGTATGGGCCACATCAAGATTATCAAACAAAACAGATATATTATTTTTAGTTTTGTCGCTAACAAATACAGCCCTTAAGTTTTTGAACATCCAATTGACCACTTAGATATTGAAAATATGATACTTCTTATACCCTTGCTTGCACTGCATAAATAGAGTTATAACTTAAATTGAGAGAGTGAAGTATCCTTATTGTAGCACATGTTCCTGTTTTTAAACTAGCACAGTTGAGTAACAAAAGTATCCCAGATATTTCAAGAAAGAAATACTGACAAAAGGTAAGGTCTGAGTCTGTCACACAATAAGCTTAGTTAAGCACATCTTAAAGCCAAATTTGACATATTAATGTGAATCTTCTCATAACAGTAATACTGGTGGTGGTGGTTTAGTCCCTAAGTCCTATCTGACTCTTGCTTCCCCGTGGACGGTAGCCTGCCAGGTTCCTCTGTCCATGGAATTCTCCAGGCAAGAGTGGGTTGCCATTCCCTTCTCCAGGGGATCTTCTCGACCTAGGAATTGAACCTGGGTCTCCTGCATTGGCGGTGGATTCTTTACTGATTGAGCTACAAGGGAAGTCTAACAATAGTACTAGATAATGCATCCATTTTTATACAGTTCATGAGGTTCTCACAGCAAGTACACTGGGGTGGTTTGCCATTCCCTCCTCCAGTGCATCATGTTTTATTAGAACTCTCTGCTATGACCAGTCCATCTTGGGTGGCCCTACACTGCTTGGCTCACAGCTTCATCGAGTTTCACAAGCCCCTCTGCCATGACAAGGCAGTGATCTGTGAAGGGGCAAACCTGGAGAGTGTGAAAAGCAGAGACATTACTCTGCCTACAAAAGTCCATATAATCAAGGTTATGGTCTTCTCAGTGGTCACCTACGGTTGTGAGTGCTGGACGGTAAAGAAGGTGGAACCCTGAAGAATTGATGCCTTCGAACTATCCTGCTGGAGAAGACTCCTGAGAGTCCCTTGGACTGCAAGAAGACAGTCAATCTTAAGGGAAATCAACTCTGAATACTCATTGGAAGGACTGATGCTGAAGCTGAAGCTCCAGTATTTTGGTCATTTGATGCGAACAGCTGACTCATTGGAAAAGTCCTTGATGCTGAAAAAGATTGAAGACAAAAGAAGAGGGCATCAAAGGATGAGATGGCTGGATGGCGTCACCAATGCAATGGACATGAACTTGGGCAAACTTTGAGAGATGGTGAGGGACAGAGAGGCCTGGCATGCTGCAGTCCATTACATAGCAAAGTGTGGGACACGACTGGATGACTGAACAACAACAACGCATAAATTTATTATATCCAAATCCCAGTAGGAAAGAGTTAGTCTAAGGTGATATGCGTTGGGCAAACAGATGTTCATCAGCTAAATTACACTTATCAGACAGTAAATGAGGCAGGAGTGAGCTTTGCCTTATGATATTCATAATTATTATTTTGCATATGATTGACTTTATCCAGAAAGTTAGTCTCAAGAACACTCTCCTTATCAATTTGGTTATTGTTTAGTAATCTTGAAAAGGAAGAAACTAGCAGAGCTCAGCATACAGAAAATGTAAGACAGATGATCTGTTCCTTTAATCTAGTTGTAGGCCTATTTATTTTAACTGCTGTAAAGTGGTTTAATCCATTGTACAGTGCCTCAGATAGAATGAAGGAAATCTGTTTCCATCTATACTTTCTGAGTTTTTCTTCAGCAGTCTTCTTTATTCTGTTGCTCAAGATTTTAGCCTCATGGAACATTTTGGTTCTGTTGAGGACCTGGCCTCTACCTACACAGAATCCATTGTTCTCTTATCTATTTAATCATTTATATACTTAATAAATATCTGTTGTGAAAATATTGTATTTCAGGCAAAGTCTAGGAGCCAGGGTCTTGTGACAGAAAAGATAGACCCAACTCCTGTCCTACAAGCTTACTTTCTAATGTAAGAAAAGAGAAAATAAACATAGATAGTAGCAAATATGTAAGACAATTTCAAAGAATGAAAAAAAAATGCTGCAGAGAAAATAAAAGAGAGCCCTGAGAAAAGTAGGAAGATAGGAGGTTTGTGAATTTAGCTGTGGGGATCATGGAAAGTTTGCCTAAAGAGATAATATTTGGGCTCAGACTATAGTGATGTGAAGGAAACAGCCTTACAAGGATAAACTTAGATGTTAAATAGAAATAACTTGTCTCAGGAGCCGCACATGGTACACACCATCTTACCTTTTCTTATCTCTAACTAGGTAGTCTATTTCTCTCTGTTCTCATAGTTCAAAGGGGAAAATGGGAAAAGAGAAAAGATTATTTTGTGCATGCAAGTGCCAAAAGAAATGTTAAACCTTTGTAAGAGAGTGCACAAGCAGGAATCAAGATTGAGAGGAGAAATATCAATAACCTTGGAGATGCATAGGACACTACCCTTATGGCAGAAAGTGAAGAACTAAAGACCCTCTTAATGAAAGTGAAAGAGGAGAGTGAAACAGTTGGCTTAAAGCTCAACATTCAGAAAACTAAGATCATGGCATTTGGTCCCATCACTCCATGGGAAATAGGTAGGGAAACAGTAGAAACAGTGGCTGACTTTATTTTTCTGGGCTCCAAAATCACTGAGGATGGTGATTGCAGTCATGAAATTAAAAGACGTTTACTCCTTGGAAGGAAAGTTATGACCAACCTAGACAGCATATTCAAAAGCAGAGACATTACTTTGCCAATAAAGGTCTGTCTAGTCAAGGCTATGGTTTTTGCAGTAGTCATGTATGGATGTGACAGTTGGACTGTGAAGAAAGCTGAACACCAAAGAATTGATGATTTTAAACTGTGGTATTGGAGAAGACTCTTGAGAGTCCCTTAGACTATAAGGAGATCCAACCAGTCCATCCTAAAAGGAGGTCAGTTCAATTGAGGGCCTGATGTTGAAGCTGAAACTCCAATATTTTGGCCACCTGATGGAAAGAGCTGATTCATTGGAAAAGACCCTGATGCTGGGAAAGATTGAGGGCAGAAGGAGAAGGGGATGACAGAGGATGAGATGGTTGGATGGCATCACTGACATGATGGACATGGGTTTGGGTGGACTCCAAGAGTTGGTGATGGACAGGGAGACCTGGCGTGCTGCGGTTCATGGGGTCACAAAGAGTCAGACATGACTGAGAGACTGAACTGAACTGAGAGATACAGGAAAGGTATCGAGGAAAAATTTAAAGGAGAGATACAAGTGTATAGGATGGATAAACACAAGGTCCTACTGTATAGAACAGGGAACTGTATTCAGTATGTTGCGAAAAGGATAATTGGAAAGATTATGAAAAAGACCATAACTGAGTCATCTTGCTTTATAACAGAAATTAACACACGTTGTAAATTAACTATGCCTCAGTAGAACTTTAAAAAATTAAAGGAGACATAGAAGCATTTTTGCTTTTAAAAGTCCTGTATAGAGGGGTGGGCTTCCCTGGTTTCCACAGTAAAGAATCTGCCTGCCAGTGCAGGAGTTGCAGGAAATGTGGGTTTGATCCCTGGGTCAGGAAGATCCTGACGGAGGAGGAAATGGCAGTATTCTTGAATTCCAGTATTCTTGCCTGGAAAAATCCCATGGACAGAGGAGCTAGGCGAGTTACAGTCCATGAGGGTGCAGAGTCAGACATGACTGAGCACGCATGCACCAAATAGAGAGGTAAAGGAACCAGAATTATTAACCTCGTAACAAAACGATAACATGTGCTGTCAAGCAGTTATGATACTATTAGAGGACTGCATTCCCTTTATCTAAAAAATACGTTTGCAGTGGTGTATGGAGAAGAAAGCATGGGGACCAATGTACTGACTAGAATTTGCCTAGACTTCTTTTACAAACAAGAATAATTGTGTTTCTCTTTTAAACATTTACAACTTTCTTTTCCACCTAAAAACTTTTAGCCATCTATTTTAACATGTGTTTTAAGTTGAGCATCAAAATCATGAGGTTTCCTATGACCTTCTGAGGCCAAGGGCAGCATCCCACTGCAAGACCACAATTGTGAAACAGTGCTTTCAGATTTATTTTAAAATCATTTATATTACACTTGGGAGTGGGCCAAAGAGAGCCAACTTCAAATGTAGATTGCATCCTTTCTATCTTGGTGAGTTTCCACAAATTACTTAACTTCTCTGGGCTTTCATTTTGTCATCTGAAAATGTGGCTAGCCATAATACTTATCTCAAAAGGTTTTCTGAAGGAAAGATAAAGGAATACGTAGAAAGTACCTGCTTGCTTGCTGGTGTGTGTGGTATCCGATAGAATGCAGATTAAACTTCTAGAGGAAAAAAGATCTTGAGAAAGGCTATGACATTTTAATCTATTCAAACACTTTCATTAAGACAGAGCAACTAGGAAGCAACATGCTAAACAAAGTTAGATGAAAAATGTCTTTCCAATACCAGAATACAAATTGTTGGGAGAAAATTACCTGAGTGGTTTAGCCTCCGACAGAGGAGGAAAAGGATTATTGTTGTTTTTTGTTTGTTTGTTTTTAATCTCAAGAGCTCGGGACCCCAGAAATGGCCAACATGTACCCTCAAGGGAATCAGAGCCTCTGTAAGTGCAATTCTTAGCAAGTGGATCAAGCAAACTGAAAACTGGAAAGTAAAGAAGCTTTGAAAGAATAATAACTGAAAAATAAAATCTTGGAAATTAAATTATCAAAAGCATATGGCAAGTTGGCAGCAGTGAGTATAGAGCTGCAAAAACAATCAAACCAACCTTAGAAATAATCGGTTTTATTTCCTTCTGGTGGGAAATCTAGAGGCAAGACTGGTATCGAACTTCCATTATAAAAACAGAAATCTAGGCTCTTTTGTTTTTCTATTCCTCTGGGCTTGATGAGGACTTGCTATTCCAAATCAAGTTCATTCAGTTGCATGGTTACTGACGCTTTGGCCCTTGTATCTTTGTTTCAGGCTGAATCATTTGTTTGTTCAGTGGCTAAAGAAAGTGAAAGTGGAGTCGCTCAGTCGTGTCCAACTCTTTGCGACCCCATGGACGGTAGCCTACCAGGCTCCACGGTCCATGGGATTTTCCAGGCAAGAATACTGGAGTGAGCTGCCATTTCCTTCTCCAGGGGATCTTCCCAGCCGAGGGATAGAACCTGGGTCTCCTGCATTGCAGACAGACACTTTACTGTCTGAGCCACTAGGGAAGCCCAGTGGCTCAGACTGCTAAGCCACTGAGAAGACTCAGTGGCTAAGTCCTGTCCTATTCTTTGCGCCCCCTTGAACTGTAGCCTGCCAGTTTCCTCTGTCCATGGGCGAATACTGGAGTGGGTTGCCATTTCCTCTCCAAGGGACTGACACAGAGCCTGAATCTCCTGCATTGCAGGCAGATCCTTTACCACTGAGCTACCAGGGAAACCAAGAGGAAGTCTTTCCCTAAAGACCAAGTGAACTTTTACTTGCTTCTCATTGATCAGATCTTGCTTATTTAACCATCATATCTAGAAGGGGACATGGGGATGTCATGGGTCTTTTTGTTTTTAGTTTTATCGAGCATATTTTTGTCTTCACCCAACAAATCAGAGTCCTACTGGTAAAAATGAATTAGCAAAGAACAAACAACTAGCAGTGTGTTCAGTTCTCAGTAAAAGTCAACTTCCTTCTCAGGTAAGAATTACAACGCATGGCAGAGCACCAGGTAGCAGATCCATAAATCCATTTACTTTTGAACTTTTATTGGAAACCATGAGTAGACTACAAATTTTCCAACCTGATAAAGTAGCACTTGAGCTGAGTGGGGAAATGAATGTGCAGGTCAACTTAGCTGCTGCTGCTGCTGCTGCTGCTGCTGAGTCACTTCAGTCGTGTCCAACTCTATGCGACCCCATAGACGACAGCCCACCAGGCTCCTCTGTCTCTGGGATTCTCCAGACAAGAATACTGGAGAAGGTTGCCATTTCCTTCTCCAATGCATGCATGCATGCTAGATCGCTTTAGTCATGTCTGACTCTGTGCAAACCCATGGACAGCAGCCCGCCAGGCTCCTCTGTCCAGGGGGTTCTCTAGGCAAGAATACTGGAGTGGTTTGCCATTTCCTTCTCCAAAGGTGAATTTAGACTTAGATGCTAAACTGGATCAGCTTTGTTCTGTGATCCATCTATGCTCATTTTCTCTCATCCAAAGCTTCCCCATTATTCACAGATCCCAAATATGAGAATTTGCCTAAATGCTAGAATTTATTTGTAACCCTTAAATCAATACCCATGGTGCTGAAAATTTCCGTTGCCGACTTGCATGTTCTGACCTGATTTTGAACAAGAGAGACTCTTCCTTCCCATTTCAACTCTCACACTATAAACAAATATCCTTTACACAGTTTATTGCTACTTTCCCCTCCTCATTTTTGTTGGTGATTTTGCTTTTTAAAATGACCCAAGAGTAATGCTGAGTTGCTGTCTAAGTATTCCTAATTTGGAGTGTGCCTTAGGAAGGAAATGTATGCTAGTTAGACAAGCTTTGCTCATTCATGAATTGTAGTGCTGTTGGTCATGAGTTCATTGTTAACAAAGTGTCTTTAAACTGTCACACATTTAAAACAAGATTATGGATTGCTCAGTTGATGAAACTAGTGTTATCAGAGATTTGCAGGAACCTGGATTTCTTTGGAAGGAATGATGCTAAAGCTGAAACTCCAGTACTTTGGCCACCTCATGCGAAGAGTTGACTCATTGGAAAAGACTTTGATGCTGGGAGGGATTGAGGGCAGGAGGAGAAGGGGACGACAGAGGATGAGATGGCTGGATGGCAACACTGACTCGATGGGCATGAGTCTGACTGAACTCCGGGAGTTGGCGATGGACAGGGAGGCCTGGCGTGCTGCGATTCATGGGGTCACAAAGAGTTGGACACGACTGAGTGACTGAACTGAACTGAACTGAATCCTGTATGTTCTGGTTCAGTATTCACTAGTTTAGTGTTTTTAACAACTTCATAGAGCGTTAGCTGCCAGGAATGTGTATGTACACGCATGCGTTCTATTGTGTCTGACTCTGTGACTCCATGGACTGGAGCTCACCAGGCTCTTCTGTCCATGGAACTTTCCAGGCCGGAATACTGGAATGGGTTGCCATTTCCTTCTCCAGGGGATCTTCCTGACCCAGAGACTAAACCCACAGCATCTCTTGCTACCAAGAGTGATGAGAATCACCTATTCTCTCTACTTCTTCACACTGTAACTTTACAGACTGAAGTCCAAAGAAACATCTTGAGCCAGTTAGTAGACTGGGCAGCAGCGTATTACACAAAAGACACAATGGAGGGCCTTATCCTACACAAAGGCAAAGAACTGTGGGGACTCAAGATGCCCCAAACCCATCCTTTGCTCTTTAGTTTACTGAGACATAGACAGTTTAATGCAAAGTAGACTGTGATAAATGCTTTGCCTCGAATGCAATAAACTTTTGCCTTTTAATCAATAGACAAAAGTGGAACTGATGCAGTTCTTCCCATTTTTCATTTAAAAATAAATATTTAAAGGTCTTATTGGATTTCTTTAACAAAAAGTTTTTCTATAAGATTCATATTACCAATATTTATCCTTACAAGTAACAATGGGCTCATTGTTTAGGAAATATAAATCAAGGGATATGTTTGTTTCTTAAAATATTTGTGTAGGTGTATTTCAACAAAAGTAGGATCTTTTCTCTTTCATCAAGCTAAATTTTGATTCTGGTATTGTCTTTGATTTGTTCAAAATCTTCTGCATATTACATTTTACATCATTTCTAACTCCTGAACATTTTCCTTCTTTCAGTAATTTAATCCTTATTTTTGACTTCCATTTGTCCCTACTTCCTTCTTATCCATAATCAGTGTAACTTCTCCAACTCCAGATGCTTGTATCACCTCATGATACGAATCTAGTTATTTCAGTTACCCTCAAATAATTTCAGACAGTTTCCCTTGCCAACTTAATCTTATACATAATAGGCAAAATATCAAAAGGCATCCTTGACTATGTCATAACGAAGGACCTTAAATAGGACTCTGTAAATAATGTTCAGAATCAATCTCAACTTATTTGCTGAATATCTTATAATGGATACGTTTTTAGCAGAATAACTGAACTAAAATGTTTTTCCACATTTCTTTAGTGATATTTTAAATTGCAATGAATCATTCTTTTTATAAATTTCCCATTATAATGCGAAGGAAATCTCAAGCAAGTAATGATACACTATAGCTCTGCTTCAAACATTAATTGGACGGGGATACAAATTGTCTCCCAAAGTATAAATTTTGTTTTCTGAGATATGTTCTTTTTTGTGTCTTCTAAACACATGAATGCCTAGCTAGGGAAGGCATTTATCCACCAATAACAGGGTTTTCTATTTTACCAAGAGCATAGTCAGCACTAAATAGGAATGACATCAGTGTAGAAAGGATATAAATTGTGACCAAATTAAATGTCTTATTTTGCCTTAACTGTTAGAGACACAAACCATATGGCCTCCATTTGAATGTCTAGATTGATAAAATAGAAGATTACAGATGCCTCATACTATGCCCTGTTGACAGACAGACATATGAAAGAGCTCCCAGAGCTTACAGCAAAAACACAAACACAAAAGATTCTAACATTGAATTCTCCCTGAGCTAACAAGAACTGGTATTGAAGGATAAATCCAAAATGAACATCCTTCCAACTGAATCCTAACAATCAGATCTCTGTTTCTAAAAGAATGTAAAAATAATAATGCCTCAATTGTTAAGCATTTTCTGAACCACATATTTTTTGTTTCCATCTCTTCTTAAGTGTCCAAGTTTCTTGACACTGTTGCCTCTTCTGTGAGTTAGTTCACACAAGTGTATTCTCTAAATTATACATTTAAACATTTTTGTTACAAAAGATAAAATATATTTTACTTTTCACTACTTTTTAAGCAGAACATTGGGAATATCCTTGGGGCATTGTGAATGTGAGGATTGTGCAGCTCTGAAAGGCAGCGATAACCCTAGCTTTCAACACACTGATAATGTGTTTGGTGTACCTGCCCCTCTTTTGTGTTTGAGGCTGGGAAACTTAGATGGTGCAGAGAAATTCAAGGCCCATTACATAGAACTCACAGAAAGTTTATCTTCATATGAATGTCTGTTAATCAGTCCAACTATTTGAAAAACACTTTTTCAAGTCTTCATCCAAGAAAGTTGGGGTGTGTGTGAGGGGGGTTGCTTCCTCGATGGTCTAGTGGTTTAGAATCCACCTTGCAATTCTGGGGACACTGGTTGGATGCCTGATCAGGGAGGATTCCACACACCATGGAGCAACTGGGCCTGTGAACAACTACTGAGCCTGCACTCTAGAACCCAAGAGCTGCAACTGCTGAGCCCACGGGCTGCAGCTACTGAGGCCCAGGAACGCGAGAGCCTGTGCTCTGCGACAGGAGAAGCCACCGGAGCCCTGCAACAAGAGAAAGCCTGTGCACAGCAACAGAGACCCAGCATCGCCAAAAAATAAATGCATAAAACATCTTTCAGAAAAGGAAAAAAAAATTCATGTCAATGTATGGCAAAACCAATACAGTATTGTAAAGTAAAATAAAGTAAAAAAAAAAAAAAAAAAGATGCCAGAAAAAATAAATAAATAAAAATAAAAATAAATAAAGAGATGGGAATACCAAAAAAATAAATAAATAAAAGGACCTCAAACTCAAAAACAAAAACAAAAAAAAAAAGAAGGCAAAGAGTGTAAGTTACAAAGAAGGAAAAGACATGATTCTTGCTCTTAGAAAAATTAAATAAATGGTAGGGAAATCAAATATGTAGAAAGATGTGAAACAAGTTAGGAAAAAAAGGTAATGTCAAAATAAAGTTGCAATATAGATCTGTAGGAAGAGACGGTTTTATTTTTTTGTTGTTTTTTTGGACTTTTTTTTTAATTGGGGTATAGCCAATTAAAAATGTTGTGATAACTTCAGGTGAACAACAAAAGGACTTAGCTATACATATACATATGTCCATTCTCCCCCAAACCCCTCTCCCATCCAGGCTGCCACGTAACATTGACCAGAGTCCCATGTACTATGTCGTAGGTCCTTGTTGGCTATCCATTTTAAATATAACAGTGTGTGCATGACCATGCCAAACTCCCTGACTATCTCTTCCTCACAGCAACCATAAGTTCGTTTTCTAAATCTGTAAAAGATGTAGGTTTTAAATCCTATCCTAGTGGCACTCAGGGGAGAAGGGCAGGCAAGGCTGGAAGAGATGTGAAATCGGCAGGAGTAAGTCAGTCCTGCGTTTCCTCGGTCTCTATACTGTTTTCAGTTTCCGAGTTTCCAGCCCCCACTTCCTCTTCTACTGCTTCCTCTTGTTCTCCCATTTTCATTTATTTTTACCTGTCTAATTAGTCTCCTTTGTCTAGTTTCCTTTTCTTGTAGCTCTTCCTATACAAGGAGAATCTTAATTTGTCAGAACCCTTGGAGGCCAAGAGAGGAACACATTTCTTTCCATTGTATAGCAGCAAGCATCCTCTTAAGAATATTGAGTTATTGTTTCATAACCAGAGTTTTATTTGCTTTCTGATTTCTAACAGAAAAAGTCTAGTTTTAGTATTCTTTGCATGTTTGACTTTGCAAAGTGTAGATTACTGTTGACTTTCTATTTTTAAGGAAGGCAAGAAAGAGAAGAAAAGATATATTTTGAACTTGAGTAAAGTTAGTTGTGCTTTAAATTTGAGGGGAAACTTATTTTTACAGTTAAAACTTGGCATTTTTTTACCTACAAAATAAAAATTTACCTTTTCTGAAGATTAAAATTGCATGTGTCCTTTGCAAATACTTTAATGACAATGGAATAAAGAAACTTCCCTCATTAAAAATTAAGCATTTTTTTTATTTTAGTCTTGTTTTGACTGATTATCTGTAGTTAGCCTGTATGGCATTTTTATATAAATGGAATTAAACTATGAACACTTTATATTTTGCTCCTTTAAACAACTTCATTAAGTACATACTATAAGTTTGCAATAAAATACATGTTCACTTCAGTTCAGTTCAGTCACTCAGTCATGTCCGACTCTTTGCGACCCCATGAATCACAGCATGCCAGGCCTCCCTGTCCATCATCAACTCCCAGAGTTCACTCAGACTCACATCCATCGAGTCAGTGATGCCATCCAGCCATCTCATCCTCTGTCATTCCCTTCTCCTCCCCCAGTCCCTCCGAGCATCAGAGTCTTTTCCAATGAGTCAGCTCTTCACATGAGGGGGCCAAAGTACTGGAGTTTCAGCTTTAGCATCATTCCCTCCAAAGAACACCCAGGACTGATCTCCTTCAGAATGGATTGGTTGGATCTCCTTGCAGTCTGTGAGACTCTCAAGCGTCTTCTCCAACACCACAGTTCAAACTCGTCAATTCTTCGGCACTCAGCTTTCTTCACAGTCCAACTCTCACATTCATTCATGACCACTGGAAAAACCATAGCCTTGACTAGACAGACCTTTGTTGGGAAAGTAATGTCTGCTTTTAAGTATACTATCTAGGTTGGTCATAACTTTTCTTCCAGGCAGTAAGTGTCTTAATTTCATGGCTGCAGACACCATCTGCAGTGATTTTGGAGCCCCCCAAAATAAAGTCTGACATTGTTTCCACTGTTTCCCTGTTTATTTCCCATGAAGTGATGAGACCAGATGCCAGGATCTTAGTTTCCTGAATGTTGAGCTTTAAGCCAACTTTTTCACTTTCCACTTTCACTTTCATCAAGAGGCTTTTTAGTTCCTCTTCACTTTCTGACATGAGTGATGTCATCTGCATATCTGAGCTTATTGATATTTCTCCCGGCAATCTTGATTCCAGCTTGTGCTTCTTCCAGACCAGAGTTTCTCATGATTTACTCTGCATAGAAGTTAAATAAGCAGGGTGACAATATACAGCCTTGATGTACTCCTTTTCCTATCTGGAACCAGTCTGTTGTTCCATGTCCAGTTTTAACCGTTGCTTCCTGACCTGCATATAGGTTTCTCAAGAGGCAGGTCAGGTGGTCTGGTATTCCCATCTCTTTCAGAATTTTCCACAGTTTATTGTGATCCACACAGTCAAAGGCTTTGGCATAGTTAAGAAAGCAGAAATAGATGTTTTTCTGGAACTCTCTTGCTTTTTCCATTATCCAGCGGATGTTAGCAATTTGATCTCTGGTTCCTCTGCCTTTTCTAAAACCAGCTTGAACATCAGGGAGTTCACGATTCACGTATTGCTGAAGTCTGGCTTGGAGAATTTTGAGCATTACTTTACTAGCATGTGAGATGAGTGCAATTGTGCAGTAGTTTGAGCATTCTTTGGCATTGCCTTTCTTTGAGATTGGAATGAAAACTGACCTTTTCCAGTCCTGAGGCCACTGCTGAGTGTTCCAAATTAGCTGGCATATTGAGTGCAGCACTTTCACAGCAACATCTTCCAGGATTTGAAATAGCTCAACTGGAATTCCATCACCTCTACTAGCTTTGTTTGTAGTAATGGCTTTCTAAGGCTCTCTTGACTTCACATTCCAGGATGTCTGACTCTAGGTGAATGATCACACCATCGTGATTATCTTGGTCATGAAGCTCTTTTTTGTACAGTTCTTCTGTGTATTCTTGCCACCTCTTCTTAATATCTTCTGCTTCTGTTAGGTCCATACCATTTCTGTCCTTTATCAAGCCCATCTTTGCATGAAATGTTCCCTTGGTATCTCTAATTTTCTTGAGGAGATCTCTAGTCTTTCCCATTCTGTTCTTTTCCTCTATTTCTTTGCATTGATCACTGAGGAAGTCTTTCTTATCTCTCCTTACTATTCTTCAGAACTCTGCATTCAGATGCTTATATTTTTCCTTTTCTCCTTTGCTAAATACATGTTAGAGGTGTACAAATTGAAATATTTCAGCAGATAAATATATTGGCAAACTGTCACCACAATCAAGATAATTAATATATGAAAATCACTTCCTTCCAATTCTTTACGTTCCTTTGCTATCTTTTTGCCTAAAACTCCCACCCTCTCTGGTGGCTCAGAGGTTCAAGCGTCTGACTCCAATGCAGAAGACCCAAGTTCTATCCTTGGGTCGGGAAGATCCCCTGGAGAAGGAAATGGCAACCCACTCCAGTATTCTTGCCTGAAGAATCTCATGGACAAAGGAGCCTGGTAGGCTACAGTCCACGGGGTCGCAAAGAGTTGGACACGACTGAGCGACTTCACTTTCACTTCAATTTCCCACCCTCTCTATCACTAGTGATCTGCTTTCTGTCACTATGGTTTATCATATATTTTCTAGAATTTAATATAAATAGAATTATGCACAATGTGTTCTTTTTTGGAAGCAAGGGTTATTGTTCTGGCTCTTTTGCTCAGACATTCTAGCCAAGGCATGGTAGTATCTTATAGTGGTTTATATGTGAATTTTCCTAATAGCCAAAGATATTGAGCATGTGCTTTTATTGCCATTGATATATCTGCGTGGGTGAAGTGTCTATATGTAAACTGTCCATTTTGTAATTGGGTTGTTTTCTTACTAGTAAGTTTTGAAAGTTCTTTTATAGACATGTAATTTGCAAATATCTTCTCCAAGTATGAAATATATCTTTTGAATCTCTGAATAGAGTCTCGAAAAGAGTGGAGTTCTTAATTTTGATGATGTCTAATTTAATGGTTTGTTTTTAATTTATAGATTGTGCTTTTGGTGTTGTTTCTCAGCAATATTTGCTTAAGCCGAGGTAAGAAACTCTCCTCTGTTTTCTTCAAAAAGTTTTACAAAATTAGATTTTCAGTACATGACCCATTGACCTTTGTTTTAGTATACAGCACAAGATATAAGTTAACTTATTTTTATTTTTGCATATGGATATACAATTGTTTTATTCCATTTGTTGAAAGACTATCCTTTCTTCCACTGTATTTCTTTTGTATCCTTGCTCAAAATCAACTGTCCATAAATATGTGACTCTATTTCTCCATTTTCTACACTATCCAACTGATCAGTTTCCTTGTTTTGACACCATTGTGTGTGTATGCCCATTTGCTCAGTCTTGTTCAACTTTGCAAACCAGGCTCCTCTGTCCATGGAATTTTCCAGGCAAGAGTACTAGAGCGGTTTGCCATTTTCTTGCTCGAGGGGATCTTCCCAACCCAGGGATCTCACCCACCTCTCCCGCATCGCCTCCATCGGCAGGCAGATTCTTTACCACTGCACTACTTTTACTTTGCATGTAGATCCTTCTTTCTATCTGGTATAATTTTTCTTTTTGCTGTGAAAGACTTTCTTTAGCATTTCTTGTATCACGTTTCTGCTGGTGACGAATTCTTCCAGCATTTGTATGTTTCAAAAAGTATTTTGCCTTTGTTTCTGAAAAAATCTTTATCCTAGGTGTGGAATTTCATGTTTCCAGGGATTTTGTATACAATAAAGCATATTACCTCTCCGTTTCCAAAACAAAAATTTGCTGTTACCATATTTTACCAACTGTACCTACTATTTATTTTCTGTCACTGTTTTCAAATTTTTTCCTCTTCATCACTGGTCTTAAGCAACTTGATAATGGTGTATCTTGGTGTATAGTTTCTTCATATTTCTTGTGCTTGAGGTTCATAGAGATTTTTGGATCTACATATTTACAGATTTAATTGAGTTTAGAAGACATTTATATCTTTATTTCTTTGGCTAAATTTTCTCCTCCATTCTTTCTCTTCTCCTTTTGAGACTCTAGGTGCATATGTATTAAATTCTGGAATTTATTCCACACTTTATTGATTTTCTGTGCATATTTTTTTCAGCTTTTCCTCACTGGGTTTCATTTTAGATAGGATCTATTGCTATGTCTTTAAGCTCATTAATAATTTTTTCTGCAATTTTAATGTTTCATTCATCTTACCCAGTGAAGTTTCCATGTCAGACACCACCGTTTTCATCTCTACAAGTTTAATTTTTTGTTTGTTGTTTAGTCACTAAGTCAGGTCTGACTCTTTTGTGACCCTGTGGACTGTAGCCCACCAGGCTCCTCTGTCCGTAGGATTTCCCACGCAAGGATACTGAAATAGGTTGCCATTTCCTCCTCCAGGGATCTTCCTGACCCAGGGATCAAACTGCCATCTTCTGCTTGGCAGGTAAATTCTTTACCACTGATTCCTCTGGGAAGGCCTACAAGTTAAATTTAGGTTATATTAAAAATATACATATATATCTATCATGTTTCTACAAAACAAGCTCAATATTCCAGATTCTTGAACATATGGAATATACTCATAAATTGTTTTAATGCCTTTATTCACTAATTTTTCCATGTGTCATTTCAGGGTCAGTTTCAAATGATTGATTTTTCTTCTTACTATGGTTTTATTTTTTGCTTATTTGAATGCCCAGTAATTTCTGATTAAATATGAGACATTGTGATTTACTCTTCTTGAATGATTTTTTAAAATATTTCCAGCAATATTTATGAGCTTTATCTTAAGATATCATTGAGTTAGTTAGATACAGTTTGATTCTTTCCGGTCTTTCTCTTAAGCTCTGTTGTGTAGGCTAGTATTTAATTTAGTTGAACATTTATTTTTTCCCCACTACTAAAACAAGATATTTCTTTGTATTTTAACTGATGATCCATGAATTCAAAATGTATACCTATGGCTGAGTCATGCTGAGGTTTGACAGTAAACAACAAAATTCTGTAAAGCTATTATTCTTCAATTAAAAATTTAAAAAAAAAAACACACACAACTCATTGAGAACAGATTGAATCCTATTATTGTCTAATCTGAGTACTGTTTTTTCAAGCTCTTCCATGGAATTCTTTTCTCTAGCTACTGGAAGTTTCTTCACTGCTGCTGCTGCTGCTGCTGCTGCTAAGCTAGAGAAAAGAATCCCATGAAAGAGCTTGAAAAAACAGCACTCAGACTGGACAATAATAGGATTCAATATGTTCTCAATGAGTTTTTTTGTTTGTTTGTTTTAATTTTTTAATTGAAGAATAGTAGCTTTACAGAATTCTGTTATTTTCTGTCAAACCTTAGCATGAATCAGCCATAGGTATACATTTTGAAAGGTATGACCTAATCAGTACTCCACTAAACACCATGGAGAGGACTGTCTCTAAGTCTCAGAGTTGACTCTCTGTGTTGCTTTCTCTATGATGCTTCACACTGGATTTCCCTAAATTTTGAAATCTACTCTTTAAAAACAAAACACTTAAATATGCTACTATTTATTGTTTTATTAATGAAAATAATAATGGTCTATATGAAAACAGAAGCAACTTAATTCAGATTTGGAGATATGGAAAAGGTTATCTCAAGAAGTGAACTTTAAGCTAATGAGTATTTTAGAAGCTTTAAAATATATTTATAGCACTTTTTCATGCCCCTTCTCTGAAGTCTTTAGTGTCACTCTGGGCTTGCTCTGGATTGGTTGTTTGCTTTCCTTTTCAGTTATTGGCCTTTCTTTCTAAATGAACCTTTCTTTAGCTTATTCGTCTTTTTTCAAACCTGCTTTTACAGACTAATGTTTTAGTAACATTGTCCCTTTTCTAAAAGGAAAGGAATTTTATCAGCAAATGAAGTATGTATGCCTCTCCTAAATTGAAGTGAACTCTATTAACAAGTGTTATTTTGAATAGTATTTGTCTTAATGTCTTTAAAACATTAGCAAACAAAAGAAGTCAGATTAATTCAAACAACTGCATATTCACTGACTATTCCCACTCACATTTCTATAAGTGTATCAGGGTATGGGTATAACTTGAACTAGAACTTAGAAATAGCTGCAAAATTTTGCACAATATTTACATAAATTGCTGCTGAAGAAAGCCACCAAGAAGTGATTTACATAAAGATTTGTAACTAGATATCAGTGAAAGTGTCAATTCTGGTATTGGAGCAAGGAAGATAAGAGATGGGGATGAGAAAATTGTAACTGCTTCTTCTTCAATAACTGTTGTTGTAGTAATGCTCATATCATCCTGAGCTCATATCATTACTGAGTTTGGGAAAACTGGCTTACCATGGTAACCAAAAATAATTTGGATATGTTTATTCAACAATACTTAATAATTACTCTATTGTGGAGTGCTAGAAATTGCTAGCTATTAAATACATAGTGTTTAAAATAGAGCCTGGATCTCCTAGAATTTTAAAATCTATTCAATAGGCAAGTATGAGCAAAGTAAACAAACAAACTTAAATATGCTATTAATTATTAATGAATTAAAATGGTCTATATGAAAACAGAAACAACTTAATTTAATTCAAATGGGAAGATATGATAAAGATTTTCACAAGAAGTGAACTGGAAGCTAATACCTGAGGAATAAGACGGCATTTGCCAGGAGCAAGTGGAAGGAAAGGTATTTCATATAGAGGAAATAAGGCATGGAGACACTGATGCATGAAAGAGCTTGACACACTCGAAAAATTCAAAGACAACATGACTGGAATATAATAATCAAAAGTAATGAGATTAAGCTGGAGACCAAGGTGGGCATATGATTGTGTAGGACATTGCTAAGACATGTTTATAATTTGAAATCTTATCCTAAATATAATGGGTAGTAATTTTACAGTGTATAAGATAAGTGTGAGACAAGGTTAACTGAATGATCACGAGAGAATGGATGATGAAAAACAGAAGAGGAAGCAGATAAGATGAAAGAGTAGCAGCAGTTGAAGTGGGGCAAAGTATACAGATGCCACATATATTTTTGAGGAGCAGTGGAACCAGAAGGAAAATAGAGTTGATGTATCAAGTGAAGAGAGGCAAAAGAAGATCCCAAAGAGCTTCCTCTCCTCTGGATTAAATAACTGGGTATTTTGATATGAGTTGCTTATAATTGGAGGACAGAGGAGACTGGAGGGCTACAGTCCAAAGGGTCACAAACAATCAGGCATGACTGAGTGACGAGGCACACAAGAGGACCAGAGTAAAGTTGCCTAATTCCAAGATGGAGAGTTTAGTTTTAGGTAGGAGGCACTAGTGATAAAGAGCTGGCCGCCAAACTGGAATCAAGATTGCCGGGAGAAATATCAATAACCTCAGATATGCAGATGACACCACCCTTATGGCAGAAAGTGGAGAGGAACTAAAGAGCCCCTTGATGAAAGTGAAAGAAGAGAGTGAAAACGCTGGCTTAAAACTCAACGTTCAAAAAACTAAGATCCTGGCATCTGGTCCCATCACTTCACGGTAAATAGATGAGGAAGCAGTGGAAACAGTGACAGACTCTATTTTCTTGGGCTCCAAAATCACTGCAGATGGTGACTGCAGCCATGAAATTAAAAGACAGTTGCTCCTTGGAAGAAAAGCTATGACCAACTTAGACAGCATATTAAAAAGCAGAGACATTACTTTGCCAACAAAGATCTGTCTAGTCAAGGCTATGATAGGTTTTCCAGTAGTCATATATGGATGTGGGAGTTGAACTATAAAGAAAGCTGAGCACCAAAGAATTGATGTTTTGAACTGCAGTGTTGGAGAAGACTCTTGAGAGTCCCTTGGACTGAAGGAGATCCAACCAGCCCATCATAAAGGAATTCAGTCCTGAATATTCATTGGAAGAACTGATGTTGAAGCTGAAACTCCAATCCTTTGGCCACGTGATATGAAGAACTGACTCATTGGAGAAGACCTTGATGCTGGGAAAGATTGAATGCAGGAGGAGAAAGGGATGACAGAGAATGAGGTGGTTTGATGGCATCACTGACTCGGTGGACATGAATTTGAGCAAGCTCCGGGAGTTGGTGATGGACAGGGCAGCCTGGTGTGCTGCAGTCCATGGGGTTGCAGAGTCGGACATGACTGAGCAACTGAACTGAACTGAACTGCCAGTGCAGGAGATCTAAGAGATACAGGTTCGATCCCTAAGTCGGAAAGATCCCCTGCAGAAGGACATGGCAACCACTCCAGTTGCTGGAAAATCCCACAGACGGAGGAGCCTGGCATGCTACAGTCTGTGGGGTCACAAAGAGTTGGACATGACTGAAGCAATTTAGCATGCATCCAAGCATGTTAAGGAATCTGAGTGGCTTGTTTGGTATCTCTGAGATGAGCACAAGAGTTGACTATAAAAGTCTAGCTCACAAGAGTGGCTTGAGCTAGGAGCACAAATTTGAGAGTTACCACCATGGTCGTGTCCAACTCTTTGCCACCCCATGGACTGTAGTCTGTCTTGCCTCTCTGTTTGTGGAATTCTCCAGGCAAGAATACGGGAGTTGGTAGCCATTCCATTCTCCAGGGATCTTTCCAACCCAAGGATTGAACCTGGGTCTCCCTCATTGCAGGCAGACTATTTATCATCTGAGGCAGCAGGGAAACCCTTGTATAAATGTCACCAAACACCAAAGAAATAGATTCTATGGCCCAGTGAGAAAATCTAAGATGAAAACTGAAGACAGCTCAAGGCCAAACTTTGTAGAACTCCTGAATCCAAGCAATTGCTTAGAAAAGGAAGTATAAGTTAACACAACTGGGAGGAGAACTTAGAGGTCAGAAGACAACAGCGGACAAGGAAGTAGGGTGTCTGAAAGATAATTGTTGTTGTTCAGTTGCTAAGTTATGTCCAACTCTTTGTGACCATCTGGATTGCAGCAACCCAGGCTTCCCTGTCCTCAAACCATTTCCCAGAGTTTGCTCAAACTCATGTCCACTGAGTCCGTGATCCATCCACCTATCTCATTCTCTGTTGTCCCCTTCTCCTCTTGCCCTCAATCTTTCCCAGCATCATACTCTTTTCCAATTAATTGGCTCTTTGCTTCAGGTGACAAAAGTATGGGAGTTTTAACTTCAGCATTAGTCCTTCCAATGAATATTCAAGATAGATTTCTTTTAGAATGGACTTGTTTTATCTTCTTGCTGTCCAAGGGATTCTCAAGGGTCTGAAAGATAAAAAGAGAGACATCTAGTCACTAAGGGCTAAGAAGTCCATTGCATTTTGGCTAAGGAGAAGATTCCATGGCTTTAACAAGAGCTGTTTCTTTGAAAAAGTGAGGTTAGAATTGCAAATAGTGTGAATAAAAGAAGGAAAGATAGGTAAGAAGATAGAAACAGGACAGCAGATGATTCTCATGGGATTCATGGTTATACAGAGACAGAAAAACACAGTAGGGCTAAAAAAGAGATATGAAATCAAAGAAAGTTTTGGCATTTGTCTTTTTTAAAGATATGAAATATCAGAACTTGTTTGCAAGTTGTTGAAGTAGATTCTGTTAAGTGAAATAGACTGGATATGCAAGAAGAGAGGGAATAACCAAAGAACAGAAGTTAAGAGAACAAGAGCTGTTTGATTTTGACAGAAGTAGCGCTTTCCCTTTATCATTAGAAAGATGATGGAAATGGTCCAGACAGATGAAAGGTGGTACAGGATGATAATATTAGTATGAAAAGAATGAAGACCAAAGGTTATCTAATTCCTTTCAGTAACTGTGATGTGATTGTACTAATTATAAAATATTTTAAACCATGGGCTTCCCTGGTGGCTCAGAGGTTAAAGCGTCTGCCCGCAATGCAGGAGACCCGGGTTCCATCCCTGGGTTGGGAAGATCCCCTGGAGAAGGGAGTGGCACCTCACTCCAGTACTCTTGCCTGGAGAATCCCATGGAGGGAGGAGCCTGATAGGCTACAGTCCATGGGGTCGCAAAGGGTCGGACACGACTGAGAGACTTCACATATATAAGTATATATTATATTTTCAATAAAATAAGATAAAAAATACATAATAAATACAATTAAATATACAATAAATTTAGCAATGGAATTTTCCCCTTTTACACCTTGTCTTATAAAGCAATCAGTAGGTCTTGTTGTATAATAGCAAATGACAATCTTACCGTAAGTTTTAAGGACAAACATAAAAACCCAACTTATATGAATGTCTGAGAGTACATTTGATAAAACATCTTGCTAGAAACCATAAAAAGTTGAAAGGCTTATGCCACTAATATAAAGCTTGTTTCATTCCGTCTGCAGAAATCTGGCAATACACGCAATAAAATATAAAAGCCCCAATAAAGGATGTTGATTTCCATTGCTTTCCTCCCCCAAATCTTGTGTTTGCAGAAGATTTCTGTTTGATCTCTCTGTTTAGTAAAATACATAGGTTCCTTGCCAATTTATTACATAATATTTATCATGATAAGCCAGAAAAGTAGCTTTTTTTTTCCATTGTTTATTTTGGGGGTTTATTTTATCCTTTTCATCCTCAGATTCTGACTGAAAAACTCTAAAATTCAGTTATAGTTCCATCAAGAACCAAATGACTCATTAGGATTTGTTGTTGTTTAGTCGCTAAGTCATGTCTGACTTTTTTGTGACCCCATGGACTTTAGCTCACTAGGCTCCTCTGTCCATGGAATTCTCCAGGCAAGAATACTGGAGTGGGTTGCTGTTTCCTTCTCCAGGGGGTCTTCCTGATCCAGGGATCAAACCTGCAGCTCCTGCATTGGCAGGTGGATTCTTTACCGCTGAGCCGCCTGGAAAGCCCCCTCCTTAGTTTTAGGTGTTGTGACAAGAGATTTCCTTCTTCCCTCCCACACTTCTTCCCTTCTTTCTTTCTTCTTGTCCTTCTTCCTCCTTCCTGCTCTCCTTTTCTTTCTTGTTCCCTTCATTTCTCTTTTTGACCGTCCTGCCAGCCTGCCTGAAGATTTGAAGATGAAAAGACTTTTATTCAAAACTCCTGTTCAGAAAACTCTCGTTACTGAATATTGGCTCCCTAAAAAAATGAGCATGAATATCCTCCAAGGTCACTGCTAATTCTCTGACTCACATCATTCTAAAATGATCACTATTCAGTTACATTAATTTGAAACCAGGAAAAAGAGAAAACTTGTCAGCAACTGTGTATATAATACAATTAGCAAAGGCAACCATGTTACCTTCCAGTTGAAGTTACTGTCTGGCATTTGTTTACAATGCCCATCCACTAGCTTTATTTTGGAGTTGCCCTTGGAAAACTGCCCAGAGTAAAAATCCGAATTATAGATCCGGTGGCAGTGGTAATATCAGGAAATGGCAGTAGAGTTTCCAGGACAAGAGACACATTAAGCCTGTAATGTGTTTACTTGTTTGGGGCTTTGGGAGAAATTTAAAAAGTAAGTAATCTTTGAATTATAGAAAGGAAAGCTAATTTTTTCCAATTCATTTCATTAAACTTTAATCATTGCCAACTTACACCACAATGAATTTTAAATGATCTCTTTCTTATTTTAAACATATTCATTAAACTATGCGCTTCTATGCAATTGGCAAGTATGTTCTTAAATTATATTATCAATATTCTTAAATGTCTTCAGAAGTGGTAAGCATGCAATTTCTTTCTTGGCTGCTCCAGAGATTTCACAGGTAAGGTGTTCTCCTACTTACATTTATCAAGAATTTTCTTGTTACAACTTAAGTTGACTCCTTGTTTTGACTTTAATGAGGTTTATATTTCTTAAAAATTATGGCCCATTATACAGAATCTCATCAGAACAAATATAAAACCAAGTCAAATGAGAATAGTCAACATATTTCTATAGAGGTGCAAAGGAAAGCTTTTCTCTGCTTTTATAAAAAATTGAGTTTTCAATAGCTGTCAACATTGGTAAGGAGGAAATTATTACAGTTATATATACTTTATGATTTATCTGAAATGAAATAATCTCAGACTTGAATATTCTTCTTGTCAATTGGTAACTTGGCATCAAGATTAAATACTGAGATAAATTATACTTTTAGAGAAGCCAGGGCTCCAGGAAGGAAAGATTCTTGAGCTAGCTTTCAAAGAATGAGAAAGGTTCAGAAAGCAGAAATTCTGAATGCCATTCACAGCTGAAGGAACAATGGTGATTTAGGGTCATAGTGAATATTTCTTAAAAACCCATCATCACAAGTCTATTTTCTACATCTGCATCTCTATTCCTTCCCTACGAAATGGTTCATTAGCTCCATTTTTCAAAGATTCCATATGTGTGCATTAATATATGATATTCATTTTTCTCTTTCTGACTTACTTCACTCTGTCTGACAGACTCTGGGTTCATCCACACAACTACAAATAACCCAGTCTTGTTCCTTTTTATGGCTGAGTGTTCCATTGTATATACCTGCCCCATCTTCTTTATCCATTCATCTGTTGATGGAAATGCAGGTCGCTTCCATGTCCCAGCTATTATAAATAGCTGCGATGAACACTGGGACTCATGGACACAGGCAAGGAGGGAGAGGGTGGGATCGTTTGAGAGAAGAGCATTGACATATATACACTACCATGTGTAAAATGGCTTCCCTAGTGGCTCAGTGATAAAGAATCTGCCTGCCAGTGCAGGAGAGGTGGGTTTGATCCTTCGGTTGGGAAGAACCCCTGGAGAAGGAAATGACAATACACTCCAGTATTCTTGCCTAGGAAATCCCATGGACAGAGGAGCCTGGTGAGGCTACAGCCCATGGGGTTGCAAAAGAGTTAGATACAACTTAGAGGCTAAACAACAGCAAAAAGAACAAACAACAACAATATGTGTCAAATAGATAGTGAGAAGCTGCTACATAGCACGGCGAGTTAAGCTCGTTCTCTGTAATGACCTAGAGGGGTCAAGGAAGAAAATAACTTTTCTACAAAAATAATTATACAGCTTATATAATTAATTATTTATGTGTATAGAATTATGTATAGACTATAAATGGTTACATACACACACAAAAGACTGTATATGGCACATATACAGATATTTTAAATGATAGCCTAACAATTATCATTACTTCCATTTTCAGAATACAAATAAGTTAGCACCTTTTCCTAAGTTAAACACAAAAAAGGAATTTTCTTCTTCACTCTAAGCAGAAAGGATCTCACAACATCCCAGGAGACAGTCTTGGCAATGACAAGCCAAATCTAAGTCCACAGCACATGATGATACAATTGTCATCAAGCTGACTTTTGACCATTTGTGTCATATTGTAAATAAAACAGCTTCTTGACTGGCTTCCTGAGATGAAAATCAGCTGTGTTGTGGTTGGTTACTCATAGCACTTTAATTATTACTTGCTATCCATAGAGGATTAAAATTGTTGTACATGTATGCCTAAAACCTAAAAAACAGGAAAAACATCTTATTCTTGGAAGTGTTTTTGACAAAGTGCATGTTGACATCAGAGGGAAAAAGTTCCATATGACAATGTCCTTGGGCTATTGTCTATTAAACCTCAATTAACAATGTAAAAAAGGATACTCTCAGTTTAAATTACAGGGTTACTTTCTTCATTTCCAACAAGTCTTGAATTTTACAGCTTACAGATTCTTGATTCACATCTCAGCCAAAAAAAAAAAAAAAAAAACAGTCAAATAGTTCAAATCGTTTCACTGAGGAATTAAAATTAGGCTTTTGTGCAAAAGGAGTAACTAAATTGAAATTTTAGGAGACTAATCTGTATATTAAAAGCAGTGATACATCCTATTATGAATGGTTTTGCATTGCAGAAATTGAGGAGCAGCTCAGATCTATTTCTATTTCATTTATCAGGGCTATCACATAACAATCTGATAGTTCTGAACAATTAGGTGTTACACACATTTGAAAGATATGTTTTCTCTTTTATTTTTCAAACAGTGAAATAACTTGAAAAGTAGTTTTGTTAAGAAAACACACTGAGTATAAAGGGAAATGAATTTAAGTTCAAGAAGCCCGAATATGCCTCCTAGCCTCTCCTTGACTTTGCTCTGGATCACATGGAATAGGCTTTAGATGATTTGCATTTAGATGATTTCTCAGTGAAAGGCCAGATATGCTCTGTCCCAGTTTAAAGAAATATTTTGGATCTTTAGGTCTAATTTAATTTGTGTGGAATGAGTAAGCCCTTTCCTAATTAGAAACAGCATTAAAGTTAACTTCTCAACATTTGTGTTTATGTTTTTATTATTCATGTATAGTGTCTTTATATTTGTATTGCCATAAAGTTTCTTTATATTTGAAAAGGTCCTAACGTTTTCCTCCCTTTTTTTATATAATGTTTGTGACATCAGATGGTGATATGTATATATGGATGGCTACAGTCTCTATTAGCAGAGACACAACTTGATGTTTTGTTTATTTTCGCTTTGCTTAAAAAGCAAAAGAGAATCAGGACCCTCGTATAATAATAATGATTTAGTTCACTTTCTTAAATGAGAAAATACACTCAGGAGATTTGATTGGCTTATCCAAGGAGATGCAGAAGGAGGGTGAGCAGCTGGCATATGGCTGGAGACAAGGTCTAGTGGAGTTTGCACTGTCCTACAGCATCATTCTCCTGAAAGAGATCTTTAATGAAAGGAGTCTCTCTTGGTTCCAACATGACCAGTCAAATTATTTTACTGAAGTGATGAACTCCTGTTAAAGTTGTAAGACATGAATATTTGGACACATCGTTCTATGAAGTTTAGCTTCATGATAAGACTACAACCACCTGGAGTCAACCCAAAGGAGCAGCAGAAACAATGATTTTCATTACAGGTCCTAGAATGTTACCTCATAAAATCACTGGCTCAGATAGCAGTCAGTTAATAGCTATAATACAATGTCACAACTTTGAGGAGTGAGACCTTCCCTTACCTCCAGCCAGCTCTTATCACAGAAAATCAAACCTAAACCTGCAGACATATGAAGGGTGACCTTTGATGTAGGCCAGATTTTAAACTGTCATTGATGCATGGCAAAGACCTGATGCTGGGAAATACTGAAGACAGGAGGAGAGAGGGACAACCGAGGACAAGATGGTTAGATGGCATCACTGACTCCTTGGACATGAGTTTGAGCAGACTCCAGGGTATGGTGAAGGACAGGGAAGCCTCCTGTGCTGCAAAGAGTCGGACACAACTGAGCAACTGAACAACAATAACAAATTGATGAATTAGATATTCAGTTCTAGAAGATTTTAGTAAAGTGGCAACACTATGTATATTATTCAACAGACATGACTAAGTTCTAACAAAATATAGAGACTATCTGGGGAAATATTGAAAAATGAAGCATTATTCTGGAAGATGTTATTCAGAAGTATTCTTTAACGTATAACTGTCCCATCAGAGAGTTGAAAGTAATAATAATAATAAGCTTATGCTTTTTAATATTTTATCATGTGTCATGATTTTATCATGCTAGAGAACTCTATCTTCCAATTTATCAGTTGATAAAAAGTTATATTCAAAGACACAGTTGTGTTATATTATTCATTTCTTGTGAGAAGATTTAGCCATTCAATTTCCATTTATTAGCTTACATTTTTCCAAATCATGACAATGATACTTAGATCTACTTGTTAAATAAGCCAATCTCCCTGTTTTGATTTGAGTTTGAAAATACTGCTCTTGCCTCTTCTCTTGTTTCTTTCCCAAGGATGAATGATCAAATAATTCATACAAATGACTTTGATTTCCCTCTTTAGTATTTGTTCATGGTTGAAAATATTAGAATTTCAATGATTAATAGTGAATTATTTCTGCTTAATGTTTAGGATGTGGACATGTACTTGGAGTTCTATATGTGACATTCAAATACATTTTTAAAATCTCTTTTAAATGGTTCATGTAAATTTAAACCTTAATTTTGTGTCATTTAATACTTATTAATTATTTCTAATTTAGACCCTGAGTACTTCCAGAAATGATGGAAGACACCTCATAATGGAAAATATATATTAAAATATAAAAATTAAGGTAATACAATGCCAGAATGAAGAAGTTAAATGTTAAGCACAGTCTGGGGGAAAACGTGGCCAAAAAACTGTTCCAATTGAATACTAAGTTTGGTTTTGATTTGTACTATAGGCAAAGTGAAAGACTGTGTAAAGCAATACCATATTGAGGCTTCTCTCACTGGCATCCTCAGAAATGTACACAATTGGATACTTTCCCAATCATAAGTATGAAGTAATTGCCAGGGCAAATTGTGCTTAGTCGCCTAGTCATGTCTTTGTGACCCTATGGACCGTAGCCTGCTAGGCTCCTCTGTCCACTGGGATTCTCCAGTCAAGCATACTAGAGTGGGTTGCCACTCCCTCCTCCAGGGGATCTTCCCAACACAGGGATGAACCCAGGTCTCCCACACTGCGGGCAGATTCTTTACCGTCTAAGCAGCCGGGGAAGCCCAAGAATACTGGAGTGAGTAGCCTATCTCTTCTTCAAGGGATCTTCCCAACCTGGGAATCAAACTGGGGTCTCCTGCATTGCAAGAGGATTTTTTACCAGCTGAGCTACCAGAGAAACCCAGGGCACATTAAATCAGATGAAATCCCAGGCTAGAAATATCCAGGGTCAGGTTCTCCTACTTCAATAGGAACAACAGGGCTGAAAACGATGACTCTGGATGGAGTTTGGTTAAAAGGTAACTGTATCATCCATAGCACAGTGAGGTATCCTGCATTAACAATATTAAAGAAAAGAAAGAAGGGGGAATCAAAGACAGAAAAACCAGTTGTTGGCTTCAAGCATATTTATGTTGCCTTCAGGTTAAACGAAACTTATAATTCAGAGACCTGATTGATTTTCTTTTATGTCCATATTTGCATGAAACTCTGGTTTAGTTTCATTTGCATATACATGAATAAGCATAGATAAGCTACAGAAAATATCTCTTTGAACATATTACAATTTTAAGATGTCTCAAAAGCCATTGGTTACTGTGAAATAATAAACAGCCATCTTATCTTGCAGCATAGATAAACATCAACTCAAAATGGATGAAAGACATAAACATAAGACATGAAATGGTAAAACTCCTAGAAGAAAATGTAGGGGAAAGCTCTTTGACTGATTTTAGCAATGGTTTCTTGAAATTGACACCAAAAGCACAAGCAACAAAAGGAAAAATAAATGTGTGGGACTACATTAAACTGAAAAGTCTCTGCACGGCAAAGGAAACAATCAAAAACCTGAGAAGGGAACCTATGAAATGGTAGAAAATATTTGCAAGCCACCTATCTCACATGAGTTAATATACAAAACATACAAGGAAGTCATAAACTCAGGAGGGAGAAAAAGAATAATTCAGTTAAAAGTTGGCAAAGAATCTGAATAGATGATTTTCCAAAGACATACAAATAGACAACATGTATATGAAAAGATTCCCAACATCACTAACCACCAGGAAAATATAAATCAAAACTAAAATGAGATACCACATACTTGCTAGAATGGCTATTACACAAAGTCAGAAGTTAACATGTCCTAAGGATGTTGTGAGACAGAGCTGTGTTTGAGCATCTCCTGTGGAGGTACAGGTCAGCAGTGGACTGCCGCAGGGACGGGGGCTCTGGGTGCAGCAGACTTGGGGGTGGCATAAGCCTTCTTGGAGAAGATCACCATTAACCCCACCATAGAGCTTCCAGAACTTACACAGGACTGGGAAATAGACTGTCAGAGGGCACAAAGAGAACCTTGTGTTCACCAGGACCCAGGAGAAAGGAGCAGGGACCCTACAAGAGACTGACCCAGACTTGCTCAGAAGTGTCCAGGAGTCCCCATCAGAGGCTTTGGTCAGTGGTCTGCTGCAGGATGGGGGGCAGTGAGTGTAGAAGTACATGCATGCATCTTCTGAAAGAGGTTGCCTTTATCTTCTCCTATGCGGATTGGCTCAGGTTTGGCGCCAGCGGGGACTTTCCCAGGGTGTGGTTTCCCGGAATCACAACTCAGGTTTTACTAGAATCTGAATCTTAGGCCTAGTATAGCTTGTTGAGCCTGTCATGGCTCAGGTCTGGTCCCTCAACACTCTGGGCAAGAATCCCTTAGAAAAAGTGGAGTGAAAAACCAATACAATATTGTAAAGTGAATAACCTTCAATTAAAATAAATAAATTTATATTTTAAAAAATTTTAAAAAATGGAGTAGCCCTCATAGTCAACAAAAGAGTCCAAAATACAATACTTGGATGCAATCTCAAAAATGACAAAATGATCTCTGTTCATTTCCAAGCCAAACCATTCAGTGTCATGACAATCCAAGTCTATACCCTGACCAGTAATGCTGAAGAAGCTGAAGTTGAACAGTTCTATGAAGACCTATTGGACGTTCTAGAGCTAACACTAAAAAAAGATGTCCTTTTCATTATAGGCGACTGGAATGCAAAAGTAGGAAGTCAAGAAACACCTGGAGTAATAGGTAAATTTGGCCTTGGAGTATAGAATAGAGCAGGCAAAGGCTAATAGGATTTTGCCAAGAGAATATACTGGTCATGGCAAACACCCTCTTCCAACAACACAAAAGAAGACTCTACACATGGATATCACCAGATGGTCAATACTGAAATCAGATTGATTATATTCTTTGCAGGCAAAGATGGAGAAGCTCTATACCATCAGTTAAAAACAAGACTGGGAACTGACTGGGCTCTGATGATGAATTCCTTATTTCCAAATTTCGACTTAAATTGAAGAAAATAGGGAAAACCACTAGACTATTCAGGTATGACTGAAGTCAAATACCTTATGATTATACAGTAGAAGTGATAAATAGATTCAAGGGATTAGATCTGATAGACAGAGAGCCTGAAGAACTATGGACAGTTTTTTGTGACATTGTATAGGAGACAGGGATCAAGACCATCCCCAAGAAAAAGAAAGGCAGAAAAGCAAAATGGCTATCTGAGGAGGCCTTACAAATAGCTGTGAAAGAAGAGAAGCAAAAAGCAAAGGATAAAAGGAATGATATACCCATTTAAATGCAGAGATCCAAAGAATAGTAAGCAGAGATAAGAAAGTCTTCCTCAGTGATCCCTGCAAAGAAAGAGGAAAACGATAAAATGGAAAAGACTAGAGATCTCTTCAAGAAAATTAGAGATACCAAGGGAACATTTCATGCAAAGATGGACTCAATAAAGGACAAAAATGGTCTGGACCTAACAGAAACAGAAGATATCAAGAAGAGGTGTCAAGAATATACAGAACTATGCCAAAAAGATCTTCACGACCCAGATAATCACGAGGGTATGATCACTCACCTAGAGCCAGACATCCTGGAATGTGAAGTCAAGTGGGCCTTTGCAAGCATCAATACAAACAAAGCTAATGGTTCAGTCAGTTCAGTTCAGTCACTCAGTCATGTCCGGCTTTTTGCAATCCCATGAACCACAGCACGCCAGGTCTCCCTGTCCATCACCAACTGCCAGAGTTCACCCAAACTCATGTCCATTGAGTCGGTGATGCATCTAACCATCTCATCCTCTGTTGTCCCCTTCTCCTCCTGCCTTCAATCTTTCCCAACATCAGAGTCTTTTCAAATGAGTCAGCTTTTCCTATAAGGTGGCCAAAATATTGGAGTTTCAGCTTCAACATCAGTCCTTCCAATGAACACTCAGAACTGATCTCCTTTAGGATGGACTGGTTGGATCTCCTTGCAGTCCAAGGGACTCTCAAGAGTCTTCTCCAACACCACAGTTCAAAAACATCAATTCTTCAGCACTCAGCTTTGTTATAGTCCAATTCTCACATCCATACATGACTACTGGAAAAACTATAGCCTTGACTAGATGGACATTTGTTGTCAAAGTAATGTCTCTGCTTTTTAATATGCTGTCTAGGTTGGTCATAACTTTCCTTCCAAAGAGTAAGCATCTTTTAATTTCATGGCTTCAGTTACCATCTGCAGTGATTTTATTGGAAGTGATGGAAAACCAGTTGAGCTATTAAAAATCCTAAAATATGATGCTGTGAAAGTGCTGCACTCAATATGTCAGCAAATTTGGAAAACTCAGCAGTGGCCGCAGGACTGGAAAAGGTCAGTTTTCATTCCAATCCCAAAGAAAGGCAATGCCAAAGATTGCTCAAACTACCACAAAATGGCACTCATCTCACACGTTAGGAAAGTAATGCTTAAAATTCCCCAAGCCAGACTTCAACAGTGCGTGAACCATGAAGTTCCAGATGTTCATACTGGTTTTAGAAAAAGGCAGAGGAACCAGAGATCAAACTGCCAACGTCGACTGGATTATAGAAAAAGCAAGAGAGTTCCAGAAAAAAACATCTATTTCTGCTTTATTGACTATGCCAAAGCCTTTGGCTGTGTGGATTACCAAAAACTGTGGAAAATTCATAAATAGATGGGAATGCCAGACCACCTAACCTGCCTCTTGAGAAACCTATATGCAGGTCAGGAAGCAACAGTTAGAACTGGACATGGAACAACAGACTGGTTTCAAATAGGAAAAGGAATATATCAAGGCTGTATACTGTCACCCTGAGATCAGGGGCGGCAAGGAGAAGCCACCTCGCGTCCGAGGCCAGGGGCAGTGACCTTGAGGAGCCACCCCGAGCCCGAGGCCAGGGGCGACAGCCGGGAGGAGCAACCCGAAGAGTGGTGGCTGGGCAGGCACCGAAGTGCCTAGAGGAGCTATCCCACGTTGAAGGTCAGGAACGGCAGTGGTAAGGAGATACCCCTCGTCCAAGGTAAGTAGCAGCAGCTGTGCTTTGCTGGAGCAGCTGTGAAGAGATACCACATGCCAAGGTAAGAAAAACCCAAGTAAGATGGTAAGTGTTGCAAGAGGGCATCAGAGGGCAGACACACTGAAACCATAATCACAGAAAACTAGTCAATCTAATCACACTAGGACCACAGCCTTGTCTAACTAAATGAAACCAAGCCATGCCTGCAGGGCAACTCAAGACGGGTGGGTCATGGTGGAGAGGCCTGACAGAATGTGGTCCCCTGGAGAGAGGAATGGCAAGCCACTTCAGTATTCTTGCCTTGAGAACCCCATGAACAATATGAAAAGGCAAAATGATAGGATACCAAAAGAGGAACTCCCCAGGTCATTAGGTGCCCAATATGCTACTGGAGATCAGTGGAGAAATAACTCCAGAAAGAATGAAGGGATGGAGCCAAAGAAGAAACAATACCCAACTGTGGATGTGATTAGTGATAGAAGCAAGATCTGATGCTGTAAAGAGCAGTATTGCATAGGAACCTGGAATGTCAGGTCCATGAATCAAGGCAAATTGGACATGGTCAAACAGGAGATGGCAAGGGTGAACGTCAACATTCTAGGAATCAGCGAACTAAAATGGACTGGAATGGGTGAATTTAACTCAGATGACCATTACATCTACTACTGCAGGCAGGAATCCCTTAGAAGAAGTGGAGTAGCCATCATGGTCAACAAAAGAGTCTGAAATGCAATACTTGGATGCAGTCTCAAAAATGACAGAATGATCTCTGTTCGTCTCCAAGGCAAACCATTCAATATTACAGTTATGCAAGTCTAAGCCCCAACCAGTAACACTGAAGAAGCTGAAGTTGAACGGTTTTATGAAGACCTACAAGATCTTTTAGAACTAACACCCAAAAAAGATGTCCTTTTCATTATAGAGGACTGGAATGCAAAAGTAGGAAGTCAAGAAACACCTGGAGTAACAGGCAAATTTGGCCTTGGAATGTGGAATGAAGCAGGACAAAGATGAATAGAGTTTCGCCAAGAAAATGCACTGGTCATAGCAAACACCCTCTTCCAACAACACAAGAGAAGACTCTACACATGGACATCACCAGATGGTCAACACCGAAATCAGATCTATTATATTCTTTGCAGCCAAAGATGGAGAAGCTCTATAAGTCAACACAAACAAGACCAGGTGCTGACTGTGGCTCAGATCATGAACTCCTTATTACCAAATTCAGACCTAAATTGAAGAAAGTAGGGAAAACCGCTAGACCATTCAGGTCTGACCTAAATCAAATCCCTTATGATTATACAGTGGAAGTGAGAAATAGATTTAAGGGCCTAGATCTGATAGAGAGAGTGCCTGATGAACTATGGAATGAGGTTTGTGATATTGTATAGGAGACAGGGATCAAGACCATCCCCATGGAAAAGAAATGCAAAAAAGCCAAATGGCTGTCTGGGGAGGCCTTACAAATAGCTATGAAAAGAAGAGAGGCAAAAAGCAAAGGAGAAAAGGAAAGATATAAGCATCTGAATGCAGAGTTCCAAAGAACAGCAAGAAGAGATCAGAAAGCCTTCTTCAGCAATCAATGCAAAGAAATAGAGGAAAACAACAGAATGGGAAAGACTAGAGATCTCTTAGAGAAAATTAGAGATACCAAGGGAACATTTCATGCAAAGATGGGCTCGATAAAGGACAGAAATGGTCTGGACCCTACAGAAGCAGAAGATATTAAGAAGAGGTGGCAAGAATACATGGAAGAACTGTACAAAAAAGATCTTCACAACCCAGATAATCATGATGATGTGATCACTAATCTAGAGCCAGACATCTTGGAATGTGAAGTCAAGTGGGCCTTATAAAGCATCACTATGAACAAAGCTAGTGGAGGTGATGGAATTCCAGTTGAGCTGTTTCAAATCCTGAAAGATGATGCTGTGAAAGTGCTGCACTCAATATGCCAGCAAGTTTAGAAAACTCAGCTATATCCACAGGACTGGAAAAAGGCAGTTTTCATTCCAATTCCAAAGAAAGGCAATGCAAAAGACTGCTCAAACTACTGCACAATTGCACTCATCTCACATGCTAGCAAAGTAATGCTCAAAATTCTCCAAGCCAGGCTTCAGCAATACGTGAATCGTGAACTCCCTGATGTTCAAGCTGGTTTTAGAAAAGGCAGAGGAACCAGAGATCAAATTGCCAACATCTGCTGGATCATGGAAAAAGCAAGAGAGTTTCAGAAAAACATCTATTTCTGCTTTATTGACTATGCCAAAGCCTTTGACTGTGTGGATCACAATAAACTGTGGAAAATTCTGAAAGAGATGGGAATACCAGACCACAGGAAGCAATAGTTAGAACTGGACATGGAACAGACTGGTTCCAAATAGGAAAAGGAATATGTCAAGGCTGTATATTGTCACCCTGCTTATTTAACTTATATGCAGAGTACATCATGAGAAACGCTGGACTGGAAGAAACACAAGCTGGAATTAAGATTGCCGGGAGAACTATCAATAACCTCACATATGCAGATGACACCACCCTTATGGCAGAAAGTGAAGAGGAGCTAAAAATCCTCTTGATGAAAGTGAAAGAGGAGAGTGCAAAAGTTGGCTTAAAGCTCAACATTCAGAAAACTTAGATCCTGACATTTTGTCCCATCACTTCATGGGAAATAGATGGGGAAACAGTAGAAACAGTGTCAGACTTTTTTTTTTTTTTGGCTCCAAAATCACTGCAGATGGTGACTGCAGCCATGAAATTAAAAGACGCTTACTCCTTGGAAGAGAAGTTATGACCAACCTAGATAGCATATTCAAAAGCAGAGACATTGCTTTGCCGACTAAGGTCCGTCTAGTCAAGGCTATGGTTTTTCCTGTGGTCATGTATGGATGTGAGAGTCGGGCTGTGAAGAAGGCTGAGCACCGAAGAATTGATGCGTTTGAACTGTGGTGTTGGAGAAGACTCTTGAGAGTCCCTTGGACTAAAAGGAGATCCAACCAGTCCATTCTGAAGGAGATAAACCCTGGGATTTCTTTGGAAGGAATGATGCTAAAGCTGAAGCTCCAGTACTTTGGCCACCTCATGGGAAGAGTTGACTCATTGGAAAAGACTCTGATGCTGGGAGGGATTGGGGGCAGGAGAAGAAGGGGACGACCCAGGATGAGATGGCTGGATGGCATCACAGACTCGATGGACGTGAGTCTGAGTGATCTCCAGGAGTTGGTGATGGACAAGGAGTCCTGGCGTGCTGCGATTCATGGGGTCGCAAAGAGTCGGACATGACTGAGTGGCTGAACTGAACTGATAGTGTCACCCTGCTTATTTAACTTCTATGCAGAGTACATCATGAAAAACGCTGGGTTGAAAGAAGCACAAGCTGGAATCAAGATTGCCGGGAGAAATATCAATAACCTCAGATCTGGAGATGAAACCTCCTTTATGGCAGAAAGTGAAGAGGAACTAAGGAACCTCTTGATGAAAGTGAAAGAGGGGAGTTAAAAAGTTGGCTTAAAGCTCAACATTCAGAAAACTAAGATCCTGGCATCTGGTCCCATCACTTCATGGCAATAGATGGGAATTGATGCTTTTGAACTGTGGTGTTGGTGAAGGCTCTTGAGAGTCCCTTGGACTGCAAGGAGATCCAACCAGTCCATCCTAAAGGAAATCAGTCCTGAGTGTTCATTGGAAGGACTGATGTTGAAGCTGAAACTCCAATACTTGGCCACCTGATGTGAAGAACTGACTCATTGGAAAAGACCCTGATGGTGGGAATGATTGAAGGTGGGAGGAGAAGGGGACGACGATGAGGATGAGATGATTAGATGACATCAGTGACTCAATGGACATGAGGTTTGAGTGAACTCTGGGAGTTTGTGATAGACAGGGAGGCCTGATATGCTGCAGTCCACGGGGTCGCAAAGAATTGGACACAACTGAGCTACTGAACTGAACTGAACTGAAAGATGTTGTGAAGAAAAATGAGCCCTGAGTAGTGCTGGTGGGCATATAAATGGTACAGTCGCTATGGAAATCAGTATGATGGCGTCTCAAAAGAAATTACAAATAGAGCTGCAAGATCCAAGAATCCCACTTCTGCATATCCATCGAAGGGAAACTAAATCAGTATCTGGAAGAATGGGAATCTGCATTCCCAAGTTCTTTGCAGCATTATTCACACCATCCAAGACATGGAAGCAACCTGTGTCCATCAACAGATAAATGGATCAAGGAAACGTGTGGAAAAAAAGTAGAAGATGTGTGGTATATTTACATATGAAAGTGAAAGTGATAGTCGCTTAGTTGTATCTGACTCTTTGCAACCCCATGGACTATAGCCTGCCAGGCTCCTCTGTCCATGGAACTCTCCAGGCAAGAATGCTAGAGTGGGTTGCCATTTCCTTCTCCAATATTTATATATAATGTAGTATTATTCATCTCTGAAAAAGAAGATATTCTGCCATATGCTACAATTTGGATGAAAATGGAAGATACTATATTAAGTGATTTAGCCAGGTACAGAGTGACAACTATTACATGATTTCACTTATAAGTGGGATCTAAAAAGGAATCCCCAAATCTCAAATTCATAGTAAAGCAAATTTGGTATTTACCAGAGGCTGGAGGGTAACACTTCTGACTAGCTTTATTTCCTCTTCCCATCCCACAACCATGACAATTGGGCCATTTCCTTATTTTTGAAGAATCAGTGTACTTTCAGCACACACTACTTCTGATATTAAACTCACTCTCTTACTTGCTCTGAGGGAGACCAGCTACCATATTTGTGTTGTCCTGTGTAGAGGCCCACGTGGCAAGGAGGTAAGCGTAGCCTCTGCCCAGCAGCCAGTAAAGAACTGAGCCTTTCAGTCCAATCACCCATGGGAAACATGGTCCAAAGATGAGTGTGCGTGGAGACTTGAGACTTCAGCCCCATCTAATGCTTTGTTCATCTCCTTGTGAAAGATCACAGGACAATGGCCCAAATAAGCAAGGCCCAGATTCATCCCTACAGAAACTGTGGAGTAATAAGTGTTGCTTTGAGATATAAGTTTGGGGTAAACCCCTATATGGCAATAGATACATAACACAATATTGCTATCCACAGAGCTGTTGAAATATGGGTATGGGCTTAGAAGAAGGCATGGAAGTAAGAAGTATATCAAGAAATAGAGTCAGCCTCAAATTTGGATGCTTTTGCAAGCAAATACTTAGAGATAACTAATCTTTAAAGAAAAGAAGATCCATCAGTGGAAGAGAAATCCATGATGGAGGCCAAAAGCAACAGTCATAGAATTGAGGCTGAGAACTAGGAGATAGTATAATGGATGCCAAGTGAGGAGAGAATTTCAAGAAAGAAATTAATATGAAAGTTAATATTGAGGCAGAAGGAAGAGGAGTAATACTTGTTAAAAATTCGTTATGAGACAGACACTTACAGGTGTTTTGCAAGTAGTAAATTATTTTGGAGCTTCGTAATTGTTCCTCTTTTACAGATAAGAAAGATGCTCAAATGAGGGCACTATCTTATCCAAAGTCACAGAATGTGTGAATGTGTCAGAATTCAAGTATGCTAAGTCACTTCAGTTGTGTCTGACTCTGTGCGACCCCAGAGATGGCAGCCCACCAGGCTCCCCCATCCCTTGGATTCTCCAGGCAAGAACACTGGAGTGGGTTGCCATTTTCTTCTCCAGTGCATGAAAGTGAAAGGTGAAATTGAAGTCACTCAGTCGTGTCTGACTTTTAGCGACCCCACGGACTGTAGCCTACCAGGGTCCTCCATCCATAGATTTTCCAGGCAAGAGTACTGGAGTGGGGTGCCATTGCCTTTTCCATACAGATCTAATTTTAATCCCTTCCTCTTTCCACTAATACATAATGACTCACTGACTTGTATAGGATAGTTTATAAAGCTTTCAAATATAACAAACATATTTAGACTGATATAAAATCTCTGTGAGGAGGATAGGAAATTCCTCTCCAACTGCTGGATAGAATTTAGGCTTTACCATTTGTTCCTGAAGGAACAAATGTTCCTGAAGGAACCATGTTCTCTTGGGACTCTGCACATGCTGGAAGGATGACTTTTCCCTCCTACCTTTGTGACTCCTTCCGTGTACCATTTAAGCCTTACCTCCTCCAACAAGGTCAATCTCCTATCTTAGGTGAAGTAGGTGATCAAAGCTCAGATGTTAGTACTTAACTCCATATTAGCACTTACTATGCTCTGTTTGAGTTGTTGTTTCATGTCTCCATCTCTTCCATCATAAACTGTGTCTACACTTTCCTTCATAATTGCTGTCAGTTCAGTTCAGTTGCTCAGTTGTGTCTGACTATTTGCAACCCCATGGACTGCAGCACACCAGGCTTCCCTGTCCATTACCAACTCCCAGAGTTTACTCAAACTCATGTCCATTGAGTCGGTGATGCCATCCAACCATCTCATCCTCTGTCATCCCCTTCTCCTCCTGCTTTCAATCTTTCCCAGGATCAGGGTCTTTTCCAATAAGTCAGTTCTTCGCATCAGGTGGCCAAAGTATTGGAGTTTCATCTTTAGCATCAGTCCTTTCAAAGAATATTCAGGACTGATTTCCTTAAGAATTGACTAGCTTGATATCCTTGCAGTTCAAGGGACTCTCAAAAGTCTTTTCTAACACAATTTCTCTCCAACATAATTTCTATTTGCCTGACTTATAATAAACAATAGATATTATCAGATATAGAGTGAATGAATAAATGAATGAAAACCCATTGGTTAAGTCCTGAAGACCGAATAAGAAGAGAAAGGTAGAGAAATGACAAGCAGAAGTAAGAACATATATGAAAGTCTGAAAGCATAAAAGAACATGGGGTATACAGAAGAGAAAACATTTCCATAAGGAAATTTAATGCTCACTTCATCACACATGTACTGAATTCAGAGCCATATGGTTATGGAATTTGCTACAAGGATCTTTAAAAGAGATGGGAAAGCTGTGGGTTGTAGCAGACCTTGTTGGTTGCTGTCTAATAGCCATACTATAAGAGAGGAGAACAAGCCTGACCCCATATTACATCGATTTCTTTAGCTTTAACACGTGGCTCATTGATAAAGAATTCACCTGCCAATGCAGGAGACTTGAGTTCGATCCCTGGGTCGGGAAGATTCCCTGGAGGAGGAAACGACAAACTGCTTCAGAATTCTTCCCTCAAAAACTCAGCCTCTGCCTGCTCCACCCAAGCCATGAGCACACTGGCTGCTCTATGCACCCTGCCTCCCCAGCTGCTGTCAAAGCTGTGTGCACTGCAGGCTGGGAGTAGCCGAGGTACCAGGCAACCCTGTCCAGGCATTGTATCCTATTACAAAGGACAGTATGCATCTTAAGATCCTGAAAAAAAAAAAGCACAAAATGTTAAAGTAAATTTTAGAAATAGCTTGTGGGAGTACTTTGGGAAACCATGTGGTCATCAGGACATTGGCTGGTGAGATGGTGAGCATCATCCTCTCCGGATTGAAATGACAATGAAGATTTTTCAGCCTCCTCCTGCTCAGAGGCAGATGGGGCCACCAGAGCCTGGTTCATTTGAGAGGTCTGTGGCAGGATCTGTGCCTACATCGCGTGGCTCCTGGTCGCCCACATGGACTTCCTGGTGATGTTGGTCCTGCTGCTGACAGTGCTCACCCTTCTTGTCTCACCTGAAGACCATGCTCACCCACCCCAGGGCAGCACCAAAGGAAATGCTATTAAAGAATACATGGATTGCTCTCGGTGCATGCCCAGTAGTGGGACTCCTGAGTCACATGGTAGTTTTATTTTTAGTTTTTTAAGGAACTCCCATACTATCTTCCGTAGTGACTGAACCAATTTACATTCTCATCAAAAGTACAAGATGGTTCCCTTTGCTCCACACCCTCTCCAGCGTTTATTGTTTGTGTCATATATTGGGCCTTCCCTGGTGGCTCAGTAGTAAAGAATCTGTCTGCCAATACAGGAGACACAAGTTCAATCCCTGGGTCGGGAAGACTCCTGAAGAAGGAAATGACAACCCACTCCAGCCTTCTTGCCTGGAAAATCCCACGGTAGAGGAGCCTAGTGGGCTACACTCCATGGGGTCACAAAGAGTTGTACATGACTTAGGGACTGAACAACAACAACAGTAATCATATATTAACACATACATGTGGAATCCAGAAAAATGGTATAGGTGATCTTATTTGCAAAGCAGAAATAGAGACACAGACGTAGAGAACAAACATATGTACACCAAGAGGGGAGGGGATGGGGGATGAATTGGGAGAGTTGAGTTGACATATATTTGTCACTGATGACTACATATAGAATAGATAACTAATGAGAACCTACTGTATACCTCAGGGAACTCTACTCAGGGCTCTGTGGTGACCTCAATGAAAAGGAAATAAAAAAGCATGGATATGTGTGTAGAGGCAGTTAATTCACTTTTCTGTACAGCAGAAATTAACACAACACTGTAAAGAAACTACTTCAATAAAATATTCAAAAGAAAGAGTACATGGGGGCTTGCAGCGGAAGCCTGGAAGAAAGATCTACAAATGCTCAACTGCCACTGTCTTTGGCTTAAGCACACCCACCACTGCAGTATCTGCAGAAGATGTGTTCAGAAGCTGGACCATCACTTCCCCTGCTGATGGAGGAGAATCAGAGATTTTTGTGGACTTTACTGTATATATAATGCAGACCTCTGTGTGTATGCTGATCCTCTGTGGGCTCTGGAGGATCATCTCTTGCGTTTATCCCCTGCATTTGAGTGTACTGGACAGAAATACAGTGATTTTTCACCTCCTAACAACAATCCTGTTGATATTCCTGTGCCTTGAGGGCCTTCTGTTTACACTTTCACTGCATTTAGGGCCTTCTGTTTACACTTTCACTGCATTTATGTTCGGCACCCAGATCCTCTCCACATGTCATGATGAAACAGAGATGGAGAGGCTGGAAAGTCAGAAGCTGACATGGGAGCAGAGGCTGCAATGGGAAGGGATGAAGTCTGTCTTGGCAGGCAGGGGCTTGCTGCTTTGGATGAACCACTTTTCCAGCTTCCAGTTTAGTTGACTGAAGACAAGACCCAGGAAAGGGGCTCCGAGCTCTCAACGTGAACCCTTCTCATCATGCTGGAACTTGTTCACGGGTTTATTTATTTGGGGTTGAAAAGGGTATCAACAGATTATCTGTGACCAAGACGACAGATGGAATCTATACAAACCAATTGTCTGCTCAGGCAGAGATTTCATATTTACAGTCACAGTTGCCACATCTCCCACCCTAGGAACTGGGTGACGCTCTGCTCAGTGTCACTGTCCAGTAATGAAAGCCACCCTGGGAGTTGTTTCATCTGAAATAAGGGGCTCATTGTTCATTGGCTTCACTACCAGGATCTCCTTGCACTTTTCAACCTTGCTGAGACGTGGGTCAGTCCTCTGCTTCCCATGTTCCTTCAGGCCAAATGGCTCTTCCTCAAGATATCCCTTGATGCATTTCTTCATGGCTTCCAATTTACCTAAATTTTATGCTACCAAAGTAACCTGATGTCTCTATCATAAATTAGCAGTCCTGTCATTCTATGATCTTAGCTGAGTTACTTTTCATGACAGAGCTTGTTGCTATGTCACTTTGTCCTATCACATTTTTGCCCTGGGTCACCCCAACTGGAATGTAAACTCCCTACAGAGGAGATTTTGCCATTCTGCTCCTTATTTCCTCGGAGACCAAAATGTCTGGCGCAGAGCTGGGACTCAATTAATAGTGTGGAATAAGCAAGTAAATTTTATTTATTATTGAGATAAAATGTATTAAACTGAAAAAGAAAATACTTTCACAAGTGTTTGGTATTGTTTTAAACCACTGGATCTTAAATATTAACATATTCTGTGTTTTCTTTCTCAAGTATTTCTATGTTGGGGGAAGAGAGAATATTCTTAAATTTTTTAGCCTTTTTGTGGCTCAGCTGGTGAAGAGTCTGCCTGCAGTACAGGAGACCTGGATTCACTCCCTGGGTTGGGAAGATCCCCTGGGGAGGGGAAAGTCTACCCAGTCCAGTATTCTGGCCTGGAGAATTCCATGGACTGTATAGTTCAAGGGGTTGCAAGAAGTCGGACACAACTGAGTGACTTTCACTTTCACTTCACTTTCACATTGTGGAAAATAGGACCTTGAGATTCACATTCTTCTTTAAGGCCCATCTAGCACTCCTCCACATGGTGTGCTGGCCCTGGCACTTCAAGGTTTATATGGCAGAAAAGAAAAGAGTTTTAGCGCAAGAAACATCTTACTTAACTCTAGTGTTGATCTGCCCCTGGCACTTTCTGAGCTTAGTGGTTGTTGTTAAGACTACTTCCAGGCTTCCCTGGTGGCTCTGTGGTAAAGAATCTGCCTGCCAAGGCACAAGACACAGGTTCGATTCCTGATCCAGGAAGATCCCACATGTCTCGCAGCAACTTAGCCAGTGTGCCATAACCATAGAGTCTGTGCTCTATGGGGCCTGGAAGCTGCAATTACTGAGCCCATGTGCCACAAGGACTGAAGCCCACACACCCTAGAGCCTGTGCTCCCCAACAAGAGATGCACCACAATAAGAAGCTCACGCGCTGCAACTGGAGAGTAGTCCCTGCTTGCTACAGCTAGAGAAAAAGCCCACACAGCAAGGAAGAACCAGCAGAGCCAACACTAAATAAACAAATAAAATCATTAAAAAAAAGACTGCTTCTCTTTTGTAGGGAGTGGCCATGGTTTCTTCAGATGCCACCCTTTGCTGCTGGGGATCTCTCACTGCGCACACTTTAGTGCAGACAAAGTCTTCCCCCAACGATACTCACACCTATGCTGTCCCAGCCTCTGCTTTCCTTGGTCCACTCCTCACAGGATGTCATCTGAATTAGGATCTCATCACCCCTCTAGGCAGCACTCTGGAATCCCTCTCACTCAGCCTTCAAAACAACTAGACACCTATAGTTTCTCACTGTTAAGCTTTGTCAGATTTTGAACCAGTCTTCTTTGCCGGACAGACTCCAGGTAACACAATCAAAGCTATATGAGTTTTCTCCCTGAAGCACTGTCCTAAGTAATATCTGGGACAAATGCAAAGTATCTTCTAAATTTCTAAAAATTCCTGGAGAGTTACTTTACATAGTCCCTTCTTCTTCAAATCCCATTGTCTTTGCATTTGCCCTTGAACTGTACTCTAATTGACTCTGAGTGATCCCAAGAGAGTCCTCTTATACCAAAGCTTTCATGAACCATGTAGGCTTTATTCAGGATTTTGTAGGGGTGGCAGAGGCAATATTGAAATCATACAGCTAACAGTAACCAACTCAAACCACACCCTAAACACAAACATTTTTCTATCATGCAAAGAAATTCAGGCTTCTCAGACTCCAGCTCCTCAACTTGCCTACACAAGATCAAAATTTTTCAACATAACAAATGTTGTTCAGTTGCCAAGTTGTGTTTGACTCTTTGCAACCTCATGGACTGCAGCACACCAGGCTTTCCTGTCCTTCACTATCTCCCTGAGTTTCCTCAAATTCATGTCTATTGCGTCAGTGATGCTGTCTAGCCATCTCATCCTCTGCCACCTTCTTCTCCTTTTGCCTCCAGTTTTTCCCAGCATCAGGGTTTTTCCAATAGAAACAAAACAAATACCATTTCTATAAAAAAAGTTATTCCTCAAAAATGAGCAGTCATGTTTGTAAATATCCAAGTTTATTTCTCACTTAAATGTATACATATGTGAGTATATATATTTGCTTACATGAACAGGAAAGCTGCATATGATGGATTTCTTTATATTTTAATTTGAAATATATTGAAATTTGAAATATACTATATGAAATATAAATTGGAAATATTTCAAATTTAACTTGAAATATTCTATTGAAAATGAAGAAAGTTACAAAGTTGTCATTACTTTAAATATTATGAGGGTACATATACACACAGAATATGAAGCAAATGTCAACTTCAGCCCCTACTGTGCCTCTGAAGTGATCACTTTAGCAGTTTGATGTGTTGCCAAGTGTTCTAAGGCTAATGCAGACATTTGCATGCATGTGTATAAATGTGTGTGCAGTTTTTATAGAAATATAATTGTGTGAAACACATGGGTCTATAGTTTGTTTGTTTTTTTCCATTAGCAATATATCCTCAACATCATTCTGGGAAGTATATGCACCAGTTTACTTTTATGGTTGCTGAGCAGCCCCTTTCATGAACGCAGTGTAATTGATTCAGGTCCCGCTTGTCACTCCTCCCTACTACAACAACCATTCCTTTAGTCTTTGATAGCACCTAACCAGAGATGAGCACATATTTTTCCAGATATTTTGACTATGTTGTCTTACCTTTCAACATGAACTTTAGAATAAGTTTTGAAAGGTCAAAGTAAAGCAAACATCCCCCTGAAATTAACATTACAGGAAATGGAGACACATTACAGGAGTAACATTTCAGGAAATGGAGATATTAATTTGAGGGTGATTAGAATCTTAAAATATTGCTTTTCCATCCAGGAGCATGACATATTTTCACATTCATTCATGTTCAGGGTGTTTGTTTGATTAACTTTATGTCCTCTGATAAAGTTTTGTGGGTTTTATCTTAAATGTCAGACATGAGCAGTGATAAACGGGTGCTTAACATATATCCCAGGAAGTTCTAAAATTTAGCCCATAACCAAATTTCTTGACAAAAAATTTAAAAACCTGCCTTTGTATTCCTGCTTCTTAAATAATTTCAGTTTTAACATGTTAATGGCTTCAAAGGGATGTCAACTTTTTTCATTGTCAATATTTCATTCAAAATTTTAAATAATGTAAATTGTAGGAATGTATCATTTTTCCCGTGGAAGGCTCAACAAAGCTATTAATAATTTGAGAGAAATGTGTAGTTTATTCTCCTGAAATAATCCCATGCAACAAACTTTACTTGCCAAAATTAGAAATCCTAAACCTTTCTTTTAAGTTGAATCTTCTTAATGAAGTATCCAGGCATCCCAGGTGGCTCAGTGGTAAAGAATCCGCCTGCCAAGCAGGAGATGTGAGTTTGATCCATAGGTCAGGAAGATCCACTGGAGAAGATAATGGCAGCTCACTCCAGTATTCTTGCCTGAAAATTTCCATAGACAGAGGAGCCTGGTGGGCGACAGTCCATGAGGTCACAAAGAGTCGTTTACATCTGAGTGACTGAGCTTGTATGCACAACGAAGTATCCATGTGGGGTCAATCAGGGCAATAATAAATACTGGTCCTGTTTTTAAAATAATTATCTGTGTTTTCTATTGTTGTTTACCATAAATGTTTGCTTGGAGGAAGAAGCTGATTATTCACCTCCTTACTTTGTGCTAGGAGAGGTTTTTTTGTTGTTTTGTTTGTTTATTTTCCGTCATGTCTTCTGCTGGCCTCTTTTTTGTTCGGTTGCTAACTCGTATCTGTCTCTTTGCGATCCAGACTACAGCACACCAGGCTTCCCTGTCCTTCATTATCTCCCGAAGTTTGCACAAATGTATGTACATTGAGTTGGTGATGCTGTCTAACCATCTCATCCTCTGTTGCCCGGTTCTCCTCTTGCCCTCAGTCTTTTCCACCATCAGGGTCTTTTCCAATGAGTCAACTCTTTGCATCAGGTGGCCAAAGTATTGAAGCTTCAGCTTCAGCATCAGTCCTTCCAATGAATATTTAGGGTTGATTTCCTTTAGAATTGATTGATTTGACCTCTTTGTTCTCCAAGGGACTCTGGCCTCTATGTTGCTGCTATGTGAAATTTCTCTGAAACAATCTTGACAGGCACAGGAAGAGGAACTGCAAATCTAAATTAAGGTTTTCTCCTTGTTTTACTTCCTCTGGAAAATCTAGATAACTGTGCCAGATAATTACCTGAAATCATCAAATAGTCTAGATAATTATTTCAGATCTCTTTTTTTCAGAATGTTTTGTGTTTAGATGGAATGTTTCTTCTTAATGCCTAGGAATATACTGTATTGTGGAGCAGCTAGAACTGTACCACTGTTCATATTCCTCGTCAACCATTGCTACAGGATATATATTTATGAAGAAGTTGAACTTACACTTGAAACTTTAAGTGTGTACACCATATACAAATGCTAAGGATTCTATTGAGTAATCTTAGCATTAAAATGGTCCATCTGTCCATTTTGGTGAGAAGACAAAAACTGCTCTGCTCGATTTAATAGAGGGAAGTGGATATTTACAATACTGTTTGTAGGGGCAAATGAAGGTCAGGGTGTGCCACTGCTGGTGTTAGGAAATTAGGAAGTATGGAAATTCAGGAAAGTGTTGCTGAATCTCTCAGATGCCGACAGCACTGAAGCAGGTGGTTAAAAGCAGCTCATCCAGAAGATGCCGCAAACCCTCTGTCTACAGTTGACCAAACATCTCACCTGTTACTGGTGGAAGCAAAAAGAATGACCTTAATTCTGTCCTTCAGATCTCGTGTGAGTCCTTCTCTTGTTGGAATTAAATGTAAACCATGTTGAAAAGAAGTCTGGGAAATGCAGATATAAGGAGGATCTTAGAGGGGCAAGGTATTCAGTACTTTCAGAGGGATGGTACTCAGTATCAATAGACAGGCATCTCACTCAAATGTCTGTGTCATTCCTAAGATTACAGTGTCCCATTCTACTCAGTTCAGTTCAGTCGCTCAGTCATGTCCTACTCTTTGCAACCCCATGAACTGCAGCATGCCAGGCCTCCCTGTCCATCACCAACTCCCGAAGTTTCCCAAAACTCATGTCCATTGAGTCGGTGGTGACATCCAAGCATGTCATCCTCTGTCGTCCCCTTCTCCTCCTGCCCTGAATCCCTCCCAGCATCAAGGTCTTTTCAAAAAAGTCAGTTCTTCACATCAGGTGGCCAAAGTATTGGAATTTCAGCTTCAACATCAGTCATTTCAATGAACACCCAGGACTGATCTCCTTTAAGACTTACTGGTTGGATTTCCTTGCAGTCCAAGGGACTCTCAAGAGTCTTCTCCAACACCACAGCTCAAAACCATCAATTTTTTGGTGCTCAGTTTTCTTTATAGTCCAACTCTCACATCCATATATGACCACTGGAAAAATCATAGCCTTGACTAGATGGACCTTTGTTAACAAAGTAATGTCTCTGATACCTATAATACACTTACTTATTTCAGTTTTGATCAAACACTCCATAGTTTTTGACTTGATCTGAACTCATATGGATGCCCTGATTCCCAACCTGCAAAATCCTGAATTAATACTTCTTCAACCACCTGCCCCTGTTGGCAGTACCCTCTTTAACTTAGAAAATGGCATAAAACCCCCTTTCCAGAACTGGCCCAGCAGACTGGATTTATATTCTCACTGTTTTCATTGCCTTCTACTACAACAGTGGTAGAATGAGTTATAAAATTTGGCTAGCACTTTCCCTAGCAACCAACCAAATGAATACAGTCCCATTTCTCTTGGGTCACATTTCTACACAAGAAGATTAACATGTTTTCAAGACTGGCTAGGTGGTTTTGGATAACTGAAACTCAGTGCATCTGAATCATTCATGGGATTGATTTGAATCTTGTCAAGAGTGCTCTCTGTCTTTCAAGGCTTAATTTGATTATTCACAGATGGACTTCATGCAGTTTTAGAAATATATTATCTGTCTCCATTTCAATGAGCCTGGAAGTTTCTCTAATTCTGGTTGGGTTCCAGCAGCATCATTCTGTGCAACTCTGAGAACTGAGATACAAAACCTTTAGGCAGCAGTTTTCCCTTTATATCCCCTAATTTTCAGATCCAGGCTCCTATTATATGATATCATCTGAATTCTAAATATTTGTTAATATCAAAATCTCCATTATGATTAAAAAAACTTCGTATAAAAATTATTTCTGTCTTCTTTAAAAAAGAAAGAGCCATGAACAATTTAGGCAAATTGTTAGCCGGGAAAAATGGAGAAATGCAGACAAAAAAATAACAGAAAAAAATCACAAGTTAATGTTACTCTACTTTGAATAATTTAAAGGAAGCTTTCAGATTAATTCTTAAGTGTGTAGTTTTCAATTTTTTAGAATAATAATTCTCTGAATTTAATTGGTACACAAGAATATGTTCTGCCTGTATATGAATTTTGTACTTACAGCTATGGTTTTACTAAAATCTATACATGCTATCAGTTCAGTTCACCTCAGTTCAGTCACTCACTCATATCCAAAACTTTGCGACCCCATGAATCGCAGCATGCCGGGCCTCCCTGTCCATCACCAACACTCGGAATTCACCCAAACTCATATCCATCGAGTCAGTGATGCCATCCATCCATCTCATCTTCTGTCGTCCCCTTCTCCTCCTGCCCCCAATCCCTCCCAGCATGAGGGTCATTTCCAATGAGTCAACTCTTCACATGAGGTGGCCAAAGTATTGGAGTTTCAGCTTCAGCATCAGTCCTTCCAATGGACACTCAGGACTGATCTCCTTTAGGATGGACTGGTTGGATCTCCTTGCAGTCCAAGGGACTCTCAAGAGTCTTCTCCAACACCACAGTTCAAAAGCACCAATTCTTTGATGCTCAGCTTTCTTCACAGTCCAACTCTCACATCCATACGTGGCTACTGGAAAAACCATAGCCTTGATTAGACGGACCTTTGTTGGCAAAATAATGTCTCTGATTTTCAATATGTCATCTAGTTTGGTCATAACTTTCCTTCCAAGGAGTAAGCTTCTTTTAATTTCATGGCTGCAGTCACCATCTGCAGTGATTTTGGAGCCCAGAAAAATAAAGTCTGACACTGTTTCCACTGTTCCCCCATCTATTTCCCATGAAATGATGGGACCAGATGCCATGATCTTTGTTTTCTGAATGTTGAGTTTTAAGCCAACATTTTCACTCTCTTCTTTCATTTTCATCAAGAAGCTTTTTAGTTCCTCTTCACTTTCTGCCATAAGGGTAGTGTCATCTGCATATCTGAGGTTATTGATATTTCTCCCAGCGATCTTGATTCCAGCTTGTGCTTCTTCCAGCCCAGTGTTTCTCATGATATACTCTGCATATAAATTAAATAAGCAGGGTGACAGTATACAACCTTGAAAAAAGCTTTTTCCTTTTGTTCCATGTCCATTCACCTAGAGCCAGACATCCAGGAATGTGAAGTCAAGTGGGCCTTAGAAAGCATCACTACGAACAAAGCTAGTGGAGGTGATGGAATTCCAGTTGAGCTATTTCAAATCCTAAAAGATGCTGCACTGAATATGCTAGCAAATTTGGAAAACTCAGCAGTGGCCACAGAACTGGAAAAGGGCAGTTTTCATTCCAATCACAAAGAAAGGCAATGACAAAGAATGCTCAAACTAACACACAATTCCACTCATCTCACACGCTAGTAAAGTAATGCTCAAAATTCTCCAAGCCAGGCTTCAGCAATATGTGAACTGTGAACTTTCAGATGTTCAAGCTGGTTTTAGAAAAGGCAGAGGAGCCAGAGATCTAATTGCCAACATTCACCGGATCATCGAAAAAGCAAGAGAGTTCCAGAAAAACATCTATTTCTGCTTTCCTGACTATGCCAAAGCCTTTGACTGTGTGGATCACAAGAAACTCTGGAAAATTCTGAAAGAGATGTGAATAACAGACCACCTGACCTGCCTCTTGAGAAACCTGTATGCAGGTCAGGAAGCAACAGTTGGAACTGGACATGGAACAACAGACTGGTTCCAAATAGGCTATAGAAGATGTTAATAATATCAGAATTATTTGTGATACAGTCATATGTAAAGCAGATTTCCAAATAATGCATTCTGACTCAATTTTTACTAAAAAGATAAAAGGATGAATTGTATGCTCATAAAAACATTAGTCATCTATAGCCAGTGACTTGATGATTGAGTCTAATATTCCTGTGTGATTTCTGCAATGTCCTATTTAACTTTTGTTATTAAGCATATTTATTTTCAAACAAAAGAACCAGTCTTCATTTGAAAACTTTCTCCAGAGAATCAAGTCATCTTTTACCCTTAAATTTGCATACTACAAGTAATTTTTGGCAAAAAAAAAAAAAAAATGACATTTCTGTGGAAAACTATCTTCTGTCCAACAAATTATGTTGTAACAATTGTAGCAAATGTATATACATAGGCAAAAAAGTTAACTCTGATAAATAGGCTCAGTCTATAGAAATTAACTGAAATTGGATTTTAGTTGTTAAAATTATGCAAATCAAAACCACAATGAGGTACCACTTCACACCAGTCAGAATGGCTGCGATCCAAAAATCTGCAAGCAATAAATGCTGGAGAGGGTGTGGAGAAAAGGGAACCCTCCTACACTGTTGGTGGGAATGCAAACTAGTACAGCCACTATGGAGAACAGTGTGGAGATTCCTTAAAACATTGCAAATAGAACTACCTTATGACCCAGCAATCCCACTTCTGGGCATACACACCAAGGAAACCAGAATTGAAAGAGACACATGTACCCCAATGTTCATCGCAGCACTGTTTATAATAGCCAGGACATGGAAACAACCTAGATGTCCATCAGCAGATGAATGGCTAAGAAAGCTGTGGTACATATACACAATGGAGTATTACTCAGCCGTTAAAAAGAATTCATTTGAATCAGTTCTGATGAGATGGATGAAACTGGAGCCGATTATACAGAGTGAAGTAAGCCAGAAAGAAAAACACCAATATAGTATACTAACACATATATATGGAATTTAGAAAGATGGCAATGACGACCCTGTATGCAAGACAGCAAAAAAGACACAGAGGTGTATAACGGACTTTTGGACTCAGAGGGAGAGGGAGAGGGTGGGATGATTTGGGAGAATGGCATTCTAACATGTATATTATCATGTAAGAATCGAATCACCAGTCTATGTCTGACACAGGATACAGCATGCTTGGGGCTGGTGCATGGGGATGACCCAGAGAGATGTTATGGGGAGGGAGGTGTGAGGGGGGTTCATGTTTGGGAACGCATGTAAGAATTAAAGATTTTTAAATTAAAAAATAAATTAAAAAAAATAAAATTTCTAGAAGACCACATTGAAGGAAAAAATCTTATGACCTTCGGTTAGGTAAAGATTTCTTTGATGTAACTGAAAAAACATAATCTATTTTTTAAATGAATTGATAAACTGGTTGTCTGGCTTCTCTCGTAGCTCAGACAGTAAATAACCTACTTGCCGCGCAGGAGACCCAAGTTTGATCCCTGGATTGTGAAGACCCCCTGGAGAAGGGAATGTCCACCCATTCCAGTATCCTTACCTGGAAAATCCGGCAGACAGAGGAGGCTGGCAAGCTACAATCCATGGGATCAAAAAGAGTAGGACATGACTGAGTGACTAACATACACACATACATACGCAAACTGGATTTCATCACATTTTAAAGCTTCTGCTAGTTGATGACACTACTTAAGGAATGAAAAGCCAAGTTACAGATTGGGAGGGAATATTTGCAAATCATATGTGACAGAAAACATATAAAGAACTCTTAAAATTCTAGTGACAAAACAAACAATAAACAGTTGGACAAAATACTGAGTAGAATCTTCACCAAACAAAACAAAACAAATAAACATATAGATGACAATTATACACATGAAAAGATGTTCAGAATAATGAGTCATTAGAAAAATGCAAACTAACATTATAATGGTATGGTACTACATATCTATTATAATAACTAAGGTTAAGAAATCTAATCATACCAAGTGCTGGCAAGGATGTGAAAAAACTGGAGCTCTCTAGCAATATAAAATGACACAGCACTTTGGAAAACAGTTTGGCAGTTTCTGAAAATGTTAAACTTATACTCATCGTGTTACCCAGCCATTGCCCCTGCTAGATATTTATTGATGAGAAATGAAAGCATATATCCTTAAATATATTTAAGAAATATTTATAGAACCTTTATTTGGAATAGCTTAAAACTGTAAATAACCCAACTCTCCATCAATAGGTGAATGAATGAACAAATTGCTATATCCAATGCTGAATATAAAATGGATTGTTACTTAGCAGTAAAGTGGATACATGCAACAACACGAACAATTCTCAAAATAATTATGCTAAGTTAATGAAGACAAACAAAATGAGTCCATACGGTGTAATTCTATTTACTCATGATCCTAAAAAATGCAAAGTCATTAATAGCAACAAAAAGCAGACAGGCTTGCTTTTAAGCAAGCTGAGACCATGAAGAAGGAGGAATAAGCAAAGGTTCTAAGCAATTTTTTGGGTGGATGATAGGTGTGTATATTATCCTGATTTTCATAATATTTCACAGATATGGACATAAATCATATCTATATTTTATAGCATATACATTTTACCTTTGAATAATAAGGGCTTGATCTGTGTAGCTCCACTTATAGATGATTATTTTCAATAAACACAGTACTATATGATCTGCCATTGGTTGAATCTGTGACTAAAATTTATATGCTGATTTTTTCAAATGAGTGAAAGGGCTGATGCCTCTAACCTACTTATTGTTCAAGGATCAATTGTATATATAAAAATTTGTCAGACTGTTTTCTTTAAACATGTACGTTTCATTTTATTATATGCTAACTCTGAATACTGTGTATATGTGTGGGTGCTCCGTCATGTCCAACTCTTTGCAACCCCATAGACTGTAGCCTGTCAGGCTCCTCCATCCATGGAACATTTTAGTCAAGAATACTGGAGTGATTTGCCATTTCCTACTCCAGCGGCTTTTCCCAACACAGAAATGGAAACTGCCTCCTGCATCTCCTGCATTGGCAGGTGGGTTATAGTGGTAAAGAACCCACCCTGTCAATGCATGAGACAAGAAATGTGCGTTCGACCCCTGGATACGAAGATCCCCTGGAGGAAAGCATGGCAACCCACTCCAGTATTCTTGCCTGGAGAATCCTATGAACAGAGGATCCTGGTGGGCTACAGTCCATGAGATCACAGAGTCTGACATGACTGAGTGACTTAACAACAGCATATATATATATACATGGCTTATCTACTGTTATGTAATTGATTACTCCCAAGTCTTAAGGTTGTAAAACAGCAAATATTTCTGGGTATCACAAATCTGGAAATGGCCTAGCTGGATGATTCTGTCTCATAGGATCTCATGAAGCTGCAATCAGGATGACAGACCTTCTTGTGAAGGTTGGGCTACATCTGGAGAATGCTCTTTCATGATGGTTCACCTACACGGCTGGTAGCATGTGGCCTCACTTCCTTTTTACGTGGACCCCACCAGAAAGCTGCTCTCTGTTCTTCAGAACACATAGTTCAGGTGAGAGTAATAAGGAAGCCATGTTGCCTTTTAAGGCATATTGTCATTTTTGAGATATCCTATACAATGTGGGAGATAACTATACAAAGGTATGATTCCCAGGAAGTAGGGATAACTGAGGCCAACTTGGAGCCTGACTCCTACATATGTTCATTGTAGATCATGTGTGTGTGTGTGTGTGTGTGTGTGTATGTGCACGCCCACATGTGACCTCAGTTGCTTCAGTCATATACGACTCTTTTTGACCCTCTGGACTGTAGCCTGCCAGGCTCCTCTGTCCATGGGATTCTCTAGGCAAGAATACTGGAGTGGATTGCCATGCACTCCTCCCGGGGATCGTCCCAATCCAGGGATCAAGCTGCCTTAAAACAACTTCATCAAGTTATAATTAATATAAAATGAGCCACATATATTTAAAGTAAAAATCAAAGCAAAACCATTTAGCATGCTTACCTGAAAAACAATAAATTGACCTAGGACTTCCCAGGTTGCCCAGTGATAAAGAATCTGCCTGCCAATGCAGATGCAGGAGACACAGGCTCGATCCATTGGTTGGGAAGATATCCTGGAGTACGACATGGTAACACCTGAAAAATTCCATGGACAGAAGACCTTGGTGGGCTACAATCCATGGGGTCCAAAGAATCAGACACAACTCAGCAACAGAGCACACACACACACATACAAATTGACCTATCTCAATAATTATATTTATGCACTTTGTCTATAGGCACCCTCTGCTTAATAAGTTGGCATACGACAATAAGCATTTGAAAATGAGATAAAAAGCTTATGCATACTTTCAGTTCAGTTCAATTGCTCAATCATCTCTGACTCTTTGTGACCCCATGAATCGCAGCATGCCAGGCCTCCCTGCCCATCACCAACTCCCAGAGTTCACCCAAACTCATGTGCATCGAGTCGGTGATACCATCCAGCCATATCATCTTCTGTCGTCCCCTTCTCCTCCTGCCCCCAATCCCTCCCAGCATCATAGTCTTTTCCAATGAGTCAACTCTTTGCATGAGGTGGCCAAAGTATTGGAGTTTCAGCTTCAGCATCAGTCCTAACAATATACACCCAGGACTGATCTCCTTTAGGATGCACTGGTTGGATCTCCTTGCAGTCCAAGGGACTCTCAAGAGTCTTCTTCAACACCACAGTGCAAATGCATCAATTCTTTTGTGCTCAGCTTCTTCACAGTCCGACTCTCGCATCCATATATGACCACTGGAAAAACCATAGCCTTGACCAGACAGGCCTTTGTTGGCAAAGTAATGTCTCTGCTTTTCAATATACTATCTAGATTGGTCATAACTTTCCTTCCAAGGAGTAAGCTTCTTTTAATTTCATGGCTGCAATCAATATCTGCAGTGATTTTGGAGCCCCAAAAGTTAGACACTGTTTCCCCATCTATTTGCCATGAAGTGATGGAACCTGATGCCAGGATCTTAGTTTTCTGAATGTTGAGCTTTAAGCCAACTTTTTTACTCTCCTCTTTCACTTTCAAGAGGCTTTTTAGTTCCTCTTCACTTTCTGCCATAAGGGTGGTGTCATCTGCATATCTGAAGTTTTGGATGTTTCTCCCGGCAATCTTGATTGCAGCTTGTGCTTCTTCCAGCTCAGCATTTCTCATGACGTTCTGTGCATAAAAATTAAATAAGCAGGGTGACAATATACAGCTTTGATGTACTCCTTTTCCAATTGGAACCAGTCTGTTGTTCCATGTCCAGTTCTAACTGTTGCTTCCTGACCTGCATACAGGTTTCTCAAGAGGCAGGTCAGGTGGTCTGGTATTCCCATCTCTTTCAGAATTTTCCAAAGTTAATTGTGATCCACACAGTCAAAGGCTTTGGCATAGTCAATAAAGCAGAAATAGATGTTTTTCTGGAACTCTCTTGCTTTTCTGATGATCCAGCTGATGTTGGCAATTTGATCTCTGGTTCCTCTGCCTTTTCTAAAACCAACCTTGAACATCTGGAAGTTCATAGTTCACGTATTGCTGAAGCCTGGCTTGGAGAATTTGAGCATTACTTTACTAGCATGTGAGATGAGTGCAATTGTATGGTAGTTTGAGCATTCTTTGGCATTACCTTTCTTTGGGATTGGAATGAAAACTGACCTTTTCCAGTCCTGTGGCCACAGCTGAGTTTTCCAAATTTGCTGGCATATTGAGTGCAGCACTTTCACAGCATCATCTTTCAGGATGTGAAAGAGCTCAACTGGAATTCCATCACCTCCACTAGCTTTGTTCATAGTGATGCTTTCTAAGGCCCACTTAACTTCACATTCTAGGATGTCTGGCTCTAGGTGAGTGATCACACCATCGTGATTATCTGGAATGTGAAGATCTTTTTTGTACAGTTCTTCCATGTATTCTTGCCACCTCTTCTTAATATCTTCTGGTTCTGTTAGCTCCAGACCATTTCTGTCCTTTATCGAGCCCATCTTTGCATGAAATGTTCCCTTGGTATCTCTGGCTTTCTTGAAGAAGTCTCTAGTCTTTCCCATTCTGTTGTTTTCCTCTATTTATTTGCATTGATCACTGAGGAAGGTTTTCTGATCTCTCCTTGTTTTTCTTTGGAACTCTACATTCAAATGGGTATATCTTTTCTCTTCTCCTTTGCTTTTCACTTCTATTCTTTTCACAGCTATTTGTAAGGCCTCCCCAGACAGCCATTTTGCTTTTTTGCATTTCTTTTCCATGGGGATGGTCTTGATCCCTGTCTCCTCTACAATGTCACGAACCTCCGTCCATAGTTCATCAGGCTCTCTATCTAACATATCTAGTCCCTTAAATCTATTTCTCACTTCTTCTGTATAATCATAAGGGATTTGATCTGGTCATATCTGAATGGTTTAGTGGTCTTCCCCCCTTTCTTCAATTTAAGTCTGAATTTGGCAATAAGGAGTTCATGATGTGAGCCACAGTCAGCTCCTGGTCTTGTTTTTGCTGACTGTATAGAGCTTCTCCATCTTTGGCTGCAAAGAATATAATCAGTCTGATTTTGGTGTTGACCATCTGGTGATGTCCATGTGTAGAGTCTTCTCATGTGTTGTTGGAAGAGGGTGTTTGCTATGACCAGTGCATTCTCTTGGCAAAACTCTATTAGCCTTTGCCCTGCTTCATTCCGTACTCCAAGGCCTAATTTGCCTGTTACTCCAGGTGTTTCTTGACTTCCTACTTTTGCATTCCAGGTGCTTATAATGAAAAGGACACCTTTTTGGGGTGTTAGTTCTAAAAGGTCTTGTAGGTCTTCAAAAAACCGTTCAACTTCAGCTTCTTCAGCATTACTGGTTGGGTCATAGGCTTGGATTACTGTAATCTTGAATGGTTTGCCTTGGAAATGAACAGAGGTCATTCTGTCATTTTTGAGATTGCATCCAAGTACTGTATTTCAGACTCTTTTGTTGACCATCATGGCTACCCCATTTCTTCTGAGGGATAATGGTCATCTGAGTTAAATTCACCCATTCCAGTCCACTTTAGTTTGCTGATTCCTAGAATGTTGATATTCACTCTTTTTTCATCTTTTTTTCATCTCCTGTTTGACCACTTCCAATTTGCCTTGATTCATGGACCTGACATTCCAGGTTCCTATGCAATATTGCTCTTTACAGCATCAGACCTTGCTTCTATCACCAGTCACATCCACAACTGGGTATTGTTTTTGCTTTGGCTCCATCCCTTCACTCTTTCTGTAGTTATTTCTCCACTCATCTCCAGTAGCATATTGGACACCTAAAGGCCTGAAGAGTTCTTCTTTCAGTGTCCTATCATTTTGCCTTTTCATACTGTTCATGGGGTTCTCAAGGTAAGAATACTGAAGTGGTTTGCCATTCCCTTCTCCAGTGGACCACATTCTGTCAGACCTCTCCACCATGACCCGTCCATCCTGGATGGCCCCACAGGGCACAGCTTAGTTTCATTGAGTTAGACAAGGCTGTGGTCCATGTGATCAGATTGGCTAGTTTTCTGTGGTTATGGTTTCAGTGTGTCTGCTCTCTGATGCCCTCTCGTAACACCTACCGTCTCACTTGGGTTTATCTTGGACATAGGGTATCTCTTCACAGCTGCTCCAGCAAAGTGCAGCTGCTGCTCCTTACTTTGGATGAGGTCATCCGGACTTACCTTTTTCCCTTGAGTCATATTAGACATTTTTCAGCTCCTTTGTCTTAATAGGAAGTTTGGGTGATTATGTTTGGGCATTTGCCCCAGGGACTGAACCCAGGTCTCCTGCACTGCAGACAGATTTTTTTTTTTTTACCATCTGAGCCTCCAGGGAAGCCCTTTTCTTTCACTTTTTTTTTTCACTTTGGAGATTATATATTTGCGACATTTGAACTAGGCAGGAGATGGGGGTCATTTCAACTTCAAGGTAATGTGAAAGAACAGGAAGAATTTGGTGTTTCATATTCCTTCCCAGAATGCAGGTAGCTGGTAATGAAATATATTCATTAATAGTATTTATTTAATCTTAAGGATATTTACGATAATAGAAGACTTGGAAGTTTTTAACAAACAATATCATGCATACTATTAAATAAGGCATGAAAAAAATATTTAACCTCAGTATTTTTTTTGTACAGTCTTCGTAATGAATTAAGAAACAAACAATAAGCCTCTTTTTAAAAAATATTAATAGACAGGATGTAGTTTGACTTTCATAAAATGGCTTAATTTTCCTAGATCTTGTATTATTTTAGCTCCAAAATGCAGTTGACAAAAGCTTTTTAAGATATAGATGGAATATTTGATAATTCTAAATTTAACTTTTATTGTTGTTGTTCAGTTGCTCAGTCATGTCCAACTCTTTGCGTCCCCATGGACTGCAGCACGCCAGGCCTCCCTGTCCTTCACCATCTCCTGGAGCTTGCTCAAACTCATGTTCATTGAGTCGATGATGCCATCCAACCATCTCATCTTCTGTTGTCCCCTTCTCCTCTTGCCCTCAATCTTTCCCAGCATCAGGGTCTTTTCCAATGAGTCGAGTCTTCTCATCAGGGGGCCAAAGTATTGATGCTTCAACTTTAAATAAATCCTTCCAATGATTTTATGGTTCCATGGAAAATCTTTCATTTTCTTCTTCTCAATTCAATTTATTGTAACAAAGTTGCTTTTAGAAATCCTCTCTTGGAGACTTTAAATTTTTAAAATTACACAGATTCACCAAAATGGAGATTAAAAAGAAATTGACTCTGAGCTCACTGAGGAAGGTTTATCAGCCTACCACCAAGATCTGACACACTCCAAGTGTCCAGGAAATAAGGACTCAAACAGCAAAGCTTAAGTGAGCTGGATATCAAGTATAACTGCATAGCAAACCAGCTATGTGTTAACTTCGGCAAATCACTTGACATTTCATGCCTCGTTTTCCTTGTTTGTAAAATGGAATGTTTCTGATCAGTCTTATTAATTGAGGCTTTAAATTGTAATAGAAATGCAAATAATACTGGTCCAACTAAAAAAAAAAACAAATTTAAGTGACTGGGGGCAGAATTTATTGACACAGGGGTTTCTTACTTCTTTACTTAATGGAGACTTCTTATTCTCCATCTTTCTTATCTTGTGCTGGCTGAAAAATCTCAGAAATACCACTACTTCTATCAAGTCTGCCCATCATCACTGCCTCTAAAGTAGTCATCAGTTAAGGAAGACCTGTATCTTGCGTCTGTCCCTTAATGCTGGTGGGGCATGAAATGAAGGACAGAAATCCAAATTTCCTATGAATTTCCTTAGGAAAGAGATTTTCTTACCAAAAAAGGAGAAAGGGAAGCTGGACATATAGAGTCTATCCATTATAGGGATCATGGAATAAGGAGTTTTCTGTATTTTAAAGATGATTAAATACCTAGTTCTGCTTTCAGAACCCAACACCTACTAAATAATCTTTATTAAGTAATCCTTCTTGGTTAGGACTGTATATCTTAAATATGAAGGTCAATCGTGTCAAAATAGTGTCAGCAGCTATTAATCATTTAGTGGATTGATCTTTCTGAACTGAAAACAAAAACTTTGCGATACATATATGCTCTTAGAGAAGCTCATGGAATGATGCTTTGTAGTATAATCTCTCTTTATCACAGACACAATACCCCTGACTGTGTTCTCAACTGGACTTGATTAAATCTGCAGAAACTTTACTGTTTCTTTGTTTAGCTCAAACTAACCACACTGGCTCACTTAGGGCAGCTTCTAACTGGTGTCTCTGGCAATCACATTCCTGTCTACACAGTCTGTTCTTAAAATCGTGACCATATGAAAGAGGAAATTTAAGAGGAAATTTAGCCCAGGAGACCAGTGTTTATGTTTTCATAAGACCAAAGTCAGACAGTAATCACTTTCAAATTACTACAATATCTGCTTTGGTTAATTTGAGTGAAGTTGCAATTTTTAAAGGGCTATAAGTTTTGAGTATGTAAGTGCTGAACACTGGAAATGAGGTTTATAAAGTGTGATTGAAGTACATGCCTAGTTTTTTTTTTTTTTAATATAGCAAGAAAAACAGAAGGAATGACAGAATTCTGAACACTTCAATCAGATTTTATTTTACTGAGAGAAACGTCATCCCTGGAACCCAATTTAAAAATCATTTCAGAAAAATTTTTGTCAGCGTTGTTTAGGCCTAGAGAAGAAAACTCGGGGTGGCATATTCACTGTCATCAAGTGTATGAAGTGGTTCTATGAAACTGACATTTATTGCTTTTGCCCTTTCCATGGTGAATGGAATGAAATAAAACAGCATTAAATCAGAGGCAATTTAGATTGGACATAACAAAGAACTTCTTGGCTACCAGAATTGTAATACAGAGGAATTCCTCCAAGGGAAACTGGGAATCGTTCTTCATGGTCATTAAAAAAAAAAAAAGAAAAAGAAAGGAAGGAAGAGAAAAAAGAAAGAAAAAAGAGGGAGAGCTTTCCCCAGTTCTCTCAGCTGAAATTGTCATCTCTGCTCTACAAGTATTTCTACTGGTGTCACTTCTATTGCATCGGTTGTCACTCTCACCCTCTGTCTTATTCATTTGTCTTGGCCAAGAGAGACTGCTTCAATTCTGACCACACAATTTGGAAACCATTGCCAAGGGGAGGCTGAAAATTAATTGAATGGAACTCGGAGCTGTGGATCCAGGGCTGCTGATCCCCCACATGTGGTGGAATTTAATAACTCAGAATCCAGAACATGTGGTGCAGCCAGACAGTTGTATAATTTGGGGACCAAATGGCTGGATCATGTCCTTCTGTGTGGAGTGAAAGTGATATCAGGACAGAAAATGAGTTTATGGGGGAAGGATCCATGCCGTTCCTTTTTCTGGGATTGCTGTCAGTATCTTGTGGATAACAAGGCACAAATGTGGTAGAAATGGTCTCTCCTTGTATTAGAGAGAGGATGGGAGGAAGCAGTTACATTAAAGAGAGAAGTGGCCCAGGAGATTCAGGGTCTTGTTTTAATCTTTCCTTGCTGTTGTAAGATACTCCACTATAAGCTGAGTACTCTGGGTAAATGTGCAAACTTGGTGACAGACTCAGTGGAACATAATATCTTAAGGGGTGCTTAGTGACAAGAAATAAGATGATTCGCACCTGGGGACCCAGCAAACTTAAGGGTTATAGGCAGATGGGTTATAGGCCAGAAAGTTCGTTAAGACATGAGAGACTGTAAACAGGATTGGCTGACAGTTTATATATGAAACAATCAGAGGGACTAGTGCCCGTTCAATCAAAGCAACAGCTTCCTCCCATACCCCTGCAAGAAATGAGAGGTTTACTCCCTGCTGAAATTGTACCAGGAACATCCTGGCTTAGGGATGCCAGCAGTGAGGTACAGTACACATGCCAAAAGTGAGCTCTCTCCCCTCACCCAGAATGAGCTGATGGGCTGTCCATCAGGGCAGAAGACTGAGAACCTCCTCTACAGCAAAAAGAAAACTACAGATTTGGAGACCCCTCAGTATTATAGCTGACCTGATAGACACATCAGTTTACTGCTTCACCTTTAGGTCAGTCAGAAATCAACAGACAGTTGAGGAAAACTTCAACCTCTAACAAGAAAATCAAAACACACAAAAAGACACCACCATCCATACACTGTAAAGAGACACCATCTCAAATAAAAGAGACAATGCAGGAAGAAAAAAAAAAAACTTTAAAAAAACTAAATTTTTTTTCCATGAGGTCTTCCTAATCCAGGGTTTGAACCCACATCTCCTGCATTGCAGACATATTCTTTACTGTTTGAGCCACAAGGAAAGCCTGGGAAAAAAAATAGAAAATATTAAATTCATGGAGTAAACATGATGCTATTTTTTAGAGAATATTTAAACATTACGGAAAATTTATATAATAGATGGAAGCTTTAAGAAGTTTTAAAGAATGACAAGATAAATTTAAGGAACTCACACAATAGGGTCGGAAGACAGAGATAAACAATAGAAAGAAACAGAGATAAGTTGTTCTGAATATTGATTGAAGTTGGTAATCCAGAGTGGTTACCACTTCTGGAATCCTAACCTATTTTAGTTGCCTTGGACTTTGGGAGTTCTGGGATAATGTGAAAGAAAATATAAATCAGACTGGCTGTGTTTTTAAAAATTAATTTTCATTGGAATATAGTTGGTTTATAATGTGTTACTCATGTATTTACTAATGTATATAGCAAAGTGAATCAGCCATTCACATATATATCACTTCTTTTTTGGATTTCCTTCCCTTTAGGCCACCACAGAACATTAAGTAGAGATCTTTCTTTTATACAGTGTGTTCTCATTGTGCGTGATCAGTCACTTAGTGGTGTCAGACTCTTTGCAACCCTGTGGACTGTAGCCTGCCAGGATCTTCTGTCCATTAGATTCTCCAGGCAAGAATACTGGAGTAAGCTGCCATTTTCTCCTATAGGGGATCTTTCAGACCCAGGGATCGAACTCACGTCTCATGTCTCCTGCATTAGCGGGTAGATTCTTTACCGCTGAAATGCCCCAAAACTGCCATGCTCTTATTAGTTATCCATTTTACACAGTGTATCAATATTGAATGTGTCAATCCCAATCTCCCAACCCCTCTCACCCTCCCCCTCCCCCCTTGGGATCAGCATATTTTTTCTCTAAGTCCATGTCTCTATTTCTGCTTTGTAAATAGGGTGTTTTTCTGGATTCTACATATTAAGAGCACTCAGTCGCAGGTGAGGTGGGCTGCTCAGAAGCTATCTTTGGCTTAAGATGTCTGAGGGTCACAAATAGCCCTTCCAGGAGAGCAGGTTTCTCTCACCTTGCTGTTGTTTAGTTGTTCAGTCATGTCTGATTCAGTCCCCATGGACTATAGCCCACCAGGCTCCTCTGTCCGTGGGATTCTCCAGGCAAGAGTACTGGAGTGGGTTGCCATTTCCTTCTCCAGGGCATCTTTCTGACCCAGGGATCGAACCCATGTCTCTTGCATTGGCAGGCGGGTTCTACCCCTGAGACACCACATTGCAGCCCCTTAAAATGCAATCACCACATATTCCGGGATTATTTTGCAGAGAATTAGGATACTGTGACTTGCCACTGAAATCATTCATTCTTTGCCTTCTATTTGGTCCTTCTGAACCCTTAGAGCCCTGAGATACTCATATCCTCTCTTAAGGAAACAACTGCAAAGTCATCCTAACACTTAGTCATTTCTCCCTGACTATATTAGAAGCAGAGTTATGTACATCCCAGGAAAAAAAATGACAAATATTCTAAGACAAGGGGAGGAGGAGTTACTCACTAGATGGCTCAGTTTACTAGATGAGGAAATTGTGGGTGGCAAACTGTAATATTTCTTATTTATGCAGCAGTTATCTTTTTCTTATTTCTAAATGGCAGAAGAAAAACACCCCCCCAGAAAAGAGTTCAGAACACCTATCTGAGGAACAAGCATATACCTAGACTCCAAATCCAGCATCTTTTCAAAGAGCTAGACATACATACTTTCAAAGGTCAACCATGTGAACTTTTTGCTTTACTAATCATTGTCCCTCTCTTGATACATTCTTCTTTTAAATGCCTTGATACATTCATCTTTTAAATGCATTATTCATTACTATAGATTAGTCAAACAAGTCTACATCAAGAGGATATAACTCATAAAGAGTACCTCTGTTTTTTCCTTAGGTCTAACTGTGGGAGAAGTCATCTACCTACATAAGTGAAAGTTCTATTTTACATATATAGTATACATGCTAAACTGTTCTTTGATTAGAAATACCAACTATGATTTCTCTAAAGAGGTTTTGTTAGATGTATCTTTTCACCACTCTTAAGTTTCCAAAATAAAATAGCATGATTTGACAAAATAATTTTAAAATAAGGGCATTTTAAAAGTTCTAATTCTAAAAATGTTGTAATTTTTCTTGTGGAGGGAGAAAAGTCATTCAGAAATGTACACCAGGAGGGCAGCAGGATCTTTCATATATTTTTTCATAAATTGTAATGATAAGTACACATTGATTTATGGTATGAGACTTGCATAAACATAAGATTTTATTTTAATCAACTGAACATGGCCTCCATAGTGAAATAAAATATTTTAAATATTGAGGCTCATACTATAAACAAGATTTATAGAGTTTTGCAATCTCAGTATGTAGATCTTAAAAACCCAAGCCTAATCTTTATGCTATTAAATTCTGCAGTACACGTTCTCTGACTTGAGAGAAACTTGAGAAAATTTCCTAATTTGCTTTTTTTCCCCCCTAGTTCATTTCTGCCCCTTATTTAACAACTCCTTTGAAAATCAGAAACTTGGCATTGTTCTTTGTATTTCTGAAAAGAATTCTTCCTCCCACCATTGTTCTCTGGTTAGAAATGCTGATTATGATTTCTGTAAAGAGGTTTTATTAAATGAATCTTTTCACAGCTTTAAAAAGTATCCAAAATAAAAATAACATGATTTTATACAATCATTTTAAAACGGGGCATTTAAAAAGTTTTGCTCATGGGACAGAGGAGAACACTTTTTTAAAAAATATCATTAAACTCTTTTCAAGCCTATTATTGTTTTTTACTTGGATGCCATTAATCAAGGTAAAGCTACATTCATCTGAACCTATCTACCGACCATTAATCTGCCTGGTTTCTCCTTTATCTAGTCCACTCTGCAGACTGGAATAACTACCCCTGCTTAGAGATAAGTATGCATTTTATCATCAGCTAAGAGCCAAAGAAATGTCTCTAGGACCCTGCTCAGTTTCGTACTAGTTTAACCACTGAGGTGGCAAGACCTCAAGTCCCTTGGCCAACTTCTAGCCTTTAGCTCTGTTTCAAATTGATTACTTTGATTCTGTGACTGGAAATGTTAATATTTTGAAGTACTTTGTGACCCCATGGACTGCAGCAAGCCAGGCCTCCCTGTCCGTCACCACCTCCCAGAGCTTGCTCAGACTCATGTCCATTGAGTCAGTGATACCATCCAACCATCTCATCCTTTGTCATCCCCTTCTCCTGCCTTCAATCTTTCCCATCATCAGGGTCTTTTCCAACGAGTCAGTTTTTCGCACCAGGTGGCCAAATTATTGGAGTTGCAGCTTCAGCATCAGTCCTTCCAATGAATATTCAGGACTGATTTCCTTTAGGATTGACTGGTTTTATCTCCTTGCAGTCCAAGAGACTCTCAAGTGTCTTATCCAATACTACAGCTCAAAACCATCAATTCTTCAGCTCTCAGCTTTCTTTGGCCATTATTTGTTATTAAAATAATACTCAGGATGAATATTAAACAATAGGGAGAGATGTTTAGAATATGGAGTTACATTTTTAAATAAGGAAAATATTGAAACTGTGTATACAAAAGAATTCCATTTTATGGAAGTAGTAAGAATGTGTGTGCATAGTATATATGACAGGAAAAATAACAAGGAATTAAACACTAAACAAAGTTAAAGTTATAAAGGAAACTTCTTTTCCCTCTTCCTGTATGATGCGTTTTCTAATGTTTTGCAATGTGTATGTATTACTTAGTAATAAAAGTGAAGAATAATTCATAACCCAGAAGTCCTGCATGTCTTCACTGAAGATTCACTATTTGTTTTGTCTTAGGATGAAAATAGGAAAAGGAGTACGTCAAGGCTCTATATTGTCACCCTGCTTATTTAACTTATATGCAGAATACATCATGAGAAACTCTGGGCTGGAAGAAGCACAAGCTGGAATCAAGATTGCCGGGAGAAATATCAATAACCCCAGATACGCAGATGACACCACCCTTATGGCAGAAAGTGAAGAGGAACTAAAAAGCCTCTTGACGAAAGTGAAAGTGGAGAGTGAAAAAGTTGGTTTAAAGCTCAACATTCAGAAAACGAAGATCATGGCATCTGGTCCCATCACTTTATGGGAAATAGATGGGGAAACAGTGGAAACAGTGTCAGACTTTATTTTTGGGGGGGCTCCAAAATCACTGCAGGTGGTGACTGCAGTCATGAAATTAAAAGACACTTACTCCTTGGAAGAAAAGTTATGACCAACCTAGATAGCATATTGAAAAGCAGAGACATTACTTTGCCAACAAAGGTCCGTCTAGTCAAGGCTATGGTTTTTCCTGTGGTTATGTATGGATGTGAGAGTTGGACTGTGAAGAAAGCTGAGTGCCAAAGAATTGATGCTTTTGAACTGTGGTGTTCAAGAAGAGTCTTGAGAGTCCCTTGGACTGCAAGGAGATCCAACCAGTCCATTCTGAAGGAGATCAGTCCTGGGATTTCTTTGGAAGGAATGATGCTAAAGCTGAAGCTCCAGTACTTTGGCCACCTCATGCGAAGAGTTGACTCATTGAAAAAGATTCTGATGCTGGGAGGGATTGGGGGCAGGAGGAGAAGGGGACGACAGAGGATGAGATGGCTGGATGGCATCACTGATTTGATGGACGTGAGTCTGAGTGAACTCCGGGAGATGGTGATGGAAAGGGAGGCCTGGTGTGCTGCGATTCATGGGGTTGCAGAGTCGGACATGACTGAGTGACTGAACTGAACTGAAGGAAAATGGAGATGTTCCTGCCTAGAGAGTTGGATGAAGACCCACCTAAAACTAGTAAGAGTGAGAGGCAGAGTCTTGCAGAACCTGACAGAATGGCTTCAATCTACTCAGATCCCTCTTTGTTCTGAATTTCCAAGCTGCAACGAGTTCAACCACACCAACTGGCAAGCATTCAGTCTAGTGTTCTTTCCATCGTCCATTACATTTACCATCTCATTTTCAGTTGGGGGGCCGTTAACTTGGATTCCATCCCAGCAGAAGAAAAAAGGATAATAGAACTATAAAGAAGAACTTCAGTGCTATAGATTGGCTCCACTCTGCTCCAATGGTGGCACAATTTCATCCCTGACAAAAGACATAAAGTGCCTCCCCCCTGGTGCTAGTTACTCTGTCTCCTATACCTCTAAAATGGCTTTATAATAATACCACATGTGACAGTGTAGGGGTTCCAGTGAGACTTCTCAAAACTTCACCAGTGCCCAAGTGTCCCAAGGTCAAGACTTCAAGGTCTCCTAGTGCCCCACTCAGCTCATGATAGAATCATCTCAGTGTTAGATCCAGCGCCCCTTACGAATCTGTTAATGTCACTGCACTTGGGTGTTTGTAATCTCCTTTGAAGTTGTGTTTGACGTATCTTAGTATTTCCAATGATGCTGTGCCTGATACTTTGCTCAACAAAGAAGTTCAGTAGCTCTTTGTCAGAAGGAGGACAGACCGACATAATATGTTGAAGTATAAGTAGGAGCCATCTGCTGAAGTATAAGTAGGAGCCATCTGCTTCCAAGCTAAAAGGAGAGAGTAATGTTTGTTTGCATTTGAGAGTCTGAAGTTGCTTTATGAATGATATCCCTTTCTCCAACACATGTTGGGACCCACTGAAGGAAGCTAAGAAAAGAGAGATAGAGACATATTAGAGGACCTAAATAATAATAAAGGATGTCTTGATATTGTGCTCAGGGCTAGGCAGACTTATCATGGAGCCAGATAGTCAGCCATGCCAAAGTCCAAAGGATTCAATAAACCAGTTGTATATGGAGAGGACTTTATGCTAAAGTCCACTAAATCAGTATTTCTCAAAATGCACTTTGTTTAAGAACCACCTGGAGAGCTTCTTTAAAAATCAAGCTGGCAGCTTCCCCCATCCAGTCATTACGACTGTGTGTCTAGATAAAGCCTGTTACCTGTACATTGTGAGATAGTCTATCAGCAGAGAAATATTATAATAAGGTCTCAAACACTACGGCTGAACAATTAGTATTCTCTTTCTTCATAGGATCAAATTGCCTCTTCTAAAGCAAGAACATACATAAAATCCAATAATCAATTTGTAAAAAATAAACTAGCTGGCAGAGATGAATAAGAAGGGAGCCAATCAAGTTCATACTGCCTCTCAAGGGGCTTTATTATGCCAAGTGGCAGACCCTAATACTTGGCTGGAAAGGACAGCATCTTCATTGGGACATCCCAGGGGCACAGATGTGTGCTTTGGCTTGAGAAACAATGAACCATATCAGATGCTTTTCTGTGATGTGGCCACAGTCAGAATAAGCTTTATGAATCTGACTTAACTTTTGTTTCTTTAGAGAACTGGATTTTCAACCTGAAAAAATAGGCCTTTTATTTAAAAAGCATTAACAAAAGCAGAGACATTACTTTGCCAACTAAGGTCTGTCTAGTCAAAGCTATGGTTTTTCCAGTAGTCATGTATGGATGTGAGAGATGGACTGTGAAGAAAGGTGAGCACCAAAGAATTGATGGTTTTGCACTGTGGTGTTGGAGAAGACTCTTGAGAGTCCCTTGGATTGCAAGGAGATCCAACCAGTCCATTCTGAAAGAGATCAGCCCTGGGATTTCTTTGGAAGGAATGATGCTAAAGCTGAAGCTCCAGTATTTGGCCACCTCATGCGAAGAGTTGACTCCTTGGAAAAGATTCTGATGCTGGGAGGGATTAGGGGCAGGAGGAGAAGGGGACGACAGAGGATGAGATGGCTGGATGGCATCACGGACTCGATGGACGTGAGTCTGAGTGAACTCCGGGAGTTGGTGATGGACAGGGAGGCTTGGCATGCTGCGATTCATGGGGTCGCAAAGAGTCAAACACGACTGAGCGACTGAACTGAACTGAAGTAAATAAAAGTAACAACAGACTGGTTCCAAACAGGAAAAGGAGTACATCAAGGCTGTATATTGTCACCCTGCTTATTTAACTTCTATGCAGAGTACATAATGAGAAACACTGGACTGGAAGAAACACAAGCTGGAATCAAGATTGCCAAGAGAAATATCAATCCCCTCAGATATGCAGATGACACCACCCTTATGGCAGAAAGTGAAGAGGAACTAAAAAGCCTCTTGATGAAAGTAAAAGAGAGTGAAAAAGTTGGCTTAAAGCTCCACATTCAGAAAACGAAGATCATGGCATCCAGTCCCATTACTTCATGGGAAATACATGAGGAAACAGTGGAAACAGTGTCAAACTTTATTTTTGGGGGCTCCAAAATCACTGCAGATGGTGACTGCAGCCATGAATTAAAAGATGCTTACTCCTTGGAAGAAAAGTTATGACCAACCTAGACAGCATATTCAAAAGCAGAGACATTATTTTGCCAACTAAGGTTCGTCTAGTCAAGGCTATGGTTTTTCCTGTGGTTATGTATGGATGTGAGAGTTGGACTGTGAAGAAGGCAGAGTGTCGAAGAATTGATGCTTTTGAACTGTGGTGTTGGAGAAGACTCTTGAGAGTCCCTTGGACTGCAAGGAGATCCAACCAGTCCATTCTGAAGGAGATCAGTCCTGGGATTTCTTTGGAAGGAATGATGCTAAAGCTGAAACTCCAGTACTTTAGCCACCTCATGCAAAGAGTTGACTCATTGGAAAAGACTCTGATGCTGGGAGGGATTGGGAGCAGGAGGAGAAGGGGATGACAGAGGATGAGATGGCTGGATGGCATCACTGATTTGATGGACGTGAGTCTGAGTGAACTCCGGGAGTTGGTGATGGACAGAGAGGCCTGGTGTGCTGCGATTCATGGGGTCACAAAGAGTTGGACATGACTGAGCAACTGAACTGAACTGAAAGCTCAATTTCTTCAAGTTTTCCAATTAAGAAGGTTGATTTTCAAAACCACTTTTCCCCTTCTTCCTGCATATCTGGAAATACCATGGAAAAGAGCAGAGTGGTGAGAAAGACTAAAGAGAAGGTGACTGATAAATGATCTTGAAAGATTCTCCCAGCCTTTGTGTTCCCAGGGGTCACATTTGATGCTGGAGATGATGTAATTCTAACGTTAATGTTGTAGTTCAGTCGCTAAGTTGTGTTTGACTCTTTGGATCCCATGGACTGCAGCACGACAAGCTTCCTTGTCCTTTGCTATCTCTGAGTTTGTTCAAACTCATCTCCACTGAGTCGGTGATGCCAACCAACCTTCTCATCCTCTGTAGTCCCCTTTCACACCCTCCCACTTCCAGAACCTTCTCTCTTCCTAGTTGCACATGAGAAAGAGTAATGGGATGTGAAAACTGACCATCAAAGTGAAGATTATTCTCTGATAAAAGCAAAATTCTTTAGATGAAAGATAAAGTCTTGCAATTATTAGAAACATATTTGAGCAGGCAAAAGCAGGAACCTATTAACATTTATTGTGTGGAATTTCTACTCTGTGTAGACTTCAGTGGTTATGGTCCATTGAAGAAAATGAGGAGTTAAATATCTCAGGTATTCATAGGAGCAATCAATTATACTGATTGTTGCAACATAACAATTTACTGATTCTTTTCCCCATAGATATTAGTCATGCCATAGTGGCTAACCATTAAATTAACCAACAAATGTTTCTCTTCATAATTGTTCCCATTAAAAATAAAATGCTGGTTAATTTCAGTAGCAGGGAAGAGCAATTACAAAATTGAAGAATCCTTCTCTTCATATTTCCATTTCAAAATCTCTTATTAGTTTAAGTAATTTTTTATGCTTTGATCAAAGCTATTAGCTGTTGGCTCTATTTTATGAAAGACAAGAGCACTTCTAAAATGCCAACATATTTATAAAATCCAATTCCAAGTTGCATTAATTAATGTCTATTAGTAAGGTAAAATTCTTCAGTTAAACACTTATTTGATCTGTACAAAAATGATTATTTACTTAGCCCTTGCTAAGGCTCTTTTGGTTATAGTGGCATAAACACATCCCAACTAGCAGAAGCAAAAGAGAAGAGTTTTGGGGAGACAACTAGCTTGCAGTTCTCTGCTTTTCCCTGTGTTGACGGGTTTCCCTTGACTCTGTGTCTGCTTAAGCAGCACAACCTTTCTCCTGTCCCCAGCATTCCCTCTCAGCTCTACCAGTCTCAAGATGTGCCATTTCTGAGTCATGAATTCAGGTTAATAGGAAAGAGAAGCTCATGAGTCCACCTAGAGTCAAGTTATCTCCATCACAGTCCAATCAGGACTTGGTTAAATGAGGCAATAGTTTCTCAAGAATGAAAATTGGATACAATAGCAGAGACTTGAGCTGTAATCAGAGTTTTTCCTAACTGGTACCTGTGACCATCCACCACCAATTCAGCCTCATTGTTGTTCAGTCACTCAGTCATGTATGTCTTTGTGATCCAGTGGACCTCAGCAGGCCAGGCTTCCCTATCCTTCACTATCTCCTGGAGTTTGCACAAACTCATGTTCATTGAGTGGATGCTGCCATTCAATCATCTCATCCTCAGCCTCACTACCTCACCATAATCTTACCTGCAGAATCAACAACTTAGAATCTAATTGAATCTAAATTATTTTAAAAATTGAAGTATGAAGTAGATAACTGATAAGAGCCAACTGAACAGCCCAAAGAACTCTATACAATGCTTTGTGGTGACAAAAGGTGATATATGTATACATATCGCTGATTCACTTTCTGTACAGCAGAAAGCAACACCACATTTTCAAAAAATTATAAAAAAATTTTAATCAAACTATAGCTAATTTAGGACTTACCTGGTGGCTTGATCAGTAAAGAATCTGCCTGCAGTGAGGGGAACCTGGGTTCGATCCCTGATTGGGAAGATCCCCTGGAAGAGAGCATGGCAACCCACTCTAGTATTCTTGCCTGGAGAATCCCCATGAAAAGAGGAGCCCGGCAGGCTACAGTCTATGAGGTCACAAAGAGTCTGACATGACTAAGCGACTAAGCACACAGCACAGCACATAGTTAATTTACAATATTATATTAGATTCAAGTATATAGCATAATTGGAGAAGGCAATGGCACCCCACTCCAGTACTCTTGCCTGGAAAATCCTATGGGTGGAGGAGCCTGGTAGGCTGAAGTCCATGGGGTCGCCAAGAGCTGGACACAACTGAGCAACTTCACTTTCAATTTTCACTTTCATACATTGGAGAAGGAAATGGCAGCCCACTCCAGTGTTCTTGCTTGGAGAATCCCAGGGACGGGGGGAGCCTGGTGGACTGCCATCTATGGGATTGCACAGAGTTGGACACGACTGAAGTGACTTAGCAGCAGCAGTAGCAGCGGCCTATAGCATAATGATCCAGATTTTTTCAGATTATGCTCCATTATAGGTTATTACGAAACAATGGCTATCATTCCCTGTGCCACACAGTATATTCTTGTTGCTAATGTATTTTATATATAGTAGCTTGTATCTTTTAATCCCATACCCCTAACTTGTCCCTCCCCCTTCCCTCTTATCTGTGATAACCACAAGTTTATTCTTCTCACAGATATATATACTTCTCACAGAAAATAGTTCATTTCTAAAAATCTCTTTAAGTCAATATTTTAAGAACCCACAATAATCACTTTTCTTAAAATAATATCTTATAGGCCAATGATAAAGAACATTACCTCTGCATGTTCCATGAAAACAAACTCAATGGTTATAAAAATGAAAAAAATCTGAGAAGAAAAATGAAGGGCAATCATAATCATAATGAAGTCACTCAGTCGTATCCAACTCTTTGTGACCCCATGGACTGTAGCCTACCAGGCTTTTCCATCCATGGGGTTCTCCAGGCAAGAATACTGGAGTGGGTTTCCATTTCCTTCTCCAGGGGATCTTCCCGACCCAGGGATCGAACCCGGGTTTCCCACATTGGAGGCAGACGCTTTAACCTCTGAGCCACCAGGTTGACTCAACAAAAAATTATTTTTCTATGAAGTAAAAATAGTATTAGCTAGCATCTGTTGCACCTTAGCAATAGCCAGGTACTACACTGAACATTTAAATGCATTAAAAAATTTAATTCTCACATTTATAACTGACTCAAAGAGCCCTGAAATAGCACATTTGAGAATCATCTGTGATTCTGTAATGTTTGCCCCAAGGGGCTCATCCACCGTACTTTCATATGACAAGAGTTTGCCTCTGCAAGTGTGGGATTCTGAGAGAGAGATGTAGATTTGATTCCAGAATGAGTCTTTTATTCTACTCTAATAATTTGGCCATCGAGAACCCACTCATGGATGGCTCTATCCATCCCAACCATCCCACACCATACACGGAAGGAGAAACAAGTGAAAAGGAATGTGAAGAAATGGGATGCTTTCTACTTGTGAGACACAAAGGGACAGGACCTTCAGAAAAGTCATCCAATGCATTTTACTTCTTGCCTCCCCATCATTGTGTTCCACCTGCCTTTATAAAATTATGGATGCCAGACTATGTTATGTCTACATATTAATGAGTCATGTTAATTCAGACTGATCCCGGAAGAGACCATCTAATCAAAAGTAAAACAGCACTGAATCTTGATAATCCTCCGAATAGATAACCAGTCTTTGAATCAATGAGAGGTGACATAATGTTCATTGGATTTATTTTTAAATCATTATTAATGGAGGCAGGAAACATTTCTCACTTGGATATCCCAAGTGTGTATTGAACACAAACTACTGATATGTAACACACATTAAACACATCTATCCAGTCCTATCTTAGATTATGTCTTGGACTAAAAAGTGCTATCTAGTTTCACATATCTTGGAAGGCTAACGACACAAAATAGCATGAGTCCCTAGAGAAGCTGACATTAAGGCTGAAACAGAACAGGAAAAATGTTAAGGAATGTAAGACTACAAGATTGATCATCGTGTTATATACTTCATTTTCTTCGCTGTCTGTCAAGTCTCTGTCATTGTCATTCATTCATTCAAAAAATATATTTCTTAACATGTACTGAAAAATATGCTAGGTCCTTTAGAATCCAGTAGTAGAAAAAAAAAAAAAAATAGAAAGGCCTGCATCCTTTGTGGAACATAGACACCATATTCTTCATTTCCTACCAAATCTGTGGAGATTCTTGAGTGATGAAAAATACGGCTAACATACAGCTAATCTTCAGACATGTGCCTTCTTTTGCCTTTGGTCTCTGTTGTACCTTCTGTGCCTTATATTTTTTAATTCTGAAACCATTCAAGCTGCCCCAAGGCTCCTTTACATGAGAACACATTGAAAGAGGGAGCGAGGGTCTGAAAAAGAAAAAGCAAAACATTCCCATGCACTCTCTCCAACTTTTGTCTCTGGGCTTATAATTTATTTTGCACTTTATCCCAGGAGTTTTGGGCTTTCCAGGTAGTGCTAGTGGTAAAGAATCCACCTGCCAATGCAGGAGACACAAAAGATGTGGATTCGATTCCTAAGTCAGAATATCCCCTGGAGCTGGAAATGGCAACCTGCTCCAGTATTCTTGCCTGGAAAATTCTTTGGACAGAGGAGGCCAGTGGGCTATAGACAATGGGGCTGCAAAGAGTCGGACATGTCTGAGCACACTTGCCAGGAGTTACGTCTAGATATAAGGAGCAGATGTGATCAGGTTTTCACCACATTGAAATGTCCACTTTTGGTATTTCCTTTACTCTCAAGCAGTGCATATTTTGTTTGTTGTTTTCCTTCCTATCTAGTCTTCAGAGTAGGTCTTCATTCCTGAGAGAGAATTTCAAGCTACTCTTCTTGAATACAGCAATAGCTGATGGATACAAACCACAAGTAAGGAAAATATTGCTTGTTCATCATTGTATCCCTACTGCCTAGAAGAGTGTGTGGCACACAGGAAGTAGTAATCTTTCCTAAAGAAATGAATGAATGGATCCAGGAATCATCTATACTTTCTAACCTCCCACAACATGGGTAGCTCTGGTAAGTCCTCAGTTCCAACTGACTTTCCATTCCATTTCCATCCTTCCATCTGGGTCCCAGGTGTTTTTTACTTTGTGTTCTGAGACCTATAACATACAAGTTAAGCGACTAGCTAGATTCTTCTTCTTGTATTGCATCTGTTTGTTTGCCGGTCTATACTGACTGTCACCTCTAGTTTTTGTTTTTATATGCTGTTTCTTCCACTTTTTTTCCTATGAAGTCTCTGTGCTTCCCTTTGATTTGTTACTCTCTTGCTTGATTTCTTCTATTGATATCCCCTTTTAAGCTATTGGAGAAGGAAATGGCAACCCACTCCAGTACTCTTCCCTGGAAAATCCCATGGGAGGAGCCTGGTAGTCTACCGTCCATGAGGTTAAAGAGTCGGACACGACTGAGCAACTTGACTTCACTTTAAGCTATCAGTAATTCATTCTTTAAAGTTAAACCTACATACATATGCTATATATATGCTATATACATAGTACATTATCACACAGAGAAAATATAGAAATTCAAGTGAAAGAGTTTGGCTACAGAAAATATTATTTGTTCACCACTTGAGTACTGCAAACTTATTTGAATCTCTTTTCCAGTCAAGAGGTGTGGTGGGAGGCATTACCAGAGACATCCATCTGGCAACATGATCGCACAAAACCAGACATACAGACAACTTTCATCCTTGCCCAGTAAACCCTGCACTTAGAAAAGGACATTCGTGGGTATCTCCTCCCAGAGGGGGAAAAAAAGTTTAATGCACCCTCATGGTGATGGGAAAGGGAAAGTGAGAGTCACTCAGTTGTGTCCGACTCTTTGCGACCCCATGGACTATACAGTCCATGGAATTCTCCAGGCCAGAATACTGGAGTGGGTAGCCTTTCCCTTCTCCAGGGGATCTTCCCAACCCAGTGATCAAAACCAGGTCTCCCACATTGCAGGCAGATTCTTTACCAGCTTAGCCACAAGGAAGGAATCCCATGGTGATGGCAAGTAGGCTTAAATGGAAAAATGGGCCACTGCCCATGGCAAATGGGCCACTCCATTTGCCTTGAATCAAAGTAGGAATATATAAAATGGACTTTCTTCTGCAAACTGCACGTGTGGCTCTTTTATTCACTCTCTCAGTGGTAAGAATTATTTCCCTCTGAATGTAATTATCTGTTAATAGAAAGAAACCAAAAGGAGAAAACTTGTTTTTAATATGAATTTTAAAAATATACTATAAATTAGATATAGGCTAAGAAATTAAATAACTCTGTTGTTTTAAAAGTTGGCTTTCTTTCCAAACCCCCAAAAATCTGAGTCAAGCACATTAACCGATTTTATTGGTAAAGATTTCAGCATGTGACTCCAAATGACTGGAATCTTTTTTTTAAACATCATCACACCTGAATAAAATTAGGAATAATTCGTTAATATTATCAAATATCCTGTCAGTGTTTACATTTCCTAAATTTATCCATAAATGCTGTGCAACTTTGCCTATTCACCATTTGGTTGGTGTGTGTGTGCATGCACACTCAGTTGTGTCCGACTCTTTGCAACCCTGCGACCCTGCCAGGCTTGTCTGTCCATGGGATTCTACAGGCATGAATACTGAAGTATGTTGTCATGCCCTCCTCTAGACAATATGGCTTGTTTGAATCAAATTCCAAATAAGGTCCACATATTAAAATTATACGGTTAGTTATTTTAAATCTCTTTCAGTTTATAGGTTCTCCCTCAACTTCATTCTAATGCCTTTTTTACAGAAAAATTAATCTTTTCTAAGATTTCTTTTTCAACCTTCTGTATTTTACTAATTGCTTTCCACTGCACCACATTAAATTTTGTTTCAAATTTTTTTGAAAAGAATTTCCTGAGTTAGATGTCTACATATGCAATTTAAAGATTATAATCCCCAAATCTATGTCCTCTAGCACCATCCTAGTGAAACATTTTTTAGAAATTATTTAATAAACCATTTCATTGCTGAATTAAATACTTTTCTGGACATTTAACATTTCCATTGGAACCTCTTTTTTTTGTTTTTAGAACATGTAGACAGTACTATCTATGTGAAATGACTTTATTTCATACCCCAAATTTTCTTGCTAGTCTGCCTTAGCATTTCAACATGGCCTTTGATAGACATACCACGAGTCGTGAAATAAAGTGCTTGAAATGTGATAAATTCTTCCATTTATTCTCAATATATTGTGAATGATCTCCTTTATTTCTCCTGTCCTAAACATACAAGACAGCTTAGCCATTTTTCTTTGAGTTCATCCTGACCAAACCCTTGTGGCTCCCCATCTGAAAGTACTCATAACTTTAGAGTTGAGCTTGTGTATTTAAAGGGAAAATTTAATCATATATTTATAGAGCATTTTCATCCAGACCTCAAAATTATTACTCTGGCTCATAAAATGTTCCTAAGGAAAAGGCAAATAAAAAGCCTGCCAAAACTTGGGTTTGAATGTGCATAAGTTAGCTGTGGTAGGCACTGAGACACCAACATTCTTTATTCAGCAAGAGACCGGTCCGGGTGGATGAAACACTTTCTGGGCATGAAAATCTGATTTCAATTGTTGGTCAAAGCCACCTACTTATTTTAGCAGCACACTTTAACTGGAGCTTTTGGACTATAGATATTATACAACTTTTGGCAACCTGAAAGTGAATTAACCCACACTTTGCTCTTCATTTAAATTTAAAGACGGAGTGTGATTTTCATGGTAACTTTAATATCTTCTGAGTCAATTCCTCCTGCAGGATTGTCTTCACCATCATCTTTCTCTGTTTTATCGAATGCATCCCTTTCATGCTCCAGGCCAGGCAGACGCTACACTATTCTGCCCCATCTTATGACAGAATGACCCTTTCTTTGTATCAAATCTGGCACACTAAGTTTAGAAAAGTCTCAGGTTCTCTGCAGGTCCTTGGGCCTGAAACAGTAATTCATAAGGGTTTTCTGTTGTTATTGCTGCTTCAGTTTATATCCCTTACTTTACAAACTGATGCTGCACGTTATTAAACGTTCCTTTTGTAAGTGCCTGTGACTGTACCAGCAAAGGAGATTTGGAGGGGGTGGGGATTGCATCGAAGCAGAAGGAAATGCCATTCACTTTTAATTTTTGTGCACCCGTGCTCGGTCGCTCAGTCGTGTCTCACTCTTTTGCAGCCCCATGGACTGTAGCCCACCAAGCTCCTCTGTCCATGGAATTTTCCAGTCAAGAATACTGGAGCAGCTTGCCATTTCCTACTTCAAGGGATCTTCCCCACCCAGGGATCAAACCTGCATCTCTTGCATCTCCTGCACTGGCAGAGGATTCTTTACCTCAGCACCACTTGGGAAGCCTATTAGATTTTTGTAGGTAGAGGACAACTTCTTGACTAAACTCTAACGGACTGCACAGAAGTGTGGCCAAGAGGAGCTACCCCACATCCGAGGTCAGGGGTGGGGCCAAGACAAGCTACCCCACATCTGAGGTCAGGGGCTGTGGCCTAGAGGAACTACCCTATGTTGAGGTCAGGGGTGGAGCCCAAAAGGAGCTACCCCACGCCCAGGCGTGGCACCCAAGTGGAGCTACCCCACAACCAAGGTCAGGGGCAGCGGCCTAGAGGATATACCACAGGCCCTAGGTCAGGGGAGGTGGGCGAGAGGAACAACCCCATGTCCAAGGAGCGCCGGCTGTGCTGGTGCAGGAGGGCCATGAGGAGATACCCCTTGTCCAAGGTAAGGAGCAGCAGCTGTGTTTTGCTGGAGCAGCCGTGAAGAGATACCCCATGTCCAAGGTAAGAGAAACCCAAGTAAGATGGTAGGTGTTGTGAAAGGGCATCAGAGGGCAGACACACTGAAACCGTAATCACAGAAAACTAGCAAATCTGATCACATGGACAACAGCCTTGTCTAACTCAATGAAAATAACCCATGCTGTGTGGGGCCACCCAAGATGGGTGGGTCGTGGTGGAGAGGCCTGACAGAATGTGGTCCACTGGAGAAGGGAATGGCAAACTACTTCAGTATTCTTGCCTTGAGAACCCCATGAACAGTATGAAAAGGCAAAATGATAGGATACTGAAAGAGGAACTCCCCAGGTCAGTAGGTGCCCAATATGCTACTGGAGCTCAGTGGAGAAATAACTCCAGAAAGAATGAAGGGATGGAGCCAAGGCAAAAACAATACCCAGCTGTGGATGTGACTGGTGATAGAAGCAAGGTCCAATGCTGTAAAGAGCAATATTACATAGGAACCTGGAATATCAGGTCCATGAATCAAGGCAAATTGGAAGTGGTCAAACAGGAGATGGCAAGAGTGAACGTCGACATTCTAGGAATCAGTGAACTAAAATGGACTGGAATGGGTGAATTTAACTCAGATGACCATTATATCTACTACTGCAGGCAGGAATCCCTTAGAGGAAGTGGAGTAGCCATCATGGTCAACAAAAGAGTCCAAAATGCAGTATTTGGGTGCAATCTCAAAAATGACAGAATGATCTCTGTTCGTTTCCGAGGCAAATCATTCAATATCATGGTAATCCAACCCTATGACCCAACCAGTAATGCTGAAGAAGCTGAAGTTGAACGGTTCTATGAAGACCTACAAGACCTTTTAGAACTAACACCCCAAAAAGATATCCTTTTCATTATAGGGGACTGGAATGCAAAAGTAGGAAGTCAAGAAACACCTGGAGTAACAGGCAAATTTGGCCTTGGAGTACGGAATGAAGCAGGGCAAAGGTTAATAGAGTTTTGCCAGGAGAATGCACTGGTCATAACAAACACCCTCTTCCAACAGCACAAGAGAAGACTCTACACATGGACATCACCAGATGGTCAACATCAAAATCAGATCGATTCTATTCTATGCAGCCAAAGATGGAGAAGCTCTATACAGTCAGCAAAAACAAGACCAGGAGCTGACTGTGGCTCACATCATGAACTCCTTTCCTTATTGCCAAATTCTGACTTAAATTGAAGAAAGTGGGGAAAACCACTAGACCATTCAGGTATGACCTAAATCAAATCCCTTATGATTATACAGTGGAAGTGAGAAATAGAGTTAAGGGCCTAGATATGATAGATGGAGTGCCTGATGAACTATGGACGGAGGTTCGTGACACTGTAGAGGAGACAGGGATCAAGACCATCCCCATGGAAAAGAAATGCAAAATAGCAAAATGGCTATCTGAGGAGGCCTTACAAATATCTGTGAAAAGAAGAGAAGTGCAAAGCACAGGAGAAAAGGAAAAATATAAGCATCTGAATGCAGAGTTCCAAAGAATAGCAAGGAGAATTAAGAAAGCTTTCCTCAGTGATCAATGCAAATAAATAGAGGAAAATAACAGAATGGGAAAGACTAGAGATCTCTTCAAGAAAATTAGAGATACCAAGGGAACATTTCATGCAAAGATGGGCTCAATAAAGGACAGAAATGATATGGACCTAACAAAAGCAGAAGATATTAAGAAGAGGTGGCAAGAATACACAGACTGCTGCTGCTAAGTCATTTCAGTCATGTCCGACTCTGTGTGACTCCATAGATGGCAGCCCACCAGGCTCCCCCGTTCCTGGGATTCCCAAGGCAAGAACACTGGAGTGGGTTTCCATTTCCTTCTCCAATGCATGAAAGTGAAAAGTTAAAGTGAAGTTGCCCAGTCATGTCGGAATACACAGAAGAACTGTACAAAAAAGAGCTTCATGACCCATATAACCACGATGGTGTGATCACTCACCTAGAGCCAGACATCCTAGAATGTGAAGTAAAGTGGGCCTTAGAAAGCATCACTATGAACAAAGCTAGTGGGGGTGATGGAATTCCAGTTGAGCTATTTCAAATTGTAAAAGATGATGCTGTGAAAGTGCTGCACTCAATATGCCAGCAAATTTGGAAAACTCAGCTGTGGCCACAGGACTGGAAAAAGTCAGTTTTCCTTCCAATCCCAAAGAAAGGCAATGCCAAAGAAAGCTCAAACTACTGCACAATTGCACTCATCTCACACACTAGTAAAGTAATGCTCAAAATTCTCCAACCCAGGCTTCAGCAGTACATGAATCATGAACTTCCAGATGTTCAAGGTTGGCTTTAGAAAAGGCAGAGGAACCAAAGATCAAATTGCCAGCATCTGCTGGATCATCGAAAAAGCAAGAGTGTTCCAGAAAAACATCTACTTCTGCTTTATTGACTATGCCAAAGCCTTTGACTATGTGGATCACAATAAACTGTGGAAAATTCTGAATGAGATGGGAATACCAGACCACCTGACCTGCCTCTTGAGAAACCTATATGCAGGTCAGGAAGCAACAGTTAGAACTGGACATGGAACAACAGACTGGTTCCAAACAGGAAAAGGAGTACATCAAGGCTGTATATTGTCACCCTGCTTATTTAACTTCTATGCAGAGTAAATCATGAGAAACTCTGGTCTGGAAGATGCACAAGCTAGAATAAAGATTACCAGGAGAAATATCAATCACCTCAGATATGCAGATGACATCACCCTTATGGCAAAAAGTGAAAAGGAACTAAAAAGCCTCTTGATGAAAGTGAAAGAAGAGAGTGAAAAAATTGGCTTCAAGCTCAACATTCAGAAAACTAAGACCATGGCATCTGGTCCCATCACTTCATGGTAAATAAATGGGGAAACAGTGGAAACAGTGGCAGACTTTATTTTGGGGGGCTCCAAAATCACTGCAGATGGTGACTGCAGCCATGAAATTAAAGGACACTTACTCCTTGGAAGGAAAGTTATGACCAACCTACACAGCATATTGAAAGGCAGAGACATTACTTTGTCAACAAAGGTCTGTCTAGTCAAGGCTATGGTTTTTCCAGTAATCATGTATGAATGTGAGAGTTAGACTCTAAAGAAAGCTGAGTGCCGATGAATTGATGCTTTTGAAATGTGGTGTTGGAGAAGACTCTTGAGAGTCACTTGGATTGCAAGGAGATCCAACCAGTCCATCCTAAAGGAAATCAGTCCTGGGTGTTCATTGGAGGGACTGATGTTGAAGCTGAAACTCCATACTTTGGCCACCTGATGCAAAGAGCTGACTCATCGGAAAAGACCCTGATGCTGGGAAAGATGAGGGCAGGAGGAGAATGGGACAACAGAGGATGAGATGGTTGGATGACATCAACGACTCAATGGACATGGGTTTGGGTGGACTCTGAGAGCTGGTGATGGACAGGGAGGCCTTTCGTGCTGTGGTTCATGGGATTGCAAAGAGTTAGACACGCCTGAGTGACTAAAGTGAACTGAATTACCTATGCTCACTATGGAGTCAGTCCCAAAATATATATTAGTCCCAAAATATCTACTTTGCATTGGCAAGTAAACGGCCAACAGGAAAGCAGCCTCTAAAACAATAAGAAAAACTGGTAACTGCCAACTCGGGTAAATTAGACTGTCATGAAAATGGTAACTTTTAGTAGGAGCTATATCAAAGAGGCAGAGGTAGATGAGCAGTTTAAACATTCACGGTTTCCTTCAAGTTGATACCAAGACAACCACATGGAAATGACATTCTCATTTGATCAGCCTCCAGGAGAATTTCAACTCTGTTCTTTAAATGCTGGATGCTCTCAAATTTGGTTAAATGGGCAAAGAATAAAACCAACAGCCTAGTCTTTTTATAGTTAAGAAGATGGGGATAACATTCATCCATATATTCTACTTTATATACCTTGAATGCACTTGGCAGTTCTACTTCTGAGCTGTCACAATGCCTAATATTATCCTCTTGTTGGATCTGATGGTCAAGGAAGCCTTGTAACAAGAAAGGAACAGCAGAATTGTCTGATCATTCCAGGGTCTTGAAGAAAACTGCTCACTGTCCACTTCTTGTTGCCACTAAATCAACATATCTTGCTCACTTTGACTCTTATCTGTCCACTCCAAGCTAGGAGAAACTCCTCTTGCTGACATATCATCTATATCATATTCTTGATCTGTACTAGCATTGAATTAGGTTTTTGGATTACACAGATATCATAAATCTGAAGACACTATTCAGCCCAGTGTAATAAGAAATAAATGTTATTCAACAACAACAAAAAAAATGGATGAAAGAAGGTGATGACAATCCCAAGGGAAAGCAAAATGTGAATTTAATGAACCCCAAAGAAATATGTCTATATCGAGTGGGACTGAAACAACAGCCTCTAATCATTATGTTTCTCTTTGCCTTGAAAGTTCTAATACATGTGTTTCCCAAAGATTGCTGATATATGGTGCAAAGGCTGAGCCTGTTTCATCTGAGAAAATGAAGAAAATCAAGAGCTAACTGGCAACCCATTAATGGTGTCAAGAGTTGTCATGACTTTCATATGGACCTCAAAGATTATGACAGCTGTCACAGATTATGACAGCTGGTAAGCATTTGGGGTTCATGAAGTTAGATTCCATATGTTACAATCACTTCACTAGGATGGATATGAGACTTGCCCAGCTATTTGGTAAGGGAAGCAGATTTCACAAACAGAAATTTCAGCATCCAAGCTAGTGCTTTCATGAGGACATTTTCCAACACTCGTTTCTAAAAATCACTTACACATATGCAGGGGGTGGGGGAAGAAAATGAGCCAGAGCCTCGCTGGAAAGACCAGAACACTAGAGGAAAACTGAATAATATGTTGTGATGACCAAGCCCCAGCGAAGTGCATTGTGCCTCACCCTTGATGTCTGGACTGACTAATCCCAGGATGGGACATGCAATAATACCTCTCATTTAAACAACTCCTGGAAACACTGGTACCTCTAGCAAGTGCTCCAGAGCATGTCTTAGTCTGCCTCACACCCCATTTCCTATCACTGCATTATAGTGTGACCTCGCACGTACTTGTTTTTCTTCATAGTATGTGAACTTGTTTGGATAAAGGGAAACACATCAATCCCTTTAAAATGTAGGAAAGAGAAGGACAAATTCAGTTAGTCTTACTCTACCCAATTTCTTTACCAAGACAGAAAGCACAAGCAGCATCTCAGAGACCCATGCCAGCTAGTGTTTCCATGAAGACATTGTCTGACCTTCTTTTTAAAAAATCCCTTACACACATGGGGGAAAAGAGAAAAAAGTAAATAAGCACTTCATTGGAAAGAACAGAACACTAAAGGAAAACTGAAAAATATGTTGTGATGACCAACCTGAAAGGAAAGAATGTAGGTTTTCCAGCCATTCTTTTCCAAAACCGTTCCCCACCCCACCTTATCATACAAAAACCAATTCAGTTTATCGCGGGTCTCCAAAGTGTGTTCCAAATGCATTTGCTATATCCATCTTCATCATTGCTGCCATATTCCAGAAAACTTCAACCCTCTCTGAGATCACTGTATCAGTTCAGTTCAGTTGCTCAGTCATGTCCGACTCTATGCAACCCCATGGACTGCTGCATGCCAGGCTTCCCTGTCCACCAACTCCCAGAGCCTACTCAAACTCATGTCCATCACGTGGGCGATACCATGCAACCATCTCATCCTCTGTCATCCCCTTCTCCTCCTGCCTTCAGTCTTTCCCAGCATCAGGGTGTCTTCCAATGAGTCGGTTCTTCACATCAGGTGGCCAAAGTATTGGAGTTTCAGCTTCAGCATCAGTCCTTCCAATGAATATTCAGGACTGATTTCTCTTAGATGGACTGCTTGGATCTCCTTGCAGTCCAAGGGACTCTCAAGAGTCTTCTCCAACACAACATTTCAAAAGCATCAATTCTTCAGTGCTCAGCATTTTTTACAACTCTTACAACCATACATGACTACTGGAAAAACCATTGCTTTGACTAGATGGAACTTTGTTGGTAAAGTAATGTCTTTGCTCTTTAATATACTGTCTAGGTTTGTCACAGCTTTTTCCTTCCAAGGAGCAAGCATCTTTTAATTTCATGGCTGCAGTCACCATCTACAGTGATTTTGGAGCCCCCCAAAATAAAGTCTCTTACTGTTTCCATTGTTTCCCCAACTATTTGCCATGAAGCGATGGGATCAGATGTCATGATCTTCGTTTTCTGAATGTTGAGTTTTAAGACAACTTTTTCACTCTCCTCTTTCACTTTCATCAAGAGGCTCTTTAGTTCTTCTTCACTTTCTGCCATAAGAGTGATGTCATCTACATATCTGAGGTTATTGATATTTCTCCTGACAATCTTGATTCCAGCCTGTGCTTCAGCCATCCCAGCATTTTGCATGACGTACTCTGCATAGAAGTTAAATAAGCAGAATGACAATATACAGCCTTGATGTACTCCTTTCCCAATTTGGGACCAGTCTGTTGTTCCATGTCCAGTTCTAGCTGTCGCTTCTTGACCTGCATACAGATTCCTCAGGAAACAGGTTAGGTGGTCTGGGGTATTCCCATCTCTTGAAGAATTTTCCACAGTTTGTTGTGGTTGTTGTGATCCACACAGTCAAAGGCTCTGGCATAGTCAACAAAGCAAAAGTAGATGTTTTTCTGGAACTCTTGCTTTTTCGATGATCCAGCAGATGTTGGCAGTTTGATTTCTGGCTCCTCTGCCTTTTCTAAATCCAGCTTGAACATCTGGAAGTTCATGGTTCATGTGCTGTTGAAGCCTTGCTTGGCGAATTTTGAGCATTAGTTTACCAGCATGTGAGATGAGTGCAATTGTGCGGTAGTTTGAGCATTCTTTGGCATTGTCTTTCTTTGGGATTGGAATGAAAACTGACTTTTTCCAGTCCTGTGGCCACTGCTGTGTTTTCCAGATTTGCTGGCATATTGAGTGCAGCACTTTCACAGCATCGTGTTTTAGGATTTGAAATAACTCAACTGGTAGGACAAAATATGAAAGACAAAAAGAGAGACAAAAGAGTTAGGGATGGAGACCTGTCCTGGGAGGGAGTTGTGTAGGAGGAGAAGTTTGCACACAGTAGGAAACCCTCTCACATGTTGGTCTGTTGGGAGTTTTGGACTCTCGAAGGCAACATAATTGGGAGAAAAAAAACCCCACAGAATACACACCTAACCTCAACTAAGGAAAAGAGAACTTTCCCACAAAAGGCTCTAACCTAGCAATGTAATATGCAGCCTGGCCTGCTCACAGAACAAAGGATTGAGTGAATATGAAAGGAGAGCTAGCTGAATACCGGCCCCTCCCCACCTGGAGGCAGAGAGGCAGGCTTGTGACAGCCAGAAGTAGAAAGCAAGGGGCTGCTGCAATCTCAGTCCCAGAAACGGCATCTTCCACCAAACCATGAGCAGGCTCCCAGATACTAACCACGCCTTCCTGAGATCCTGGATGGTTGACATCCACCCGGAGAGTCACAGCCTGAGATGAGCTTTCCAGCGGAGACATAAGGCACACCTGAGATGGTGCTCTCCTGGCACACCCGTGACACCAAGCGGGCCAGGACCGGGGAGGTGATCAAGACACACGGCCCACCTGGGACAGTGTGTTCGCCAAGGTTCTGGTCGCCTGAGCTGCTCAGACCTGGGAAGGGCACAAAACTCACGCCCAGCCCACAGAGACTGAGTCAGAACTGTGTCTGAGGGTCTCCTGTGGAGGTATGGGTCAGCGGTGGCCTGGCGCAGGGGCAGCGGTTCTGGGTGCAGCAGACCTGGGTATGGCATAAGCCCTTTTGGAGGAGGTCACCATTAATCTCACCATAGAACCACCAGAAGTTCCACAGGACTGGGGAAACACACTTTGGGAGGGCACAAACAAAACCTTGTGTGCACCAGGACCCAGGAGAAAGGAGCAGTGACCCCACAAGAAAATGACCCAGACGTGCCCATGAGTGTCCAGGAGTTTCCAGCAGAGGTGTGGGTCAGTGGTCGCCTGCTGCAGGGTTGGGGGCACTGAGTGTAGCAGTACATGCCTGGGACCTTTTGAAGGAGGTTGCCACTCTCTTCATTACCTCCGCCATAGTTTGGCCTCAGGTCAAACAACAGGGAGGGAACACAGCCTCACCCATCAACAGAAAATTGGATTAAATATTTACTGAGCATGGCCCTGCCCATCACAAAAAGACCCAGTTTCTCCCACAGTCAGTCTCTCCCATCAGGAAGCATCCATAAGCCTCTTATCCTTATCCATCAGAGGGCAGAAAGAATGAAAACCACAATCACAGAAAAGTAACCAAACTGATCACATGGATCACAGCCTTGTCTAACTCAGTGAAACTATGAGCCATGCAGTGCAGGGCCACTCAAGACAGACAGGTCATGGTGGAGAGTTCTGACAAAACATGGTCCACTGAGAAGGGAATGGCAAACCACTGCAGTATTCCTGCCTTGAGAACCCCATGAACCGTATGAAAAGGTAAAAAGATATGACACTGAAAGATGAACTCCCCAGGTTAAAGTAAGTAAGTAAAGTCGCTCAGTTGTGTCCGACTCTTTGCAACCCCACGGACTGTAGCCTACCAGGCTCCTCTGTCCATGGGATTTTCCAGGCAATAGTACTGGGTGGATTGCCATTTCCTTCTCCAGGGGATCTTCCCAACCCAGGGATCGAACCCAGGTCTCCCGCACTGTAGACAGACATTTAACCGTCTGAGCCACTGTTGGTAGATACCTAATATGCTACTGGAGAAAAATGGAGAAATGACTCCAGAAAGAATGAAGAAACAGAGCCAAAGCAAAAACAACACCCAGTTTGTGGATGTGACTGGTGATGGAAGTAAAGTTCGATGCTATAAGAGCAGTATTGCAAAGGAACCTGGAATGTTAGGTCCATGAATCAAGGCAAATTGGAAGTGGTCAAACAGATGGCAAGAGTGAACATCAACGTTTTAGGAATCAGTGAACTAAAATGGACTGGAATGGGTGAATTTAACTCAGATGACTATTGTATCTACTACTCTGGGCAAGAATCCCTTAGAAGAAATGGAGTAGCCCTCATAGTCAACGAAAGAGTCCAAAATGCAGTACTAGGATACAATCTCAAAAACACCAGAAAGACCTCTATAAGTTTCCAAGGCAAACCATTCAATGTCACGATAATACAAGTCTATACCCTGACCAGTAATGCTGAAGAAGCTAAAGTTGAATGGTTCTATGAAGACCTATAAGACCTTTTAGACCTAACATCCAAAAAAGATGTCCTCTTTGTTATCGGGGACTGAAATGCAAAAGTAGCAAGTCAAGAGCTGCTTGGAGTAATAGGGAAATTTGGCCTTGGAGTACAAAACAAAGTAGGTCAAAGGCTAACAGAGTTTTGCCAAAAGAACACACTGGTCATAGCAAACACCCTCTTCCAATAACACAAGAGACAACTCTACACATGAACATTACCATATGGTCAATACTGAAATCAGATTGAATATCTTCTTTTCAGCCAAAGATGGAGAAGCTCTATATAGTCAGCAAACACAAGACCAGAAGCTGACTGTTCCTCAGATCATGAACTTCATATTGCAAAATTCAGACTTAAACTGAAGAAAGTAGGGAAAACCACTATACCATTTAGGTATTATGAAATCAAATCCCTTATGGATTATACAGTGGAAGTGACAAATATATTCAAGGGATTAGATCTGATAGACAGAGAGCCTGGAAAACTATGGACAGAGGTTCATGACATTGTAAAGGAGGCAGTGACCAAGAAATGCAAGAAGGCAAAATGGTTGAGGAGGCTTACAAATAGCTGAGAAAAGAAGAGAAGTTAAAGGCAAAGGAGAAAAGGAAAGATATACCCATTTGAATGCAGAGTTCAAAAGAATAGCAAGGAGAGATAAGAAAGTCTTCTTCAGTGATCAACGCAAAGAAATAGAGGAAAATAATAGAATGGGAAAGACTAGAGATCTCCTCAAGAAAATTAGAGATACCAAGGGAACATTTCATGCAAAGATGGGCTCCATAAAGGACAGAAATGATATGGACCTAGGAGAAGCAGAAGATATTAAGAGTCGGCAAGAATACACAGAACTATACACGAAAGATGTTCATGACTCAGATAATCATGATGGTGTGATCACTCACCTATACCAGACATCCTGGAATGTGAAGTCAAGAGGGCCTTAGGACGCAACACTATGAACCAAGCTAGTGGAGATCACTGCTTAGTTTCCTAACATCTGCGCTTCCTCTCATCTCCTCCTCATCAGTCAGATTCCTTTCTTTTAAACACAAACTGAACTTTCCAAAGGTTTCTCAACACAGTCAGAATAAAATTTAAACCTCTTAACCTAATTGGGAGAGGAGTTTGGGATACTTTTAAAGCTCGAAGTAGAAGTAATCAGTAACAGGATATATTACTTATCTCTTTTGTTCTTAGGGTGTGTCTTGGATAAAATGAAGTTTGTCCAAGAGAACAGACCCTATCTTGTATGAAATACTGTCTAGAATCACAAAATGCCCATATTTATTTCTCCTTTTGTTATTCCACAGTCTTTATTCAATGCTTGTTTAAGCATTGTAGATTCAGCGCTAAGATATAAATGGAAAGACCATTTTTTTACACTTGATTTTGGAAGACTCAAAGTTACCCACCCATGAGTTCAGCATAATGAGACGATTGGTAATTTACAAGCAACTCAACCTCAAAAAACCTGTTTATCCAAGAGAATCAGAGTTATACACTCTAACCACTGTTAACTGATTTTAGCACAAATACTAGCAACTTAGTAAACAGCTAAGGAAAGAAGAAAGTGTTTTGTCGAGTGAATACTGAAATTACTGACAAGTTAAAAGCATGGGAACAACATCAGTTAGAAAGCCAGAGCAAATGAGATTAATCAAAGGTCTTTGTGGACCAACTGACAGCAGAGGGAAGCCTAATGAACTTCGCCTCAGTGGATATTCCCTACCAGTTAAAATGTGAGTCCTTGGGGGACCTCAAAAAAACACAGTTCAGGCCTTTTTCCCCTTCTTCCTGTCAGGTGACTAGAAAATATGAGACGGAATATCCCCAGATAAGTTACTGAAAACCCCCATATCTGTGGTTCATGTTTTCAGTTCCCTAAGGTCAATCCATGGGAAAGGAGGCACTCATCTTAGGGATCCTTATAGTTCTCACTCCTTATTCGTTCTTTTGCGTGGGAATAACCAGTAGCTTTTGGAAACTACACTCCTTCAGAGATTACGATTCAAAACTCCCTGGACCATTCGAAGTGCACTCCCACCTGAGAGCCGCAACCTGGCAAAAATGGAAGAGTGGGATATTGCACCCATTTTAGCCAGTAGAACTACTGCTAGGTCTTGAAATCCTACAGCCTCTGCTGCCCCCTGGTGGTAACTACTAAACTTTCCTTACCCCTCTCTAGAGCAATAGTTCTCCCATAAAATTAAGAAATATTTATTGAGAACTGGGTCAAAAGCATTGTACAAAAGGTTTTGGCAAATTGCCATCTGATATGTTTCTTCATTCATATTTTAACATTCAATAAAAATAGTTATTCTCCTTGAAAGACGACTCCAAATACCTAACCATGAAAAACATTGATTACAAATACAGAGAAAAAGCAAAACTAACCTGTTCTAACCTATTATAAGTATTAACACAGTTAAAAGTAAAATTATTCATTTCATTTTCTTATAATAGTACTTCCCTCCTTTTAAATCACATGCTATTTAATTCCTTACGTGATTTAAGTAAACAAATTATTTTGAAGGCAATGGCATCCCACTCCAGTACTCTTGCCTGGAAAATCCCATGGGCAGAGGAGCCTGGTGGGCTGCAGTCCATGGGGTCGCTAAGAGTCGGATACGACTGAGCAATTTCACGTTCACTTTTCACTTTCATGCATTGGAGGAGGAAATGGCAACCCACTCCAGTATTTTTGCCTGGAGAATCCCAGGGAGGGGGGAGCCTGGTGAGCTGCCACCTATGGGGTCGCACAGAGTCCGACACGATGGAAGCGACTTAGTAGCAGCAGCAGCAACCAATTAAAAGTAAAGGTATTAGCGTCTGTAACCAAATCAGGAAGAATGAAATCTGAGACCTTTTTCAGTTATCTAATCTTTTCATCAATTATTTCTTGTTGTTCATGAAAATATTCACACAAAAAATGAATTCTAAATGAATTGCAAAGTTTTTTTTTTCTTTTTTTCTTTTAACCTGAACATCCCAGAAAAATGTTTCTAAATGGCTAGTCTCTGCTTCTGAAATTTGAACAGCATGGCATAGCTTTCAATCTATCTAATATTTCTTTCCCTTTGACTGGGAGTCTGCTACAGAATCATTTTTGTCGTTGTATGTTTCATTTAAAGAAACATTTACTAATAAGATCATTTTCACTGTGTGGACAGACATCTGTTCCCAATTTAATTTCTGGAAGCCAGACAGAATTCCAAGCAACTCACAATTATTTGAGAGTTTTCCATCTTTGTTTCCACTGTTAGAAACGGCCTTCTTAAAAGTTCGACTCTTTCAAATAAATTAATACTATCCTGAGTATATGTTCATATCTAAGCTAATGTTCCCAAACTGGGATAATTTATAGTCAGAGAAAATTTCCCAAAACTGTTTTATAGGACAAGTTGTATCTGTACATTATTTTCTATGTGGTTGCATATCGTTATAAACATAGAAACCACATCTTAATGTATCTAAATCTGTCTTCCTTTGATGCTGGTAAATTGAATAGGCACTCAGTATCATATGGGTGTTCTTTCACTGTAATAAACTATAGTGAAATCTGGGAAATTGTGATGTATAAACTAGGGCACTTCTGGCACATGAATGTCACTAGGATGCTGGAAAATTAATTTTACTACCTCCCTCTAAAGTTCTAAAAGTTTTAGAGAATTTTACAACTGTCTGAAACACTTCTTAGGAGCCTTAGGACCTGAGATTGATAAGAATTTAAATGTCCAGAGCTTGTACAACATATAGAAACACTAAGAATAAATTACTTAGAGTTGGAAGCAAATAAATAAGACTGGGATTGGCACATTAAAAAAAAAAAAAAAACAGCAGAGTTTCTGGCCATTTTTGAGGTCAGTAGAAGTTAGGATCAATTTCTCCTCGGCACCAAGTGGATTAACTCATTTCCTATTTTCTGAGCTTCAATTTCAGTGTATTTTCAAGACTGAATTTTCCTTGTTTAATAAGTAACCCTAGAGCACCTCTGCCTGGAATATTTTACCCTCTTATAGCCCACCCCCACCAAGGCGATGGCACCCCACTCCAGTACTCTTGCCTGGCAAATCCCATGGACGGAGGAGGAGCCTGGTGGGCTGCAGTCCATGGGGTCGCTGAGAGTAGGACACGACTGAAGCAACTTCACTTTCACTTTTCATTTTCATGCATTGGAGAAGGAAATGGCAACCCACTCCAGTGTTCTTGCCTGGAGAATCCCAGGGACAGTGGAGCCTGGTGGGCTGCCGTCTATGGGGTCGCACAGAGTTGCACACGACTGAAGGGACTTAGCAGCAGTAGCAGCAGCAGCCCTCCCCTCCCCCCTCCCCCCTCCCCCCAGCCCCACCCCCATCTGCCTGGGGATTCCCTGGTAGCTCAGCTGGTAAAAAATCTGCCTACAATGCAGGAGAACCTGGGTTGATCCCTAGAACAGGAAGATCCCCTGGAGAAGGGAATGGCTATCCACTCCAGTATTCTTGTTGGGAGAATTCCATGGACAGAGGAGCCTGGCTCCAGTCCATAGGGTCACAAAGAGCCAGACACGACTGAGCGACTTTTTTTCCATCACTCCAATTGAACTCATGAACAACGTGGTAACACACATTTTCAATTTTTCTTTTCTTTTTTTTTTTTTATGTTGCTTAACAATACTGTATTGGTTTTGCCATACATTGTTCAATTTTTTTAATTTTCAGTTCTAGGAAATGTTCCTGACTTATCACCAGAGGTAAAGAAGTGTTGGTTGAATGGATACAGAGGGTACACCATAGAGTCAATTTCCTCTGCAAGTAGAATTAAGGATTATTTCTATGAAGTTGGAGCATTGTTACAATAAGGAAACATGCTTCTTGTTTGTTTTCACAACTTTAATTCTGGGAATAATTTTGTTTATGCTAATAGTTGCCTCTATTGTCAAATTCTAGCTGAAACAATTTTCCTTGTCTACCGTGGATACACAAAATATAACTTCTGGTAGCAAAGTTAGTTAAATAGAGTTGAACCCTTCAGTTTCTTTTTTTTTCCTTTTAAATTTGAAGCATGTTTAACCACAACTAATAGTTTCTAATCTAATCCTCAGATCTTATCTCCTTAAATGGGTTTATTTACAATAACGGTACAAACATTTATTAATTACTTAAGAGTAAGGGAAAAGACTAGCTAGGATAAATGAGCTCATTGCTGTCTCATCCATAGAAAATTTTGCCTTACTCTACCAATTCTTTATTAAATTGAAAGGTCCTCAGTATCAAATCTCATAAAATTTGATTGATGGCTATTCTGTAATAATAACCACACTCCAAAATTCCTGCAAGACAGAGCCCTGGAATCTGACATCCAAGTCCTGCTTGTCTGCCTAGAGGCTCACATTTATCAGCCAGAGTAAGAACATAAAGTAAATTAAAATAAACTCCACTACAGCACAGATTTTAAATCTGACTAGTCTGCACACATCCTGTTTCTCATCTTCCTTCTCACTTCTGGAAATCCAAGAGACGTAAACCAAAATCAGATGAAGAAAACGAAATAGGGGGAAAGCACATAGAATTTTTGTCAGAGGGCCATTCTGCTTTTATGAGTAGAAAAACATGTATTGTCTGCAACAGTGGTGATTACATGGAACCGCCACTTCACATGCTGGTAGATCTCAGATTGCCACTTCATTTATAGCTAACCCGGGTGGGACTGGTCACTGACTGTGTTTCAGGAGGTCAATCAGATTCTCTCTTCGGGTTTGGGAGATTGAAATCGAAAAACACAGGGACTAAGGTTCCCTTCACTGAGTTTTTTGTTTTGTTTGTTAATTGTTGGCTGTGTTGGGTCTTCACTGCTGCACAAGGCTTTCTGTATTTGCGGTGATTGCAGCGGTGTCTTTTGTTGCAGAGCATGGGCTCTAGGGCTCGTGGGTTTCAGTAGTTGTGGCACAAAGGCTTAGCTGTCTCATGGCATGTGGGATCCTCCTGACCAGGGATCAAGCCCATGTCCCCTGCATTGGCAGGTGGATTTTTAATCACTGGACCAGCAGGAGAGAAAGTCCATTTTCCTCTAGGTGGATATTTGGATTGTTTTCATTTTTCTGCCTTTATGAAGGGGGTGAGTGTGTCACTTTGGTTGGGCTGCCATAATAAAATACTTCAGATTCGGTGACTAAAATTACAGAAGCTTATTTTCTCACGGTTCTGGAGGCTGTAAATCCAAGATCAAGGTGTTGTCAAGTTTGGTTTTTCCTGAGGCCTCTCCCCTTGGCTTGCAGATGGCCACCTTCCCACCGTGTCCGCACTTGGCCCTTTCTCTGTGTGCACGCATCTGCTGTCCTTCTTTCCTGTGTCCTAATCTCTTCATATAAGGACAGGACATTGGATTAGGACCCACCCAATTAGTTTCTTTTAGCTTGTGCTCAGTCGCTCAGTCATGTCTGATTCTTTGCAACCACAAGGACTGCAGCCTCCCAGACTCTAAGTCCACGGTATTTTCCAGGCAAGAATCCTGGAGTGGGTTGCCATTACCTTTTAAAGGCCCTGCTGCTGCTGCTGCTGATGCTGCTGCTAAGTCGCTTCAGTCATGTCCAACTCTGTGCGGCCCCACAGACGGCAGCCCACCAGGCCCCACCACCCCTGGGATTCTCCAGGCAAGAACACTGGAGTGGGTTGCCATTTCCTTCTCCAATGCATGAAAGTGAAAAGTGAAAGTGAAGTCACTCAGTCGTGTCCGACTCTTCACGACCTCATGGACTGCAGCCTACCAGGGTCCTCCGTCCATGGGATTTTCCAGGCAAGAGTACTGGAGTGGGGTGTTCAAAGGCCCTACCTCCATATAAAGTTATATTCTGAGGTACTGGAGGTTAGGAATTCAGCAGGAATTGTGGGGAGGGAACACAATTTAGTCCATAACAGGAAGTATATACGTTTGTGTTTGTGCCTCAAATATTTTGGGGTATTTTGAAAGTTTTGTACTTGTCTGCTTTCGCATGTGAGAAATATTGGATGAAGATCCAGAGTGCAGTGCTGGGTTGTGAGATACTCTCTTGCTCATCATCCTTACCGGTGCTTGAAATTGTCAGAACTTTCAGCATTTCCCAAGCAATACACATTCCTATGTATTCTGGAAACTAATATAAATAATCACTACATATGTTACTAATATTATCTTCCAACTTGGCTGCTTATGTTTCGCTTCCACTATGTCTTAACAAGGGCATGTTATTTTGAATAAAAAGCAATTTATCAAGATTTGCCTTTATTTTATTCTTTTGTTAAGAATAAAATAGTCTTTTTATTTATTTTATTCTTTTATTTATGTTATTGTTATTGCAGTCTTTAGTTCAAAACTTCTTCCCTGCTTCAAAACCTTAAAGTGAAAATATTAGTCATTCAATCATATCCGACTCTTTGCAACACCATGGACCCACCAGGTTCCTCTGTCCATGTAATTCTCCAGGCAAGAATACTCAAGTGGGTAGCCATCCCCTTCTCCAGGGGATCTTCCCAACCCAGGGATCGAACGCCAGTCTCCTGCATTACGAGCAGATTCTTAACCGTCTGAGCCACCAGAGAAGCCCCAAATCTTAAAATATCCACCTAAATCTTCTCTCCAAATGCTTTAAAGTTTTGTCTTTCATATTTGAGTCTTTAAACCATCTGGAATTTATTTTAGTACAATATACGAGGTAGGAATCCGATCTTGCCTTTTTCCTACAGGGATAAACAAATGTCTTGGCTCCATTCATTGTTTAGTCTATTCTTTTTCCAGTGGTTTACATGACCACGTGTCATATGTAATTTCTGTATATTCAGGGACTGTTTCTGGTCTCTCTATTATGTTCAGTTCGACACCATGTCTCTTTCTGGGGCCATATATTAGCTCTGTAATGAGTCTTGGAACATTCCAGGGGATATTCACACAGTATTCTTCTTCAGGAAACTCCTGTTATTCAGCATTTTCTACTCCAAAAAAAAATACTAGAATTTGCTTGTCAATTTTTAAAAATAAAATCTTTTGGGATTTTGATTGCAATTTCCCTGAACCAGTAAAATTAATCTGTGGAGAACAGACATAATATTGGATTTTCCTTTTATTTGTTAAATTGTCTTTAATAATTATGGGGCTTTTGGCATCAAAAAATACATACGTAAATAAGCAAGTTGTGCTTTTTTTACATTTTTAAAAGATTTATTTTTCATTATCCTATATTTTGATACTAACATAGCTACACATTTTGAAATGTGTTCATTTTATATTTCCTGACATTTACATATGTATTTTTTCAACTGTTTCCAACTTTTCATGCGCTTATGTTTAATATAGTGGTGTGCTGTGTGCTAAGTCACTTGAGTCATGTTTGACTCTCTGTCAGCCCATGGACTATAGCCCACCAGTCTCCTGTGTCCATGGGATTCTCCAGGCCAGAATACTGCAATGGGTTGCAGTTTCCTTTTTTTAGCCAAGTTGGTAACGTCTATCTAGCAAACAAATTTATTCTTCTTGTATTTGCTGTGACTGCTGATGTAACAGAAATAACTTCTACCTACCATATTTCACTGTGCTTTCTGACTGACCCATTTTTGTATGCTTCTTGAATCACATTTTTATTTTCTACAACTTTTTTGTTTGCCGTTTTGGCCTTTATTGTTCTATATAATTCATAATTTACATAACCGTTTCCGATTTTTTAACTGATTACTATTACAATTTTGCCATGGGCATAAAGCTTGAAATCAGTTTCCTTACTCTTTTCTTGGAACATTTAAAGAATTTAACTATGATCATGTCTTTCCTGGTGATAATTTCATCCTCTAATTTTGCTTTTCTTTTCAAAATTGACACCTGATTATCATGTTATGAAGACAACTTTTGTTTGGCTGTAATTATATATGTGCATGTTTGTATCTGCTCAGTGCTCAGTTGTGTCCAACTCTTTGTGACCCAGTGGACTGCAGCCCCCCAGGCTTCTCTGTCCATGGAATTTTTCAAGAAGGAATCCTGGAGCAGGTTGCCATTTTCTTCTTCAGGGGATCTTCTCAACCCAGGGATCAAACCTGCATCTCTTGTGTCTCCAGCATTGGCAGGCAGGCTCTTTACCACTGAGCCACCCACATATTTGTATAATCTTTTCTCAATCTGAATAGTAACTGACCAGTGTGAGTAATAAGATATAAGCAACTGGGTGTGACCACCATGGTTAGGTCATCAGTTCAGTTCAGTTGCTCAGTCATGTCTGACTCTGCGACCCCATGGACTGCAGCATGCCAGGCCTCCCTGTTCATCACCAACACCCAGAGTTTACCCAAACTCATGTCCATTGAGTTGGTGATACCATCCAACCATCTCATCCTCTGTCATCACCTTCTCCTCCTGCCCTCAGTCTTTCCAAGCATCAGGGTCTTTTCAAATGAGTCAGCTCTTCACATCAGGTGGCCAAATTATTGGAGCTTCAGCTTCAACATCAGTTCTTCCAGTGAACACCCAAGACTGATTTCCTTTAGTATGGACTGGTTGGATCTCCTTGCAGTCCAAGGGACTCTCAAGAGTCTTCTCCAACACCACAGTCAAAAACATCAATTCTTTGGCTCTCAGCTTTCTTTATAGTCCAAATCTCACATCCATACATGACTACTGGAAAAACCATAGCCTTGACTAGATGGACCTTTGTTGGTAAAGTAATGTCTCTGCTTTTTTTTTGTATACTTTTTTTTAATTAGAATATGCTGTGTAGGTTGGTCATAACTTTCCTTCCAAGGAGTAAGTGTCTTTTAATTTCATGGCTTCAGTCACCATCTGCAGTGATTTTGGAGTTCAAAATAATAAAGTCTGTCACTGTTTCCCCAACTATTTGCCATGAAATGATGGGACTGGATGCCATGATTTTGGTTTTCTGAATGTTGAGCTTTAAGCCAACTTTTTCACTCTCCTCTTTCACTTTCATCAAGAGGCTCTTTAGTTCTTCACTTTCTGCCATAAGAGTGGTGTCATCTGCATATCTGAGGTTATGGATATTTCTCCCAGCAATCTTGATTCCAGCTTGTGTTTCTTCCAGCCCAGCGTTTTTCATGATATACTCTGCATAGAAGTTAAGTAACCAGGGTGACAATATACAGCCTTGACATACTCCTTTTCCTATTTGGAATCAGTCTGTTGTTCCATGTCCAGTTCTAACTGTTGTTTCCTGACCTGCACACAGGTTTCTCAAGAGGCAGGTCAGGTAGTCTGGTATTCCCATCTCTTTCAGAATTTTCCACAGTTTATTGTGATCCACACAGTCAAAGTCTTTGGCATAGTCAATAAAGCAGAAATAGATGTTTTTCTGGAACTCTCTTGCTTTTTCCATGATCCAGTGGATGCTGGCAATTTGATCTCTGGTTCCTCTGCCTTTTCTAAAACCAACTTGAATATCAGGAAGTTCTCAGTTTACGTATTGCTGAAGCCTGGCTTGCAGAATTTTGAGCATCACTTTACCAGCATGTGAGATGAGTGCAATTGTGCAGTAGTTTGAGCATTCTTTGGCATTGTCTTTCTTTGGGATTGGAATGAAAACTGCCCTTTTCCAGTCCTGTGGCCACTGCTGAGTTTTCCAAATTTCCTGGCATATTGAGTGCAGCACTTTCACAGCATCATCTTTCAGGATTTGAAACAGCTCAACTGGAATTCCATCACCTCCACTAGTTTTGTTTGTAGTGATACTTCTAAGGCCCACTTGACTTCACATTCCAGGATGTCTGGCTGTAGGTTAGGTCATAATGACATCTTAATTTTCACCTTGATGTCCTGAATCATTTGTTCTGAGAGAATCTGGCCTCCATGTTGTCAGGATATCCAACAACTACTAAAGAATTTTGGTATAAGTATCAACTTTATGAGCTTCCAGGTGGTGCTAGAGGTAAAGAATCTGCCTGCCAATGCAAGAAACACAAGCAACTTGAGTTCAGTCCCTAGGTCAGGAAGAGCCCCTGGAACAGGAAATGGAATCCTGCTCAAGTAGCCTTGCCTGCAAGATTCCATAGACAGAAGGGCCTGGCAGATCACAGTCCATGGGGTCACAGATAATCAGACATGACTGAGCAACTAAGCACACACACACACCAACTTTAAAGCTATGTGAGTAAGACACCTTGGATGTGTATCCTCTAGCTACAATTATTTCTTCATATGACTGCTACCCCAGCTGGCATATGATGGCTGCCTCATAGCAGACCCCAGACAAGAACTACCTATCCAAGTCACTTTCAAATTCCTGATTCACAGAAGCTGTGAGAGATACAGGTTATTGATTTAAGCCACCAAGTTTGGAGCTTATTTGTTGCTCAGCATTAGGTAACTAATGTGTTATACCTATCAATTTCAGTTTTTTTTTTTTTCATTTTCCTTGTAAGATTAGTTTTCTTCTTCTTGAAGGAAACCTTTACATATTTCTTTTATTAGTTAAATAGTGGTCAATGAACTCAGCCTTTCTGTATCTGAAAATGTATTTGCTTCAATTCCTCCTCTTTTTTTTTTTTAAGACAAGTTGCTGAATATTCAATTCTAGTTAAAAGTTATTTTCTGTAAGCACTTCAAAAATTTTATTCTGCTATCATCTGGCTTCCAATTTTTTAAGAAGCCTGGTGACAAAGTGTTGTTCTTTGTAAGTAATTTGTTCTTTCTCTCTGGTTTATTTTTCCCTCAGGCTTTCTACAGATTTACTGAGTCTATATTTCTTTGTATGTCATCCTGACTCATCCATTTGAGTCAGTGGTACTGTCTGTGTCTTTGAGCCTGTACCTTTCATCAGCTCTGACAAGTTATCAGCTCCCCGCTTCATTCTAATTTTTCCTCTGGGACAGTGATGTTATATGGTCAGACTTTCCCCTTCAATTATCATGTGTTAATACTTTCCATCTTTTCCATGTTAATACATTTGCTTTTCTAGGTTGCAACTTGGGTAATTTCCCTCCCTCTATAGTTTACTAGTTTTTCCCTCAATTATGTCTGTGTGTTGTTGAATTCATCAATTAAGTTTTTTATTTCAATTATTAGTTCCTTATAGAAATTCTGTTAGGTTTGTTTCACATATGCTTGTTATTTTGGTTTCAGAGATGAAGTTGCCCCTGTTCTCTATTTTCAGGAAGAGTCAAATTAGCATTTACTCCTTTCATGTTTGGTATGTCACTAATGGAGTCATCTGGACTAGCCAGCAGTTTTCTTTGGGGGAAGTTTTTAAAATTTTAAAGATTTATGATTATAAAGCTTTTCTATCTCTATTGACATTTTGGTAAAGTTATGTCATATTAAAAATGTCTATTTTATTGTATACATTGGATAATTTCTTTAAACAAATTCTTATTATACTTTTCCAACCTATTTAATGTTTTCTTTTAAATTTCTGATATTATTTTTGCCTTCTCTCTTTCCATTCTTGGTCAGTCTCACCAAATTTGTATCCATTTTTATTAATCTTTTATATTTATTTATTGCCTTATAATAGTTCTTGTATTCTACATTCATTTAGTTTAATTTACTGTTCTCCCAAATTATTAAGATGGATACTTAGATGATTGATTTTCAGTTTTGCATCTTTTAAAATATATGAATATTTAAGCATGCACATTTCCCTCTAAGCACACTTTAACAGAAATGTGCAAGTTTTTTAAATGGTGTTTTACTTATATTCAACAAAAAATATTTTCTCTCTTTGCCACTGTGATTCCCTCCATGACCATGGGTAACTTCGAATTTCGTAGCTTTCTAGTCAAGGCTATGGTTTTTCCAGTGGTCATGTATGAATGTGAGAGTCGGACTATAAAGAAAGCTGAGTGCCGAAAAATTGATGCTTTTGAACTGTGGTGTTCAAGAAGACTCTTGAGAGTCCCTTGGACTGCAAGGAGATCCAACCAGTCCATCCTAAAGGAGATCAGTCTTGGGTGTTCATTGGAAGGACTGATGTTGAAGCTGAAATTCTAATACTTTGGCCACCTGATGCAAAGAGCTGCCTCATTGGAAAAGACCCTGATGCTGGGAAAGATTAAGGGCAGGAGGAGAAGGGGAAGACAGAGGATGAGATGATTGGATGGCATCACCGATTCAATGGATATGGGTTTGGGTGGACTCCAGGAGTTGGTGATGGACAGGGAGGCCTGGCATGTTGCGGTTCATAAGGTCGCAAAGAGTCAGACACGACTGAGCGACTGAACTGAACTGAACAACATATGGGGATTTTTTTCTGGATTTCTGGGTTGATTAAACTGTGATTAGAGAATATAGCATGTATTATTTCAATTCTTTGAAATTTGGTGAGATTTGATTTGTGAGGCAATATATGATAAATTTTTTCAACCACCTCATTTGTCCCTGAAAACTATAATCAGTTGTTGAGTAGTTGTGTGTGTGTCCGTTAATGAGTATTTCAAATGTTTATTTTTTGGTGAACTTAATTGTTCACCATATTCTGTCAATTATTGAATGGCTTGGTTTAAGAAATAATCCATTATCACTTCAACATGTCTATTTCTCAGTTTAGTTCTGTGAATGTTTGAGGTTCATTCAGATTATTGTTACATCTTCCTGAATTTTAGCATGATGAGAGTCTTTACTGCTAGTAATGCTTTCTGATGACTGTATCACATTTCTTTTGGTTACTCTTTCCATGGCATCTTTTTCCACTTTTCTTGGCTTCACACTTCACATGGGTCTTGGACCAGGAAGTCTTTGCTGACTTTTCAGTCCTCTCATTACTATAAGCTGTACACATGCCTACACACACACACACACACACACACACACACACACACACACGTGCCCCTATAGCTTTGCTTCTCATCCTCTCCAGGATAGTTGACCCAAATCAGCTGGGAATTACCAGAAACAAAGCTATGAATTATTTTTCATGGTTCCATTTTCTTTTCCCTTGATCATTTTTGCACATATTTTACTTCTTTAACATTATTTACATGTATGCTTTGCTTGCTCTGTCATGTCTGACTCTTTAGGACTCCATGATCAGGCTGCTCTGTCCATGGAATTTTCCAGGCAAGAATACTGGAGTGGGTTGCCATTCTCATACTCCAAGTTTCTCTCTCTCTCTCTCTCTATATATATATATATATATATATACTCCAAGTTACATTTATAATTAGAATTTTAAATCTACATTTATATTTATAATTTTAAATCTACATTTATAATTTTAAAATTTACATTTATAATTAAATATAAATGTAGATTTAAAAATTAAGTCAAATTCAAGAAAACAATCCACCATATGTGAAAGTCATCAAAAACAGCAAAAGTATTTAGATCTACATAGTTCATATATTGGAATTATTAGGTAAAACTAGCCTTATTCCTCCTAATAAACTATGATCAGAATGATTTCTTCCAAAAAGAATTTACACATAATTTTCTCTACTTGAGACCCCTTTAAGGATTCCAATTTATATTGGAAATATCAGAATAACCTTCACTCTCAGCTCTTGATACCTGACTTCCTGATTCCATTGTTTGGGGATTGACTCAAGAGTAAATCCAGCTTTCATGTATATTTGCTCCCCCATGATTGCTCTACTAGTCTCTAACTTCCATAAACCTAGAAATATGTATACTAAGTATACAAATGTGTTAGTCACTCAGTTGTGTCTGACTCTTTGCAACCCCATGGATTGTACCTCTGTCAATGGAATTCTCCGGGCAAGAATACTGGAGTGGGTTGCCATTTCCTTCTCCGAGGTGACCTTCCTGACCCAGGAATCGAACCTGGGTCTCCTGCACTGCAGGTAGATTCTTGACCACTGAGCCACCTGGGAAGCCCCAATATACAGATACTTCGTTACAATTTACGCAAGACTTGCTTACCTCAAATAGGCGGGTCTTCATAATCAGTCATATGCCATATCACTTAGACCCTCATCCTACTACTCTCAGTCCTCAATCCTCAATCCCTTTGTCCCTCTATAATATATCAAATGCTTCCCTGGTGGCTCAGTGGTAAAGAATCCTCCTGCCAATGCAGGAGATGTGGGTTACATCCCAGGGTGGGAAAGATTCCCTGGAAAGGCAGATGGCAACCCACTCCAGAATTCTTGCCTGGGAAATCCCAAGAAGAGAGGAGCCTGGAGGGCCACAGTCCATGGGTCCACAAAAGAGTTGAACACGACTTAGTGAATAAACAACAACAATATACCCAATAGATCCTAGTTTCTAGGGAAATTCTCATGAAAAGAATTTATTTCAAAAAATTTCTAGGAATTTCCCAAAAAGAGCCCAGTAATTTCTGCTTTGAAAACACTCAAGAGACTACTTGGATTATTTCATGCAAAGACTTCAAGTTCTTCCTACTCCCATCACACATAACATGACTATCCAACTTAGAGTGGGAGAGTTCATCATTAAAGTGTAGCTAAGATTCCAGGTGGCTCAGTGATAAAGAATCCACTTGCCAATGCAAGAGATGAGGGAGACACAAGTTTGATTCCTGTGTTGGGACAATCCCCTAACGAAGGAAATGGCAACCCACTCCAGTATTCTTGCTGATAAAACCCCATGGAAAGAGGAACCTGTTGGGCTATAGTCCATAAGGTCGCCACGGGTTGGACACAACTGAGCAACTGAGCATCCAATATGCAAGATTCCATATTGGAAGGGTACAACCAAAAGGACAGTAAGGGCCGCTCAAGGATAAGTTCAATGCAGAGGCTATTCATATTCTTAGGCTGCCTCTAGCAGGAGGATGAGTTGTTTTAGAAATGTGAGTGAATTGGTAAGATTTTAGGCTTATCTTGAAAAGCAAATTACTATGACCATCTGCTTTGAAATCTGTGTGAACACTAAAGGCAAGATTTGAGATAATATATTCTAGGTACCAAATTTTCCCAGTGAAGTGGGGCTACTTGTACATCTTATTTCCCTGAAAATATAGAATGCTGCCTTGGTTTTTGATAAGAAATCCTGGGCAGTTTTTAGTTGTGGGGGGGAAGGAGGGGGCAGCTAGTTAAGATGACTCTTTGCAAAGGAGGTCTCCTCATTAGTAACCAGCCTCACTGCAAAGCTTATTTATGTCCTTTTTCAGAGAAGCTTGAACAGAATTCCAACCTAATACCATTTCTGTTTTCAAAGGACTTTATCTTCTAGACCTCATTTAGCATGAGGATAGAGAAACATAGATAAACGTCTTATCAGGCAAAAAAGTAATTTCATGTTCTTGCAGTTCTTTTCTCTGTCTATTCAAATGCTAGTGCCCTTTCATCTTCTACAAATGATTTTCTCTTAATCCGCAGAAAGTAGTTCATTCTTTCTAACAACATCGTTATATTTTGAGTGAATTATCACAGAACAATTAAGAGCTGTTCTCATGTGACACACTTATCTTTGGCTGTTTGTTTCAAAATTTGATTCAGCTGTGCCCTCCGCTATTCTCTCATTTTGTCAAATGCCTTTGTCAGTGTGGAGGAAAGAAAATAACATGGTAGGGGGCAGGGCAGAAGTCACTGTATTGTAAGACAAGATTGCCTTTGGAAACAATGTGCTCCATTAAAGTTCAATGAGCTAGGAACAGTGCAATATTCTGTTAAAAGACAGTTTTACTAAAAGGCAGTTACTATCGCTGCAACAAAACATCCTGTAATATTAATTAAGCTCTTACCCTGACACTTAGATAAATGAAGAGATGTTTTTCATTAAATGTTTTAAGTATAAATTTATTTATTTTAATTGGAGGTTAATTACTTCACAATATTGTATTGGTTTTGCCATACATCAACATTTGTCATAGATTGCATTTTCATGCTTTTCTTTTAGAAATTTTGCATCTTGTATTGAGACAACCAATAAAAAAGAGTGGACAGTCTTGAGTTTGCATCCTTACTCTATCGTTTATGAATGGTATGACTTTATTTTTTGCTTCAATGCTACTTTATTTTCATTTAATATTTCCCATATGACTTTTTAAAAAGGAGTTCTATATGACTATTGTTTTAAATTTTTTATTGGAGGATAATTGCCTTATAACATTGTGCTGGTTTCTGCCATACATTAACAAGAATCAGCCACAGGAATACAAATGTCCCCTCCCTCTTGCGCCTCTCTCCCATCTCCCTCCCCATCCTACCCATCTGGGTTGTCACAGAGCACTGGGCTGAGCTCGCTGTGTCACACAATAAATTCCCACTGGTTATCTGTTTTACATATGGTAACAGAGGATGAGATGGCTGGATGGCATCACTGACTCGATGGACGTGAGTCTGAGTGAACTCCGGGAGCTGGTGATGGACAGGGAGGCCTGGCGTGCTGCAATTCATGGGGTCGCAAAGAGTCGGACACGACTGGGCGACTGAACTGAGCTGAACTGAACTGAACTGAATGTGAATGTTTTAATGCTACCCTCTCACTCTGTTCCCTCCTCTCCTTCCCACACTGTGTCCACAAGTCTGCGCTCTAATTAACCTATGCATTTTGACTGTGTTGGGTCCTCACTGCTGCACGGCTTTTCTCTAGTTGCGGGGAGCAGGGCCACCCTCTAGTTTCAAGGCTTGGGCTTCTCTTGGCAGTGGCTTCTCCTCTCGCGGAGCACGGTCTCTAGGGCATGTGGGTTCCAGTAGGTGCAGCCCACGGGCTCCCAGGCTCTAGAGCACAAGCTCAGTACCTGTGGCACATGGACTTGGTTACTCGGATCTGAGGAAGGTGGGATCTTCCCAGACCATTTGTTGAACTCACATCTCCTACATTGGCCAGGTGATTCTTTACCACTGAGCCTCCAGGAAAACCCTGGTATGACTTTAGATAACACGAGTTCTCTAATTCATAAGCTTTGCATCTACAGAATAGAGATTTGTGAAATTTATTAGGGATATAAGTAATAAGTCTAGTTCAGGGATTTTGCACAAGGAGACACTCCAAAAGAGGGAGACATTATTACTACTATTAAGCAATCTTAACCTACATTTAGCCTTTTTTGTCCCAGAATTCCATTAAACCATGGTGATAAACAAACAAAACCTTCAACTATGCTAGGTGCTTGTGTTTCACAGACTTACTTATTAGAAGAGTAAAACTTCTCTTTTTATCTTGTTCGAACAGAAGCCTTGAGCAGCATAGCTGTATAGAGACCATTTTCTAAAATCCTTTTAGAAAACTATTTGCCCACTCAGAAATTCTCTGATGCTTATTACCTGGTGGCATCCTTTCCTGACATTTTTTTGTTGCCTTGCAATGGAGATAACACTAAAAGATAAGTGTGAAGCCAGCTATCTAAGTACAGAGAAAAAAAATGTCATATTTTTACATTATTAAACAGAGTCCTAATTTGGATTTGTTGTCACTGCTAAGTAACATAACACAGAAAATCTCCTGTTCACAATAGTAAAATATGTCTGTATCTAACTCTTTTGTGACTCCATGGACTGAGCCCTCCAGGTTCCTCTGTTCATGGGATTTCCCAGGCAAGAATACCGGAGTGGGTTGTCATTTCCTTCTCCAATAGTAAAATATGAACAGGGCAAATTCTATATATTAATTCATTAATACTTACTTAAGAAGTGCATGCTAAGTGTCAGAAGTTGTATTAAACACTGAAGACACAACATCAAGACATGGTCCCTATGCCCAAGACCTCAAAACTTAGTTGGGGAGTCATGCACATTAAGAAACAGCTGGAGACTTCCAGTCTGGACAAGTGGGTGCCGATTCATCTCTCCCAGCTTCTCTTCGTCGACTGCAGCTATAAACCCTGGAAATAATGCAAGAGACAACAGAAGAACTCTGGATGGTGGAAAGAGGAAGACGAACTGGTTTGTGATCCCAAAACGAAACGGAAAAACAGAGTGGTAGGATCTTACTCCACCCAACACTCCACCCAATACAGAAACACTACCCAGCCCCTGATGATGGATCTCCCATCAGGGCAGAGAAGGGAGCCCAAATGAGTTCATTCCTCCCCTGGATCAAATAGGAATTCTGGGAATAACACCAGGCAAGCACGTGGTGTATACAAGGGTGAGAGATACCGACTCACTCTGGAAATCAACAAACAAGGGATAGGATCCACTTCCACATAGAGAACCTCTGTGCCCAGGACATCTGCCAGGGGGAACCAAGCAGGCAGCTTGGCTTGAAAGTCTCTTTGTCTCCGTAGACCTAAGACATCCCTCCCTCAGCAAGAGATTGTGTGAGTGGGCGCCAATGGCAAAAGGGATCCAGCTACAATAAGAGTCTCTCCCCCAGGTCTCTGCAAATGGCCCCAATCCCATTCCTTTTTATGACTAATAGTCCACTGCATATATGTACCGCTTCTTCCTTATCCATTCCTCTGTTAATAGACATTTAGGTTGCTGCCATGTCCTGGCTACTGTAAACTGTGCTGCAATGAACACTGGGGTGCATGTATCCTTTGGAGGTATGGTTTTCTCTGGGTCTATGCCCAGGAGTAGAATTGCTGAAAAATTTAGGAGATGAATGATGGTGAGAGTTGCCCAACAATGTGAATGTGTTTGATGCTGCTGAACCATACAGTTAAATATGGTTAGAATGGTATGTTTTATGTTATGTAAAAAAAAATTTTTTTAATGAGATTCTTCCAGAAGAGGGCTTCCCTCAGCTCAGTTGGTGAAGAATCTGCCTGCAATGCAGGAGACCCCGGGTTGATTCCTGGGTCAGGAAGATAAGCTGGAGAAGGGATAAGCTACCCATGCCAGTATTCTTGGGCTTCCCTTATAGTGCAGCTGGTAAAGAATCCACTTGCAATGCGGGAGGCCTGGGTTCAGTCCCTGGGTTGGGAAGATCCCCTGGAGAAGGGAAAGGTTACCCACTCCAGTATTCTGGCCTGGAGAATACCATGGACTGTATGGTCCATGGGGTTGCAAAGAGTTGGACACGACTGTGCAACTTTCACTTTCTTTCATTTTCTCCCAGAAGAATGCTGTATCCCTTGAGGAGGGGGGAGACTTTCACCCCATAGAGGCACCAGGCACCTCAGCTTTGGCCTCCTCCTCAGGCAATGGACAGGTGTTGTAGGAGCCCCAGTGGCACCAGATAAACCAAGCAGACAAAAAACAGTACTTTAAAGTCTCAAGAATTGAATTGTCCACAAGACAAAAGAAAAGAATAGGTGTGAGTGAAGAAGTGGAGAAATTAGAGCCCCCATATGTTGCTAGTGGGAATGTAAAATGGTGCAGACATTGTACAGACCAGTTTGGTGACTCCTCAAAAGGTTAAACATGGAATTATAGCATTAAATGTAGGAGCACCCAGAAATTCTGCTCCTATATATACACTCAAAAGGGATGAAGTTAGACATTTAGACAAAAACTCATATACAAATGTTCACAGCATCACTGTTCACAATAGCCAATGGGTGGAAACAGTCCAACTGTCCATCAGTCGGCCATCCATCAACAGATAAGCAAAATGTGGTATATCCATAGATGAAAAGACGAAAAATTATTTGGCTATGGAAAAGAATAAAGTACACATACATGCTACAATGTTGAAAACATTTTGCGAAGTGCAAATGAAGTAGTCATATGTTTGAATTCCATTCATGTAGAATCTGTGGAACAGGAACACCCACAGATTCAAAGTTAAATTAATCTTTCTTAGGGCTGAGCAATGAGGAGACAGGGAGAGCATTCCTAAAGATACAGGGTTTCTCACTTTCATGTTGAAAATGTTCTCAAATTGACTGTGGTGATGTTTGCATGTATTAGTAATTATATTAAAAACCACTAAAGAATATACTTTAAAAAATTGTTCTTGGAACCACAGTATGCCAGGAGATGTGTGCTAATCCCAAGTAGGTGACCGTATGCTAAAATAAAAGATTTAAATAGGACCTAGAGTCTCCTAACATAATTGCTGAAAGTTTGATACAATTAAAAGTAACTATCATACTGAGAAAAGATAACAAATGCCAACATGATGATGAATGGAATTATAGGACAAGGATTTGAAAGCAGCCTTCATAAAAACAAGTCAGATATTCTCTTGAAAACAATGAAAATCTTCTAATCTGTCACAAAAATATTTAAGAATATAGCATGTATGAGTGCATGCTCAGTCATGTCTGACTCTTACAACCCCATAGACTTTAGACCACCAGGCTCCTCTGTCTAGAATACTAGAGTAGGTTGTCATTTCCTTCTCCAGAGGATCTTCCCAACCCGGGGATTTAACCTATGTCTCCTTCATTGCAGTCAGATTCTTCACCACTGAGTCGCCTGAGAAACCCCTAAGAATTTAAGTGATATGCTTAAATTGGGGAAATAAGGCAAGGAGAAGTAACTTGTCACCCTATAACTTTCTTCATGCTTTGAATCATTTTTAATGACCATGATTTTTAATAAAAACATTAAAAATAAAATTCCATGAAAGTAGCTAAATTCCATTTTGAAAAGTGAGAGAAACAGCTTCCTCATGTCCTGGTACTAATATGCCTTCCTTTTCTGGTAAGTAGCTATTATACTTTTTAATAACTTTATATAGAAATTGTGAAAAAGTAATTTGGTGATTTTCCTTTTAGAAAGATTTATGAGCCTCAGTTTCAAAGAAAGGGGAAAAAAGGTGCATCAGTTTCTATTAATAGCAACAAGTGAGTTCTGTGAAACAGGTGAGTTGAATTCTGAGGGTGCCTATGCACTGTGTGAATTACTGTGTTCAGTGTTTGAAGAAGTAGAGGGTCAAATAAACTTTTTGATATGGAAGCCATGTCAGTGCTTATTCATTTATCTTTTTGGAGTGTAATTGCTTTACAGTATTGTGCGTGCTGTGCTCACTCAGTCGTGTCCGACTCTGCAGCCCCATGGACTGTAGCCCACCAGGCTCCTCTGTCCATGGGGATTCTTCAGGCCAGAATATTGGAGTGGATAGTCATGCCCTCCTCCAGGGGATCTTCCCAACCCAGGAATCGAACTGGGGTCTCCTGTATTGCAGGTGGATTCTTTACCAGCTGAGCTACCAGGGAAGCTCAGCCATATGAAATGCATGTATCCTCTCCCACCTGGACCTCTCTCTCATGTCCCTGAGCCCATCTAGGTTCATCACAGAGCACCAAGCAGAGCTCCCGGTGGGCTATACAGCAACTTCCCACTAGCTGTCTATTTCATACCTGGTAGTGTATATATATGGAGAAGGAAATGGCAACCCACTCCAGTATTCTCGCCTGGAGAATCCCAGGGATGGAGGAGCCTAGTGGGCTGCCGTCTATGGCGTCACACAGAGTCGGACACGACTGAAGCGACTTAGCAGCAGCAGCAGCAGCAGTGTATATATGTCAGTCTTAACCTCCCAGTTCATCCCACCCTCCCCTTCCCCATACCCCATGTCTCCATATCCATTCTTATGTCTGCATCTCTATTCCTGCCCTGCAAGTAGGTTCACTTCTCCCATTTTTCTAGATTCCATAGGGTTAAATACATCTATATTTTTATTTTTTAATAGTGACTTTTGGCTTTTTACATTTGGCGCTTTTGCATTTTTGTTTTTTCTAACTTATTAGAAACACTGAATACTATCATTAGAGGAATATTTGTCCTCTGCATCCTATTGTTACTTAAGTAACAAAGTGGGCAGCCAACAGTTTTTTTGAGTTATCATCACACATAAGGCTCTAAGCACACTAAATTCAACTGTAAGAAATGATCATTAAAAAAAAAAAAAAAACTACCATCACTTGGGAACAATTATTATCTAGCTAATAATGTTGAACTCAGAATACAAACCATGGCTAGAAGTGATCAGTATTTACCCTACTCTTCTCCCTGAAGAGGCTGCAAGCTGAGCTCCACACTGTTGACTTAAATAAGCAGCATCATGAGAAATTCCTCATAGCAGCACTCCTACAGGAGTGGGAGGGGACGAGAGGGAGGGGACCCTCCATATGTTTTTTACTTGGCTTTTCCTTCTGTATTTGTTACCCTCAGACTTCCTAAAATTGTGACCAAACATGGCATAATATTGTGATTCGAGATAAGAAACACATAGGAGGTCTTCACCCCATTCCTGACATAGAGTTCTTGTTTTCTTTTCCTAATGGTAGCATAGTTACTTTACAGTGTTATGTTAGTTTCTGCTGTACAATGAAGAGAATCAGCCACATGTATACATATGTCCCCCACTCCGGGACCTCCCTCCCACCCCCAATCCCCATCCCACCCCTCTAGGTCATTACGGATCACTGAGCTGGGCTCCCTGCGCTATAGAGCAGGTTCCCACTTGCTATCCATTTTACACGTGGTAGTGTATATATGTCAGTGCTAATCTCCCATTTTGTATCCATGACATAGAGTTCTTAAAACTCTCAAAATTTCCTAAATGGTGAGAGAGACAAAGGTGTCATTTTTCACTTAAGTTGGTGACTTTTGGAAAGTATATAGGTCCCCTAAGGATGGGAGCTGGTTGCCAGTGGAGCTCACAGTGTGATTAGAGGGTTGGAATTCTCAGTCGCTGATCTCCTGGGAGGGAAGAAGGGCTGGAGATTAAACTCAGTTGTCAATGGCCAATGTTTTAGTCGATCATGCGTATGTAATAAAGTCTCCATAAAACCCCAAAAGGATGGAGTTTGAAGAGGTTTGGGGTCGGTGAACATGTGGAGATGCACTGAGAACAGGGAAGCTCTGAGCCCTTCCCCACACCTTATGCGACACGTCCCCTCCATCTGGCTCATCCTGAGTTACATGTTTTTATATCAAACTGGTGATCTTGTAAGTAAACTGTTTTCCCTTGCATGTAAGCCATGCAAACAAGTTGATGGAGCTAAAAGAGAGGGTCGTGGGGACCTCTGACCTCTAGCTGTTTGGTCAGAAGCACAGGTGACAATCTGGACTCGCCACTGGTTCTGAAGTAGGGGTAGTCCGCCGTGGGATCCAGTGCTATCTCTGAGTAGGTGGTGTCAGGGTAAAGTTTAATTTTAGGGTAGGCTGAGTACCATTTCTTTATATTTATACACTACATCTTCTTCATTCATCTGTCAGTTGACACTTAGGTTGCTTTCAGGTCTTGGTTTTTGTGAATAATACTGCTATGACAAGTGGGTGCAGGCTCCACTTTTTTTCTTTTTTTGCTGTTTTTGTTGTTTTGACTGCAGCTCACAGCAGGCAGGATCTTATTTTCCCCAACCTGGGATGGAACCTGCACCCGCTGCAGTGGAATCTCAGAGTCTTAACCACTGGACCACTAGGGAAGTGTCAAAGATTTTTGTTTTTGTCTTTCCAGCTAGTGTCAGAGAACTGCTTGGTGGCACAGGAAAAAAAAAAAAAAAGGCCCACACATTGGAATTGGGTGGAGAATCACACGTGGTCATCAGAAGAGTCACTCACCAAAGTAGTTGTCCCTTTAGTAACATGACTGCAAGCTGAGCTTTCATGTTTGGCGATTAGAGCACATAGAAAGGCAATATTCATCACCGTTGTTTTATCAGGGAGCAACAGAGAAAAAATACTAATACCGTGAAATCTATTTTTCTACTAAACCTGGAAGGATGTGCAGAAAGCAAAGGACAAGGGGAAAAGTATGAAGTATGCAACGCCAAAATAAATGAGGCTGTTCCTCACCAGCAAGCTGCCACGGCTGTCACAGGCATCCATCCTTTCCATGTGGCAGCAGCAAGAGCCTCTGCTTGTGCCAGAAACATCCTAGCTGTGACACGCACATGCAGATTTCAGCACTCCTGTCAGAGCAAAGCAGAAATATAAAAATTAACCCCAACAGGGATTTGTCACCATCAGGGAGCATGAATATTTCAATTTCTGGATGCATCAGTTACCAGGAAGACACATGGTGTCTTAGAACAAATAAGTTATTCCTGAATAACTCCCTCAGTCAAAAGTGAGAGAGGTAAAAAAAGGTGCCAGTTTTTGGAAAAAAAAAAAAAAAGAAACCTATAAAAAACACTCCTTCATTAGGTTTATAAAATACTCCAATAATGCTGGAGACATTGAAAGTAATGCTGCCCCCTACCCTCTTCCCGCACACTCAGTTTTATTCCCCAGATCAAACCACGGTAAGTTTCCTGTCTTCATGTCTAGAAAAATACATGTATTATTGCAAGTAAACAATCCTTTCATTTACACAAATATTTGTGCATCATGGGTTTTTTTAACTAGCTAATATTTTGGCCAACTTTCCGTTTAAACAGTTAAATCTACCCACTTCCAATCACAATTGCAAAGTAACACAATGTACAAATATTATTAATGGGCTTCCCAAGTGGCTCAGTGGTAAAGAATCTGCCTGCAAATGCAGGAGAGGCAGGAGACGCAGGTTTGATCCCTGGGTCAGGAAGATCCCTTGGGGGAGAAATGGCAACCCACACAGTATTCTTGCCTGGACAACCCCACGGACAGAGAAGCCTGATGGGCTATAGTTCTTGGGGTCACAAAGAGTCAGACATGACTGAACACATGAACATTATTAATATGTCTCTGTTTGGTGAACATTTGTGTTGCTGCTGGATCTGAGCATCAGTGAACATCTTTGCATTTAAGTAAAACTGTAAGATTAATTCCTGTGAGTAGGATTCTGAATAAGGAGAAACCTTGGTATTTTAACATTGCCTTTCAACACGATTTGTGAGTAATTATTCTAGCCAGCATTGGCCATTATAAAACAGTCTAGAGTTTCCGATAAGATAGGGGGAAATAATGTCTTATTGTTACTTAAATTTTCACCTATAGTTATGAGTGAATTTTAACATTTAACCGTATGGCTAGCTATTCACTATCTGTAATTTTTTCCTGTGAAATGTTGCTTCATCTTTACTCATTTTTCTATTGTGAGGACTCTTTACATAGTAAGAAAATATGGCAATTGTCTGGCATAGATTTTATACTTTGCATATATTTTCCATAGTTGTCATCCTTCTTGTGACATTATGAATTTTTTTGCAACATCAAATTTATACTTTTTATGAGGTCTAATTTACAGCTTTCTCAATTTCTAAGTTAGAAATAGTTGTTTATTTTTCTTTCTGAAGTTTTTTTAAAGTGAGATTATTTCTTTTGGTGCTTTAGAATTTCTCTTTTTAGTTTAAATGCTTGTATGTCTGGTATTTGTTTTAGAATAAAGCTCGCAGGAAGGACTTAGCTTTAGTTTATGAAAAGAGCTATCCAAATTCCCCAGTAGAACCTTCTGAATAACCTATCAGATCTTCAACAATTTTAAATATCTTCTTTAGCAATATGTTGATTATGTTTCCCTGGTGGCTCAGATGGTAAAAGCGTCTGCCTACAATGAGGGAGACCCAGGTTCATTTCCTGGGCCAGGAAGATCCTCTGGAGAAGGAAATGGCAACCCACTCCAGGACTCTTGCTGGGAAAATCCCATGGATGGAAGGAGAAACCAGCTAGGCTACAGTCCATGGGGTCGCAAAGAGTTGAACATGACAGCGAATTCACTTTCTTTCACTTTCTGAATTTTAGTTACCGTCTTTTCTTTATGAACTTGTACGAGATTACTTTAGTGTATCTTAATAATACTGTTAAAACCAAAAGAAATGACTTTCTGCTAGTAACTTTTCTTTTTTTTTTTTTTTTAGTAACTTTTCTTTAATAGAATATTCCAAGATATTCTCACATGCTGATTATTTTACATGAATTTTTGGTAATTTAAAATATGCTATTTTCATTGAGATGGAAATGAGTTTGTTGTCTAATTTTGGGGAAAATGCCAATAGAAATTCTGTTTTTCTATCTAAAAATGGCTTTCTCTTAATGTAAGGCTGACTTCATACCCTTTAGTGAAATATTAAAATTCTCTTTATATAATTTCTGAATAACCTTAATTTTGCTTTTTTCTTAGATATCTCTGTTGTTTTGATGGTGATAGTCTCTTCCAAAGTGCTGATAAAGGAAACATGGAGAAGATAAGACTTGTGAACTTGAAAAACTCAGAGTTGAATTAGGAGTTTCCAAATATGTAAAATTGGGAAGACAAACACAAGCACAAAATGATGCAAGAATTCAGAGGAGACAGTGTTCATCTCTGCAAAATAACTTTCCTAATAAAATGCAGCATCCAACCTGGATGTTTAAGAATGATTACAATGACTGGGGTAATCCAAGATTAAAGAACTTTGCAAGTAGCTGGAAGCTGATTGCAAAAACAGGCCAGTGACAGAAGAACGCATTCCTCATGAGACTCTCCTACTGGAATGGCAGGATGGTTGGAAGTAGACATGTGAAATGGGGATTAGAACTGAACTCTCAGGGACATCATCTGGGCTGCAGATGCATAGTAAAAAGTCTTTCATTTCAAGATAAGAAATTGGGAACAGATTAAATATGTCCTCTATGGCAAGAAAATTTAGGTAGCTATGAGGAAGTTTATCTAAAACTAGGAGAGACATGTGGCAGGGAACGCCAAAAGGGGAAGAAAGGTCAGGTTTGTACAGGGAATCTGATGTCCTGGAAACACATTCCATTGGTAGCAAAGTTCCTAACATGGAGACAATTCTCATCAAATATTGAATGAATTAAAGAAAAACTAAATGAAAAAGCAAGAATGTTTTGAGATCAGGTAATTCCAGAAATGCATAATGTGTAATAATTTAATCTCAAGGTTTAAACCACTCATTCTATAAAACCACCAGACTTCTGAGAGGTGTAGTATTTTGCCATTAAGCATGACAACATTAAGGAACCAAAATCTGGAACATAGCTCATTTGAAACACAGCAGTAATTAAGTAAATGAATTAATGTTTCAAAGCACTTGTGATAGTATTTTGCACAGACTATGTGCTATATAACTGATTTGTTCAGTAAGTAAATACTGAATGCCTGGAATGGGCCCTGGATAAAAATAGGACCATAGTCAATGTTTAAATCAGATCTCAGTTCCCTTGTTCTGAACTACTTTCTTCTCTCTGGTTGTCCCCTGTGTTTGTCTCACACCATTGTTCTAAGTTCCAAACATCTCTATTCATCTGCCTTTTTTCCCCAAAATATCTCACAGAAAAGAATATATTTACTACAGTAGTGAGTTCAAGAACAGATGAAGAAGGAGCTTGTGTCATTTGACACAAGAAAGGAAACTCTGTGCAGCTGGACCATTGTGAACTACAAGGAAGATGATGAGCAGAGATAGGCAGGGTTCAACTCAGACCAATTTTAAGGAGTTTGGACTTTGTCTTTTGGAAAAAAAACTATGTTTTTTGCAATAGTTATGTATGGATATGAGAGTTGGACCATAAAGAAAGCTGAGCTCAAAATAATTGATGCTTTTGAATTGTGATATTGGAGAAGACTTTTGAGAGTCCCTTGGACTGCAAGGAGATCAAACCAGTCAAACCTAAAGGAAATCAACCCTGAATAATCATTGGAAGGACTGATGCTGAAGCTGAAACTCCAATACTTTGGCCACTTGATGCAAAGATCTGACTCATTGGAAAAGACCCTGATGCTAGGAAAGTTTGAAGGCAGGAGGAGAAGGGGATGACACAGGATGAGATAGTTGGATGGCATCACCGACTCAATGGACATGAGTTTGAGCAAGCTCCAGGAGCTGGTGATGGACAGGGAAGCCTGGCATGAGGTAGTTCACGGGGTCACAAAAAGTCAGACATGACTGAGTGACTGAACTGAACTGACTGGACTTTGCCTTAAGAACAATGTGAAGTCAGTAAAGGGATTCAGCAAGAGAAGTATGTGTTGGATCCCTTGGACTGCAAGGAGATCCAACCAGTCCATCCTAAAGGAGATCAGTCCTGGGTGTTCATTGGAAGGACTGATGCTGAGGCTGAAACTCCAATACTTTGGCCACCTCATGTGAAGAGTTAACTCATTGGAAAAGACTCTGATGCTGGGAGGGATTGAGGGCAGGAGCAGAAGGGGATGACAGAGGATGAGATGGCTGGATGGTATCACCAATTCGATGGACATGAGTTTGAGTTAACTCCGGGAGTTGGTGATGGACAGGGAGGCCTCAGTTCAGTTCAGTCGCTCAGTCGTGTCTGACTCTTTGCGACCCCATGAATCGCAGCATGCCAGGCCTCCCTGTCCATCACCAACTCCCGGAGTTCACTCAGACTCATGTCCATCGAGTCAGTGATGCCACCCAGCCATCTCATCCTCTGTCGTCCCCTTCTCCTCCTGACCCCAATCCCTCCCAGCATCAGAGTCTTTTCCAATGAGTCAGCTCTTCATGCTGCAATTCATGGGGTCACAAAGAGTTGAACATGACTGAACTGACTGAACTGTATGTGTCTAGACTTTCACTGAAAAATGATTCTTATATGTCACAGTGGAGAACAGAACTAAACGAATCAAGAACAAAAGTGGAGTAGCTTTTTCTATAGTCAAAGTAAGAGAAGATGATGGTTTAAACTGTAGGAGCGTCTGTAAACAGGGAGAAGACCACTAAAAGGAATTGGTTGATGGAGAATTGAGGAGGGGGAACATCAAGGATGATGACTAGGTTTTGTACCATAAGCAACTAGGTACCATTTCCCAAGGCAGTTCTTTGGAGGAAGTTCTTGGAAAAAAGCATGAATTGAGTTAGTTATATGCATTTGGAGTATAAAAAAGTTCAGACAAGAGAACAATCCCTCAACATTTTATCAGGCCCCCTTCACACATCCAATACATCCCTTCTACCCCACCTCTTACTCCAACCAAATCTGCTACAATCACCATTGTATCCCTTTTCATCCTAGCTCCAACCAGATACACAAAGATCAAATTTGATAGCACCTCTCCTAAACCTTGGGCTTTCCTGGTGGCTCAGATAGTAAAGAATCTGCCTACAGTGTGGAAGACATGGGTTTGATCCCTAGGTTGGGAAGATCCCCTAAAGAAGGGAATAGCTACCCACTCCAGTATTCTTGCCTGGAGAATTCTGTGGACTGAAGGAGCCTTGTGGGCTACAGTCCATGGGGTTGCAAAGAGCCAGACATGACTGAGTGACTATCACTTTCACTCCTAGGCCTTAGCCCTGTATCTCTTGGTGGCTGCCTGAGGCTTGTATATGGAACCCCCCAGAATGTGAGGGAGTTAACTCCTGTGATGCCATCCTTGATCAATGGGGATTGAAGTTGATGAATAAATGCTTATTTTTATTTTCCCCTAGGTGGACAGATCTGAGCTGCATTTTATAAGATCTCAGAAGGATCTAGCACCAGTGGCCTCTGCGGAAGTGGTCAACTTGATAAATCAGCCTTCTGCTGGCTTTTTCTCCTTCCCTGTCTTGCTTACTCTATGCATTTCTGCCACTGCCTGGAATAACTTTTAAATAAACTACAAACCTTTGCTTCATTCTGCTTTTGGAGGAACCTAGGATAACATAGGAGAAGGCAACGGCAACCCACTCCAGTACTCTTGCCTGGAGGATCCCATGGATGGAGGAGCCTGGTGGGCTGCAGTCCATGGGGTCGCGGAGGGTCAGACACGACTGAGGTGACTTCACTTTCACTTTTCACTTTCATGCATTGGAGAAGGAAATGGCAACCCACTCCAGTGTTCTTGCCTGGAGATTCCCAGGGACAGCAGAGCCTGGTAGGCTGCTGTCTATGGAGTCCCAGAGTAGGACACAACTGAAGCGACTTAGCCACAGCAGCAGCAGGATAAGATAGGAGTTATCAGTAGGCAAGTGGTAATTCAAGTGCCAAGAGTAGGTATGATCACAGAAAGAGAGAAAGGAAAGGGTGAGCAGGCTTCAAAAATCTAATATTTACTGATTGGATAGAATTGATAAGGAAAAGGAAGAAAAGAATCCAAAGGGGAGGGAGAAACAGTGATAGAGAAACAAGGGGAGAGAGACAAAAACAGATAAAGGGAGCGATGCTAAGGAAGTCACAGAAGGGGATACCAAAGGGAGGGAGTGGTCAGTTTTGTCAAATGCTCCTGAGATCAAGAAAAATAAAGACCAAACTTGTACAGAAGATTTGGCATCATGGAGGCTTTTGGTGCTCATAGCTGGGACCGGTCTTTGTTTTTTTTTTGACAAAACACATGTTTAAAAGAATGCATGTAGCTGAATCAAAGAACTTCTCAGATTGAAACTCTTGGTATTGATAAGCTGCATACGCAAATTAGCAAGGGGGCTTAAACACTCCAGGAAACACATCATGATGGGAGCACTCTATGTGGGAAGCTGATTGTTTTTGACAGCTTTTGGCACCACAGTGCTTGGTTCCAGTTGATGGATACTTGAGAGGCTGGACTGATGAGCTTACTGCTGATTTAGACATTTCCCAGGATACATTCACCAACACCTGTGCCAAATTTATGACAATTTTTAACTTAGTTGTCATCTTCAATCTTGTAAACATATGACGGAGTTCTCATCTGCGAGAGATTAACCTGAAATTGAATCTCCAATTCTATCTTAAGGTGAATCTTGTACACCTTTTGTTATATAAAAAGCATTTTGTGGAAATTTACTTTATATATATAAACTACTCCCCAGTTTATGTAGTTGTCGACACTAAACATTTTCTGTAAGAGCAAAGAGAGAATATTTGCTAGAATTCCTCCATCCATGTGTTTTATAGCAAAGTGACTTAAAATTCTAGATTGGCACCATCACAAAAATGCCAACTTTTCTTCCTAAGAAAATCCTTCTTGTCTATCATCCTTACCTAGTCACTGTAATTTTTCCCTGACTCCTACACACAGCTGGCAGAGAACTTAGTTGAAAGGTTTGTAGAAATGTAGACATATTTTGAAATATAAGATTTCTCAGTGTTCAGAGAGGAAGAGCTCAATATTATATTCTAAGACTCTGGTTATAACTTTTGATGGAATATAATGCTAATAAAGAAAAATAAAGTTTGGAGAAAGAGAAATTATTTTGTGTTTCACAGAAAATTTCAACGATGTTATTCAACTTTTGAATTGATGCTTTAGTCCCTCATGGAAAGATGATCAAGCATCCATAGTCAAAAAAAACCAAAAAAAAACAAAAAAAAGCTTTAACATTCTAACATTTACTGTGTGCCTAGCATGGTTTGGGCTTCCCTTGTGGCTCAACTGCTAAAGAATCCACCTGCAATGTGGAAGACCTGGGTTTGATCCCTGGGTTGGGAAGATCCCCTGGAGAAGGGAAAGGCTACCCACTCCAGTATTCTGGACTGGAGAATTCCATGGACTGTATAGTCCATGGGATCGCGAAGTGTCAGGCATGAATGAGCTACTTTTGACACTTTCACTAGAATGGTTTTAATGCATAACTTGTCCTGAGTCTAGTTTTTTAAAATAATTGCATAAAGTAAGTTCCATTCTATTTCATCAGTAGGGAGACTGAGATATAGAAATTTTAAGTAAATTTCCCATTTGAGCAGAGCTAAAAATTAACAGAACCAAGATCCATATTCTAATAGTCTTGCCTCAAATCCATGCTCTAAACCCTAAGAGTGTTCTCAGTTGCTTCAGTCATGTTTAACTTTTTGCAACTCCATGGACTGTAGCCCACCAGACTCTTCTGTCCATGGGGATTCTCCAGGCAAGAATGCTGGAGCAGGTTGCCATTTCCTTCTCCAAAACCCTAAGTGTTCTCTAAAAATATAATGATGCAAACAGGCCATTTAATTCCTCCTTTATGTATGGAAACTTTCTGGTATTCATATTCTTACATATCCAAAGTAAGCAGTCACAAGTAAGAGAAATTCAGAACTTCAGTACCAGTCTAAGGTATCCATCACTAAACACATGGAACATAGATCCAGTGAGACTATTGCTGCTGCTGCTGCTGCTGCTGCTAAGTTGCTTCAGTCATGTCCGACTCTGCGCGACCCCATAGACGGCAGCCCACCAGGCTCCCCCTTCCCTAGGATTCTCCAGGCAAGAACACTGGAGTGTGTTGCCATTTCCTTCTCCATTGCATGAAAGTGAAAAGTGAAAGTGAAGTTGTTCAGTCATGTCCCGACTCCTAGTGACCTCATGGACTGCAGCCTACCAGGCTCCTCCTTCCATGGGATTTTCCTGGCAAGAATACTGGAGTGGGGTGCCACTGAGACTATTGACTGATGGTTAATTATAGCAGGTATCAAATCTACATGACACCACAATCAATAGACTAGAAAATCAAACTTCACAGCATGAAATGCGCCCTTCTTATGTCATTCTTCATCAGATTTCAAAGCCTTCAGTGAAAGGGAGGCTACGCAGACAAGAATCCAAAAGAAGAGGAGGCGTCACAATCTGAAAGTGGAGTATTTGCTTCTGCCCTTCTAGCACTGCCGTGGAAAACAGTCCTGTCTAAACGCTGACTGCTCTGAGCCACCACCCTGGGGTGCTAGGCAAAGCTTCTTCATTGCATCTCTCTCTACTTCTTGTCATAATGTTACCGTGAGAAGGCAGTTTAAAATGTGTCTGAAATTGAAAAAAAAAGTTTTGAATAATTAAAATTCATCTATACTGAAGTTTGGGACTTTCCAGGTGGTGATAGTGGTAAAGAGCCAGCTTGCCAATGCAGGAGATGCAAGAGACATGAGTTCAATCCCTGGGTCAGGAAGATCCCTTGGAGAAGGTCATGGCAACTCACTCCAGTATTCTTGCCTGGAGAGTCCCATGGATGGAGGAGCCTTGGCAGGCAGCAGTCCGCAGGGTCGCACAGAGTTGGACATGACTGAAGTGACTTAATAGGCAGGCATACGGAAGTTTAAAAAAGGAGGGAAAAGAAACTTTTCATAGTCAAAAAAACTAACATATAATACAAAGAATATTTAACTGAACACAACTAGTGGAGTCTCAGTTCAGGAAAAAAAGCCATAGTGAACATCTCTACCTGTTTTCCTGTACTTTACAAAGTCAGAGATTTCTGAAATAAAATAACATTTCTTCTGTGCCTTCAAAATCTGTTTCTTGGACATATTTTCTTTGATGAATGGTATGATCTTCAAAATGGTTTATGCAAAAAGCATTCATTTTTTAGGTATAGCCATGGCTCCAAATCCCAACTAAACATTTATGCAAACATCTTATTTTAGACAACATTTTGAGCTTCAGTATTCTCGCATGCAAAATAAAAATAACAGCATGCACTTTATAAAGGTAGTAAAGACCACATATGTGAGAGTATTCGCACGATGACTGTCACATAAGAAAGACTTAAAAACAGTGATTACATCTCAAAGTCAATTCTTCACACACCAATTCACTAGATTCAATAAATTGCTTTGTCATTCAAAAGATGTCATTCAATGACCCCCATGCGCCATCAAGACTCTCTGCAGGTGTCTTAGGAATAATTGAAATTGATGGACCTTGGAACATTTAAGCCCCACACCTCCACACTAGACAACAATGAAGAGAATTATCTGCTTACGATGCTCTCCTTGGCCTAAAATGCTGGTTTAGTGATCACAGAGGGACATGGGAAGTTCATTGGCAGGTGGGCAAGGATATTCTTCCTCTTTTGAAAGTTCCAGACAGTGGGATTATTGATTCTTGCATCTAAATATGCTGGGTTCTGGCTGACCTCTTAGAGAGCAGAAGCAGTCTCATGAGGGAACCTTTATAAACACACTTAGCCTGCTCAGGTCATGGTGACAACACTCTTAGGGCACCTGACTTACATGCTTCAGAGCCGGGCTGAAAGCTACTGACTCTGAGCATTCAGGATGCATTCTTTTCAAAATATGTGGGACTTAAACATGTTAAGATGGTTCTTTATTCTTTGGAATACAAGAACAAAATAGTAGTAAGAATCTGGACCATTCTGAAAGTTGTATGACTGCATTAGGTTGAAACTTTGACATAGGGATGATAAGAAATATATTTATTTCATTAAAAAAACTTGTATAAAACAAATTTCTCAATTTTCAACTGGTTTCTGGAGTAGTATAACCCAGAAACTGTATTTTATATTTCCGTCCAAAAAAAGGCAAGTGAAAAGCTTGCCTATAACTATCTCCTATCAGAAAGTTTCCTGTGTGGCTCAATAATCTCCTAGCATGAAAGGAAGGTCAAATCCATTAAACCATCGTCTTAGAAAGATGGTATTGTCAGATACAGAAACTATTTCCTGGGACTTAGTTGCTCTTTGGGAATGTCTGTTTAACATTCTGCATGTGTGTATGTGTGTCTCAAAACATAAGTAGCAGCAGCTTGCATGTGTCACCTTGATGCTCTTAAAATAAAGTGAGAATAGAGTAAGATTAGAGAGAGGAAGAGATGTACTACAGTTTCTGGGCTGAGATATGTGAAATAGCTCACTCTATCCCTTAACCACCTCAGAGAAGAAGGAGATGTGGGGAACACAACAAAGTCAAGATTTTTAGGCTATAGTTTCTAAGAATAATGAGGAGAAAAGAGCAGTCTGAAGGGGGGAAAAGTAGCTATTGAAAAGCTGAATGTCTGATGTTAATGTAGATGCCCTTTGCATGGAATAAGGAAAATTTCCCTAAAAAATATGTATGGCTATTTTCAATTTTTATCTTTTTGAGCTAAAGTTTCCTGGACTAGTAAAATTGTACTAGTGAGAACAGTTCCACAGTACAATTCTCCAATGACATACAGTAAACTATATGTGTGTAGATGGTTTTGGTTCTCAAAACACATCTAAATTTTCTAAGAATCCAGATTCAATTAGGACTAAGGGTGTCCCAGTGGCTCAGATGGTAAAGAATCCGCCTGCAATGCAGGAGACCTAGGTTTGATACCAAGGTCAGGAAGATTCCCTGGAGAAGGAAGTGGCTATCTACTCCAGTGTTCTTACCTTGAGAATTCCATGGGCAGAGAAGCCTGGCAGGCTACAGTCCATGGGTCACAAAGAGCTGAATGCGACTAAGTGACTAACACACACACACACACACACTCAAGGTTTCCAAAGTTGGGTTAATGACAAAGCTTAAAGGAGTTAAATGACTTGTTTAAAGTCAATTAGTTTTAGAGCCAATATTTTCACCCAGGCTGTCATGTTCTTTCTCCTCCATGTTGCCCTCTCTGTAGAAATTCTTGTTATGGTCATGTCACCACAAGGTACAGTGAAAGGTCTAGTCCATAATTGAATTAATTTGTTTTCTTTTTTAATAAATTTCTAGTACAACTACTTTTGTAAAATATTACACTTGAATAGTAGAATACCCTAGTTGGTGGAATCATGATGTACTTATTTATAATAAATATCCCACCCAACTCCAAAAATGAATCTAATGTTTCTCAGGTATGCCTAACACCTTATGGAAAGGGCCTTGTGACTCATTTACATTGGATCACACAGTCTAGTACAACATCTTGTACATGCTAGGATAGATAAGATAAATACTTTTAGCAAATAAAGTACAATGAAGATAACTGTAATAGTTGACTTCTTTAATGAGCTTCAAGGATCTCTTAATTATGATGCTCTGGGCTCTCCAGATGTCTCAATCATAAAGAATCCACTTGCCAATGCAGGAGACATGGTCCAGTCCCTGGGTTGGTTCAATCCCATGGCTGCTCACTCCAGTATTCTTGCCTGGAGAATCCCATAGACAGAGGAACCTGGTGGACTACAGTCCACGGGGCTGCAAAGAGTCAGACATGATGGAATAACCATCAATTATGGTGCTTTATTTCAGGTTTCTGTCCTCCAGACTGCATCTGCCCTCATTTAAATTAATGAACAAAATAGAACATGAAATTCTGGAGGAATGAATTTTACAAAGATTCTTTCACTAGTTGTAGGAAATCACCATGATTGAATTACCAGACAGCAAAAAGTTGGGAAGAAGAAGGAACACTCTGTTTTGGAAAATACGGTTTCTCATTTATGTGGCTTACTTTTTATCATTTCTTTTACGTTAGTTTCACCCTCATTTTCTATAGCTCCTCTTTGAAACTCATATTGTCTTCACAGGAATGAGATTTCATTCTTCAGGATTCTGGGAAAGCAAGCCTCTAAATCCATTTGTATAAATACTGCAAACCTTAATTTCTAATTATTATCACATCTCTTCCCTATTACTTCTCTAATATAATCATTTGTTCTATGTAAATCTGATTTTCCCTCTATTCTCTCACCTTTAAAGTTAATTTGCTTCTTTGGAAAAAAAAGAATAACAAATGATTTCTTGTTTATTTTCTTTCTTCTTAAATCTACTAAGGAACATTCTTGGTAAGTTAAACTTTCATCCTTTCCTTCAAGTACCTCCATAAATGGTCCTAGAAGTCACCTGGATTAGGAGTATGCAGAGTTCCTTCAGGATTTCCTTCCTTCCACAAATCCATCATCATCCTACAAGCCAAGGTCATTTTTACATTTTAAAAATGAATTCCACTTCTGCTTCAGAAGATAAAGTAGACATAATTCTCCCTATTCCTCTTGCTAAGTACAACTAAAAACCTTAGAACTATATGTAAAACAGGAATAAGGAGGTTCTCAAGGTTGGAGAAAAGAAAACTTGGAGCCCAAGGAGTAATATGGTGGTGAATTTCCAGAGTTTTCCTTTTGTCTCACATACCCTAGACTGATTTCCAAAGAAGTCAGAATCCTGGAAACCCTCAAGCAGAGATGAAAAGAAAAACAAATCAAAGACACCAAGAAGAGCCTACTTTCTCCAGCTGAATAACCAGGAGTAGACAGCCTAGAAAGAGAATACTTTTAGACAATAATTGCTCTTCTTCAGCCAAATGCCACAGATTAAAAGAAAGAAAGAAAGAAAAACAACTGAAGGCCAGGGTGGAGGAATTAGATTTCTACCTTCAGCAAACTCTAACAAGGCACCCCTACACCCTGCATAGGAGTGTCACAAAAGCCAAGTTGGGAAGCTATGACATTCTCACCAGGTAATAATAAAATAGACCCACCTTGAGATGGTTCAGAGACTGCATAATGGAGAGTCGGAACTTTCACTACCATTCACTGATAATGTGATAATGAGGGGTTATTGTCAGTGTTAATGAGGTGATACCCTTCCTATGGTTTCAGTGAAGGCCATAAGAGGAGCAGCTCTGCTCCAGCTTCCAGACAGAATGGTACCAGTTGAGGACTGATGTGGGTGAGCATGGAGGCCTGAACTCTTAGCCCCTTCTGAAAAAAAAAAAAAAAAAGAGTCTAAACAGAGCCTCAGGGAATAGTGAGACTATAACAAATGATCTATTAGAATCCCAGAAGAAGCAGAGAAATAAGACAAAGTTTTAAAAAAAAAAGTGCTCAAATTTCCAAAATCTGGCAAAAGACATAAACTCACAGATTTAAGAAGCTGAGTAAATATCAAAAGTAAAACTACAAAGAAATCCACACCAAGACAAGTCCTGGTCAAATTTCTGAAAACTAAATTCAAACCAAAAAGTCTCGAAAGTAACAAGAAGAGAATGATACATTACCCATAGAAGGAAACAACTGGAACAGAAATGCATTTCTCTTTGAAAACCACAGAGGCCAGAGAGAAGGAAGCTGCTTGATATTTTCAAGAGCTGAAAGAAAAAGAACTGCTGACATAGAGTTCTATATCCAGCAAAAATATCTTTCAAACAGAAAGAGGAAATCAAGCAGTCTCAGATGAAGATACTGAAGAATTAGTCACTGGTAGACAAACCATAAAAGAATGCTTAAAGGAAGAACTCTAAAGCAGAAAAGAAATGGTAAAAGAAGGAATCATGAAATAACAGAAAGAACAGAAGAATGGAAAGAGAGAAAGTATGAGTAAATTGACATTCTTTCTCCTCTTGAGTTTTCTCAAGTATATTTCACACCTGGAGAATAAATTATAACATAGTCTAATGCAGTTCTCAATAAATATACAGGAAACATTTAGACAACTCTACTATACAAATTGGGCTTCCCTGGAAGCTCAGCTGGTAAAGAATCTTCTTGCAATGAAGGAGACCCTGGTTGGATTCTTGAGTTGGGAAAATCCCCTGGAGAAGGGACAGGCTACCCACTTCAGTATTCTTGAATTTCCCTGTTGGCTCAGACAGTAAAGAATGTGCCTGCAATGCAGGAGACCTGGGTTCAATCCCTCGGTTGGGAAGATCCCCTGGAGGAGGGCATGGCAACCCACTCTACTATTCTTGCCTAGAAAATACCCATGGATTTAGAGGAACCTGGTAGGCCATAGCCCATGGGATTGCAAAGAGTCAGACATTATTGAGCAACTAAGCACAGCACAGCACTACACAAATTACACACGTTGATAAATGTGATAAAATCACATAGAAATAAATATTCAAAGATAAGCATGCATGTAAAGCTGGGAGAAATCTAAGATTAAAATAAGATAAATTTCCTGTATGTGACATTGTACAGGAAGTTTTGCAAGATGTTATCATTGGCAGAATTGGGTGAAAGATACATGTCATCTTTCCATTATTTATTGCAATGGCTCATGAATCTACAATTATCCCCAAATAAAAGTTTTAGTAACAATGCATTCCTGAAATGGAAATTGATAGGAACAAGCTCCCAGAAACAAAGGCAGATATCTATAGAAATAAAAATAGAAATATTAGACAGAAAACACTGTTTAGCTGTGTATATTAATAGAAACTGGTAGACAATCAATCAACCAATCAATCAGTAAATAAGTCATCTAGAAAAGACAGCTTCTAGATGGCTTCCCTGGTGGCTCAGAGGATAAAGCACCTGCCTGCAATGCAGGAGACCTGGGTTCGATCCCTGGGTTGGGAAGATCCCCTGGAGAAGGAAATGGCAACCCACTCCAGTACTCTTGCCTGAAGAATCCCATGGACAGAGGAGTCTGGTGGGCTACAGTCCATGGGGTCGCAAAGAGTCGGACATGACTGAGTGACTTCACACTCACACACACACAGAAAAGATATCAAGATCTCATAACATGGTCACAATTTGACTCACTTAAAGTCCCTGGTAGGGTTCTGATGTTTGCAAGTTCAGAGTCTTCACTTTAATCAAAGTACACCAAATTTGTCCATCTCTGAAGACTGATTTTATTAATTCAACTCATAAGAGACTAATACTTACATATGCAGCAACACTTGGATGCTCTTTTCTTTGCTGACCCTCATTCCTCAATTCCCCTCCTTTTTTTTTTTTTTGGATATTCCTCATTCAAGGTCCTCCAATTAGAACACTCCACCCAAATAAGCATGCATTTTTTGTAAGGACCATACATTCAACCCTTCTCTGAAGAAAGGAAAATTTTTCCCAGTAATTTAGCTTTGAATCTACCCTTTATAAAACAGCAACCTCTGCATTATTCTTACCAAGAACATTTGTTTCCTTCCTGAGATTGACCTATATTATAAAGTCTACAACACTGTATAAATATCTCCCTCTTTGGCATCCAGTACAAGTTCACTAGGTACTTTATTTTTAATTTTACAGTAAGTGAAAGAGGAGATATAGAAGACTGTATCCTATTATCTGAATCTCTGACATTCCTTGCTCCTTCACTGCTGAGCCTTACCTTGATTTGATCTCTTTCCCTGTCTAAGTACTTCTTTTGCATATTGTTCATAATTGCAATTAATTAGTAGAGATGCAACAATTGTTTCAATCATGTCATGCTTTATTTCATGCTGAACTCTAAGATCCTTGAGGACAGGGACAACATCTGTCTTTCATGTCCATCTGTTCCCAACGCCTATCACAGGCAAATAGTAGGAACTTAACAAGTATTTGTCAAGTGAGGGGATGGATAGAGAGGAAGAAAAGAAGTAACTTAAAGTCTCTGTGCCTAGTGTTTTTATATGTAAAATGGAGATGTTGTGAAGATTAAATGCAATACCATTTATGCATAGAGAAGTTTTCAGGGGTTTTCCGTCTTTTTTCTCTATCTATTCATCCATCATCCAGCTATATATTTAATCTGCATCATAGAACACAAGGGAATATTAAGGTTTAGTAAAAGTTAAAAGTAACTAGACTAGACCTCGCTTATAAAAGAGTCAGCATAATTTGTATAAGACTGTAATAACATCCTTACCATAATAAACTTCTAAAATATAAAAAGAATAAAGAGGAACCAGAGAATTTCCCATGGTACAGAAACAACTGCTGTTAAAATTCAAATAGATTTGTTTCGATCCTTTTTCTATGAATAAAGTTGATTAAAATATCAAATGGCAAGAACATTAAGAAGCAAGCTCGGAAATAAGCCTTCGAGTAGACAGTTAAACTCTCAGTGTTAATGATTAAATTGATCTCACTAAAATATTTAGTAGGTATAATATATTTTAAATAATATTTTCCAATTACAAAATTGACCTCTATTTTTATAAGGTAATTGTAAAAGATGAAAAAAATTTTCCATAATTTCACTGAAAATTTTTTCTGCACTTCTGTTTCAACACTTTTTCAGATATGTATTATAAATAGTTCATTTCCTAAGCATATAGAATATTTAATACTTGTTATACTCTAAGACAAATATGAGGAGGGCATGGCAACCCACTTCAGTATTCTTGCCTGGAGAATCCCATGGACAGAGGAGCCTGGTGGGCTACAGTTCACAGGGCTGCAAAGAGTCAAACAGGACTGAAGTAACTTAGCATGCATACACACATGCACAAGATAAATATAAGGCATAATTACAGACAGTTACCCAACCATTAAAAAATCTCTGTAACCATTTCATATGAAGAATAATCTACTGTTTTAACATGCTATAAGTAAGATAACTTTTTATATTGCTGACTATTTGTTATGCATAATTTTTCAATATTTCAATGTGTGGATCACAATAAACTGTGGAAAATTCTGAATGAGATGGGAATACCAGACCACCTGACCTGCCTCTTGAGAAACCTATATGCAGGTCAGGAAGCAACAGTTAGAACTGGACATGGAACAACAGACTGGTTCCAGATAGGAAAAGGAGTACGTCAAGGCTGTATATTGTCACCCTGCTTATTTAACTTTTGTGGAGAGTATATCATGAGAAACGCTGGGCTGGAAGAAGTACAAGCTGAAATCAAGATTGCTGGAAGAAATATCAATCACCTCAGATATGCAGATGACACCACCCTTATGGCAGAAAGTGAAGAGGAACTAAAAAGCCTCTTGATGACAGTGAAGTAAAGTAAAAAGTCGCTCAGTCATGTCCACTCTTTGAGACCCCGTGGACTGTAGCCTACCAGGCTCCTCCGTCCATGGGATTCTCCAGGCAAGGATAGTGGAGTGGATTGCCATTTCCTTCTCCAGATAAAAGTGAAAGAGGAGAGTGAAAAAGTTGGCTTAAAGCTCAACATGCAGAAAACGAAGATCATGGCATCCGGTCCCATCACTTCATGGGAAATAGATGGGGAAACAGTGGAAACAGTGTCAGACTTTATTTTGGGGGGCTCCAAAATCACTGCAGATGGTGATTGCAGCCATGAAATTAAAAGACGCTTACTCCTTGGAAGGAAAATTATGACCAACCTAGACAGCATATTGGAAAGCAGAGACATTCCATCTAGTCAAGGCTATGGTTTTTCCAGTGGTCATGTATGGATGTGAGAGTTGGACTGTGAAGAAAGCTGAGCACCAAAGAATTGATGCTTTTAAACTGTGGTGATGGAGTAGACTCTTGAGAGTCCCTTGGACTGCAAGGAGATCCAACCAATCCATTCTGAAGGAGATCAGCCCTGGGTGTTCTTTGGATGGAATGATGCTAAATCTGAAACTCCAATACTTTGGCCACCTCATGTGAAGAGTTCATTCATTGGAAAAGACCCTGATGCTGGGAGGGATTGGGGGCAGGAGGAAAAGGGGACAACAGAGGATGAGATGGCTGGATGGCATCACTGACTCGATGGATGTGAGTTTGAGTGAACTCCGGGAGTTGGTGATGGACAGGGAGGCCTGGCGTGCTGCAATTCATGGGGTCGCAAAGAGTCAGGCACGACTGAGCAACTGAACTGAACTGAGGGGTAAATTTTAGTCTCTTTTCTTTATCTATGAATTCTTCCTTGAAAGAGACTCATATTTTAAATGTGAACTATTTTTTCACTTCACTTAATACAAATATATGGTTTTATGAGTTTAAATATTATAGATGTGTATAAAAGTAGAAAATGAAAGTCATTCAGTGTGTCCAACTCTGCAACCTCATGGACTTCAGCACACCAGCCTCCTCTGTCCATGGAATTTTCCAGCCAAGCATACTGATATGGATTGCCATTGCCTTCTCCAAGGGATCTTCCCAACCCAGGGATCAAACTTGGGCCTCCTGCATTGCAGGCAGATTCTTTGCCATCTGAGCCACCAGGGAAGCCCATAAAAGTAGAAAGCTTTCTATAAATATTCTAATCTGGTATGCACCCTTCTAGATTTTACATGCTTTCGATGTTGTTTCGTGCCTGATTCTTACTTAACACTGAAATGCACAGAGGAAGGCAATGACAGAACTTATTGGGAAAGTCTTGGGGGAGGATATTTATCCATCTCTCTATCTGTCTATACTCACATTTTATGCTAATGATACAAGTATGTACTTTCTATCTATGAAAACTAGTGCTCTGATTTTATCTTTATAAACTTTCTCAGGGACTTTCTTAGCAGAAATACTAAGTTGAGTTCGTTTTTCCTCATGGAAAATTATATTTTGAGTTCATGAAGTAGGAAAGAAATTAAGCTATTAAGAGTACTTTCTTTCTTGTTCAAAATATCAATGCGAATAATCACTATTCTAAAACACTTCTTCTCTTCCAAAAAATTCTGTGTAAATTTTTATTAAACAAAGGATGATCTTAAACAAAACATCTCTTCTGTCACTATCTACATTGATGATGTTTTGTGTCTATGTTTGTCTCAATCATTTCCTCTTAGTCATACATGATTAAAAGATTTGTCTATTATTATTATTTCCAAGATATTATATTTTGAGGACTCTTTTTTTACTATAATCTGTGGGATTTTTAACTATGAATTTACTGGATATCCTGTTTCTCTAGTGTGTGATCAGTTTTTTTGTTTGTTTGTCATGAATATTTGAAAATAAAGTATATTTCTTGGGTATGGAGTCAATGTATATTGAAACGCTTTTATATTTACACCTTTTATATTTGTCAACTGCAGCCATTCAATTCAAAATAATATAAATTAAATCTTCCAGTCTGGTTGTGGTTTGGTTGAATCTAAGAAAACATACATCTAAATAGATAATATCAGTGGATATATGCTTTGATGATTATGCCCTGTTTATTGAGAACAAGCATCTTCATGTGACTTAGATTTTTAACTTCCACTTTTCTGAATCATTACTGTGTTTTTAGTATTATATTTGGCAAAGGAACTTAGTTCAAAATCTATCTTCTCAGTTGTTGTTAGAAATTCAGACAATTTTTTAAAGCCCTTTGTAATTTCCTCATTGGTGGAACCAAAATAGTAATAATAGTCTTTAACAGACTGTTGTAAGGAGCAAATTAAAGTCAATAATGTAAAAGTTTTTTAAAGTCGTTTTGTTTTCAAATATGAAATATTATTTTTATTATTGCTTTGTAAGTTTCAGACCTCTGACTAATATGTCTCTTAGACTGTCATTGCTAGGATCAAATAAGCAAAATACAAATTTTGAAAAAAATTTTTTAAATTTATTCTAATGTATGAAGTATTTGCTATGAACCTGGACCAAAACTATGAAGGCCATCTTCTTATAACTTTTCACAAAAACTCACTAATAAATGGATGCTAACTCCTTAGCTTTCTTTAAAAATTATTTTGTTAAACTATTTTATTCACCAGAGCATTACAGAAGAAGAGATGAAATACCATTCTTGAGTTTAGGAATATATTCTGCTATTTTTCACAGCTAGAACACTGAATGTGAATCCTCTTCAAAGTTCATTTTATCCCCTAAATTAACTTTAGTGTGTTTGTTTTAGAACATTATGCTCTTATATGTGAGTCAAGGGGCATATGGTCTCTTTATTGGGAAATAAAGAACAGATGTGTGGTTTAGATAAGTACACATAAACATGTGAAGGTCAATGGCAGGTGACTCAGCGTTTTCACCATGCTGTGGAAGGGATGTGAATAATTTCCTTAGAGGAAATGTAATCCTTGATACAGTGACATTAGAAAACCATTATTTATTTTATTAGATAAGCATTAAAAGATCTAATAAAAAGACAGGTTTCTTCAAGTTGTTGATAATTCTCTGGAAGCCTGGGTGATGAATTTGAGAAAATGTTCTGAAAGCCAATCCAAGTACCGAACACACATGTCAACAAAGACCCACATTCACTAAGAATAGCATTTTTTTAATACACCTTCCCTTTAATTTCTTTGAATATTCATTTCATTTGGCATGAGAAGCCTGTGGGTAACTTGGCTCAGTAGGGTCTTTTACTTTAAATATTAAAACCCTTTATTGGAATCCCTTGAAATCAAAGGAAAAAATGTAACTTTGAATAGAAAAAAAAAAGGAACTTTAAGTTTTTGAAAACTGTTGACATGTCTTTTTGTAATTTTGCATTTCTTTGTTAGAATTTTCCATTTTGGCCAGCTCAGAAGTTTGCTGAAAAACAGAGCAAGTCTTAAATCTGAAAAGCTGCACTGATTTTGCCTTCAGAGTGAGTTACACTTATGTTCTCTCAATGGAGGCCAAAGCTTTTTCTGGCTCCACATTTTTTCCCACAACTTTAGGAAGCTAGTTCAGACTCAAAATCCTTGAACCTAGACTCCAGATACATCTTTCTAATTAGTTTCCCATGTATCAATTTCCAACTACACCAAATAATAACAATAATGCAAAAGTAGCAAGTATGTCCTTAGATTCAACTATTCACTTACCTCTCATTAATGCATGCATTTATTAACTAATTTAATAATTCATCACTTATCATGTATGTGTTAAGAACCCTGCCATGTGTGTGCAGAAATGGAGATAGTATTGCTGAAAAGACCTGTTTGGGGGCCCTGGAGAATCTCAGATTATGGTGCAAAAGAGAGACGTACATAAATTATTACAAAATTATGCAAGAAGGAATGAAATGAATGTTTCCCCAGGGATTAGGAGAGCACCATAGAGGAAACGCAGATTTATATCAACTTTGGTAGGCATTATATTCCAGCACCTGGAACACTAAAAGCTGTGGCATTTGGTGAATATATGACAAACCCATGGACAGATGGAAGGATGCAAAGATGGATGAAAGGGTCAAGAATATCCTTTTAGAAGAAAAAGTCAATTCACTTGTGGACTGAAAACTATAAAGGTATACATGAAAGAGACACTTCCAGGTGGATGGCATGGTACAGAGAAATCAAAGAGATTTGGTATGTTCAGGGCACAGACAGTAGTTTGGTGTGATGGAGAAGAATGTTCAGCAAAATGACAGAGAATGAGATTGAAATGCTAAAAGAAACTAGTCATGAAAGGCTTTTCAAACATCATCAAGAAATGTGGTTTTGGTGAGTAATAAAAAAATACAAAAGATTTTAAGTAAAAATTGACATGATCTGATTTGCCAAGTATGGACAGAGCTACAGAGAAGCAAAGTTTTTGAGAGTTGTAGCCACAGAATGGTGGACATTACTACTCTGGAATTCAGATTGATAAAATACACACTTTCCCCTTTTTTAATTGCTTAGGGATTCCAATAACCTTGAGAGGAAGGATAGCATTGTGGCTTAGAACAATTATACTGGAACCAGACTGCATAGGCTTAAATCCCAGTTCTGCCCCTTACCTGTGACTTTAAACAGGTTGCTGAGACTCTCTGGGCATCAGTTTCTTTGAATGAAAATGAGGATGGCAATATCAGTGCTTGTGTTGGAAAGTTCATTATTATGGGGATTAAACATATTGGTCTCTAATGTGCTTGGAAAAGTGGAAGAAGAGGTTGTAAAACTTGTTACATTTAAACTTTATATCAGTTCAGTTTAGTCGCTCAGTACTGTTCAACCCTTTGCGACCCCATGGACTGCAGCGTGCATGGCTTCCCTGTCCATCACCAACTCCCGAAGTTTGCTCAAACTCACGTCCATCAAGTCGGTGATGTCATCCTACCATCTTATCCTCTGTTGTCCCCTTCTCTGCCTGCTTTCAATCTTTTCCAACATCAGGGTCTTATCCAATGAGTCAGTTCTTCCCATCAGGTGGTCAGAGTATTGGAGCTTCAGCTTCAGTATCAGTCTATCCAATGAATATTCAGGACTGATTTCCTCTAGGATTGACTGGTTTGATCTCCTTGCAGTTTAAGGGACTCTCAAGAGTCCTCTCCAACACCACAGTTCAAAAGCATCAATTGTTTGGTGCTCAGCTTCTTTATGGTCCAACTCTCACATCCATACATGACTACTGGAAAAAACCATAGCTTTGACTAGATAGACCTTTGTTGGCAAAGTAATGTCTCTGCTTCTTAATATGCTGTCTAGGTTGGTCATAGTTTTTCTTCCTAGTATCTTTTAATTTCATAGCTCTAGTTACCATCTGCAGTCATTTTTGAGTCCCCCAAAATAAAGTCTGTTGCTGTTTCCATTGTTTCCACATCTGTTTGCCATGACGTGATGGGCCAGATGCCAGGATCTTCGTTTTTTTTTGAATGTTAAGTTTTAAGCCAGCTCTTTCATTCTCCTCTTTCACTTTCATCAAGAGGCTCTTTAGTTCCTCTTTGCTTTCTGCCATAAGGGTGGTGTCATCTGCATATCTGAGGTTATTGATATCTCTCCTGGCAATCTTGATTCCAGCTTGTGCTTCATCCAGTCCGGCATTTCTCGTGATGTACTCTGCATATAAGTTACATAAGTAGGGTGACAATATACAGTCTTGACGTACACTTTTCCCAATCTGGAACCATTCCTTTGCTCCATGTCTGGTTCTAACAGTTGTTTCCTGAACCGCATACAGATTTCTCAGGAGGCAGGTTAGGTGATCTGGTATTCCCATTTCTTGAATAATTTTCCACAGTTTGTTGTGATCCACACAGTCAAAAGTTTTTGCATAGTCAATAAAGCAGAAGTAAATGTTTTTCTGGAACTCTCTTGCTTTTTCTAAGATCCAGTGGATATTGACAATTTAATCTCTGGTTCTTGTGCTTTTCTAAATTCAGCTTGAACATCTGGAATTTCTTGGTTCACATACTATTGAAGCTTGGCTTGGAGAATTTTGGGCATTACTTTGCTAGTATGTGAGATGAATGCAATTGTACAATCATTTGAACATTTTTTGGCTTTGCCTTTCTTTGGGGTTGGAATGAAAATTGGCCTTTTCCAATCCTGTGGCCACTGCTGAGTTTTCCAAATTTGCTGGCATATTGAGTGCAGACTTTCAAAGCATCATCTTTTAGGATGTGAAATAGCTTAACTGGAATTCCATCACCTACACTAGCTTTGTTCATATTGATGCTTCCTAAGGCCCACTTGACTTCGCATTCTAGGATGTCTGGCTCTAGGTGAGTGATCACACCATCATGATTATCTGGGTCATTCAGATCTTTTTGTATCGTTCTTCTGTATATTCTTGCCACCTCTTCTTAATATCTTCTGCTTCTGTTAGGTCCATACCATTTCTGTCCTTTATTGTGCCCATCTTTGCATGAAGTGTTCCCTTGGTATCTCTAATTTTCTTGAAGAGACCTCTAGTCTTTCCCATTCTATTGTTTTCTGGTATTTCTTTACATCGATCACTGAGGAAGGCTTTCTTTTCTCTCCTTGCTATTCTTTGGAACTCTGCATTCAGGTGGGTATATCTTTACTTTTCTCCTTTGTCTTTTACTTCTCTTCTTTTCTCAGCTATTTGTAAGGCCTCCTGAGACAACCATTTTGCCTTTTTGCATTACTTTTTCTTGGGGATGGTCTTGATCTCTGCGTCCTGTACAATGTCACGAGCCTCTGTCCATAGTTCCTCAGGCACTCTGTCTATCAAATCTAATTCCTTGAATCTATCTGTCACTTCCACTGTATAATCATAACGGATTTGATTTAGGTTATACCTGAATGGTCTAGCGGTTTTCCCCACTTTCTTCAATTTAAGTCTGAATTTGGCAATAAGGAAAGGAGTTCATGATCTGAGCTACAGTCAGCTCCTGGTCTTTTTTTTGCTGACTGTATAGAGCTTCTCCATCTTTGGCTGCAAAGAATATAATCAATATGATTTCAGTGTTGACCATCTGGTGATGTTCATGTGTAGAGTCTTCTCTTGTGTTGTTGGAAGAGAGTGTTTGCTATGACCAGTGCGTTCTCTTGGCAAAACTCTATTAGCCTTTGCCCTGCTTCATTCCGCATTCCAAGGCCAAATTTGCCTGTTACTCCTGGTGGCTCTTGACTTCCTACTTTTGCATTCCAGTCCCCTATGATGAGAAGGACATCTTTCTTGGTGTTAGTTCTAAAAGGTCTTTTAGGTCATCATAGAACCATTCAACTTCAGTTTCTTCGGCATTAGTGGTTGGGGTATAGGCTTGGATTACTGTGATACTGAATAGTTTGCCTTGGAAAAGAAGAAATTGTTCTGTCTTTTTTGAGATTGCATCCAAGTACTGCATTTCAGACTCTTTTGTTGACTATGAGGGCTACTCCATTTCTCCTAAGGGATTCTTGCCCACAGTAGTAGATATAATGGTCATCTGAATTAAATTCGCCCATTCCAATCCATTTTAGATCTCTGATTCCTAAAAAGTCGATGTTCACTTTTGCCATCTCCTGCTTGACCACTTCCAGTTTACCTTGATTCGTGGACCTAATATGCTAGGTTCTTGTGCAATATTGTTCTTTACAGCATCAGACTTTACTTCCATCTCCAGTTACATCCACAACTGGGTGTTGTCTTCATTTTGGCTCCATCACTTCATTCTATCTGGAGTTATTTCTCCACTCCTCTCAAGTAGAGAAAGGGAATTCACCTTTCAGTGTCATATCGTTTTGCATTTTCATACTGTTCATGGGGTTCTCAAAGCAAGAATACTAAAGTGGTTTGCCATTCCCTTCTCTGGTTAACCATGTTTTTTTAGAATTCTCCCTCATGACCCCTCTATTTTTGCTGGCCCTGCATGGAATGGCTCATAGTTTCACTGAGTTAGACAAGGCTGTGATCCATGTGATCAGTTTGGTTAGTTTTCTGTGATTGTGGTTTTCATCTGTTTGCCCTCTGATGACCAAGGATAAGAGGCTTGTGGAAGCTTCCTGTTGGGAGAAATTGACCTTGGATGTTGATTCACAACTATTTTGTCTATATGGACAAGCTAAGTCACTTCACTCATTTCTGACTCTTTGCAACTCTATGGACTGCAGCCCACCAAGCTCCTGTGTCCATGGGATTCTCCAGGCAAGAATATTGGAGTAGGTTGCCAAGCCCTCCTCCAAGGGATCCTCCAGACCCAGGGATAGAACCTACATCTCCTGCAGCTCCTGTATTGCAGGCAGATTCTTTACCACTGAGCCATCAGGAAAACCCATATTCTGCCAGGCTCCTCTGTCCATGGGAGTTCCCAGGCAAGAATACTGGAGTGCATTGCCATTTTTCCAGGTATCTTCCCAAACCAGGGATCAAACCCATGTCTTCTGTATTAATAGGCAAATCTTTTTTTTTTTTTTTTTACCCACTGAGCTACCAGGGAAGTATTTTGTCTGAAGTATGCATATATATTTTGTTTTTCATTTCTGTAAAATTACACATAAGTGCTTTTTATTTTCAGTGAACTGAACGTTTAATCTAATTTTTACCCAAAGATGATTCTAAAATGGATTGTGGAATAAACCAACCAGTTCAGTTCAATTCAGTCACTCAGTGGTGTCCGACTCTTTGTGATCCCATGAATCGCAGCACACCAGGCCTCCCTGTCCATCACCATCTCCTGGAGTTCACTCAAAGTCATGTCCATTGAGTCGGTGATGTCATCCAGTCATCTCATCCTCTGTCGTCCCCTTCTCCTGCCCCCAATCCCTCCCAGCATCAGAGTCTTTTCCAATGAGTCAACTCTTCACATGAGATGGCCAAAGTACTGGAGTTTCAACTTTAGCATCATTCCTTCCAAATAAATCGCAGGGCTGATCTCCTGTAGAATGGACTGTTTGGATCTCCTTGCAGTCCAAGGGACTCTGAAGAGTCTTCTCCAACACCACAGTTCAAAAGCATCAATTCTTCGGCACTCAGCTTTCTTCACAGTCCACCTCTTTCCAACTGGAAAAACTATAGCCTTGACTAGATGGACCTTTGTTGGCAAAATAATGTCTCTGCTTTTGAATATGCTATCTAGGTTGGTCATAACTTTCCTTCCAAGGAGTAAGCGTCTTTTAATTTCATGGCTGCAGTCACCATCTGCAGTGATTTTGGAGCCCCAAAAAGTAAAGTCTGACACTGTTGACACTGTTTCCCCATCTATTTCCCATGAAGTGATGGGACCAGTAGGACAAATATTTAGATGCTCAAGATCATATTAAATATATCCTTCCACACTGAGCATGTAGACGATCCAGAGAGAATTTGTGAGAATGAACTTAAGGAAAGTGTATTTGGTATGCAGTGAGCACTCACCACCTGGCTGGCTTCTCATTCTCCCATTCTCTCTCCTTGAGCACCTTGAGCTTTTCTCTGCAGAGGCCTGTTCCCCAGCATACCTCCACAGGATCCTTTCTTATGTGTAGTCCCTGTCGTGACCTTCAGGAGTAGTCATAATTCCTTTGCTCTGATACATTTTTTTTGAGCTCTATGTAAAACCCCTTTTCTCTCTTCTGGTGCTGGAGGTCCTGGCCAGCCTCTCTTTTGCAATTCTCAGTGTTAGTCATTCATTCATTTCCTACTCTTTACAACTCCATGAACTGTAGCCTACTACCTCTTCTATCCATGGAATTCTCCAGGCAAGAATACTAGAGTGGGTTGCCATTCATTTCTCCAAGGGATCTTCCCAACCCTGGGATCCAACCCAAGTCTCCTAGCATCACAGGCAGACTCTTTACCATCTGAACCACCAGGGAATTATAACTCTTAGGAAGAATTCATACTCAAGGAGTGAAATCCCTCAACTGCCTGGAACACAGCGGAAGCTCTCAGATTCGTCCTGAGGAAGTCGAGGTGAAGAAGGTCGCTCACTCTGTGTCTCCTCCTGCTCTTTGTCTGCATATAGGAAATTGCCAGTAAAATATCTCCAGCAATAGGGAAGGCTCCCATCTCTAAGTCAGAAATTTGGTTTGAACCTAGACCTGACACATACTTAGCATGGAAACAGCTTATGAGAGCAAGCACCTCTCATCCTGCTACATCCTCTTGCTCCGCACTTTCCAAGCACAGGGCTGTTGGACCAGAAGTTAGGTTGGGGAAGAAAATCAAAGCAGCTGATAATCCATGTCCCTGAACCCACTCCAACAGAAGTTGGAAGCATTAATTTCCATAGAGGAGACTGGACATTTTAAGTATAGAAATGGAACAACTGCATGACTTAATGTGATTTTAATCTTTGGTATGTGTTCTACAGAGTCCTATAACTGCCCTTTTCATGCCTCGTGTGTGTGTGTGTGCTCAGTAGCTCAGCATGTCCAACTCTTGCCACCCCATGGACTGTAGCCAGCAAGGCTCTTCTCTTCAGGGATTTCCCAGGCAAGAACACTGGAGTGGGTTACCATTTCTTATTCCAGGGTGTCTTTCTGACCCAGGGATCAAGCCTAGGCAGGGGGAAACCTAGGTCACTGATCATCAAGAGACCAGTGAGAAAAGGAAGTAAATGAGGTCTGTGAAATGCACGCTACAAATTGTACTTGTTCTAAGTACCAGTTATAATTTTTTAGTTCTGCCTTCTGTTTTATCCATTTGCACATTTTACTCCAGATGAACCAACTTACTCTATCCGCCACTCAGTAATTTTATTTCCACACCTTTTCTCATGCCTTCTCTTCCAGCTGACATGAAAGCACTCATCACATTCAGGGCCTCTAACAAACACCCCATTATTCTTATGATGCCAACAAATCCTTTGATCAGAAGTTCTCAAGCTGCTCTCTTGGATGAATTTCAGAGTCTTTGAATCCCTGAAGTTGTATCCCAATATTTGGGTGAATGTGTGCATATACATTTTTCTTCTGATGTCAGAATTTATAGCTTATACCAGATTCTTAAAAGAGGACTAGGAGGAAAACGTAAAGAAACATCTGTCTTTATTCCTTTTCTCCTATGGCTGAAATAAATTCAAAATATGCATGTCCAGGTCTGTACAAAATTTTAAATGAGATGAAGTTTCCTTTTCTGAACTTACTATCCCTAAGGGCTCTTTGGTCTTTCCTTCTACCTTTTGACTCGCTAGTAATAGGCAATATTAGTATCAGGCAAATGTACTTTAAGGTATTCATGGACCTTACCCCAGAAAATCTCACTGAAGCACTTTGTTCTCATAAATCCACTTCAAGATGTAGTAAACTTGGGTAAAAACTTTATTGGTTGTTAGTGAAGATTTCTTAACCCCTTAAGGTACATTGTGTAGACTACACCTAAGGCAACATATATATTGTTTTCAGGTGTTAGTATAAATATACACATACAGCTAGTTTTTAATGTGTGCATGTTGATTTCTTCAAGTAATACATGGTGTTTATTACAGAAAGTGTTAGTCACTCAGTTGTGTCCAACTCACTGTGACGCCCCTGGACTGTAGCCAGCTAGGCTCCTCTGTCCATGGAGTTTTCCGGGCAAGAATATTGGAGTGGGTTGCCATTCCCTTCTCCAGGGGATCTTCTCAACTCAGAGATCAAACCCAGGTCTCCCACACTGCAGGAAGTTTCTTCACAGAGGAACTGAATCAATGTTTGACTCTGACTATGTTGGTTGGTTTCTAGAAATTGAACCTAATGAGTGCCCGTGGTTGTCTGATTTTCACTGATGATATGCCTGTTCATTTCTCTCTCTCTAGGCACTTCTTTGAGTTGTTATTCCAAAACTTTCATTCATTTGCTTCTTCTTTTAGCCCTTCTCTATGACTTTAATCATTTTTTCAGAGTTGGAGCAGTTATCCTTGGTGGCATTTGATTGTGAGTTAAAGTTATCACAATTCCCAAGGTACTTCAAGATCCAATTTCTATTTTCCCCCACAGAAAGTTAAAGGAGGTAATTTTCCCCTCATTTAGCATCTAAGTATATTAGCTTCCATTCATAATTTTAAATAAACACCAGTAAATATCTATTAATAAAGGGGAGAGTGTCTGGAGGAAAGAGAGTTGAAAATGGAAGTGATTATTTATAGATTTCCAGATGTTTTTTCTGACTTTCTATGTCCTACACATGAGTGTAAAATTTATCCTGCTGAGAGAATTCACTTTCCAGAAACATACTTCCTCCTCTCCTGGAGAAAACTGTCTCTTCTGCTCCACTGAAGATTCCTTTCAAATCCACAAGTAAACCTTTCACACAGACAAGGTTTGGAGAAAATGAACAAATAAAAGAAACTTAAGGTGAAAGTAGAGAAAAAAGTTCTCTTTGAAGTATAATCAAATTTTGAGCCTGCATTTTAACTAACAGAAACTGTCCTTTGATCTGTTAGATCAATGTTTTATAAAAGATAACTTGGGTAAGTGCAGTAATTGGTGTCTTATCACTAGTCAGGTGATAGAATTGACAGGATTGGTTTGGGGGACTCAAGACTGAGCAAACAAAAATGGTAAAAATAAGGTTTTCAAGGTGACTTAACGTTGCATAGCACTTTGTAAGAAGTACCTCTACTGAGGGGTGTGACTGTGTGGGACCCACTGAGCTAGTTTGGCTCAGTGTTTATTCCTGACCCCCTGCCTTCTTGGTAGGTGTACACATTTTCACCTGGCTTTTGGGAATAGCACGCACCAGTGCTTAGTCACTCAGTCATGTCCTACTCTTGTGGCCCATGGACCGTTGTCAGTCAGGCTCCTTTATCCATGTTTTCCAAGCAAGAATACTCCTGAGCCAGGGACTGAACTCGGGTCTTCTGCATTGCAGGCAGATTCTTTACCATCTAAGCTACCAGGGACCCTGACTGAAGCACAAACCCTGGCTCCTCCCTGCTTGGTCTCTAGGATGACATACTTTTTAATACTTTCTGGATGCTTGAAATCTGGGCTGTATTTCTTACTGTTCAAGTGGTATTTTTGTACTGGGTTGGCCAAAAAATTCATTCAGATATTACTGTAACAGTTTATGGAAACACTCCAATGAACATTTTGGCCAACCCAATATATGGGCTCAAGCAGTAAAGAACCTGCCTGCCAATGCAGGAGACATAAGAGATACAGCTTTGGTCTCTGAGTCAAGAAGATTCCCTGGAGGAGGAAATGGCAACCCATTCCAGTATTCTTGCTTGGAGAATCCCATGGACAGAGGAGCCTGGGAGTCAGATGCAACTGAAGCAACTTAGTATGCAGCATGGAATATATGGTGTGGTTAAAATTCAAGGTTGTTCTTTCTCCCATCTAGTTGTTCAACCATATCTGTTAAAAAAGAGAGGTTTCCCCTTTTTTCTCCAAAAAGAATACATATTTTAAAGAATTAATGTTTCCCTGAAATATCTCTTGTAAGAGACAACCACACCACGATGGTTTATGTTTGTCATACACATTTTATAAGATTCCATTTATATATTTGTTTACATAATGGATGTATTTATATCATGCATACACAGACACACAAAAATGCAAGAAAATATAACCAGGTGGTTAAATTTATGGACTCTAGGGACAAATCGCTGACATTCAAATCTCATCTGTAAATTTTTAAGTAGCTTATCTCAGCTTCTCTTTTCCTGTCATTGAGAAAATACTTCATATGGTTACTTTTAGTATCAGTCTGGAAAACCACCACCAAAATGCTTAATACATAGTAGGCAATGTGTTCACATCAGTCATGATTATACTATAAAATGTTCCTTAACTGCTTTGTCCCTTATCAGTAATTCATAGATCCCTTGCTCAGACTGTAAAGAATCTGCCTGCAATAGAGGAGACCTAGGTTCGACTCCTGGATCAGGAAGATCCCCTGGAGAAGGAAGTGGTAACCCAGTTCAGTATTCCTGCCTGAAGAATCCCATGGACAGAGGAGCCTGGTGGGCTACAGCCCATGGGGTTGCAAAGAGTAGCACACGACTGAGCAACTGACACTTTCACAGTTTCCCATAATGTTATAGAGATGACTTCTCTTTAACATCTATTCTGTTCTATTCTACTCCATCCTATTCCATTCTGTTTAGCAAGCCTATTCCATATTCTGTTGAGTTTCCAGTCCTAGAATTTAGATTTGGTGTTAGGGCCAATACCATATGTTGTAATACTAGGAAAGTCATATTTATCCATGCATTCATGTAACTAATAATTACTGTGCACTTACCTTCTGTTTAGATTTTCCTTTGCACTGATGAGCAAAGAAAAAAGTAATTTTAAGGTTCGTGATTGTTTTTGTTGATTTTTCCATTGAACATTTTAAAACAATTTATAATTATACACAGTAGAAATTATATTGAAAGTATAGATCACTTTGAAGGCATAGTGCTAGTGCTGTTGCTCAGTCAAGTCCAAATCTTTGCAGGCCCGTGGTCTGTAGCCCACCAGGCTCCTCTGCCCATGGAATTTTCCAGGCAATAATACTGAAATGGGTTGCCATTTCCTCCTCCAAGGGATCATCCTGACGCAAGGCTCGGACTCAGGTCTCTTGTGTCTCCTGCTCAGGCAGGTGGAGTCTTTACTACTAGCACTACCTGGGGATAGTGACATCTTTACACTACTATCCAGGAATGTTCTTTCTGTTTTCATCTCTACTTTCAGATATGTTTCCATGAAGTTATCCACTGTGAGTTTTTAATTCTTTTTACTCTTCTCCACATTGCTAGTTATGTAATTTTTCCTTATCATAATGTTTTCTATTTCTGTTTAAGTCTTGTTTCTGCTTTGCTCACACTTGTCAGTGATCCCTCTATTTTCAAGGAGGTAGTGACATTTTTTACAACACATGTTTTTTAAAGTTTAGGCAACCAAACATATTACTCCTTTCCTTTGAAATTATTTTCATCATTTTTCTTTTTAGTGATTACTTTCCCAGTCAAGGATTGGATAAATATTCATTAATATTTTCTTCAGTTATGAAAATAAAATTTAAAAGTTTATTATTAAAAATATATACCAGGACCCAGTTCCTAAATATTTCAACTACATGCTGTTAAAAAGAAACATCTAAAACAGAATGTTTCAGAAGTTTAAAAATAAAATGAATAACAAAGATATATATTTTTAAAGTTAGTGGTAATAATAACAAAGTAGAATTTGATGCAAAATTAAATATCTTAAATAGGAAAAAAATAATAATGTTGTATCAGTAAAGGCTTATAGGGCACAATAATAGTAAAATTAATGTAAACATGGATGCAACAAATACATTTCATTAAGATATGTAGGAGAAACTATAACAATTATAAAAGAAATAGGTAAAAACACAGTATGGGCAAATGATTTCAAAATAGCATTTTCAATGTATGAGAAATCATGGGAAAATTATAAATTATTTATCTAAAAATCTTTTTTTAAACCATGAAAGAATCATAAGAAAATCTAAAAAGTACAATTTTTTTCAGGCTACATTCTAACTACAGTACAAAAATACCTAGAAAGAATAGCAAATGTTTAAATTGAAAAGAAATCGACTGAAGATTCCAAACCTTCCTAAAAACTAGTGGGTCAAAGAGGAAATTCAAATGATAATTATATAGTATTTTGAAAATGAGAATATTTTACTTACTGGAAACGCAAAAGGTACAGGCAAACTCACAGAGTTAAATTCTTACAATTAAAAACTTCATATTCTAAAGGAAGAAAAAGGGAGTAACTGCAAAAGACTTCGTAATGAATTAGGCAATTTTCAAAATGCCTGCCATGCCCATAGCCTCTTGGGAGGTGAACCACCTGCTCACAAGCCCTTCTGCCACACAGTGATGCCCTGTATCCTTTCTCCAGACATTTAGCCAATGGGATCAGGGGTCAACTTATGATCCAGAATTGCTTATTCTTAGTCTGGACAGTGACCAGTAGTAATCTACTGTGAAAAGATGAGCAGGATAATGAAATGAAACTTCAGGTACGTGAACTGCTCAAGACACAATACACCTCTGCCATGATACCTCTTGGTAGATATGTTCTCCCAATGGCCAAGAGACAAGTTGATGACCTTGTGTGTTGGGATATAGGTACAGAGAGATTGGATACAAAGTTTCTCCTAGTGCTGAATGGTTCAGAAAAGCTGATTTGAGAAATTATAGAGTAGCTGTTTGCTTTTCACCTCTGTGTTTCTCCTAATCGGCATTTCCAACAATTAACAGCAGACTATGAGGGCCCTATCTTAACTGTGACCATTCATGTTTTTCTTATTGAGAAAGCAAAATACATGTTATATTATTTAAGAATATCAATCCATACTTCTTAAGGATATAATATCAATGCTTGATCTTCTGGAGCATGAAAGGAAAAAGACCTCACATACAGTCTTCCTTTAATTTAAGGTGCTATTTTTAATCTCTGCTTTTAACTCTAGACTTACTTGGTAGCCATGCACACACTTGATATTAAAAGCAAAACTCCAAGGAAGGACTTTGGCTTGGGTCACATAACTAGTTGTTAACAACTGCTAAACCAGAGAGTCACTCATTAAAAAAAAAAAAAAAAAAATCCCTGATCATTTGGAACAGTTGTCCAGGGATGGAAAAATAAAAAGAAAGCAATTCTCGAAAGGGAAGGATGGGATTGGTAAAGACAGGGCCCTTGGAAAACTCAGAGTGAATACCAAGTGCCAAATAACAATACCTACTGAGAATGAAATATAAGAAATTGCTATGCAAGTAACGAAGTGATGTATAAAATCCCAACCGTTATTTTTTCCAATATGATATTCTTGGAAATCTAAATTTTCACACACACACACACACACAAATTAGCTCTGAAAAAGATTTCAGAGGAGGAAAGAAGACTGATTTTTCCTGCGGGGCGGGGAGGGAATGAAGCTGCTTTTCTCCAAATCCTTGTGACTTAAGAGCAAATTGCCAGCTACTAAAAGTTTGAAAATGAAGATCCCCCAGGAGTCTACTCTGCTGGCCCAACAGGAAGATGATGGCTCAGTGACTCTCCTCCTAGCTGAATACACACCACTGTCTACTTTGAGTCCTCTCGAAAGTCTCAGAATGACATGCACATAAGCCAGTGACAACAGTGCTTACTGAGGAAATACTTGTGTGTATGAACTGCAATTCTTTGTAATTAAATGTCTTCAAAAAATCATTTCCTAAGAGTTCTAAGAAGAGTTTGGGTCATTACCCTCCCATTTCCATGCAGCAATATTCCCACAGGTGCTATGACAGAGGAAATATGCCAGTAAAAGTCATTTTCTAAACAATGCCCTGAAGGACACTGAGGCAAGGGCATACTTAACAAAAGTGTGTCATGCCTTATAATGTGAAGCTGAAATTTTGTCCTATATTTTCAAGATGGTTTCATAGAAAAAGAACTCTAGCCTTACCAAATGCTGATGAGCACGCTGAAATGTCCTTGCCCTTCTCCAATAAGAAAGAGAAACTCCAACCTGATGCAACAGTTAAATATGAAAACAGATTGCTTTAGAATCGAGTTTTCATCTTAGTTTACCTGGTAATGAAAACTGGTAAGCATAGGTTTCACAACTTGTATGTAATTAAGCTTTTCATGTAAATGGTAGACTCATATTACATATCTAGCAAATATGCTTCTTTAATTAATTTAAAATTAATTTAATTAATTTAATTAATTTTAATGAATTTATTGCTTTAAAATTTTGTGTTAGTTTCTGCTGAACAACAAAGTGAATTAGCCTTTGTGTTTATATGTATATATATACATATATCCCCTCTTTTTTTTGGATTTCCTTCCCATTTAGGTCACTACAGATCACTGAGCAGAGTTCCCTGTGCTATATAGCAGGTACTCATTAGTTATTTATTTTATACATAGTAGTGCTTCCCAGGTGGTGATAGTGGTAAAGAACCTGCCTGCCAATGCAGGAGACATCAGAGAAGCGGGTTCAATCCCTGGGTCAGGAAGATCCCCCAGAAGAGGGCATGGCAACCCACTCCAGTATTCCTGCCTGGAGAATCCCATGGACAAAGAAGCCTGGCAGGCTACAGTCCATGGGGCCGCGAAGAGTCAGACATTACTGAAGTGACTTAGCATGCACACAGTGTATATATGTTAATCCCAATCCCCAACTCATCCCATGGCTCCTTCTCCCCTTGGTAGCCATGTTTGTTCTCTACATTTGTGACACTATTTCTGCTTTGCAAATAAGTTCATCTCTACCATTTTTCTAGATTCCACATAAAGATACTGCTGTTTAATTCTTCTGTTTTGCCTTTTTTCCTTTGGAAACAAATTAGTTTCCAATTACCAGATCCATATTTAAGTAAATACAATTAATCTATATACAGTTTGCATGACAGTTATGAGAAACTTGAATGCTAAGGCTGGTTGACTGAAAATCTCTATTTCAGTTGTGTTGGAAGTATTATATTTTATTTTGAATGATTGAGGAAGGCATGGCAACCCACTCCAGTATTCTTACCTGGACAACCCCATGGACAGAGGAGCCTGGCAGGTTATGGTCCATAAGTTGCAAAGAGTTAGACATGACTGAAACGACTGAGCATATTTTGAATAATTAATAAGATTTTTACTGTAAAGAAAGGAAAAGGGGTATTTCAGGATAGGAAACTCCATACAAAAGCCCAGAACTATGACAGGGTAGGTTGAACTCAAGGATATAAATAAGGATGGTAACAGCACAGTCCCCTCTGATGGAAAGAGGCCCAGGAATCAGTCACCAAGTTTAATGACCAGCACCAGCCCCAGGGTGCTCTGGGAGAAATGGATATACATTTATACCACAGCAGAGTGATTTGTAAATCTTAGTGCAAACTGTGGCAGCTGAAGAATTAACATAATTTAAGCCAAGCTGTTGTGCTTGCCTGCGATAATCAGAAAATTCAAGACCTATCCTTACATTCAAATCAGGTAACTTCCTCTTGACTATTAATAAACGTGCACCAATCTCAATGCTCACAAAACTGCATTATCAATATTGAGATAAGGAAACTTCTGAATTTCTAACCTAAAGTGCCTACAGTTGAACCTTTGGAGATTAGACTTCAAACTTTCCTGTGTTTTCCCCCCCTTCTTTAGTTATCACTAGGGAACAGGAATGTGTGCAGCGTTAAAGGCACTGTCTGTGACTGCATCCCATTAGTCATTTTAGCACCTGCCTCATCCGATGTCAACACAGAATTCTGCTCTTCTTCCTCGTTCTCCTTCATCTGGTCCAGAATTTCAGCCAACAATCAAGAACACACCACAGTTCTTGGCAACCCCAAGGCCCAGATGCTGAACAATTTTTAACAGTGAACTCATTACTAATGGTATTCTCCTACCAACACTTTGGAAGCAATCTGTGACCATGAAATCTGCTCACAGGATACTTACTGCCTTACTAAATCCACATAGATGCAGAAGTAGCCGTGTGCAGGAGGACTTGTGATCACCCTGACTATTATATATACATAGCGAATTCTGATTCAGTGCTTTTATTGCCAACAGGTGATTATTTCTCAAGTATTTGTGCCAGGAGCACTCATATTATAAGCAATGCTTTGCTTCTTGGGAGAAATAAATAATTTGCTCCAGAGCTAAACCTTCTTCAGAACAGCAAGTAAAAAGCAATAATGTTTTTGAGATATATTTCCTTATTTGTTTATCCTTCTCACTGGGTTTACGATGCTACCTTAAGCAAGTGAATTAAGATGTTTTATACTTCCATAATACCTTCATTTAAAAGACTTTAAATCAGAAACATGTTCTGTTCTGACAAACTACAGAGGGAAAGTTGTACGAGTAAATGATTACCACCTCTGACAGGCAGACTGAGGTAAAGGGAGAATTTAATTAGTGCTACACACATTGAATTGGAGGACTCTTCATAATTGCTGAAATTAAGACATTTTACCCCTCTGGCTACCCACTCCTGTATTCTTGCCTAGAGAATTCCATGGGCAAGAGGAGCCTGGCAGGCTACGTCCATGGGATCTCAGAGTCGGACACAACTGAGCAACTAACACTTTCACTTTGGGGGCTTTCCTGGTGGCTCAGACAGTAAATAATCCACCTGCAATGCAGGAGACCTGGGTTCGATCCCTGGATCAGGAAGATTCCCTGGAGAAGGGAATGGCAACCCACTTCAATATTCTTGCCTGCAAAATCCCATGGACAGAGGAGCCTGAGGGGTTACAGTCCATAGGGTTGCAAAGAGTCCAACATGACTGAGCAACTAATGCTTTGACTTTTACTCCTCTCAGCCAAGACGACAAATACCTTCAAAACTGCTGATAAACTCAGAACATGTTTCTCTTTGGTGTCTGCATGCAGCCTCAGAACTCTCCAGGGCACCTGAGCGGCCTCAATCAGCCCCTGGAGCTGACTTGCCAATTGAAACCTACTTGTTATCCTTGTCTTGCAGTGAGAGTGCCCAGAAGGAGTCTCAGCTCTCTCCCTTCCTCACTTGGTTATGGCTGACCACTATATATATATAAACCACTATATTTATATATATGAAATATATATATGAACATTAGGGACAAGGGTATATATATAAACCCTTGTCCCTAATGTTCATATTTTAATTGCCCTGAGGGATCCAAAAGCAACTGAATCGGGGGAACTATCAGATATAACCTGTATGAAAGTGAAAGTGTTAGTCACTTAATCGTGTCAGTCTCTTTGTGACCCCATGAACTGTAGTCTGCCAAGCTCCTCTGCCCAAGGAATTCTCCAGTCAATAATACTTTAGTGGGTAGCTATTCCCTTGTTCAGGGGATCTTCCCCACTCAGGAATCAAACCGGGTCTCCAGCACTGCAGGCAGATTCTTTACCATCTGAGCCACCAAGGAAGCGCTGTAGGATTTACTCCAAATGCCTCCATGATCAAGATCAAAACAGAACCAAGAACTTTTTTCTTCTGTTGCAATTTAAAACACTAAATGGTTTAAATAGTGGCTCTTGGGAGACTGTTTCTAGTTACTCCATTTTTTTAAAACAATTGTTGATGTTCCAGGAATGAAAGGGCAGGCCCTTAGATGAGTTCTATGAATACCAGACCATGAATACGATAAATCCCCTTAGTCACACACCTCATCAGATTAACTTCGGCCTGCCTCGTCCATACTGATCTCAATTTAGCATAATCAATATTTTTAATGATGAGTCTGTGGGTGAATAACTCTGTAGAGTTATTACTATAAAATCTTGAGCTATAGTATTATGTCTAAGGCATAATCTCCAGGATCAGACTACCCAGATCTGAGTTCTGCCCAACAGCTGTGGTGGCGTGGTGGTAAAGAATATGCCTACCAATTCAGGAGACTCAGGAAATGCAGATTCCATTCCTGGATCGGGAAGATTCCCCTGGGGGAGGAAATGACAACCCACTCCAGTATTCTTGCCTGGAAAAGTCCACAGATAGAGAAGCTTGGCAGGCTATAGTCCACGGGGTCACAAAAGAGTTGGACACGAATAAGCAATTGAGCACAAAGCATAATACCTTGGACAAGGTATCTAATCTGTCTGTGTTAGATGAAAATATACTAGTATACATCTTGTTGGGTTGTTCTGAGAATTTACTGAATTAATATGTATAAAGAGCTTCAAAGAGCCTGACACACAGTAAGCACTACAGAAGTGCTAAATATTATTATTATGCATGTATATGATGCCTACTTAATTCCAGATATTTCAGTAGGAAACTGATCATAAGGAACAATTGATCAGCCTCAATGAGAATGTGAAAATTGATCAAAATAAATGGGGCCACATTTCTAAAAAAAAATCTATTTGTGATAATGAATTACCTGTATTTGCAAAAATTCCATGTCTATGTTTATATTTGATGAGTATAGAATTTGACAAGTGAGAATTAAAACAGTTAAATTCTTTCGAGCATTTATCTTCACAGGAATTATTTTTTGTAAACAATTCTAATTTTTAAATTGGGCTATAGAAAAGTTGATATTTTTCTTCTTTTTTATAATGCATCAAGTTTTTGTATTTATACAAATAATTGTATATTTGCATCAGCTTGGTGTATGTCACAATAATCATTATTTTTTCAATAGAATAAGTATTCATCATATTTTTGAAACTAAATTGTTTACAGCTTAAAAATTTTATTTAACTGAGTAGTTTTTTTAAGAAATTACCATCTAAATTTCTGATTTATATAGCCTAGCCTCTTGAGAAGGTCATAAAAAGGAAGTCATATAAAAAAGAGCAACATTAAATTAGGTAGTGAAGTAATGCTACCTTTTTGAAATATACATAATCCACAACTGAAAGAGGATTTAATTGTACAATACCTGAATTAAAGTAATATATACCATCCACTCAGCATTTAAGAAAACTGGTTCACTTCACAACTAGTTATAAATCTCTAAGGGTATTAGTGACCTTATTTGATTTTCAAAATAGCCCTTGACCTAAATCCACTTTTTTAAACTACACAGTTTGAAAATGGGACATTGAGAACCAAAAGAGTCAGCATTATAACTATTTTCTAAAAGAAACATTAACGCCCCCCAAATTGATTTGACTTTTTCTCCCATGTGCCAATTCTTCAAAATTTAAGATATTGATTTAAAGAAAAATGCACAACATAAGAGTTATGAGTTTAAGTTTTATTCATGGACTTACTTAAGACTGTAGCCTGGGAGACAGCCACTCAGTGGCTCAGGAGAAGCCAGTTTATATATGACTTTTTTTGGCTAGGAAATACATTCAGTCAATCATATATTGTGGTGAAAGATTGCTGTTAATTACAAAGAACAGTGATCTCAAGTTAATGATGTTAGTGCTTTTCTATATACAGGGAGAAGCAAAAATCTCATGTCACTGAAATTCTTCTTGTGATGTGGATCTAACTGTTTTGGCTGTTTATCCAAAGTACCTCATTCTGTTTTTCATCCTTAATTCCTCTCAGGATGCACTGTTGGTGGGCAAACTCACCAGTTTATGACTTAACCAGAAGTGCTCTGTTCTTCATTCCCAGTCCTTTATTTAATACCACACTTCCCAGTTAAAATGAACTCCTTTGGTTTGTAAAATGCAATGTCAAACTTAAATTATACAAGCATTGTCTATTTAAACCGTTTGAAACACACAGATATTTCCCTGAAAGCAGGAAGTAAATTTCTCATGTGAAAGGTTCACTCACTGAATATGGGCAATTTAGGCTGAGAAACCTATGTAAACAAACCTTGTTACTTTAATTTACTACCTCAAACCCACATTCTGGTTAGATTCTTCACTAATTGAGCACACAAAACCTAAGTTTCTTTGTCCTATCAATTCCTCACAAATATATTGTTTCTTTTTCTTAAAAAACTATAAGAGTGGCCTGCTTTGGCCACTTCTAGGTCCCATTTCTATGATACCTCCATGTGCATGAATTAAAATTTGTTCATTTTTATCTTATTAATCTGTCTTGTATGGATTTTGCTATTAGTTCAGCCATAAGAATTCACAACGGGTAAAAGGAAATTTTCACTTCCCCAACAAAACCTAAGAATGTACATTCATTCATTTTATGGCTACTGTTAGGGTCAAACTTTAGGTAGAAAAACTGCAAGATTATCAATAATTTTCAAATGAAAAGTGATTCATTAAACTAATATTTCATAAAAAAAGAATTTAAATATAAAGTGGATTTTTACAACATGTTTAAAAGCAACCACCAAGTCACTTAGAGATTGATGACAAAGGAGAAAAATTATATCTTTAATAAACTGCTAATAGATTTTCATACCTAAAATTAGATTTCAAAGGCTTTGCATTTTTAGGTAGAATATGGTGACCCTTTTTTCTACAACCTTAAAGAGAACTAACTTGCAGTTCCTTGGTTGTAGCCAAATGTCATTGTCCTTAATCTCCCTGCTCCTCGATGCCATATCAACCTCAGTAGCTCAATCATGTGTGACTCTTTGTGACCCCATGGGCTATAATTCATCAGACTCCTCTTTCCATGGAATTTTCCGGGAAAGAATACTGCAATGGGTTTCCATTTCCTACTCCAGTCTTCCCAACCCAGAGATCAAATCCATGTCTCTTGCATCTCCTGCATTGGCAGGCAAATTCTTTATCACATCACCACCTGGGAAACCCCCATTTCTCAATAACAAGGGTTTATTGGGTGTTCTCTCTTCAAACTAATTCTAAACCAAAACAAACATTGACATGGGACCTATATTCTTCCAATTTGACTTCACTTTAAGTCTTGTCAAATCACTCTCTTGCCAAGGTATAACTATTTCTGTAATGTCATTGTTGACCAGTTTGTCTTTCTTTCCACCTTGCCCCATTTTTAAGTTGTTGTCACACCATTAAAAATTTAAAATATCAAAAGATCTGTCCATGCTAGCTCAGCAGTCTTCAAAACTCCCTCCCACGTTTGGTTTAAATGCCTTGAGCTTTAATATGCAAAAATACCAGCTGCTATATTCCGGGATCCCAGAAAGATTCTCCAGGATCTTCATCACTTCCTATTTAGAAGCCCACAGGGCTGGTCTGATGGTCTTTGTCTCTATACCATTGCATCCCGCTTAATTCAGCCTCTACGCACATACCCTTCAGCTCCCACTCTCCCTCATCTCTGCTTCTACATTGTGATATTATGATTTATAAAAAATACATATATTTGGTCTCTCAGATAATCCAAATATATTTCTCCCTTATATTCAGTCTTCCTTCACAATTCCTGGCTCACAGTTCCCATAACTCTTGGGATTTCCTAAGCAATGAAATCAATGGGAGCATCTTTTGGTACAATATTTAGTCTTTTGTCTACAATTCATGGGAATGCTTCAGAGCCATAAAGGTGAAATCGGTGCTTTTATTATTCATAATAAGCCCTTTCCACCACAACTAACTTTCTGTTAGTGAAGGTGACTTCAAAGTACTTAAGGATGGGTGCTGGTTGCCAGGGAAACCAATGTAATAGTGGTTTGAAACTTTCAGTCACATCCCTTGATTTCCAGGGTGAGAAGAGAGGCTAAAGGTGAAATCGATCACCAGTGGTCAACGAGTTAATCATGCCAATGTAATGAAGTCTCCATAAAAATCCCAAAGGAGGGTATTTGGAGACTTCCAGGTCAAGGAAACAGAACACTTCTACAAGCCACCTTGCCAGGCCCTAAGATCCGTGAAGACAGAAGCTCCTTTGTTTCAGAGCTCACTGAAAGTATCTATCTTTTCATCTGGCTATTGACTCATATTCTCTGTAATAAATTGATAAGCTAGTGAGTAAACAGTTTCCTGAGTTCCATGAGCTAGTATAGCAAATTAACTGAGCCCAAAGGAGTCTTAGAAACTTTTGATCTATAGCCAGTCAGTTGTACAAATAACAACCTGGACTTGGGATTGGCATCTTGAGTTGGAGGGGTTTGTTAGAATCTCCAGTTTGTAGTCAGTCAGTCAGAAGACCAAGTAACCTGTGCTTGCCACTGGTGTCTGAAGTACAGAAATTCCTGGACCCAATTCCAACATATGTGTGTGGAGGTTTCCCCCCAGTAACATGCAATTCTTGGACACTTGCAGCACATCCAAGAAGTCAATTCAATTCGGACATGCTCTGCCTGGAGATAATATCAGATTCTACAGGTAAAGCATTCAGTCTCTGGGTCAGGAAGATCCCCTGGAGGAGGACAGCATGGCAACCTACTCCAGTATTCTTGCCTGGAGAATTCCATGAACAGAAGAGCTTGTTGGGCTATAGTCCGTGAGGTCACAAACAGACATACAGAGAAACTTAATATGAAGTACATGTAGAGTACATGTACTTATACAGAGTGGAATAACAAGTAACGTAACAGAGTGATAAGGTATTTTTCAAACTTAGTTTATTACTATCCTTTCCAAAAATGTTTGAAGTAGCAATAATGTAGCATAGAGTTCAAGTTTTCAGAGAAAGGACAATTTTAAAATAATGAACTAAAATTTTGATATAGCAAATTACTGACGTAAATTCCATTCTTGTTGCTTACTTTTGTCTTAGTCTAGTTATGAAGACTATTTTTTATTCTTTACCTCTGAGCCACCTGGGAAGCCAATAGTGCTTTCAATCTTTAGCATCCATTCGAGTAACCCAAGTTTTTGTTAAACTACAAGCCACATAACCAGAGTTTCTGATTCAGTAGTTCTAGTGTGGGGCTTAAAATTTAATAAGTTCTCATAACGTGGTCCCACGTGAAGCTGCTGGTCTAGTGGCAGTAATTTAAGAATCATTGCTATATTTCTGTGATTGTCAGGAGGCAAGAAATTCACCCACTAAACTTAAGTCCATCTGATTCATGTTCCAAACTTAATCTAAGAATAAATAATATAATACATTTGAATTACTCTTGCCTACATACACTCTAATTTCTCTTGACATATTGAAACTAAAATTGGCATGGATATTAAGACAATCTTTAAACTCAGATGACAATTCTTATTTTCAAAATATAGAAGATACATACTCACTTATAAATAGCCCCATGACATAAATTTTGAGCATCAGGGGAAATAAGAAACCCTTTACAGTCAAGAGGAAACAGTCCTGCTTTGTTCTTGATAGACAATACATCCTTTCAAGAACATTAGCACGAAATTTGCTAGTATTTTAACTGATGCTGGCAGGTGCAATTGGATCATCTCAGGCTGATTATCTAAATTAAAGCCATATAAATTCCATTGTGTATTTATTTTTAAAATGTTTCAGTAACAGACTCATTACTTTCTTGTAAAGAACATTTTACTACTCAGAAATTTAGGCTGTAATTGATTTGTCATGATACACAAAATACATTTTTCACTGAAGTAGAGAAAAATATCAAAGCTTTCTTGGTATTTCTAACTCCAAACTTGTTAAGATGAAGGTAGGAGGTACGGTTTGCCAGAATGTCAAGCATTCAGCTTAATATCATCACTGAAAGGGTCAGCAGCCACTTGCTATATACATGAAGCAAATTTTCTGTCCTGGAAAATTATTTTTATCTGTCAGGGTAGAATAGGATGAGAAATTACACATGATACTCCCCAAGTGCATGAAACAAAAATGTCCTTAATTGTTTAAAACAGACTTCAATTTGTTCTTCAAAGTCCTTTCCTCTGATAACAGGCTTGGAAGAATAATTTTAACTTTCTAACTAAAGGGAAGTCATTCTCTTTTGGATATAAATGGGGCCAGGTCACAGTCAAAGGTTTAATCTCCCTGCTAGGCTTTCTCCCCCATGAAGGGAGTCTCCCACCCCTGCCTCCTCCGAAGATAATATCTGGGTACAGAGAAAGGAAGGGGCTCCCCTGGTGGCTCAGGGGTAAAGAACCTGCCTGTGATGCAGAAGATGCAGGAGACCTGGGTTTGATCCCTAAGCTGGAAAGATCCCCTGGAGGAGGGCATGGCAACCCATTCCAGTATTCTTGCCTGGAGAATCGCATGGACAGAAGAGCCTGGCAGGCTACAGTCTGTAGGGTCGCAAAGAGTAAGACATGATTGAAGCTACTGAGCATCCAGAGAAAAGAAGGCTAATCTTCTCATAGCATTGGATTATCAAAGATTCAAATGCTATCCCCTGAATGAATGTCTTGTCCCATTCGTCTTCGGGCATCTGCTCACAGCCTCTAATGCAGACATGTCCGTGGCAGTGTATCAGTTTATATAAGTGTGAACTGCCTTCTCAGCCTGGGCAAGGCATGCTCATTGCCTCCAAAAGACATCAGCCACTTTTTTGCTGGTGGCTGATCTACCCCTCGTGAGCACTGCAAATTTCCTTATGTGTAGCCAGAGCTGTTCTGCACAGCCACACTGCAGCTATAATTTCATGCTCACTGACCTTCTATAACCCTCTTGGGTTACCAAGGAATCTGTGGAACCCACACAACTCCCCTTGAGAGCTGAGTTTTACTCAGGAACATTGTATTATCTTAGGTCCTCCTTCCTCCTAAACATACCACAGCACTGTATCCTTCATCTACAACTGCCTGTGTTGGATGTTGGAGAGGGGTCCTTGAGCGGTAATTGCCCTGATATCCTGAAGTCCCCACTTGGAGTTTCTTCCTTCTTAGGGTTAACACCCAAGGTAAAACCTGAAGATAAAGCCTGGAGAAGGGAGAGCAGAGCCCTAAGTCTCTGCCTTCTCTATGAAAGAATCTTCATAAAAACTGGCTCAGAGAGTAGAAATTAAAACGTTCTCACCAAAAATCAAAAAAATCTTAATTAAAAAAAAATTAAAGACTTCATTTTAACATGGGCATATCTTGAGTTCTCAGTGAGTGTGTGTGTGTGTTATGCTAAGTTTCTTCAGTCGTGTCTGACTCTTTGCTACGCTATGGACCATAGCTCACCAAGGTCCTCTGTCCATGAGATTCCCCAGGCAAGAATACTGGAGAGGGTTGCCATGCCCTCCTCCAGGGGATCTTCCAGATTCAGGGATCAAACCCTGCGTTTCATGTGTGCTGCACTGGCAGCCTCTCTTACGTCTCTTGCGTTGGTAGGCAGGTTCTTTACCACTACTGCCACCTGGAAAGCCCCCATTTATGGTTTAAAATTTCCCGAAGTTCAGATCCCAAAGTCTTACTCTTGGTATGCAAAGGCTTTCAGAACTATTGTCTGTCTATGGGCGTACTATCACATTTTGTCAGTCAAAAGCTAAAATTTATATTTTACATTCCAAGTTATTATGATCCATATCTTCCTAAGATAATACATACCTTTGGCTGAAAGGGAAAAAGAGGCTGAATTCAAGCAAGTATAAAAATAAAGAGAACATCTGTATATTTTCCAAAAAGTTCCTTCCTGAATTGATGTTTTAGAAACATTTTATAAAAAAAAAAAAACAATGAAGATTGGTTACACATTCTGAGTAAAGTCACCATCATTTAAAGACTGCTTCTAGCCACTCTTTAGAAATTAAAAAAAATTTAATCATATTTACCCCAAAGTATGCAGGCCTAATGAATTAATTTTCACAATCTAACCCCCCCCAAAAAAAAGCTAATTTCAAAATGATAAAACTAGTGGTATATCTTATAATGTGTTACATGTTTTATTTGTCATCCACCAATTATAACTACAGAAGGCAAGGCAAGCTCCAAACTGAAAGCAAATAACTTTTTGATTTGATTTTCAAAAAATCTGGGTGAGTTTTTTTGACATAAATAGTTGATGTACAATATTATATAAGTTTTGGGAGTACAACATAATGATTCACAATTTTTAAAGGTTCAATTTCATTTATAGTTATTATAAAATATTGGCTATATCTCTTGTATTATATAATATACCATTGTAGCCTATTTTAACACTATATTTATAATTATTTGAATACTTGATAGGGATATAGTATGTGACTAAGCACTAGTACTGTTGAGTAGTGTGTATAACTATATGGATATATCTTTAAATGTTATTGTCTGTGTATTAGGAAGTTTAATCAGGTCTCAGGAATTTTTCTATTTCTTTCATATAAATACAAAATATTATCAACTAATCTGAGAATTTAATGCCATAAATAGGTTTTTAATTTGGTGTTAAATACTTTTCCTGCTTGAGGATATTCATTAGAATAAAGAGGGAAATAGTATCAACTGACAGTTAAATATAGATCTGGAACTAGAACTTAGTTTCTGACACCACTCATACTTTTAATTGAATATATTAAGAGAAGGCAATAATGCAAGTGTCTCTGTTCTTACCACTTCAATTCAACATTGTGCTAGAGATCCTAATCTTTGCATTAAGGCCAGAAGAAAAAAAAAAAGGCATAGAAATGCAAAGGAAAAAAAAAATTTTTAGTTATAGATGAAAAACCATCTAAGTAGGAAGTCCCAAATAATCTATAAAAGAAAAGAAGAACTAGAACTAATAAGTTAATTTAGCAAGGCTGAATGATCGCTGTCATTATGCAAACATCAAATTTTTCCATATACTGAAAGTGAAAAAAAAGTGAAGTTGCTCAGTCATGTCAGACTCTTTGTGATCCCAGGGACTGTAGCCTGCCAGGATCCTTTATCCATGGGATTTTTCAGCCATGCATACTGGAATGGGTTGTCATTTCCTTCTCCAGGGGAATCTTCCTGACCCAAGGATCAAACCCAGGTCACCAGTGCACAATTAGAAATCAATTTTTTTTAATAGTATCACTTACAGTAGAACCATATAACATGAAATTCCTGGATACAATCTTTAAAAATAATTGTAACACCTGTTGGAAATTATAAAAATTAATAAAAATTTTAACAAATGGGATGTTTATGACATCCACAGACTGAAATAATATTGAAATAATATTGTTAAGATAATAATTTTCCATAACTTAACTATCAGTTCAGCCACTCAGTCATGTCCAACTCTGCGACCCCATGAACCGCAGCATGCCAGGCCTCCCTGTCCATCACCAACTCCCGGAGTCCACCCAAACCCATGTCCATTGAGCCGGTGATGCCATCCAACCATCTCATCCTCTGTTGTCCCCGTATCTTTCCACCTTCAATCTTTCCCAGCATCAGGGTCTTTTCCAATGAGTCAGCTCTTTGCACCAAATGGCCAAAGTACTGGAGTTTCAGCTTCAACATCAATCCTTCCAATGAACACCCAGGACTGATCTCTTTTAGGATGGGCTGGTTGGATCTCCTTGCAGTCCAGGGGACTCTCAAGAGTATTCTTCAACACCACAGTTCAAAAGCATCAATTCGTTGGTGCTCAGCCTTCTTTATAGTCCAACTCTCACATCCATACATGACTACTGGAAAAATCATAGCCTTGACTAGACGGACCTTTGTTGAAAAATTAACATTAAACATATATTCACCACACAATCCAACAATGCCACTCCTAAGTATTTATCCAAGAGAAATAAAAATATGTGTGCACAAAAAATACTATACATGGGAGTTTACACAAAATACTGTACAAGGGAATTTATATCAGTTTTACTCATAATTGGGCTTCTCTGGTGACCCAGATGGTAAAAAAAAAAAAAAAAAAAAAAAAACCACCTGCGATGCAGGAGACCCAGGTTTGATTCCTGGGTTGGGGAGATCCCCTGGAGAAGGGAATGGTACCCACTCCAGTATTCTTGTCTGAAGAGTCCCATAGACAGAGGAGCCTGGTGCAGTACAATCCATGGGATTGCAAAGAGTCTGAATGGCTGAGCAAACAAACACACACATCAGCTTACTCAAAATTTCCAAAAATTGGGAATAACCCAGATGTCCTAAAATTGGTGGATATGTGAAGAAAATGTGATATATGATACAAATGAATAGTACTTATCAATAGAAAGAAACTTGTATACCTCTCTGTCCATGGAATTTTCCAGGCAAGTATACTGGAGTGGGTAGCCACTCCTCTCTCCAGGGGATCTTCCCAATTCAGAGATCAAACCTGGGTCTCCTGCATTGCAGGCAGACTCTACTGTCTAAGTCACCAGGGGAGCCCTGGAGTCAACATTAATCTCATACAGCATCAACATTAATCTCAAGGGTATTAGGTGAACTGCAGTAAGTGAAGTACTAAAAGCTACCTAGAGCATAATCTACTACTATGGAATTCTGGAAAAGGCAAAACTATAAATACAGAAATCGCATCAATAGTTACCAGAAGGTTGAGGGAGGGAGTGGAGAATACCACACCAAAAACAGGCACTAGAGACTCCTTGAGATGATAAAAATGTTCTATATCATGATTGTCCTGGTGTTTATGCTATTGTATACATTTGTCAAAAATAAATTGTATACCTAAAAAGGATAAATTTTACTGAAAACAAATTACACTTCAATAAATATGGCTTAAAAATAAAAGTAACTAAATGCTCTTTTTTTTTAACACTAGACATTTTCAAACATTTCAATAGGATGTATAATGTCATATGTACCTGAAGAGTTATACATGTGAATGCTGAAATAGGTAACATTATATTCAAGAGTTCATCCCCTTCTCATTAATCTACCTCTTCCCAGGCAGTATGCCAGTTGTCTGACAAAAAACAATGGCTTATACTTAATTCCTCTCTAACTCCATAGCAGGCGTTACAGCCTCAGTCACTTGGAGTGCTAACTTCTCTCACAAGGCTAGTTGCAACTTGTTGGCAACCAATGAGAATATTCATTGGAAGGACTGATGCTGAAGCTGAAACTCCAATACTTTGGCCCCCTGATGTGAAGAACTGACTCATTAGAAAAGACCCTGATGCTAGGAAAGAGTAAAGTCAGGAGGAGAAGGGGACGACAGAGGATGAGATGGTTGGATGGCATCACAAACTCAATGGAAATGAGTTTGAGTAAAGTCTGGGAGTTGGTGATGGACAGGAAAGCCTGGCATGCTGCACTCCATGGGGTCCCAAAGAATCAGACACGACTGAGTGACTGAACTGTAACTGAACTGTAATAAGCAGCAGGATTCTGAGATAATGGTCCTGGATAATGATCCAAAACTGGAGGGAGAAGTGATTAATTTAAAAAGTGAGAATAAATAAGGAGGGATAGCACTTTAAATATAAGGCTAATGGAGTCATCCTTCTCTTTCCTGTATACATTTATTTTTCCTGTCATATATTCAGATATAACATACAGCTTATTTTAAGGTGAGGAAAGTTGTGTCATGATTACTTAGACAAGTTAATAGCAAATATTGAGGACTTTCTGGGTAGCGCTAGTGGTAAAGAACCTGCCTGCCAATGCAGGAGACATAAGACACGCAGGGTTTGATCCCTGGGTCGGGAAGATCCCCTGAAGGAGGGCATGGCAACCCACTCCAGTATTCTTGCCTGGAGAATCCGCTAGACAGAGAAGCCTGGGAGGCTGCAGTGTCTATAGGGTCACAAAGAGGTGACTTAGCACAATAGAAAGTATTATGAAATCTGCTAAGGTAAAAGTCACAAAAGTTTATGATTATTGTACATTCAGCAGGCATTGATTTACTTACTTGCTGAACACTATCAAACCTTCTACAAGCTCATACTATAAGAGAACAACATGAGTCTCAACATTTGATTAAGCATAAATAAGATGATAGAATATAAGTGATAAGATTAATGTTTGAAAAAGGAAGCAAAAATAGACAATGGAGAAAAGGCAATCTCTTTAACAACTGAGAAAACTGGTCAACCACCTGTAAAAGAATGACACTAGATCACTTTCTAACACCATACACAAAAATAAACACAAAATGGATTAAAGATCTAAATGTAAGACCAGAAACTATAAAACTCCTAGAGGAAAACATAGGCAGAACACTCTCTGATACAAATCACAAGTTCCTCTATGACTCACCTCCCAGAGTAATGGAAATAAAAGTAAAAATAAACAAATGGGACCTAATTAAACTAAAAGCTTTTGCACAATGAAGGAAAATATAAGCAAGGTGAAAAGGCAGCCTTCAGAATGGGAGAAAATAATGGCAAATGAAGCAACTGACAAAGAATTAATCTTTGAAACATGTATAATATCATGTAAGAATCGAATCGGCAGTCGATGTCTGATGCCGGATACAGCATGCTTGGGGCCAGTACACGGGGATGACCCAGAGAGATGTTATGGGGAGGGAGGTGGGAGGGGGGTTCATGTTTGGGAACGCATGTACACCCGTGGTGGATTCATGTCAATGTATGGCAAAACCAATACAGAATTGTAAAGTAAAATAAAGTAAAAATAAAAATTAAAAAATATATATACAAGCAGCTCATGCAGCTCAATACCAGAAAAATAAAAGATCCAATCAAAAAATGGGCCAAAGAACTAAATAAATATTTCTCCAAAGAAGACGTACAGCTGGCAAACAAACACATGAAACGATGTTCAACATCACTCATTATCAGAGAAATCCAACTCAATACCACAATGAGGTACCATCTCACACTGGTCAGGATGGCTGCCATCAAAAAGTCTACAAACAATAAATGCTGGAGAGGGTGTGGGAAAAAGTGAACCCTTTTACACTATTGATAGGAATGGAAACTAGTACATCCACTATAGAGAACAGTGTTTTACGATTCCTTCAAAAACTGGAAATAGAGCTGCCATATGACCCAGCAATCCCACTGCTGGGCATATTCATCTAGGAAACAAGTCTTGAAAGAGACACATGTACCCTAATATTCATTTCAACACTTTACAATAGCTAGAACATAGAAGTAACCTAGATGTCCATCTGCAGATGAATGGATAAGAAATTTGTGATACATATACACAGTGGAATATTACTTAGCTACAGAAAAGAATACATTTGAGTCAGTTCTAATGAGGTGTATGAAACTGGGACCTATTACACAGAGTGAAGTCAGAAAGAAAAATACCAATATAGTATATTAATGCACATATATGGAATTTAGAAAGATGATAATGACAACCCTATATGCAAGACAGCAAAAGAGACACAGATGTAAAGAATGGAGTTTCGGAGTCTGGGAGAAGGCGAGGGTGGGATGATTTGAGAGAATGGCACTGAAAAATGTGTATCACCATATGTGAAACAGATGACCAGCCCAAGTTTGATGCATGAAGCAGGACACTCAAAGCCAGTGCTCTAGGACAACCCAGGGGGATGGACTGAGGAGGGGTGTGCGAGGGGGTTCAGGACTGGGGGGGGGAACATGTACACCTGTGGCTGATTCATGTCAATGTATGGCAAAACCATCACAATATTGTAATTAGCCTCCAATTAAAATAAATTAATTATTTAAAAAGATTAAATGCGCTCCACATGACTTAAATTAGAAAAGCACACCTTTATTTAGAAAAGATCTTTTTCTTTCTGCTTATATTTAAAAAGTATCTGTATCTATTTGAAAAGATATGTGCACCCCTATGTTCATAGCAGGGCTTCCCAGGTGGCTCAGTGGTAAAGAATCTCCCTGCCAAGAAGGAGACATGGGTTAGATCCCTGGGTCATGAAGATCCCCTCGAGAAGGAAATGGCAACCCACTCCAGTATTTTCACCTGAAAAACCCCATGAACAGCAGAGACTGGTAGGCTACAGTCCACAGGGTTGCAAAAGAGTCACACATGACTTAGTGACTAAAAACAGCAAACAATGTTCACAGCAACACTATTTACAATAGCCAAGATATGGAAGAAACCTAAGTGTCCACTGACAGAAGAATGGATAAAGAAGATGCGGTATACGCATGTATGGGAATATTACTCAGCCATGAAAAAGAATGAGATTACACCGTCTGCAGCAACACGGATGGACCTAGAGATTATCATACTAAGTGAAATAAGTCAGAGAAGAGCAAACATCATATGATATCACTTATATGTGGGATCTTAAAATTATATACTTGAACTTATTTATAAAACAGAAACAGACTTACAGACACAGAAATCAAGTTTGTGGTTCTTGTGGGGAAAGTGTGAGGGGAAGGATAAATTAGGAGCTTGGAATTAACATGTACACACTACTGTATGTAAAACAGATAAACATAAAGGTCCTAATGTATAGCCTGGGCTTTCCTGGTGACTCATTAGTAAGAATCCACTTGCCAGTGCATGAGACACAGAAGACATGGGTTCAGTCCTTGAGTCAGGAAGATCCTCTGGAGAAGGAAATGGCAACCCACTTCAGTATTCTTGCCTGAAAAATGCTATGGACTGAGGAGCCTGGAGGGCCACAGTCCAAAGGGTTGCAAAGAGTCAGACATGACTGAGTGACTGAGCATAACACTGTGTAACACAGGGAACTATATTCAATATCTTGTAATAGCCTGTATAAGAAAAGAATCTGAAAAGAATCGATATGTGTGTGTGTGTATAACTAAATAACTTGGCTATACACCTGAAACTAATATAACATTGTAAATCAAGAATACTCTGATACAAAGTAAATTTTTTCTTAAAAAAAAAGCATATATTATTGTATTTTTAAGCCTATAGCGTGAAAACGTATTTGAAAATAACAAGTACAAGGAGCGGGTGGGACCAAAGCTGTACTGAACTAGAAAATGACACCATAGGAGTCCACATGAGCAAATGAAAGCACTGCATGCATGCATGCATGCATGCATGCACGCTAAGTCGCTTCAGTCGTGTCTGACTCTTTGAGACCCCATGGATTGTAGCCCACTCGACTCCTCTGTCCATGGGCTTCTCCAGGCAAGAATACTGGAGTGGGTTGCCATTCCCTTCTCCAGGGGATCTTCCTGACCCAGGGATCAAACCCAGGTCTCTTATGTCTTCCGCACTGGCAGGCAGGTTCTTTACCACTAGTGCCACCTGGGAAGATGGTATATGAAAGGCACTAGAATAGGTAAATAATAAGTTTTACATTATTTGATAAGATGAACATGTTTGCCAAGCTATTTGAGATTAAAAGAAAAAATCTATAATTTCAGTAAAGTTCTGGACACTGTGTTTGACTGTATATAGAGTGTTAAGACTTAATCCTGTCTCACGTGTATATGAATAAAGTCAATAATATGATATTACTATAATAGTATATTCACAATATTCGATAGCCAGAAGGAATGCTTTATACTTATTCCTTTTTCTGGGAGAACCATGAGATAATTTATTCTACTTTTCAGTTGTTCAAATCACAAAGAAATTTTAAAAATGAATTTTCTAGGTCATGAATTTATTTAATGACAAAGCATGTTCTCTCTAATATTGTATAATCTATTCAAAAGAATTCTCATTAAATGTAACAGTCCTTTCTGTTTTTCCTTTATAAAATAGATGAGATGTTCCATGTTGTTTTATTTCATAAAATTGTTTGGAGCATACAGCTTATTAGGTCAATTCATCTCACTATTTTTTTTTTTTCCAGTTTCATACCACACACTTATTTTCTAATCACTGTCTCAAAGTGAAACTTTGTATAAGGCCAGAACCACTGCTAAAAAGTCAAGGCAAAAGTCTTGGTAGATTTAGTAGTCAACATGAATCAGAAGACTCAGGGACATATAATGAAGAGTAGGTGTCTTACTGATTTTCATTTGTTATTGGTGCTATGATTAGGTCAGAGGTTAGCCTCACGCATTCAGCATCCACCAACTTAGCTGGCTCAAAGCTCTGTGAAACAACCTCCAATGTTTTGACGCTGCCTCACCTTGTCAACCTTCTATTATGCATTTTCATTTGGTATTTATTGACTGTGTTCTCTTTGTGAGGTAATGTATTCAGCAACAGAAATAGAATAAATATGTATTTAATGCCCAATATACTTTTTTTTTCTTTTAAGTGGTGATGGATTAAAGTTTGATGCTGTAAAGTACAATATTGAATAAGAACCTGGAATGTTAGGTCCATGAATCAAGGCAAATTGGAAGTGGTCAAACAGGAGATGGAAAGAGTGAACATCAACATTTTAGGAATCAGAGAACTAAAATGAACTGGACATAGACTGGCAATTCAATTCTTACATGATAGTATACATGTTAGAATGCCATTCTCCCCGCCAGTCTATGTCTGACACAGGATACAGCATGCTTGGGGCTGGTGCATGGGGATGACCCACAGAGATGTTATGGGGAGGGAGGTGGGAAGGGGGTTCATGTTTGGGAACGCATGTAATAATTAAAGATTTTAAAATTAAAAAAATAAAAAACTAATAAAAATTTTTTTAAAAATAAATAAAATGAACTGGAATGGGTGGATTTAACTCAGATGACCATTATATCTACTACTGTGGGCAAGAATCCCTTAGAAGAAATGGAGTAACCCTCATAGTCAACAAAAGAGTCTGAAATGCAGTTCTCAGGTGCAGTCTCAAAAACGACAGAATGATCTCTGTTTCCAAAGCAAACCATTCACTATAAGAGTAATGCAAGTCTATGCCCCAACCAGTATTGCTGAAGAAGCTGAACGGTTCTGTGAAGACCTACAAGACTTTCTAGAACTAACACCCCCCAAAAAGATGTCCTTCTCATCACAGGGGACTGGAATGTAAAAGTAGGAAGTCAAGTGATACCTGGAGTAACAAGCAAGTTTGGCCTTGGGGTACAAAATGAAGCAGGGCAAAGGCTAACAGAGTTTTGCCAACAGAACATACTGGTCATAGCAAACACCCTCTTTCAACAAAAGATTCTACACATGGACATTACCAGATGGTCAATACTGAAATCAGACTGATTATATACTTAGCAGCAAAAGATGGAGAAGCTCTAGAGAGTCAGCAAAAACAAGAACAGGAGCTGACTGTGCCTCAGATCATGAACTCCTTATTGCCAAATTCAGACTTAAATTGAAAAAATTAGGGAAAACCACTAGACTCTGCAGGTATGACCTAATCAAATCCCTTATTATTTTACAGTGGAAGTGACAAATAGATTCAAGGGATTAGATCTGATAAACAGAGTGCCAGAAGAACTATGAACGGAGGTTTGTGACATTGTACAGGAGGCAGTGATCAAGACAATCCCCAAGAAAAAGAAATGCAAAAAGGCAAAATGGTTGTCTCAGGAGGCTTACAAATAGCTGAGAAAAGAAGAGAAGCTAAAGGCAAAGGAGAAAAGGAACGATATACCCATGTGAATGCAGAGTTCCAAAGAACAGCATGGAGAGATAAGAAAGCCTTCCTCAGTGATCAATGCAAGGAAATAGAAGAAAACAATAGAATAAAAAAGACTGGAGATCTCTTCAAGAAAATTAGAGGTATCAAGGGAACATTTCATGCAAAGATGAGCACAATAAAGGACAGAAATGGTGTGGACCTAACAGAAGCAGAAGATATTAAGAAGAGGTGGCAAGAATACACAGAAGAACTGTACTAAAAAGTTCTTCATGACCCATATAATCACGATGGTGTGATCCCTAACCTAGAGGCAGACATCCTGGAAGGTGAAGTCAAGTGGGCCTTAGGAAACATCACTACGAACAGAGCTACTGGAGGTGATGGAATTCCAGTCAAGCTGTTCCAAAGCCTAAAAGATGATGCTGTGAACGTGCTGCACTCAATATGCCAGCAAATTTGGAAAGCTCAGCAGTCATCACAGGACTGGAAAATGTCAGTTTTCATTTCAATCTCAAAGAAAGGCAATGCCAAAGAATGTTCAAACTACTGCACAATTGCACTCACCTCACACGCTAGCAAAGTAATGCTCAAAATTCTCCAAGCCCAGCTTCAATAGTATGTAAACCATGACCTTGCAGATGTTCAACCTGGATTTAGAAAAGGTAGAGGAACCAGAGATCAAATTTTCAACATCCACTGGATCATCAAAAAAGCAAGGAATACAAGAAAATCATCTACTTCTGTTTAATCGATTATGCCAAAGCCTATGACTGTGTGGATCACAACAAACATGGAAAATTCTTCAAGAGATGGGAACACTAGACCACCTTACCTGCCTTCTGAGAAGTCTGTATGCAGGTCAGGAAACAACAGTTAGAACTGGACATGGAACAACAGATTGGTTCCAAATCAGGAAAGGAGTATGTCAAGGCTGTATAGTGTCACCCTGCTTATTTAACTCACATGCAAAGTATATCATGTGAAATGCCAGGCTGGATGAAACACAAGCTGAACTCAAGATTGCTGGAAGAAATATCAATAACCTCAGATACACAGATGACACCTCCCTTGTGACAGAAAGTAAAGAAGAACTAAAGAGTCTCTTGATGAAAGTGAGAGGAGGGTGAGAAAGTTGGTTTAAAACTCAACATTCAGAAAACTAAGATCATGGCATCCGGTCCCATCAGTTTATGACAAATAGATGGGGAACAATGGAAACAGTGATAGACTATATTTTGGGGATTCCAAAATCACTGCAGATGATGACTGCAGCCATGAAATTAAAAGACGCTCACTCCTTGGAAGAAAAGCTATGACCAACTTAGACAACATATTAAAAAACAGAGGCATTACTTTGCCAACTAAGGTCCGTTGAGTCAAAGCTATGGTTTTTCCAGGAGTCATGTATGGATGTGAGAGTTGAACTATAAAGAAAGCTGAGCGCCAAAGAACTGATGCTTTTGAACTGTGGTGTTGAAGAAGACTGTTGTGAGTCCCTAAGACTCCAAGGAGATCAAATCAGTTAATCCTAAAGGAAATCAGTTCTGAATATTCTTTGGAAGGACTGATGCTGAAGCTGAAACTCCAATACTTGGCCACCTGATGCGTAGAACTGACTCATTGGAAAAGACTCTGATCTGGGAAAGATTGAAGGCAGTAGGAGAAGGGATCGACAGAGGATGAGATGGTTGGATGACATCACTGACTTGATGGACATGAGTTTGAACAAGCTCCGGGAGTTGGTGATGGACAGGGAAGCCTGGTGTGCTGCGTCCATGGGGTCACAAAGAGTTTGGGGACATAACTGAGTGACAACTGAACTGATTACTTTTTCATATATTTAACACAATTTTTTTTTACTTTATTTTATTTTACAATACTGTCTTGGTTTTGCCATACATCAACATGAATCCACCACAGGTGTACATGAGTTCCCAATCCTGAACCCCCCTCCTACCTCCCTCCCCATACCATCTCTCTGGGTCATCCCAGTGCACCAGCCCCAAGCATCCTGTATCCTGCATTGAACCTAGACTGGCAATTTATTTCTAACATGATATTATACATGTTTCAATGCCATTTTCCCAAGTCATCCCACCCTCTCCCTCTCCCACAGTATACTAACACATATATATGGAATTTAGAAAGATGGTAAGGATAACCTTGTATGCGAGACAGCAAAAGAGACACAGATGTATAGAACAGACTTTAACACAAATTTTTGAGTGTCTACTTTGTGCTATGTACTAGTTGCTAGATATATGTTGGTAAAGATAACAGTTCTTCCTTTCATAAAACTTACAGTCTGGAAAGTTGGGAAGGATAATCAAAAGCTTTAACAGAAAATAAATCAGCATGGATGGATGGTATTCTTTATTAACAATTCATGGGACTGTCCTCATCTCTGCTTCTCTTTACCTATTTCATCCTCTTTGGGAAGTAGTTGTCTTTGTGTTCATTAATTGATACAAGATTTGAAGCAAGGTACAAAGTAGAAGTGGAGAAGGCAATGGCACCCCTCTCCAGTACTCTTTCTTGGAAAATCCCATGGATGGAGGAGCCTGGTAGGCTGCAGTCCATGGGGTCGCTAAGAGTTGGGCACGACTTAGCAACTTCACTTTCACTTTTCACTTTCATGCATTGGAGAAGAAAACGGCAATCCACTCCAGTATTCTTGCCTGGAGAATCCCAGGGACGGAGGAGCCTGGTGGGCTGCCGTGTATGGGGTCACACAGAGTCGGACACGACTGAAGTAACTCAGCAGCAGCAGCATGAAGTAGAAGTGTAGGAAAAGACTCCTTGGCCTTGATTGTAAAACCCTATGCTCACTGACAATAGTCAAAGTTGAGTAAAATAGATTAGAAGAAGGTTTAAGGACTCTAGAATATAGGGGGAAAGTTGCATATATTGAACCACCCTCACATTCCTAGGATAAATCCCATTTGATCAGGGCACATAATCCTTTTAATATATTTTTTAGGTTGGTTTCCCATATTTTGTTAAAAATTTTTTGCATCTGTGTTCATCAGTATTATTACCCTATAGTTTTCTTCTGAGGTGATGTCTTTGTATGGTTTTGGTATCTGAGTGATTCTGGCCTTGTGGAATGAGTTTGGAAGCAATCCTTTCTCTGCAAATTTTGGAATAATTTAAGAAGAATAGGTGTTAACTCTTCTCTAAATGTTTGGTAGAACTCTCCTGTGAAACTCCCTTGTCCAAGATTTTTGTTTAGGGAGTTTTAAAAATTACTGATCCAATTTCATTACAGTAATTGTCTGATCAGTTTTCTATTTCTTCCTGACTCAGTCTTAGAAGTTGTACATTTCTAGGAATTTATCCATTTCTTCTAGTTTTTTTCATTTTAGTGATACATAATTGTTCATAGTAACCTCTTATGATGTTTTATATTTCTTTGGTATTGGTTGTAACTTCTTTTCAACTTCTGATTTTATTGATTTGGGGCCACACTTTTTCTTGATGAGTCTGGCTAAAGGTTTTTAAGTTTTGCTTATCTTTCCAATGAACCAGCTCATGAATCTTTCTATTGTTTTTCTAGCCTCTAATCCATTTATTTCTGCTCTGATCTTTATGACTTCTGTCTAAGTAATTTGCTTTTATTTCCTTTTCTAGTTCCTTTAGGTGTAATGTTAGACTCTCTACTTAAGATTTTTCTAGGTTTCTGAGGTAAGCTTGTATTATTATGAACTTCCTTCTTAGAACTGTTTTTGCTGTGTTCCACAGATTTTAGAGCATTATATCTCCAGGTATTTTTAATTTATTTTTTTATTTCCTCAGTGATCCACTCATTAGTAGCATATTGTTTAGTCTCCACGTTTGTGGTTTTTGCAATTTTTAAATTATAGTTGATTTCTAGTCTTAGAGCATTATGGTTGGAAAAGATGCTTGATATAATTTCAATTTTCTCAAGTTTACAGAGACTTTTTTGTGACATAGTATGTAATATATCTTGGAGAATGCTCCATCTGCACTTGAAAAGAATGTGTATTCTGCTAATTTTGGATGATGCCCTCCTACTGGTGTATGAGGTCATGTCCTGGATCTAGGGCCAGCCACTAATGGTTGAGCCTACTACTGGGGCTAGTGCAGGTGTACTGGTGGGAAGACCCAGGTCCCAGGCCCCCTGGTGGGTGAGGCCAGGTCCCATATCATCTTGGCATTCAGGGTTCCTAAGACAGACAGCCTCAGAAAATGTTTTAAAATTAATTTTTTGAAGCAGAGAAGAGTGAGGGAAGCATTTTAACAGATATATATAAGAAAAATTGGCTCATGAAATAGGCTCTATACCTTCTCTTTATTGCCTCTTCTATAGACCTGAGATTATAATACTGCAGAAGAGGACGCCTGGACTTATGATTTCCTTAAGAGTGCTTCCCGTTCTAAAATGATGACAATAACTATTATTGTTGGGAATAAGTATTTTCTGGACACTCTTCCAAACATTTTACATGTGTGAAATCACTGAATCTTTGCAATCTAACAGAAAGTATTGTAATTTTCCCAGTGAAGAAGGTGAAGCACAGAAGAACATGCCTCAGGAGACCAAGCCATAACTTTTGATGTTAACCCATCCTTCTAGTCCTCAGGCTTTTCTTAAACTGGAAATATTAATTTCCCCTGAAATTAAAAAAAATTTTTAATATTGTTTTTAACTTGAAAATGTCAAAGAAGGTCAATCTCTCATTAACGCCAAATATATAGGAGTGAAAATTTATTTCTTCATCTATGAGTGCAAAAAGCTATTAGCTGCACAAGTAGTATATGTCCATTTGTCCACACAGCTCATGAGTACAAATGTCTTCATGTATGCCTTCAATGAGCATGCTGTATAATTAATGCAAAATCTTCCTATAGGAAAAAATACTCATGCATGTTTTTCAAGTGCCAACTCCATTAAAGAATATCAGCATGGAGTTAAATATTTTATTTAATGATTTTGTCACACTAATTCCCAGGACATTTTTCTTTTACTGTTTTGAACAGAGTGAACTTTTTTTAATATAAATTTATTTATTTTAATTGGAGGATAATTACTTTACAATATTGTATTGGTTTTGCCATACATCAACATGAATCCGCCACGGGTGTACACATGTACAGAGTGAACTTTTAAAGTTATCAAAAATAAAATGCTGTTCCCAAAGTAACCACATACAAATATGCAAAAATTACTTAAGAGAGTCATTTATTTGAGTCTATAATTAAGTGGCATCTCAGTTCATGCACATGAGGCCATAAAACATTTCTCCTTTTTAATGATGTTGTTCGTATATCAGTGTGCCCATCCCTCTCATATCATTTTGTCCATGATGAATAGGGTGTTAAGAATGTAATCTAAAATATCTAATTCGCAATTGCACAATATTTAAAAATTTGACAAGTCTTCTCTTCCTGAGAATTGATATTACAGTACATACAAGGAGCAGAAAATGTCAATCTCTTTCCCATTCAATGTTTTAAAAAACAAGCATATACATAATAATTATTTTATATAAATGTTATGTGAGTATGTATATAATTTCAAGATTCTTATTAAGTATGTATATATATATATAATATTAATCAAATTTGTATGTAATCAAACTTCTGTCCCTGATCAACTGGAATCTAAATTCATAATTCCCTGGATTAGCCAAATATATAAATAATTAGAAATGGTCATATGTAGGGTCAGTCACTTTATTTAGTTACCAGGAAAAGATAAAGCTACATTCATTTCATTCCTGGTTGGATTATAAGAAGATTTTCTCTTTTGTTCAAATTGTGCTCACTTCATCAGAATCTGCAGAGCCCAGGATTGAAGAGGAATTTGAGACTAAGTATTCTTAACCAGTTCATCTGGTGATCTAAAGACCCAAGAAGCTTGGAAAATATCAGTTAGACTATGTGGTAATCTAGATTGATAAATTAGCTAATTACATTTTCTACTCTGTTACAGATATTTCAGCTTCCTTCTCTTACTCTGCAAAACATGTACTTCATGAAGGCTTCTAGTGATGGGTTACAATTTCTCGAAATCAAACCGTTTCTGGTGGGAAGGGAACTGAAAGGTCATCTTGCCCAAAACTTAAGTAATTTCCTGATTTTAATTTCGCCTGGCCCTCTCTAAAGGCAAAGGAGAAAAGGAAAGATATACCAACTTAAATGCAGTAAGGAGAGATAAGAAAGCTTTCCTCAGTGATCAATGCAAAGAAATAGAGGAAAACAATAGAATGGGAGAGACAAGAGATCTCTTCAAGAAACTTAAAGATACCAAGGGAACATTTCATGCAAAAGTGGGCACAATAAAGGACAGAAATGGTATGGACCTAACAGAAATAGAGAAGATATTAAGAGGTGTCAAGAATACACAGAACTACAGAAAAAAGATCTTCATGACCCAGATATCCACAATGGTGTGATCACTCACCTAGAGCCAGAAATCCTGGAATGTGAAGTCAAGTGGGCCTTAGGAAGCGTCACTATGAACAAAGCTAGTGGAGGTGATGGAATTCCACTTGAGCTATTTCAAATCCTAAAAGATGATGCTGGGAAAGTGCTGCACTCAATATGCCAGCAAATTCGGAAAACTCAGCAGTCATCACAAGACTGGAAAAGTCAGTTTCCATTACAATCTCAAAGAAAAGCAATGCCAAAGAATGCTCCATTAACCACACAATTGCACTCATCTCACATGCTAGTAAAAGTAATACTCAGAATTCTCCAAGCTAGGCTTCAACAGTACGTGGACCATTAACTTGAAGATGTTTAACTTGGATTTAGAAAAAGCAGAGGAAAAAGAGATCAAATTGCCAACATCTGTTGGATCATCAAAAAAGCAAGAGAATATGAGAAAATCATCTACTTATGCTTTATCAACTATGCCAAAGCCTTTAACTGTGTGGAACACAACAGACTGTGGAAAATTCGGAAAGAGATGGGAACAACAAACAACCTGACCTCCCTCCTGAGAAACCTTTATGCAGGTCAGGAAACAACAGTTAGAACTGGACGTGGAGCAACAGACTGATTCCAAATAAGGAAAGGAGTATGTCAAGGCTACATATTGTCACCCTGCTTATTTAACTTACATGCAGAGTACATCATGAGAAATGCTGGGCTGGAAGAAGCACAAGCTGGAATCAAGATTGCCAAGAGAAATATCAATAACCTCAGATATGCAGAAGACACCACCCTTATGGCAGATAGTGAAGAGGAACTAAATAGCCTCTTGATGAAAGTGAATGAAAAAGTTGGCTTAAAACTCAACATTCGGAAAACTAAGATCATGGCATCCGGTCCCATCAGTTTATGACAAATAGATAGGGAAAGAATGGAAAACAGTGAGAGACTGTTTTTTGGGGCTTCAAAATCACTGCAGATGGCGACTGCAGCCATGAAATTAAAAGATGCTTGCTCCTTGGAAGAAAAGCCATGACCAACCAAGACAGCATATTAAAAACCAGAGAAATTACTTTGCCAATGAAGGTCCATTGAGTCAAAGCTATAGTTTTTCCAGTAGTCATGTATGGGTGTGAGAGTTAGACTATAAAGAAAGCCAAGCACTGAAGAATAAATGCTTTTGAACTGTGGTGTTGGAGAAGACTCTTGGACAGCACGGAGATCCAACCAGTCCATCCTAAGGGAAATCAATCCTGAGTATTCATTGAAAGAACTGATGCTGAAGCTGAAACTCCAATACTTGGCCACCTGATGCGAAGAACTGACTCATTGGAAAAGACCCTGATGCAGGAAAGATTGAAGGCAGGAGAAGAGGTCGACAGAGGATGAGATGGTTGGATGGCATCACCAACTTGATGGACATGAGTTTGAGCAAGCTCCGGGAGTTGGTGATGGACAGGGAAGCCTGGTGTGCTGCAGTCCATGAGGTCACATAGAATCGGACACGACTGAGCGGCTGAACTGAACTGAACATATTTTCAAGAAAGCAATATAAATCCATAGATTCTACAATCCCCAGCCAGTCATTCTCAGCCTACCTTGCTCAAATATTTTTGGATTGACCAGTGACTAAAATGAGTCTTGTCTAATTTGCTTACTCATTCCCTAAGGCAAAAATAAGTCAGGCTAAGGCAGCAGAATTACACTTCCTTAGTTGTCATCATCAGGTGTTTCCCAAGATACCAGTGTATGGAAAAAAGAAAAAAAAAGATGAAAATGACTGTGAAAAAATTTAATTGGTTGGTGTTATGGTTATTTAAGTAGACAATTCATATCAGTCTTCAAAATTGCATTTGCTACCAAACACTATTGCTATTATTGATGGATTTTAAGGTCAAAACAACTCTGAATGATTTACTCTGTGATTGAATTGCACCATATAACTTCATTGTGTTTCAACAAAATTTTTTCTGTAATTCAGAGTCTGGGAGACATTAAGTAGCTATGTATTGATTCTTTTTTCCCCCTCAAGTAATCAATTCAGATCATGTGGTCTTAATTTCCCAAATGACTGTAACATCCATATAAATTCTATTTTTGTGAGTATAAGGTTCTGTGTACTACAAAATGCCTTCAGACATTTTTGACGCCCATCTGAACTGTTGCCACTTCAGCAACAGAAGTGGTAGAGAATCTACTCTAGCAGAAATATCAGAGACCAAAAAGAAAAAAAAAAATTTCTTTGTTAAAAATAGTATGTTTTAGTACATGCTAGAAAGAGATGGAATTCACTGGATAAGATAAGAATAGACTTTTTCCTAATAATTCTTTTTTTTTCACCCCCGTGGGGACGAGGGTGGCAGGGGCGTGGAACACTGGTTCTTGCCCGAGCTAGATCTAGGCGAGGGGCTCAAGAGGGTCTGTCCGGGGCTCCGTCACCACAGATGCCAGAGAAGACGAGTTGCGAGTAGGGTCAGGGCCCAGCTAGTGCCTCCTTCCCAGAGAGCGGGCACGCGAGTCCTTATAATTCTTTTTTATTGACTGGACATTTGTCGTTGACCATAGGTGAACTGAACTGAACTTATAGGTGACTATAAAATGTTATCACTGAAGGCCTCACAGTTTATTTAGTCTTAAATTATGAGGAAATTAAAAGTTACCTGATATTGACAGTCCACTGAACAATAACCATTTATTAAGTGGTTACTATGTACCAACCAATGTCCAGGGAACTGGAAACAGAGCAGTGAACAAAATAAACAAAGCATTTTTACCTTCATAGGCCTACATTCTGGTTGGAGGAGACAGGTGACAAACAAATGTGTTGTAAGGACTCTAAAGTAAAATAAGTTCAGCTAAGGAGATAGAGCCGGCTTCCCAAAGTGGCGCCAGTGGTAATGAACACACTGCCAATGCAAGAGACATAAGAGAAGCAGGATCCCTGGGTTGGGAAGATCCCCTGGAGGAGGAAACGGCAGCCTACTCCAGCACTCTTGCCTGAGGAATACCATGGACAGAGGAGCCTGGCGGGCTACAGCCCATAGGGTTGCAAAGAATTAGACATGACAGGGAGGTGGCTGGTAGGAGCCAACCACGCCCGAGGCCAGGGCTGGCAGCCAGGAGAAGCAACTGGAAGAGTGGTGGCTGTGCGGGCACAGGAAGGCCTAGAGGAACTATCCCACGTTGAAGGTCAGGCACGGAGGCAGTAAGGAGATACTCCTCGTCCAAGGTAAGGAGCAGCGGCTGTGCTTTGCTGCAGCAGCTGTGAGGAGATACCCTATGCCCAAGGTAAGAGAAACCCAAGTAAGATGGTAGGTGTTGCAAGAGGGCATCAAAGGGCAGACACACTGAAACCATACTCACAGAAAACTAGTCAATCTAATAACACTAGGACCACAGCCTTGTCTAACTCAGTGAAACCAAGCCATGCCTGAGGGGCAACCCAAGACAGGCGGGTCATGAGGAGAGGTATCACAGAATGTGGTTCACTGGAGAAGGCAATGGCAAACCACTTCAGTATTCTTGCCTTGAGAACCCCATGAACAGTATGAAAAGGCAAAATGATAGGATACCAAAAGAGGAACTCCCCAGGTCATTAGGTGCCCAATATGCTACTGGAGATCAGTGGAGAAATAACTCCAGAAAGAATGAAGGGGTGGAGCCAAAGCAAAAACAATACCCAGCTGTGGATGTGACTGGTGATAGAAGCAAGATCCAATGCTGTAAAGAGCAATATTGCCTAGGAACCTGGAATGTCAGGTCCATGAATCAAGGCAAATTGGAAGTAGTCAAACAAGGGATGGCAAGGGTGAACGTCGACATTCTAGGAATCAGCAAACAAAAATGGACTGGAATGGGTGAATTTAACTCAGATGACCATTATATCTACTACTATAGGCAGGAATCCCTCAGAAGAAATGGAGTCGCCATCATGGTCAACAAGAGTCCAAAATGCAGTACTTGGATGCAATCTCAAAAACGACAGAATGATCTCTGTTCATCTCCAAGGCAAACCATTCAATATCGCAGTTATCCAAGTCTATGCCCCAAACAGTAATGCTGAAGAAGCTGAAGTTGAACAGTTTTTTGAAGACCTACAAGACCTTTTAGAACTAACACCCAAAAAAGATGTCCTTTTCATTATAGGGGATTGGAATGCTAAAGAAGAAAGTCAAGAAACACCTGGAGTAACAGGCAAATTTGGCCTTGGAATGCAAAATGAAGCAGGGCAAAGAAGAATAGAGTTTTGCCAAGAAAATGCACTGGTCATAGCAAACACCCTCTTCCAACGACACAAGAGAAGACTCTACACATGGACATCACCAGATGGTCAACACCGAAATCAGATTGATTCTATTCTTTGCAGCCAAAGATGGAGAAGCTCTATACAGTCAACGAAAACAAGACTAGGAGCTGACTGTGGCTCAGATCATGAACTCCTTATTACCAAATTCAGACTTAAATTGAAGAAAGTAGGAAAACCGCTAGACCATTCAGGTATGACCTAAATCAAATCCCTTATGATTATACAGTGGAAGTGAGAAATAGATTTAAGGGCCTAGATCTGATAGATAGAGTGCCTGATGAACTATGGAATGAGGTTCATGACATTGTACAGGAGACAGGGATCAAGACCATCCCCATGGAAAAAAATGCAAAAAAGCAAAATGGCTGTCTGGGGAGGCCTTACAAACAGCTATGAAAAGAAGAGAGGTGAAAAACAAAGGAGAAAAGGAAAGATATAAGCATCTGAATGCAGAGTTCCAAAGAACAGCAAGAAGAGATAAGAAAGCCTTCTTCAGTGATCAATGCAAAGAAATAGGGGAAAACAACAGAATGGGAAAGACTAGAGATCTCTTTGAGAAAATTAGAGATACCAAGGGAACATTTCATGAAAAGATGGGCTCGATAAAGGACAGAAATGGTCTGGACCTAACAGAAGCAGAACATATTAAGAAGAGGTGGCAAGAAACATGGAAGAACTGCACAAAAAAGATCATCACAACCCAGATAATCATGATGATGTGATCACTAATCTAGAGCCAGACATCTTGGAATGTGAAGTCAAGTGGGCCTTAGCATCACTATGAACAAAGCTAGTGGAGGTGATGGAATTCCAGTTGAGCTCTTTCAAATCCTGAAAGATGATGCTGTGAAAGTGCTGCACTCAATATGCCAGCAAATTTGGAAAACTCAGCAGTGGCCACAGGACTGGAAAAGGTCAATTTTCATTCCAATCGCAAAGAAAGGCAATGCTAAAGAATGCTCAAACTACCGTACAATTACACTCATATCAAGCGCTAGTAAAGTAATGCTCAAAATTCTCCAAGCCAGGCTTCAGCAATATGTGAACTGAGAACTCCCTGATGTTCAAGCTGGTTTTAGAAAAGGCAGAGGAACCAGAAATCAAATTGCCAACATCCACTGGATCATGGGAAAAGCAAGGGAGTTCCAGAAAAAACATCTATTTCTGCTTTATTGACTATGCCAAAGTCTTTGACTGTGTGAATCACAATAAACTGTGGAAAATTCTGAGAGAGATGGGAATATCAGACCACCTGACCTGCCTCTTGAGACATCTGTATGCAGGTCAGGAAGCAACAGTTAGAACTGGACATGGAACAACAGACTGGTTCCAAACAGGAAAAGGAGTACGTCAAGGCTATATATTGTCACCCTGCTTATTTAAGTTATATGCAGAGCACATCATGAGAAACGCTGGACTAGAAGAAACACAAGCTGGAATCAAGATTGCCAGGAGAAATATCAATAACCTCAGATATGCAGATGGCACCACCCTTATGGCAGAAAGTGAAGAGGAACTAAAAAGCCTCTTGATGAAAGTAAAAGAGGAAAGTGAAAAAGTTGGCTTAAAGCTCAACGTTCAGAAACTAAGATCATGGCATCCGATCCCATTACATCATGGGAAATAGATGGGGAAACAGTGGAAACAATGTCAGACTCTATTTTTGGGGGCTTCATAATCACTGCAGATGGTGACTGCATCCATGAGATTAAAAGACGCCTACTCCTTGGAAGAAAAGTTGTGACCAACCTAGATAGTATATTCAGAAGCAGAGACATTACTTTGCCGACTAAGGTCCGTCTAGTCAAGGCTATGGTTTTTCCTGTGGTCATGTATGGGTGTGAGAGTTGGACTGTGAAGAAGGCTGAGCACTGAAGAATTGATGCTTTTGAACTGTGGTGTTGGAGAAGACTCTTGAGAGTCCCTGGGACTGCAAGGAGATATAACCAGTCCATTCTGAAGGAGATCAGCCCTGTGTGTTCTTCGGAAGGAATGATGCTAAAGCTGAAACTCCAGTACTTTGGCCACCTCATGCGAAGAGTTGACTCAGTGGAAAAGACTCTGATGCTGGGAGGGATTGGGGGCAGGAGGAGAAGGGGACGACAGAGGATGAGATGGCTGGATGGCATCACGGACTTGATGAATGTGAGTCTGAGTGAACTCCTGGAGTTTTTGATGGACAGGGAGGCCTGGCGTGCTGCGATTCATGGGGTCGCAAAGTGTCGGACACGACTGAGGGACTGAACTGAACTGTACTGAACTGAGGCGACTGCACAATTGCACTCATCTTACACTGCTAGTAAAGTAATGCTCAGCAATACGTGAACCGTGAACTTCCAGATGTTCAAGCTGGTTTTAGAAAAGGCAGAGGAACCAGAGATCAAATTGCCAACATCCACTGAATCATCAAAAAAAGCTAGAGAGTTCCAGAAAAACAACTATTTCTGCTTTATTGACTATGCCAAAGTCTTTGACTGTGTGGATCACAGTAAACTGTGGAAAATTCTGAAAGACATGGGAATATCAGACCACCTGACCTGCCTCTTAAGAAAGCTATATGCAGGTCAGTAAGCAACAGTTAGAACTGGACATGGAACAACAGACTGGTTCCAAATAGGAAAAGGAGTACGTCAAGGCTGTATATTGTGACCCTGCTTATTTAACTTCTATGCAGAGTACATCATAAGAAATGCTGGTCTGGAAGAAGCACAAGCTGGAATGAAGTTTGCCAGGGGAAATATCCATAACTTCAGATATGCAGATGACACCACCCTTATGGCAGATAGTGAAGAGGAACTAAAAAGCCTCTTGATGAAAGTGAAAGTGAAGAGTGAAAAAGTTGGCTTAAAGCTCAACATTCAGAAAACGAAGATTATGGCATCTGGTCCCATCACTTTATGGTAAATAGATGGGGAAACAGTGGAAACAGTATCAGACTATTTTGGGGGGGCTCCAAAATCACTGCAGATGGTGATTGCAGCCATGTAATTAAAAGACGCTTACTCTTTGGAAGGAAAGTTATGACCAACCTAGAGAGCATATTGCAAAGCAGAGATATTACTTTGCCAAAAAAGATCAGTCTAGTCAAGGCTATGGTTTTTCCAGTGGTCATGTATGGATGTTAGAGTTGGACTGTGAAGAAAGCTGAGCATCGAAGAATTGATGCTTTTGAAGTGTGGTGTTGGCAAAGACTCTTGAGAGTCCCTGGGACTGCAAGGAGATCCAACCAGTCCATCCTAAAGGAGATCAGTCCTTTGTGTTCACTGGAAGTGTCTTTCCTTTGAAATTCTGATGGGAATTCTGACATGCTTTGTGATCATGCTGTAATTCTGACAAAGGAAGTCTAGCTGAAAACACCCTGTCTCCCCACAAACGACCTAGAATGTCTTCCAACCATAAAACAGATGGTTATGCCAACTTGAGATTAGAGCCATGAAGAAAATGACAAGTGCTTTCAGCTAAAGCTATGAGAAATATGTGCTTTATATGCTCAAGATAGCAACCTTCAAGCACACAAACAGATATTATTACAGTATATCAATTTGTATTTTCTTTAAAATATATACTGCTTAAAAACGAGATTGAGTATAGTTCTCCATGCTATATAATAGGTTCTTATTGCTTATACAGTAGTGTATTTCTTTAGTGCCCTCCTCCCCTTTGGTAACCTTAAGTTTGTTTTTTAAGTCTGTGAATCAATTTCTGTTTTGCAAATAAACTTATTTGTAATGTTCTTTTTAAATATTTTTCTCTTTTTGGGGGGGATTTTTTTTAAATTTTAATTGGAGGTTAATTACTTTACAATATTGTATTGCTTTTGCCATACATCAACATGAATCTGCCTTGGGTATACACGTGTTCCCCATCCTGAACCCCCCTCCCCATACCATCCCTCTGGGTCATCCCAGTGCACCAGCCCCAAGCATCCTGTATCATGCATCGAACCTGAACTGGTGATTCGTCTCATGTATGATATTATACATGTTTCAATGCCATTCTCCCAAATCATCCCACCCGCGCCCTCTCCCACGGAACCCAAAAGACTTTTCTGTACATCTGTGTCTCTTTTGCTGTCTCGCATACAGGGTTATCGTTACCATCTTTCTAAATTCCATATATATGCGTTAGTACACTGTTTTGGTGTTTTTCTTTCTTACTTCACTCTGTGTAATAGGCTCCAGTTTCATCCACCTCATTAGAACTGATTCAAATGTGTTCTTTTTAATGGCTGAGTAATACTCCATTGTGTGTATGTACCACAGCTTTCTTATCCATTCATCTGCTGATGGACATCTAGTTTGCTTCCATGTACTGGCTATTATAAACAGCACTGTGATGAACATTGGGGTACACGTGTTTTTTCCAGTTCTGGTTTCCTCAGTGTATATGCCCAGCAGTGGGACTGCTGGGTCATAAGGTAGTTCTATTTCCAGTTTTTTAAGAAATCTCCACACTGTTCTCTATAGTGGCTGTACTAGTTTGCATTCCCACCAACAGTGTAAGAGGGTTCCCTTTCCTCCACACCCTCTCCAGCATTTATTGCTTGTAGACTTTTGGATAGCAGCCATTCTGACTGGCATGAAATGGTACCTCATTGTGGTTTTGATTTGAATTTCTCTGATAATGAGTGATGTAGCACATCTTTTCATGTGTTTGTTAGCCATCTGCATGTCTTCTTTGGAAAAATGTCTGTTTAAGTGTTTGATATTATTATATAGTGAAAGTATTAGTCACTCTGTCATGTCCAACTCTTTCTGAGCCTATGAGCTATAGCTTATCAAGTTCCTCTGTCCATGGAATTTTCCAGATAAGAATACTGGAGTGTGTTGCCATTTCCTTTTCTAGGGGAACTTCCCAATTCAGGGATTGAACCCAGGTCTCCTGCACTGGAAGCAAATTCTTAACCATCTGAACTGCCAGGGAAACCTAATTATTATATAACCCAGATTATTACTATATAACCTAGATAATTACTATATAACCTAGATAATTATGTAGCCAGCAAACTAAAAGTCTGGAACTGGAAGAATGGAATTGGTACTAAGTTTTAGAATTTAGGGTCTTTGAAAATAAAGAAAGAATGGAAAATAAAATTACAGATTGGAGGTGATATTTCATTGTGGTTTTGGTTTGCATTTCTCTAATGAGATGTTGAGCATCTTTCCATGTGTTTGTTAGCCATCTGTATGTCTTCTTTGGAGAAATGTCTTTTTAGGTCTTTTTCCTGCTTTTTAATTGGGCTATTTGTTTTTCTGGTATTGAGTTGTATGAGCTGCTTGTATATTTTTGAAATTAATCCATTGTCAGTTGTTTCATTTGTTATTATTTTCTCCCATTCCAAAGGTTGTCTTTTCACCATGTTTACAGTTTCCTTTGCTGTGCAAAAGCTTTTAAGTTTAATCAGGTCCCACTTGTTTATTTTTGTTTTTATTTCCGTTTTCTAGGAGGTGAATCATAGAGGATCTTGCTTTGATTTATGTCATCGAGTATTCTGCCTGTGTTTTCCTCTAAGAGTTTTATAATTTCTGGTCTTACATTTAGGTCTTTAATCCATTTCGAGGTTATCTTTGTGTAAGATGTTAGGAAGTGTTCTAATTTCATTCTTTTATGTGTAGCTACCCAGTTTTCTCAGCAACATTTATTGAAGAGTCTGTTTTTGCCCCATTGTATATTCTTGCCTCCTGTGTCAAAAAAAAAGGTACCTATAGGTGCATGGGTTTCTTTCTGGGCTTTCTATCTTGTTCCACTGGTCTATATTTCTGTTTTTGAGCCAGTACCATACTGTCTTGGTAACTGTAGCTTTGTAGTATGATCTGAAGTCAGGAAGGTTGATTCCTCCAGCTCCATGCTTCTTTCTCAAGACTGCTTTGGCTGTCTGGGGTCTTTTGTGTTTCCATATGAATTGTGAAATATTTTGTTCTAGTTCTGTGAAAAATGCCATTGGTAATTTGATAGGGATTGCATTGAATCTGTATATTGTGTTTGGTAGTATAGTCATCTTCACAATATTGATTCTTCCTACCTAGGAATATGAAATATCTCTCCATCTGTTTATGTCATCTTTGATTTATTTTATCAGTGTCTTATAATTTTCTGTGTACACTCACACTGGTCAGAATGACTATCATCAAAAAGTCTACAAACAATAAATGCTGGAGAGGGTGTGGAGAAAAGGGAATACTCTTGCACTGTTGGTGGGAATGTAAATTGATACAGCCACTATGGAAGACGATATGGAGATTCCTTAAAAACTAGGAATAAAACCACCATATAACCCTACAATCCCACTTCTAGGTGTATACCCTGAGGAAACCAGGGTTGAAAAAGAGACATGCATCCCATTGTTCATTGCAGCACTATTTACAATAGCTAGAACATGGAAGCAACCTAGATGCTCATCGACAGATGAATGGATAAAGAAGTTGTGGTACATATACACAATGAAATATTACTTAGCCATAAAAAAAATGCATTTGAGTGAGTTCTGATAAGGTAGATGAACCTAGAACCTATTATACAGAGTGAAGTGAGTCAGAAAGAGAAAGATAAATATTATATTCTAATGCATATATATGGAATCTTGAAAAATGTTTCTGAAGAATTTATTTACAGGGCAGCAGTGGAGAAACAGACATAGAGAATAGACTTATGGACATGGGGAGAGGGGAGGAGAGGGTGAGATGTATGGAAAGAGTAACAAGGAAACTTACATTACCAGGTGTAACATATACAGCCAATGGGAATTTGCTGTATGGCTCAGGAAACTCAAACAGGGGCTCTGTATCAGTCTAGAGGGGTGGGATGGGGAGGAAGATGGGAATGAGGTTTAAAGGGAGGGGATATAGCCATCGGCCTATGGCTGATTCATGTTGAAGTTTGACAGAAAACAAGAAAATTCTGTAAAGCAATTATCTTTCAATTAAAAAATAAATTTAAAAAAATTACAGATTGAACAATACAGTATTTTCTTTTTTCCATAGTTGTAAAGATTCAATAATTTCACCCTCTGGTCAATGATCCTTTTTGGATACAACAGCCATTTTAAAACAAGCTGTGAGGGATTTGTATTTACTGAAGCTTTGGGAAAAAAATCACTTATCCTAACTTTTGCTTCTCCATAACATTCACTAAACAAACAAAAAATCTTTTAAAAAAACACTGAAATATCTGCCTTTTATCTCTTATACAACATATCCTTTTCTTTGTAGTTAGGATCACCTTGGAAAAGTTGATAGATTATATTTAACAAATCTTTGTGAAGAATGACAGAGTTCAAATATATCAATTCTTTCATTTTTATCAGAAGTAAAGCAGAGTTTATTCAAGCCTATGCCCCTCTCAGTTACAGAGCCTTCTGTTTATACATTATTCACTTTATTAAGGGCTTTGCAAACCCTTTTTCATATAGTGAGTCTGTCTGTTTTACCATTGTCAGATTGGAAGTCGGCAACTGAGAGATTTGGACTGGCATTTCTTATTATCGAATACATGTTTGCATTCTCCTAAAAGAAAACATATTCATCGTTTTTAATTAAATGACAGAAATTATATAATATTCTTTAAAAATGACTTTTATTAAACAAAAAAAATGACTGAATTATATGTAAAATAAGATTGTGACAAAAAGAAATTTTCGATGAGAAAGAGAAGTTCAAGTGAATGCTCTGTAAAAAAAATAATCTTTCCTAAGAAACACTTCAGTTTTAGTCTGTAAATAGTTATGCTGGAGAGAATGGCAATGTGATGGGATTATAAGATTTAAAAAAAAAAAACACCTTAACTATAAGTCTTTTGACCAAAAACACAACCCAAGTCAGTTATTTAAATTATCTTGATGTGATTTCTCATCTTTAAAAATCTATATCTACCCAACAAGGATAGACTAAAGTAACAAAACAGATATAATGCTGCTTGTAGCTTATTTGTTGCTGTTGTTATTGTTCAGTCACTAAGTTGTGTCCAACTCTTTGGTGACCCCATGGACTATAGCCTGATGGGTTCCTCTGTCTATGATATTTTCCAGCAAGAATACTGGAGTGGGTTGCCATTTCCTCCTCCAGGGATCTTCCCACCCAGGGATCCAACCGGCATCTTCTGCACTGGTAGGCAGATTCTTTACCACTGAGCCACCAGCACCATAAATAGGCAAGTTACTTAAATTCTTTCTGTGGTATAACAAAGCTAAGCATCTTGCAACCAGAAGCACAGCATCAGCTTCCATTTCTGAAGTAAAAATATTATGTCTCATGAAATGTGTGTGTAATGTATCAATATATAGCTTCCAGAGAGAAAGAGAGTCTCAGCATGTAACATGGTAGAAGGGACACTGCTTATTTAGACTGCTTATCTAGAGTAAGCTACCAGAATCTTGCCAGCTGGGATCCACCTGGCTCAGATACAGACCCACAACAATGCCCGGAGTTCTTTAATGCATGATGGTAAAAAAGATGCCAATAGCTCCAATGAGAATGACTAAATTTATGTGCTACTGAAATTTAGAGCTCTATGCATGTTAGTACACTATTGACAGAAATACGGGTGAACACAACAACCTATAAGTGACGCAAAGTGGGGTTCCATTGTGAATTAATCCCTCCCTTACCCACACTCATTGAAGAATTCATGGGGTTGGGTGAATATTTTTAATGTTCTGTGTTCCCTCTTGTTTCCATCTTTCTGACTTGATGATCTCTCCATATCCTCCTTGATCTTGTTCCAGTCTGAGAAGTGAGGTAAAGTGAAAGTCTCCCAGTCATGCCCAACTCTTTGAGACCCCATGAACTATACAGTCCATGGAATTCTCCAAGCCAGAATACTGGAGTGGGTAGCTGTTCCATTCTACAGCGGATCTTCCCAACCCAGGGATTGAACCCAGGTCTCCCAAATTGCAGGCCGATTCTTTACCACCTGAGCCACAAGGGAAGCCCAAGAATACTGGAGTGGGTAGCCTATCCCTTCTCCAGGGGATCTTCCTGAACCAGGAATCTAACTGGGGTCTCCTTCATTGCAGGTGGATTCTATACCAACTGAGCTATGAGGCTTTGCACTGAAGCTGCTTTCCTCTAAATCCCTCGTGGCCACTTTGCACTAAATCCCACACTGTCCCAGTCTGCTTTGCACTAAATCAACTGTACCTATATTTCTTTTCCTTTATAACTAAATAGAGCAAATTCTAAGTCTCTCTGGAACTGGTCAAAGTTCAGACTTCAAAGATTAAAGTCCTCATTAACTCTCTTGCTAAGGAGATTGCTTTCTCCAACCAATTCAGAAAAATACCAGTCATTTACTCCCATTTAGAAAATGACTCCTCTTCTCATTTGCCTTGCACTGAAATTTTATTTCTGAATACTTTGTTTGCAGTCATGTAGGTGGCTATATAAAAACATGGAAAGTTTTTGTTTTTTTAATGCTTTGTTTTTGAGGTAAGAAAAATTGTTTTCTGTATCAATGTGGTCAGCAAGGAATTTCCCTTTGGGTAGAAAAAGCATGCTAAAACATTTCTAATTGCAGCAGCCTGAAACTGTATTACTTGCCTCTTTATGCATTCTGTCATATGTGCTACATATATCTGATTCTTGAGAGATCTGAATTCTAACATTTGCCAAAAGATGAGTCATCAAGCCATAGTTAATAAAATGTATAATATGGCTACTATTACAAATTAACCCAGCTAGACTTTTTAGAAGCTCAGATTTCATAAATAGGAAATAAACAAAAGAAGAAATACTCAGCATGTAACATAAAATATTCCTCTAATATTTGAAAGTTCTCAAATTATTTTAGAAATAAATATTTTAAAAAATCAAAAGAAAATAAGAAAAACTTTGCTGGGGAATTACCTTTTTCACTTTCATTGCATGAGACACAATTGCCAGTTCTATAGCCATCTCTCTGGTAAAGCACCTTATATTTACCATCAGCCAAATGAAAGGCCACTATCTATTTTGCAAAAATTATTAACTGTTTGATTTAACTTTTGCCCAGGTCAAGAAAAGAGCGTTCTACTCTGTGGCTTCTGTTTTGTTTGTTTTTTTTTTTGATGTGGACTATTTTTAAAATCTGTATTGAACTTGTTAAAATATCGCTTCTGTTTCATGTTTTTATTTTTTGGCCCTGAGGCGTGTGGCTCCCTGACCAGGGGTTGAACTTGCACAGTCTGCATTGGGAGGAGGAAGTCTTAACCACTGGATCTCCAGGGAAGACCCTGAAGCTTCTATTTCTACCTGTGATTTCCTTTTGTTTTGTTTCCATCTTATTTCATATTTAATCGCATTTATTTATCTCCTATGTGGATTCTGTACCCCGTATACTGACAATTAGGCTGTCATTCTTGCTCAAAACTACAGAAAGTTACATACTTTTTAAACTCTTTAAAGAATTCTTCAAGATTAAAGCCCAGCAGAAAACTCCTCTTCAGATTTGCATGTCACAATCCATTATTTATTATTGTTGTTTGCCCTCTCGGAACATCGTTTTTTATGTACTGCTGTGAGCAATATTTATAGTCCAAACTCATTATCTTTTTCCTTTAGTCTATCCAAAACTGAAACCCAAGAGAAGACTCTCATATTGCACATTTGAGATAATGCCTCAAGTCACCAGCTGAACAGCAGGTCTGTTTTAAGTACCCAACTTTGAGCTTAAAAGGTCTAGGTGTATGTCATTTGTGGCAATTCATACATAAACTACTCATGTTTCTGATCTCTCCAGGATCCTACTGTCTGAATGAGTTTTCTAGAGAGAAAATAATAAATGAAACATCAGTCTAATGGCTTTCTAGCTCTCTTAGCTTATAGTAATCTTTATTGTTCCAGACATTCCCAATATACAGCAACAAAATCAGATTCAAGACACAGAGCTCTCCTTCATAATTCTAACCACAAAGAACACTTTCTTCCTTTACTATTGCTAATAAAGTAACATGTTTTCCTTCAAAGGTTCTTATATTTAGTACTGGGAGAACCACAGACAAGTAATTGTTTTTTCCAAACTATGAAATATATATTGCCCAACAGCCCAGGAAAAAAAAAAAGAATAAAGGTCACAAGATAAAGGGAGCCCACAAGAAAATCAATTCTAGTAACACAGAGTGTGCATCATTGTAATCATCCTGGTTTACTCAGTTACTGACCAAAATCACTGGAAGTCTATCTTACTTACCAAGTTAAGCGATCTTCCAAATGGCATTTTGAATTGAGTATTGCTGCTGCGTTTATTTTTTTTTAACTGAAATAAACTGTGGTTCAACTTAAAAAAGCAGTCTTGGTAGAGTTGATATAGCTGCCAGAAGTAGGATGTCACATATAAAAGTAACTTTTAGGAAAAGATTTAAGATCCTTGAAAAACAGATTTATCAGCCCGGACTCAGATAGTGAGTATAGGAAATCAATATTAGAAATAAAATTATTACCCATAAAAGTAAAATATGTTGGTACTTCAATAAAAGTTACACAACTGTCTGAGTAACATGCTCTGCCTGGAATAGAATCTCACATAATAATGGTTTTTTACATATTAACTTGAATATTGATGTCTGTCATCACTCCACATGTATATATAATGTATGTGAATTATACATAAAATCATATAAAATCCAGGTAAAATTAAAAAAATTAATTTCTTATGCTGGTATTTGGTGGTTCACTGACTGCTGGCTGGGCAGCATGGTGATGGATACAAGAAGAACTTCCTGGACTAATTTGTTACTTCTTAAATTAAATAGATGCTTATTGTTTTAAGGCAGTGAGCTTTTTGGAGTTTGCTACACAGAGTTATTGGGGCTACAGATAATGGATGATCTATTTTTATTGGACTATAACTGCTTCACAATGTTGGGTTAGTTTCTGCTATACAACAAAGCGAATTGGCCATACGTAAACATACATCCCTTCCCTCCTGGACCTCCCTCCCACAGCCCTCAGCCCGCCTATTTAGGTCACCACACCACAGAGCACCAAGCTGAGCTCCCTATGCCACATACAGCAGCTTCCCACCAAGAATCTATTTCACACATGGTGGTGTATATATGTCCATCCCAGTCTCCCGATTCACCCCACGCCCCCTTTCCCTCCTCATGTCTGCATGTCCACTCTCTACATGTTTCTTTTCCTGCCCTGAAAATTGGTTCAGCCATACACTTTTCTAGATTCCAATATATGGGCTAATATACGATATTTGTTCTTCTCTTTATGACTTACTTTACTCTGTATGACAGACTCTAGGTGCGTCCACATATCTACAGATGACCAAACTTCTTCCTTTTTACAGCTGAGTAATATTTCATTGTATGTATGTACCATATCTTTATCCATTCATCTGTCAGTGGACATTTAGGTTGCTTCTATTAATCTCCAAAATACACAAACAGCTGATGCAGCTCAATAATAACAACAACAAAAACCCAATCCAAAAAAAAAAGTGTGGAAGACCTAAATAGACATTTCTCCAAAGAAGACATAAGGTGGCCAAGAGACACATGAAAAGATGCTCAGCATCACTAATTATTAGAGAAATGTAGATCAATTTACAATGAGCTGTTACCTCACACTGGTCAGAATGGCCATCATCAAAAAATCTACCAACAGTCAATGGGTGATCTTAAGAACTGCATAAAGAGAGGCATAAGGATACCAATGAAAGTCCTTCTCTACTCCACTGCTGCCCCTCAGCATTCTAGAGTTCTTGTCTCCCTTATCAGATGTTGTTTTAGTCTGCCTCAACTTGGTTGCTAAAATTTTATCTGGACTCAGAAAAAAAAAAAAATTTAAATCCTAATCTGGGGCTTATTACCTCACTGAAACTCTCTTAGGTTTCAATATCCTCCACAGTACTACCGATGGCATGGAGTTATTTCGGGAAGTGAAATCTGTATGCAGGTCAGGAAGCAACAGTTAGAACTGGACATGGAACAACAGACTGGTTCCAAATTGGAAAAGGAGTACATCAAGGCTGTATATTGTCACCCTGCTTATTTAACTTCTGTGCAGAGTGCATCATGAGAAACGCTGGACTAGAAGAAACACAAGCTGGAATCAAGATTGCCAGGAGAAATATCAATAACCTTAGATATGCAGATGACACCACCCTTATGGCAGAAAGGGAAGAGAAACTAAAAAGCCTCTTGAAGAAAGTGAAAGTGGAGAGTGAAAAAGTTGGCTTAAAGCTCAACATTCAGAAAACGAAGATCATGGCATCCGGTCCCATTACTTCATCGGAATTAGATGGGGAAACAGTGAAAACAGTGTCAGACTTTATTTTTGGGGGCTCCAAAATCACTGCAGATGGTGATTGCAGCCATGTAATTAAAAGACGCCTACTCCTTGGAAGAAAAGTTATGACCAACCTAGATAGTACATTCAAAAGCAGAGCCATTACTTTGCCGACTAAGGTCTGTCTAGTCAAGGCTATGGTTTTTCCTGTGGTCACATATGGATGTGAGAGTTGGACTGTGAAGAAGGCAGAGTGCCGAAGAATTGATGCTTTTGAACTGCGGTGTTGGAGAAGACTCTTGAGAGTCCCTTGGACTGCAAGGAGATCCAACCAGTCCATTCTGAAGATCAGCCCTGGGATTTCTTTGGAAGGAATGATGCTAAAGCTGAAACTCCAGTACTTTGGCCACCTCATGTGAAGAGTTGACTCATTGGAAAAGACTCTGATGCTGGGAGGGATTGGGGGCAGGAGGAGAAGGGGACAACAGAGGATGAGATGGCTGGATGGCATCACTGACTTGATGGACGTGAGTCTGAGTGAACTCCGGGAGTTGGTGATGGACAGGGAGGCCTGGTGTGCTGCGATTCATGGGGTCGCAGAGTTGGACATGACTGAGCAACTGAACTGAACTGAACTGAACTAGGAAAATATAAGTAAAGTGATTCACATGTTACCTGATGCAAACGAAGCATGTGCTCAATAAATGGGAGGCACTAAGGAAAGATTGACCAATAAATGACCTTGTGTATTTCTCATTCTTCAGGAAGCTGAATGGGTGAACACAGAGAAATAAGCACAGGCAAATCCAATTATACAAGGTTAAGCCCCTGCTTTGTGAAAACTGCTAACATCTCACTGGACAAAACAAGTCACATGCCTGACAGAGTGGAAGTGAAAGGCATAACAAAGTTATAAGGCAAATGATTTGAAACCATGAGGTTGGAGAATTGGGACCACTAATCAAATCAATATACCAGAATCTATAACTTTTAATCTTATTTCTAAATATTCTTTTCACCCTTGGCATTTTCAGGCTTTGATTCTAAAAGAATAGTGATTTACAATAAATGTTCAGTTTAGTTCAGTTCAGTCACTCAGTTGTGTCTGACTCTTTGCGACCGCATGGACTGTAGCACATCAGGCTTCCCTGTCCATCACCAACTCCCAGAGTATACTCAAACTCATATCCATTGAATCAGTGATGCCATCCAACCGTCTCATCATCTGTCATCCCCTTTTCCTCCCACCTTCAATCTTTCCCAACATCAGGGTCTTTTCAAATGGATCAGCTCTTCCCATCAGGTGGCCAAAGTATTGGAGTTTCAGCTTCAGCACCAGTCCTTCCAATGAACATTCAAGACTGATTTCCTTTAGGATCGACTGGCTGGATCTCCTTGCTGTCCAAGGGACTCTCAAGAGTCTTCTCCAACACCACAGTTCAAAAGCATCTATTCTTTGGTGCTCAGCTTTCTTTATAGTCCAACTCTCACACTCATACATGACTACTGGAAAAACCAGAGCTTTGACTAGGTGGACCTTTGTTGGCAAAGTAATGTCTCTGCTTTTTAATATTCTGTCTCAGTTTGTCATAATTTTTCTCCCAAGGAACAAGTGTCTTTTAATTTCATGGCTGCAGTCACCATTTGCAGTGGTTTTGGAGCCCAAAAAAGCAAAGTCTCTCATTGTTTCAATTGTTTCCCCATCTATTTGCCATAAACTGATGGAAGCAGATGCCATGATCTTAGTTTTCTGAATGCTGAGTTTTCATTCACCTCCTTCACTTACATCAAGAGGCTCTTTAGTTCTTCACTTTCTGCCATGAGGGTGGTGTCATCTGCATATCTGAGGTTACTGATAGATGTATCTATATAAAATGACCTGTCATTACTCCATCATGAAAGATGCACTAATTACTTTGTTACTCAAAGGTGGTAACTGGACCACTGGTGTTGACATTTTGCAGCACCCTTATAGAAATTCAGAATCTTGGGCCATGCTCAAGGCCTATTGAATCATAATGAACCTTTCAACAGGACATCCAGGTAACTTGTATTAACACTGAAATTTGAAAAATCACTGGCTATTAGATTTAGAATTCTGTTCCCAGATTTGTTTTCTGTTATGTTTGCTAAGGAAATAAACTAATACAATTAGAAGAATTTTTAACTGTAATGATTTTGACTATCCAATAATAACCTAATTTTTAAATAGATAAAAGATTTGACACTTCACCAAAGAGTATATACAAATAACCTCTAGCCACATGAAAAGCTGATTGGCATCATTAGTCATTAGGGAAATGCAAGTTAAAATGGTACTGAAACCCATGAGAATCACTGAAACTAAAGAGACTGAAAATATTTGCATGAACTATCTCAAATATGCATTTGAGACTCTTATAAAACAATTTTGGAAAGCAGTTTAACAATTTTTTGCAAAGGTAAAGTCGTACCTACCCCCATAACCCAGCAATTCCACTCTGAGTACACACTTAAGGGAAAAGAAAGTGTATATATACCAAATAACATGTACAAGAAGGTTTATAGTAGTTTGACTCATAACAGCTAAAAATGAGAATATCAATCAACTAGAGTATGGATAAACAAAATGTGGTATATTCATGCAACAAAATACTCCTCAGCAAAAAAAAAAGGGCTTCACTGGTAGCTCAGCAGGTTAAGAATCCACCTGCAATGCAGGAGACCCCAGTTCAATTCCTGGATTGGGAAGATCCACTGGAGAAGGGATTGGCTACCCGCTCCAGCATCCTTGGGCTTGCCTGATAACTCAGCTGGTAAAGAATCTGCCTGCAATGTGGAAGACCTGGGTTCAATCCCTGGGTTGGGAAGATCCCCTGAAGAAAGGAATGGCTACCCACTCCAGTATTCTGGCATGGAGAATTCCATAGACTGTATAGTCCATGGGATCTCAAAGAGTCAGACACGACTGAGCAAGTGTCACTTTCAGTAAAAAGAAAGGATATGTCTGTTGGACATTATTTTAGAGAACAAGTTCAAACACATACAAAAAACACGTAATATTTGATCCCATTTATCTGAGATTTAATGACAGGGAAAATTACTCTAGGCTGTAAAAATCAGAATGGTGGTTTTCTGTGTGGTGGCGGGAGATGTGATATGGATTAAACATAAAAGAACAAGAGATCTTTCTACAGCGATGGTGAGCTCTTGTGGCTCTCTGTGGGTATTTTTACATGGTGTATATATTTGGCAAAAAATGCACTGAACCTTGTGTGTTTTATTGCTTATAGATTTAGCTTCAGTAATGAGGTGCTTATCACTTCACAGCTTTCAAATCATATATTCCTACATACTATCCCATTTGCAACAACCCTGTGAGGCCAGCAGGGCGGGTATCATTATGAACTGTTCAGATGAGAACGTTAAAGCTCAGAGATGCAAATTGATAAAGTCTCCTGCACGCCCATAGGTCTTTGACTATGATTTCATATTCTTAATTACACTTCTGCCAGCAGTAACTGGGGGTCAAAGTCAGTTCATTTCAGTTCAGTTCAGTCACTTGGTCATGTTGGAGGACTCTGCGACCCCATGGAATGAAGCACACCAGGCTTCCTTGTCCATCACCAACTCCCGGAGCTTGCTCAAACTCATGTCCAATAAGTTGGTGATGCCATCAAACCATTGCATTCTCTGTCGTCCCCTTCTCCTCCTGCCTTCAATCTTTCCCAGCATCAAGGTCTTTTCCAATGAGTCAGTTCTTCACATCAGGTGGCCACAGTATTGCAGTTTCAGCTTTAGCATCAGTCCTTCCAGTGAACATTCAAGACTGATTTCCTTTAGGATGGACTGATCAGATCTCCTTGCAGTCCAAGGGCCTCTCAAGAATCTTCTCCAACACCATCAGGGTCTTTTCCAGTAAGTCAGCTTTTCGCATCACATAGCCAAAGTATTGGAGTTTCAGCTTCAGCATCAGTCCTTCTAATGAATATTCAGGACTGATTTATTTTAGGATTGACTGGTTGGAACTCCTTGCAGTCCAAGGGACTCTCAAGAGTCTTCTGCAACACTTCAGTTCAAAAGCATCAATTCTTCAGCGTTCAGCTTTCTTTATACTCCAACTCTCACATCCATACATGACTACTGGAAAAACCATAGCTTTGACTAGACAGATCTTTGTTGGCAAAGTAATGTCTCTGCTTTTTAATACGTGGTCTAGATTGGCCATAGCTTTTCTTCCAAGTGTCTTTTAATTTCATGGTTGCAGTCACCATCTGCAATGATTTTGGATCCCCCAAAAACAAAGTATCTCACTGTTTCCATTGTTCCTCCATCTATTTGCCATTAAGTAATGAGACTGGATTCCATAATATTCGTTTTTTGAATGTTGAGTTTTAAGCCAACTTTTTCACTTTCCTCTTTCACTTTCATCAAAATGCTCTTTAGTTCTTTGCTTTCTTTCATAAGGGTGGTTTCATCTGCATATCTGAGGTTATTGATATTTCTCCTGGCAATTTTGTCTCCAGCTTGAGCTTCATCCAGCCTGGAATTTAGCATGATTTACTCCATATATAAGTTAAATAAGCGGGGTAACAATATTACAGCCTTGATGTACTCCTTTTCCAGCGTGGAACCAGTCTCTTGTTCCATGTCCAACTCTAACTGTTGCTTCTTGACCTGCATACAAATTTCTCTGGAGGCAGGTAAGGTGGTCTGGCATTCCCATCTCTTGAAGAATTTTCCAGTTTGTTGTGATCTACACAGTCAAAGGCTTTGGTGTAATCAATAAAGCAGGAGTAGATGCTTTTCTGGTAATCTCTTGCTTTTTCGATGATCCAACAGATGTTGGCAATTTGATCTCTGATTCCTCTGCCTTTTCTAAATCCAGCTTCCTCTCCCTTTCCAAATCCTGAAAGTTCAGAATTTACATACTATTGAAGCCCGGCTTCAGGAATTTTGAGTATTATTTTATTAGCGTGTGAGATGAGTGCAATTGTGTGATAGTTTGAACATTCTTTGGCATTGCCTTTCTTTGGGATTGGAATGAAAACTGACTTTTTCCAGTCCTGTGGCCACTGCTGAGTCTTCCAAATTTGCTTTCCAAATGAAGGTTGGAAATAAACTAATCCAGTGGGTTCTTGGTTTTTTATTTTTATTTTTTTAGCCTGGAGGCACATTAGTGTCATATCTGAAGCTTTAAATAAGGTACCACTCTGTCCAGGTCCCATTGCCCAGAGATGCTAACTTAATTTGTGAGGGGATGGGGAGGGGAGAGAGGTGTGAATGGTCATGAAAGTTCCATAGACAGTTCTAATGGGCTTCCTGGGACTAAAGTCGGCAGAGAAGAGAGGATAGTCATTCAAAATGAAGTCCAGGTGTGTAGACCAGCTCTCCAAAATGGATTGGTTCCAAAAACTTCTGCAGAAAGAAGAAAGGCATTCAAAGAGGTGGTCCCATCTTCAAGTCAGATGGAAAGTCAAAGGTAAAGACCTTAGAGACCCTGAAGCTACAAAACTCTCCCAAATGAAAAAGAAACCTGACTCCACAAGCGTCTCCATTGCTTCTGTCTTTGCTCCCAGCATATCTCATCCTGCTGTCACTTTTTGTGGACTTAGGCTGTCAGCACGGGATCTATGGAGTAGGTAGTGCCACACTTCTCACTTCATCTTACAGCAGCTTTCCCACTTGGGGTCACTTTGATGCAAGTTACTCACTCAGTTAAACCCCGAGGACTATACTAAACACATTCAATTTACTGTTTTCTCTAAACTGGAAAGTGTATGTTCACATCCACCCAGCAGTTAAAGAAATGTAAATTATAATAATTAGATCCTCTTAGGATCAGATTAGAGAAGATTAAAAAATAATAGTCAACATAGACAACCATAAGGGAAAGACACTTTCTCACACTCTGCCGATAAGAAACGAAATTTGTATCTCTCCTGGAGGACAATTTTTGTTTTTATCACAAGAGAAATCTTAAAAGATCAGAAAATATTTGATCCAAACTTCCTCTTCTGAAAATTTATCCTAAGGATACATATAAATACTTATCTAATCATGATGATATAAACATTAAAACAACCTAAATATTAGTGAGTTTGAGTAATTCAATCACTAAGTCCATTTCATTAAAAATGATATAAAATTAATATGTGATCAGACAAACAGATAAAGCAGAATGTACACTAAGATCCCACTTTTGGTTAATATATATGCATAGAAAAAAGAGTGGAACTTGGCAGTGATTATCAGGGTGAAGAAGCACTTTCTTCTATTGAACACTACCGTTTTGCTGTATTTTATAACTTGAATCTAATTTTTACTCCTTAAATAATGAGGCAAATGCATAAAAACAAAGACAAAAGACTAAAAAGCAATATGACAAAATATTAATAGCTGATAGTCAATTTTTGTTTACATGTGTTTTCAAGATTTATAACAATGAATATGTGTTACTATCACAACAAAAAATGCCTCAAGTAATGTTAATTGCAGACTTACATAATGTAAGATATTTCAGATTCTTCAAATAATTTAATTGTCACAGCTATGGCATTTCCTTTGTTGAGCCCAAGATTATTTTAAAAAATAACTGCAAACAAAAACACTTAGCATTAGCACAAACCTATTTCAGCTTAAGAGAGAAAGACTCTGACCTTTCACTGATGACAGTCTATATGGGTTTTGAGAACTGTCCTTGCCATTATGTGGAGCTTTAATACTTCAGAACACAAGTCCCTTGGAATTTTATTCTACTTAGGTATCTCCATTTTCTTTTGTGACATTGCATCCTGCATTTAGAAGAAAAAGGAACTTTATTAACAATTTTGTTCCCAATTCCTTTTTCACTTGTATATTTTATTGCTTTTTTTCCCATATTGTGAATTGCCCTAGGTCTTGACAATCCACACCCTATAAGTATCAAGCAATACTCTAATTATATTGTGTCTGCAAATGTTCAGGTACCATTTAGTGCAGGAAATCCATTAGAGTATTCCCTTTCAAATTTCACATTCAGGAAAGGAAGAAGCTATTTTAGGACTTACTTCCAAACCTGTCATCTTGAGGAACCAAAGGTATGCCTACTGAGAAAAGTAACTGTCCATCAACTGTAGTCTGAGAATGCTGCTTATATAGAAAATTAATACTCCTTCTCCTGCTTCTTTCTGTGGAAGAACAAGGTGTAATTTCCTGCAGAGGGTGCCTGAGATGCCTGCCTCAGACTGGAAGAATCTCTGTAGCCCTCAGACATGCTCTTACAAGCAGTGGTATATGTTCACTGGAAATATTTCACGGCCAGACCCAGGCATTGTCCAAATTGATACAAAGGATATTTCAGGGAGAACCAATACCCACTGCTGCCCAGAGAAGCAATGACATCACTCCCTACAAACTTCCTATGAGCAGATGCTAAAACTTGAGCCCCATTGAGTCCTCAGCACTAGGCATACAGAAATGTGCAGTGATACTTGTCGTCAGGTCAGGTCATGCATGCATGTTCAGTCAAGTCTGACTCTTTATGACCCCATGGACTGTAGCCCACCAGGCTCCTCTGTCCATGTGATTCTCCAGGCAAGAAAGCTGGAGTGCGTTGCCATTTCCTCCTGCGGGGGAATCTTCCCAACTCAGGGATTGAACCCCCATTTCCTGAGTCTCCTGCATTTCAAGAAGATTCTTTACCACTTGAGCCACTGGGGAAGCCCTCTCCTCGGAAGCTCACTCTCTTCTTGAATTCTATAATTTCAGGTCCTGATAAAAGAGAAGGAAATTCATTAGGACCTACTCAAATGTATTCTTTTTTAAAGCTGAGTGACATTCCATTGTATGTTACTACTATCTCCATTTGTCCCACCTTCTCCCTCCCACACTGTGTCCACACACCCATTCTCCATGTCTGTGTCTCCATACTGCCCTGGAAATAGGTTCGTCAGTACCATCTTTCTAGATTCCATACATATGCATTTAACATAAAATATTTGTCTTTCTCTTTTTTATTTACTTCACTGTGTACAATAGGCTGTAGGTTCATCCACCCCAATGTTTGTTGCAGCACTTTTTTACAATAGCTAGGACATGGAAGCAGCCTAGATGTCCATCAACAGATGAATAGACATGGAAATTGTGGTACATGTATACAATGGGATGTTATTCAGCTTTAAAAAAGAATACATTTGAGTCAGTCTTAATGAATTTCCTTCTCTTTTATCAGGACTTGAAATTATAGAATTCAAGAAGAGGTTCAGCTTCCCAGAGAGCTTCCCAGGTGGCACTAGAGATACAGAACCTGCCTGCCAATGCAGAAGATGTAAGAGATGCTAGTTTGATCCCTGGTTGGGACGATCTCCTGGAGGAGGGCATGGCAACCCACTCCGATATTCTTGCTGGAGAATTCAATGAACAGAGGAGACTGCAGGCTACAGTCCATAGGGTTGCAAAGAGTTGGACATGACTGAAGTGGAGAAGACAATGGCACCCCACTCCAGTACTCTTGCCTGGAAAATCCCATTGATGGAGGAGTCTGGTAGACTACAGTCCATGGGGTCAGGAAGAGTTGGACACAACTGAGTGACTTCACTTTCACTTTTCACTTTCATGCATTGGAGAAGGAAATGGCAACACACTCCAGTGTTCTTGCCTGGAGAATCCCAGGGACGGGGGAGCCTGGTGGGCTGCCGTCTATGGGGTCACACAGAGTTGGACACGACTGAAGCGACTTAGCAGCAGCAGCAGAAGTGACTTAACATGCATGCCTGTGCTTACCAGAAAAGTGAAAACAGAGCCACTGGGTGGGGTAAAAGTAGACTGAATCATTGTATCTGCTGCCTGACTCATTTCTACTCCTCTCCTTCTTTATTCCTTGGTGATTAAAGATTAAAGATCCCATGGTGAATGTTCTGATAATATACTGCTATGTAGTAAACTACCCTAAAACCTAGTGACTTTAAACCACCACCATTTTATGGTACCTTATATTTATGTGGGTCAGAAATTCAGGGTCCACATAATTTCTGCTCTTTAAGACACTGCTAATATATCTGGTGCAGCATTTGTATCCAGAATGAATTTTTTAAAAACTCTGAAAACCCAATAATAAAAAATTAGACAATCCAATAAAAAGCAGGCAAACCTTGAAAGACACTGCACCAGAGAATATATATAAATGGCAAAGAATTCCATGAAAATTGACCCGATATTATTAGTCGTTAGGGTTTTGTAGGTCAAAACCATGAGGTGACACTGTGTGTATGTGTTAGTTGCTGTCATATTGGACTCTTTGCAACCCCATGGACTGTAACCCACCAGGTTCCTCTGTCCATAGGATTGTCCAGGCAAGAATACTGGAGTGGATTTCCATTCCACATAGTAGTTTATAGAGATTAAAAGCAGATGAGTGGTTTTCTCATGAGTGGTTTTCTCCTTTCAGAGGAGGAGCTGAAGGGAGGACCAGAAGTAATCACAATGGGACACCACTGGGGAACAATGGATACATTCACTGTCTTGACTATGGTGATGGTTTCCCAGGGGTATACACAAATCAAAGCATATGGAATTATTCAGTTTAAATCTATGCAGTTTATTGTGTGCCAATTGTACCTCAATACAGTTTATAAAAGGAAATGGAAAGAAGGAATCTTCCTCCCAACTCTCATCTCACCATGAAAACCACAGAACTTTAAAATTTATAGAGAAATAAACGTTAAAAGAAATTTGAGACTGATACTTTGTGTTCCAAATGAGGAAATCACCCCTCAGACAAAAGAAGGGTTTGCCTAAGGTCACAGTGCTGTTGGCTGCAGTTTCAAGTTCCCATGTCTTTACTTCCTACAAGCTGCATGCTAAGTCATTTCAGTCATGTCCAACTCTTTGCAACCCTATGGACCATAGCCCACCAAGCTCCTTTGTCCATGGGATTCTCCAGCAAGAATACTGGAGTTGGTTGCCATGCCCTTCTCCAGGTGATCTTCCCAACCCAGGGATCGAAACTGCATCTATGTCTCCAGCAGGTGGGTTCTTTACCACTAGTGCTACTTGGGAAACCCCTAGTTACTATTACTCTTTGCAGAAATGTGCCTCTTTTTGCAATCACAAAGGAAACATGTTCAAAGTATTTCAAGATCAATTAATCTGATTGAAACTGTGATTTAAATGTAGACAAATATAGGTCTTAACTAAGGTGAAGGACACCTAAAACTCTGATTTAAAAAAAGCCACAGTCTTTATGGCCTAAAGAACTTGAGGGTGGAGTTTGGAATAATCACAGACTCTGGAAAGTGAGTGGGGGAATCCTGCCTCTGGCATGTGGAACCAGGCCACATGTTAGGTGAGAAGTTGATGGTATGGTGTCATAATAAAAGAGATATTTCTAGAAAGATCAGTCATCAATTAACCCTAGAAGCAAGTTGAATCTCACGATAGATCTTGATAAGGAAGAATAGGTATACCTCAATGAAAAGAAACACAAAAGAAAGACATTGGGAGGATTGTTGACATGCTAGGTGATATGTTTCTCCAAGGATTCAGCTCTCTAAGAAGCCATCTCCATTCCCCTCTCTATCAGGCTTGGAGGAAAGGAATGGTCTGTAGATGGGTAAACAGTGTCCTTAGCATGGGCTAAGCTCAAGGTCATGGAGAGTGCATAAATGAGAACCTGAAGGTCTGAAAACAGACTTATATAACCGTTTGAAGTGTATTTCTTTCTCCACAGGAGAGTTGGAAACACTGCCCTCAATCAAACTAAGCTGTTTCATGGCCTGGTTTAACAAGTAAATGAAATCTCATGACCATCTCATAGTTTCAGCTTTCATCCTGGCCATCATAATCTGCCTGGCAAGCTTGGAAATGAGGTGTAAAATAACACATTCAGTTTTAGCATGAGCACTGGTTCTTAGGCCCATCAGTCAACCCTGGTATATTCCAGAGTGTTCCTGGAAGGGTTTTCAGCACCAAAAGTGTTTTCTGAAGGCAAAATCCTATACAAATAGAGGAGAGAGTGTCTTGATTTTATTTAAGTGCCATATGTCTCAAGATAATCCAAGTTGTCTCTGTTGCTAACAAGCCCTGCTTCCTGTCAAGATTGTCTACCCAGGCACATCCTCAGCAATCCTCAAAGTCTACAGACTCTAAAGTAGATTAAAGTACATATCTGTGCATGCATGTACAAGTCGCTGAAAACCAGATTTGGACTACATTTGCCAAATTATCTGAGCAGGTCCTCAGTCAACAAGAGCTGTTTTTGGAGATGCAATATTTGTCTTGGGTTGAGAGCCCTCTCAAGGACATTATATCAGGTTTACAATAAATATCTGTTAAATGGATTATGTCGCAAATAATAGTTGAACATAGTCTTGTGTCTCATCAACTGGCTTAATGAGACTGAAGGGCAATGAATGGCTGCTGAGCAGTAAAATTTTGTCCAAGAATCAGGAAAGGCTTCCTTAACACAGTGACCTGGAGGATGAAGAGAATGCATCCAAGTTCAAGAGAAGGGATTGACCTTTGAGGCAAAGGAAATGTTATTTGAAGGCCTGGTGCACGTGGCTGGACCAGGGCAAATGAGAAGGGATAAAATGAGGCTGGAGGGCGAGCCAGCTAGTCAAGACCAAAGACAAGGGCTAGGGAATGCATCCACCCCACTGGCAGCAGGAACTGCAAAGTTCAAGGAAAAGAGATTGGGAACAGAAAGGGAGAAAGACCTGGGGCCAATAATTAAATTTACCAGTGAAGTCCACCACTACCATATCCTTTCAAGAATTTAATATATATATATATACATATATAGGTGATTTTTAATTATTTGAAAATAACTACAGGTTTAATAAAATGAAAATAGTAATAACCTTACTTTTCCTCTGAAACACTAAGTACCAGAACAAATGGAACATGATATGGTAGGTTGAATCATATACTTGTCACAAGATATCCCCATTTCAACCCTCAGAACCTGAGAATATATTATCTCTCAAGGTATAAGGGACTTTGCAGATGTCATCAGTTAAGGATTTTGAGGTGAGATGATTCTAAAGTACACAAGTGGACTCAATGTAATCATAAGGGCCCTTGAAGAGAAAGGCAGAAAGATCCAAATCAGAAAGAGATGAGATGATGGAAGCAGAGATCAGAGAGAAGAAAAGATGCTATGATGCTGGCTTTAAAGATGAAAGAAGAGACCCTGAGTCTAAATGTGAGTGTCTTCTATAAGATGGAAAAAACAAGCAAACAGATATTCCTCGGGGCTTCCAAAAAGAACCAGCCTGCTGACACTTTTATCTTAGTCCAGTGAAATTGATTTCAGACCTCCAACAACCAAAACTGTAAGATAGAATGTCACTGTTGTTTTAAGCCACTGTCTGGTAATTTGTTAAAGGAGCAAGAGGATGCTGATATACATGATATAAAGACATTTGAAGGGGAAAAGTTGTGACTTAAATCTATTTAACTAGTAAGTTGCTTTTAATGGATGAAAGAAGTAGAAAAATAGGAAGTCAAGGATTCAGGAAATATACTTATTTATAGCAATTTGATTGACCAAAACTCTTTAGGTAGTTTTAGTGAAGAACACAACTTTGTTTTATAATACCTTTCCATGCTATTGAATTTTTATGATAAATTTTTTGGGTGACTATGTCTTCAAGTAATTTTTTAAGAAAGCACATCTGTATGTTATTCCTGAGTTTTTGTGTATCTAGAAAGATATGTTTATTGCTATAGTACATATGCATTAGCTTGACTTATTTTAAAATTTTAGGCCAAAATATTTTGTTCTTAAATATAACTTTAAAGTTTCCATGTTAAACAATAAGGAATAAAAATCAATAAGCTTTGTGTTAAACCTCAGATATTTAGAAAAGATTCAAAAAAAGAGGGGGGCAGTCCTAAGACGGCAGAGGAATAGGACGGGAAGACAACTTTCTCCCCCACAAATTAATCAAAAGAACATTTGAACGCTGAGTAAATTCCACAAAACAACTTCTGAATGCTGGCAAAGGTTATCAGGCACCCAGAAAAGCAGCCCATTGTCTTCGAAAGGAGGTAGGAAAAAATATAAAAGACAAAAAGAGAGGCAAAAGAGGAAGGGAAAGAGCTCTGTCCCCAGAAGGGGTCTTAAAAAAGAGAGAAGTTTCCAGACACCAGGAAACATTCTCATTGCCGAGTCTCTGGCGAGCCTTGGAACCACATCAATTCAGTTCGGTTCGGTTCGGTTCAGTCCCTCACTAGTGTCCAACTCTTTGCGACCCCATGAATCACAGCACGCCAGGCCTCCCTGTCCATCACCATCTCCCAGAGTTCACTCAGACTCACATCCGTCGAGTCGGTGATGCCATCCAGCCATCTCATCCTCTGTCATCCCCTTTTCCTCCTGTCCCCAATCCCTCCTAGCATCAGAGTCTTTTCCAGAGTCAACTCTTCACATGAGGTGGCCAAAGTACTGGAGTTTCAGCTTTAGCATCATTCCTTCCAAAGAACACCCAGGACTGATCTCCTTTAGAATGGACTGCTTGGATCTCCTTGCAGTCCAAAGGACTCTCAAAAGTCTTCTCCAACACCACAGTTCAAAAGCAGCAATTCTTTGGCGCTCATCTTTCTTCACAGTCCAACTCTCACATCCATACATGACCACTGGAAAAACCATAGCCTTGACTAAACGGAACTTTGTTGGCAAAGTAATGTCTCTGCTTTTCAATATGCTATGTAGGTTGGTCATAACTTTTCTTCCAAGGAGTAAGCGTCTTTTAATTTCATGACTGCAGTCACCATCTGCAGTGATTTTGGAGCCCAAAAAGATAGTCAGCCACCGTTTCCACTGTTTCCCCATCTATTTCCCATGAAGTGATGGGACCAGATGCCATGATCTTCATTTTCTGAATGTTGAGCTTTAAGCCAACTTTTTCACTCTCCTCTTTCACTTTCATCAAGAGGCTTTTGAGTTCCTCTTCACTTTCTGCCATAATGGTGGTGTCATCTGCATATCTGAGGTTATTGATATTTCTCCCAGCAATCTTGATTCCAGCTTGTGCTTCTTCCAGTCCAGCGTTTCTTATGACATACTCTGCATAGAAGTTAAATAAGCAGGGTGACAATATACAGCCTTGATGTACTCCTTTTCCTATTTGGAACCAGTCTGTTGTTCCATGTCCAGTTTTAACTGTTGCTTCCTGACCGGCATACACGTTTCTCAAGAGACAGATCAGGTGGTCTGATATTCCCATCTCTTGAAGAATTTTCCACAGTTTATTGTGATCCACACAGTCAAAGGGTTTGGCATAGTCAATAAAGCAGAAATAGATGTTTTTTCTGGAACTCTCTTGCTTTTTCCATGATCCAGCTGATGCTGGTGATTTGATCTCTGGTTCCTCTGGCTTTTCTAAAACCAGCTTGAACATCTGGAAGTTCATGGTTCATGTATTGCTGAAGCCTGGCTTGGAGAATTTTGAGCATTACTTTACTAGCATGTGAAATGAGTGCAATTGTCCTGTAGTTTGAGCATTCTTTGGCATTGCCTTTCTTTGTGATTGGAATGAAAACGACCTTTCATTCCAATTTCAGTCCTGTGGCCACTGCTGAGTTTTCCAAATTTGCTGGCATATTGAGTGCAGCACTTTCACAGCATCATCTTTCAGGATTTGAAATAGCTTGACTGGAATTCCATCACATCCACTAGCTTTGTTCATAGTGATGCTTTCTAAGGCCACTTGACTTCACATTCCAGGATGTCTGGCTCTAGGTGAGTGATCACACCATCATGATTAGTCTTAAAGATCTTTTTTGTAGAGTTCTGTGTATTCTTGCCACCTCTTCTTAATATCTTCTGCTTCTGTTAGGTCCATACCATTTTTGACCTTTATGGAGCCCATCTTTGCATGAAATGTTCCCTTGGTACCTCTAATTTTCTTGAAGACATCTCTAGTCTTTCCCATTCTGTTGTTTTCCTCTATTTCTTTGCATTGATCACTGAGGAAGGCTTTCTTATCTCTTTTTGCTATTCTTATCTCTTCTTGCAGCGTGGGTGGCTGCGATGGCGCACAAACATGGCCAAGAGGAGCTACCCCACGTCCGAGGCAGGAGTGGCGGCCGGGAGGAGCTAACTCATGCCCCAGGCCAGAGGTGGTGGCCAGGAGGAGCTGCCTCACGCCCAAGGTCAGGGGCGGTGGCCCAGAGGAGCAACCCCATGTCCAAGGAGCAGTGGCTGCACGGGTGCAGGGAGGCCTAGAGGAGCTACTCCACGTTCAAGGTTAGGAGGGGCGGCAGTGAGGAGATACCCCTCGTCCAAGGAGAACACTTAGGGAACTGATTACAGGCTGGATCTGTCTCTCTCCTTTTGATTCCCCCGCCACCTTTATCCTCCTGGCCACCTCTGTCTCCTTCCTCCCTCTTCTCTTCTCTGTGTAACTCCGTGAACATCTCTGAGCAGTCCAGAGTGTGGAATGCACATAAGGAAGTGATTACTGGCTAGCTTGCTCTCTTCTCTTTTGATTCCACCTCATCTCATCCTGGTCACCTCTATCTCCCTCCTCCCTCTTCTCTTCTCCATATAAATCTGTGAACCTCTCTGGGTGTCCCTCATCATGGAGAAACTTTTCATCTTTAACCTAGATGTTTTATCAATGGTGCTGTATAGATGGAGGACAATTTCAGAGACTTCTGGGACAATGTTAAATGCCCCAACATTCGAATCATAGGAGTTCCAGAAGAAGAAGACAAAAAGAAAGACCATGAGAAAATTCTTGAGGAGATAATAGTTGAAAACTTCCCTAAAATGGGGGAGGAAATAATCACCCAAGTCCAAGAAACCCAGAGAGTTCCAAATAAGATAAACCCAAGGTGAAACACCCAAGACACATATTAATCAAATTAACAAAGATCAAACACAAAGAACAAATATTAAAAGCAGCAAGGGAAAAACAACAAATTACACACAAGGAGATTCCCATAAGGATAACAGCTGATCTCTCAATAGGAACTCTTCAGGCCAGGAGGGAATGGCAGAACATACATAAAGTGATGAAAGAAAATAACCTACAGCCCAGATTACTGTACCCAGCAAGGATCTCATTCAAATATGAAGAAGAAATCAAAAGCTTTACAGACAAGCAAAAGCTGAGAGAATTCAGCACCACAAAACCAGCTCTCCAACAAATGCCAAAGGATCTTCTCTAGACAGGAAACACAAAAAGGGTGTATAAACTTGAACCCAAAACAATAAAGTAAATGGCAACAGGATCATACTTATCAATAATTACCTTAAATGTAAATGGGTTGAATGCCCCAACCAAAAGACATAGACTGGCTGAATGGATACAAAAACAAGACTCCTATATATATTGTCTACAAGAGACCCACCTCAAAACAAGGGACACATACAGACTGAAAGTGAAAGGCTGGAAAAAGTTATTCCACGCAAATAGAGACCAAAAGAAAGCGGGAGTAGCAATACTCATATCAGATAAAATAGACTTTAAAACAAAAGCTGCGAAAAGAGACAAAGAAGACACTACATAATGATCAAAGAATCAATCCAAGAAGAAGATATAACAATTATAAATATATATGCGCCCAACATAGGACCGCTACAATATGTAAGACAAATGCTAACAAGTATGAAAGGGGAAATTAACAATAACACAATAATAGTGGGAGACTTTAATACCCCACTCACACCTATGGACAGATCAACTAAACAGAAAATTAACAAGGATACACAAACTTTAAACGATAGAATAGACCAGTTAGACCTAATTGATAGCTATAGGAAATTCACCCCAAAACAATGAATTTCACCTTTTTCTCAAGTGCACATGGAACCTTCTCCAGGATAGATCACATCCTGGGCCATAAATCTAGCCTTGATAAATTCAAAAAACTTGAAATCATTCCAAACATCTTTTCTGACCACAATGCAGTAAGATTAGATGTCAATTACAGGAGAAAAACTATTTAAAATTCCAATATATGGAGACTGAACAACACACTGCTGAATAATCAACAAATTACAGAACAAATCAAAAAAGAAATCAAAATATGCATAGAAATGAATGAAAATGAAAACACAACAACCAAAAACCCGTGGGACACTGTAAAAGCAGTGCTAAGGGGAAGATTCATAGCAATACAGGCATAACGCAAGAAACAAGAAAAAAGTCAAATAAATAATCTAACTCTACAACTAAAGCAACTAGAAAAGGAAGAAATGAAGCACCCCAGGGTTAGTAGAAGGAAAGAAATCTTAAAAATAAGACAGAAACAAATGAAAAGAAACAAAAGAGACCATAGCAAAAAAATCAACAAAACCAAAAGCGGGTTCTTTGAGAGAATAAATAAAATTGACAAACCATTAGCCAGATTCATCAAGAAACAAAGGGAGAAAAATAAAATCAATAAAATTAGAAATGAAAATGGAGAGATCACAACAGACAACACAGAAATACAAAGGATCATAAGAGACTATTATCAGCAATTATATGCCAATAAAATGGACAACTTGGAAGAAATGGACAAATTCATAGAAAAGTACAACTTTCCAAAACTGAACCAGGAAGAAATAGAAAATCGTAACAGACCCATCACAAGCACAGAAATTGAAACTGTAACCAGAAATCTTCCAGCAAACAAAAGCCCAGGTCCAGACGGCTTCACAGCTGAATTCTACCAAAATTTTGAGAAGAGCTAACACCTATCCTACTCAAACTCTTCCAGAAAATTGCAGAGGAAGGTAAACTTCCAAACTCATTCTATGAGGCCAAAATCACTCTAATACCAAAACCTGACAAAGATGTCACAAAAAAAGAAAACTACAGGCCAATATCACTGATGAACATAGATGCAAAAATCCTCAACAAAATTCTAGCAATCAGAATCCAACAACATATTAAAAAGATCATACACCATGACCAAGTGGGCTTTATCCCAGGAATGCAAGGATTCTTCAATATTCACAAATCAATCAGTATAATACACCACATTAGCAAATTAAAAAATGAAAGTCATATGATTATCTCAATAGAGGTAGAGAAAGCCTTTGACAAAATTCAACATCCATTTATGATAAAAACCCTCCAGAAAGCAGGAATAGAAGGAACTTACCTCAACATAATAAAAGCTATACATGACAAACCCACAGCAAACATTATCCTCAATGGTGAAAAATTGAAAGCATTTCCCCTAAAGTCAGGAACAAGACAAGGGTGCCCACTTTCACTGCTACTATTCAACATAGTTCTGGAAGTTTTGGCCACAGCAATCAGAGCAGAAAAAGAAATAAAAGGAATCCAAATTGGAAAAGAAGTAAAACTCTCACTGTTTGCAGATAACACGATCCTCTACATAGAAAACCCTAAAGACTCCACCAGAAAATTACTAGAGCTAATCAATGAATATAGTAAAGTTGCAGGATATAAAATCAACACACAGAAATCCCTTGCATTCCTATATACTAATAATGAGAAAATAGAGAAATTAAGGAAACAATTTCATTCACCATTGCAGCTAAAAGAATAAAATACTTAGGAATATATCAACATAAAGAAACAAAAGACCTATATATAGAAAACTATAAAACACTGATGAAAGAAATCAAAGAGGACACTAATAGATGGAGAAATATACCGTGTTCATGGATCAGAAGAATCAATATAGTGAAAATGAGGATACTACCCAAAGAAATCTATATATTCAATGCAATCCCTATCAAGCTACCAATGGTATTTTTCACAGAGATAGAACAAATAATTTCACAATTTGTATGGAAATAGCCAAAACAATCTTGAGAAAGAAGAATGGAACTGGAGGAATCAACCTGCCTGACTTCAGGCTCTACTACAAAGCCACAGTCATTGTGGTACTGGCACAAAGACAGAAATACAGATCAATGGAACAAAATAGAAAGCCCAGAGATAAATCCACACACCTATGGACATCTTATCTTTGACCAAGGAGGCAAGAATATACAATGGAGAAAAGACAATCTCTTTAACAAGTGGTGCTGGGAAACCTGGTCAAGCACTTGTAAAAGAATGAAACTAGAACACTTTCTAACACCATACACAAAAATAAACTCAAAATGGATTAAAGATCTAAATGTAAGACCAGAGGAGAACTATATAACTCCTAGAGGAGAACATAGGCAAAACACTCTCTGATGTAAATCACAGCAGGTTCCTCTATGACCCACCTCCCAGAATATTGGAAATAAAAGCAAAAATAAACAAATGGGGCATAATAAATTAAAAGCTTCTGCACAACAAAGGAAACTCTAAGCAGGGTGAAAAGACAGCCTTCTGAATGGGAGAAAATAATAGCAAATGAAGTAACTGACAAACAATTAACCTCAAAAATATACAAGCAACTCCTGCAGCTCAATTCCAGAAAAATAAATGACCAAATCAAAAAACGGGCCAAAGACCTAAATAGACATTTCTCCAAAGAAGACATACAGATGGCTAACAAACACATGAAAAGATGCTCAACATCACTCATTATCAGAGAAATGCAAATCAAAATCACAATGAGGTACAATTTCACACCAGTCAGAATGGCTGCCATCAAATGTCTACAAGCAATAAATGCTGGAGAGGGTGTGGAGAAAAGGGAACCCTCTTACACTCCTGGTGGGAATGCAAACTAGTACAGCCACTATGGAGAACAGTGTGGAGATTCCTTAAAAAACTGGAAATAGAACTGCCATACGACCCAGCAATCCCACTGCTGGGAATACACACCAAGGAAACCAGAATTGAAAGGGACACATGTACCCCAATGTTCATCGCAGCACTGTTGCTTCCAGGACATGGAAACAACCTAGATGTCCATCAGCAGATGAATGGATAAGAAAGCAGTGGTACATATACACAATGGAGTATTACTCAGCCATTAAAAAGAATACATTGGAATCAATTCTAATGAGGTGAATGAAACTGGAGCCTATTATATAGAGTGAAGTAAGCCAGAAAGAAAAACACCAATACAGTATGCTAACATATATATATGGAATTTAGAAAGATGGTAATGATAACCCTGTATGTGAAACAGCAAAAGAGACACAGATGTACAGAACAGTCTTTTGGACTCTGTGGGAGAGAGAGAGGGTGGGATGATTTGGGACAATGGCATTGAAACATGTATAATATCATATGTGAAATGAATCACCAGCCCAGGTTCAATGCATGATACAGGATGCTTGGGGCTGGTGCACTGGGATGACCCAGAGGGATGGTATGGGGAGGGAGGTTGGAGGCGGGTTCAGGATGAGGAACACGTGTACACCCGTGGTGGATTCATGTTGATGTATGGCAAAACCAATACAATATTGTAAAGTAATTAGCCTCCAATTGAAATAAATAAGCATATATATATATATATATATATATATTTTTTTTTTTAAGAGCTAAGCATAAAATAATAGTTCAGAATAGGATTAGTTATAGCTATGGTCAGGTAAAAAGTGAAATCAATCAAATGGTGAGACTTTTGCCATATTCAATTATTAGAAGAGAATAAAACAAAAATAAGACTATTAAGAAAATATGTGTGTGAGAGAGAAGGAAGACTAACATTAATAAAAATATTTTTACAATCACTATTAAAACTTTGCATTTTAAAAAATGGACAATATCTAAGTAGAACTGTAAGGCTCAAACTTCTCAGGACACGTTTAAACACTTAAAATGTATTGAGGAACCAAAAGCACCTTCGTTAATGTTTGTCATATCTGTTAATATTTGCCATCTTAGAAATTAAAACTAGGAATTTTTAAAATTAGAATTTGTTTTCTTTTTTTGTTAATGTATAGTTGACTTAGGACTAGGAATATTTAAAGTACACAGGAGTAAGGGTACTACATGGGCTCTTCTGTCCATGGAATTCTCCAGTTAAGAATACTGGAGTGGGGCGCCATTCCCTCCTCCAAGAGATCTTCCTGACCCAGGGAGTGAGCCCTCGTTTCTCATGTCTCCTACGCTGGTAGGCAGATTTCTGACCACTAACACCACTTGGGAAGCCCTGAGCTTCCCTGATGGCTCCGATGGTAAAGAACCTGCCTGCAGTGCATGTGTTGTAGCAGATAATATTGAAGGCAGAGCAGAGAAACTTGGTCTTTGGGGATAATAAGAGATAAGAATGTGAAAGTCAGGAGGTTACAGCTGCCTGACGTTCACTCTGTCTCTGAACTGTCAAGTTATCAATAGACTTTCTTATAGTGTAAGTGACTTTGGGTTAGATTTCTGTTATTTTTAGCATCCAGAGCTCTAATTGATCCAGTAATCTATGGTGTGAAAGTGTTAGCTACTCAGTCATGTCCTACTCTTTGTGACCCCATGGACTGAAGCCCACCAGGCTCCTCTGTTCATGGAATCATCCAAGCAAGGATATTGGAGTGGATAGCCATTCCCTTCTCAAGGGGTTCTTCCTGACCTAGGAATTGAATCCGGGTCTTCTGCATTCCAGGCAGATTCTTCATTGTCTGAGCCACCAGAAAAGACCAGTCTATAGTGCAACTCTACCATACTTGTATAACCAGTCTTGTTTAGATGGACAATTGAGTTGCTTACAACCTTTGACTATTTACAAACAAGGGGTCATGAATATTTTTCTACATGTTCACTTGGTCACATGACTTTGAGACCAAGCTTGAATATGCCTGGATAAATTAATCAAATTGTTATCAAAAAAGAAGTGTAGTTTTAGCAAGAGTTTCCAAATTTCCCTCTACATAACTTGTATCAATTTTTACACATATTCACAAAATATGAGAACGTCTGTTTCTCAAAGACTCATTGACACGGTGTTAGCAAAGTTTCTGATCATCAAAGATTTTGTTTCCAGGAGCAATATTTAAAGTTAATAAAGGTATTATAAAATAGGTACCCCTAAATGCTTTTGTGTAGTTATGTACAATATTTCTGGAAGCAGTCAGGCAACATGAATCAAGAAATTTAAATTGACTTTTAAAAAGGAGATATAATTGCCACACAGCATTATGTAACTTTGAAGTGTAAAACATGCTTATTTGACACACGTTATATTGCAATATTATTACCACTGTAGCATTAGTTAACACCTCACACAATTATTATTTCTTTCTTCTGGTGAAAACATTTAAGATCTAGCCTCTCCACTTTGGACACTTGATTATGAGGAAAATTTTAGAGATGTGGATAGTCGTTTATACGTAACAAAACATTGAGTTATTATGTTCAAAAATACTGATATAAGAATGAGTTGCAAAATAATTTATGGCTTATCCATAGGATGAATATTATCAAGATATTAAATAAATATCTTGTTTTTGAAAAACAATAATAGTGAAATTTGCTTCTTCTTGTCATTGTTCAGTGGTGTCCAACTCTTTGAGACCCCGTGGGACTGCAATACACTAGGTTTACCTGTCCTTCACCATCTCCTGGAATTTGCTCAAACTCATGTCCATTGAGTTGGTGATGCCATCCAACCATCTCATCCTCTGTCATCCTCTTCTCTTCCTGACCTCAATCTTTCCCAGCATCAGGGTTTTTTTCCAGTAAGTCAGCTCTTCGCATCAGGTGGCCAAAGTATTGGTGCTTGGCTTCAGCATCAGTCCTTCCAATGAATATTCAAGGCTGATTTCCTTTAGGATTGACTGATTTGATCTCCTTGCTGTCCAAGGGACTCTCAAGAGTCTTCTCCAGCACTGCTTCTTATATAAGGTTAAATAAGTAACCTTATAAAGTAACCATATAACCATATAAAGTATATATAATACATACCATATAAAGTAACATGATAATTTTGAAAGTATACATATTCATACACACATATGTATTTGTATTCCTCTGTATTTGACATAAATATATGTACAAATATGATTTATATATCTATATGTGCATAGGGGTCTTAAAGGATTTATGCACCAGAATATTCTCACTTTTCTTTTCTTGGTAGATTTAGCAGTAATTGATTCTTAATATCATCTTAAAAATCTTCTACATTTCTAAAACTCCATGTAATGAACATGTGTTATTTCATAATCAGAAAAATGTTCCCTTCTTTTACTATTCCTTGACTTTAGCTTGACAAGGAATTTGAATTCATAATTAATTGGAGGAAGGGAAATGGAACATCGTGAAACTTTCTGGTTCATGAAACTTTCAACATGAGTGAAAAATGAATATTCTCTAACATTTCTGACATGCTGATCTCTCTACTTAAGACTCTCCATTTTTTAACTTGTTAGGCCATGAAAATACTCATTACCTACTTCAAAAACCTCTGCCAAATCTCATACAGATTTTTGGTGAAATAATTTAACATAGCAATATGAAACTCCAAAGTACAGGATGCATATGAGAGGAAGTTAATATCTAAAATATTGATTTATATGAATAGTTTAATATTTTATTCATTCAGTTTTCATCCTTTCATTTCTAGTTGTATTATGTACCATAATAATGAGTTATACAGATTGCTATCCTTAAAATGGGAAAATAGACATTCATACAAATAAATTTAAATTGTGACTGAAAAATGTCACTAAGGGAGAGAAACAGCATAAGTAAGGTCTGTAAAGTATGAACTCTGGAATCTGATGCCTGAGATTGATCCCTTCTATCAGAGACTAACTATATGACCCTGGGAAAATTACATAACTTTTAGGTCCTCAGTTTGCTGATATATAAAATGGAAAAAATTTTAAGTGTCTATTTCACAGGATTGTTATAAGTAATGATTAGGCTAATTAAAATATTATTGAGCTAATTAAAATATTAGCTCAGTCAATATTTACAGCAATCCTATGAAATAGGATTATGTAATTTTACATTTGACACATAGCAACTTCTAGTTAAATGTTTTATAAATGTGAAGAGAATGAAGTACATGTATAAAGAGTATTGAATAAGGAGAAATAAACGACTGTTGATGGCTAGAGAAGTCCTTCCTGCATGTCTGGTGACTAAAAGGTAAGAGCTCCTTACATAAGGTAATTGTGGGCTGAAGGAATTGTGTAAAATTAAAGTGCAACATGGAGAAAAGTAAGGACAGACAACGGCGGGGACGTTTGGCCACATTAAATACTGGGGGGTTGTTTTACTAAAGTGTTATACAGATGGTGTGACTTGATCAGGTTTCTCTTTGGAGAAAAAAATTATTACTCTGACTATGGAGTAAAGACTGGAAGAAGACAATTGACTCTAAGGGAAAGTCTGTTAGAAAGTGATACAGTATTCTAGGTGAGAGTGTGGTAGCTGGAACAAGGACAGAGGCAGTAGAGAAGAAAAAGGGACACAACGAAAAGCATCAAGAGGAAAAACCTTTCCTAGTGGTAGACCAGGCTTCCTTGTGGCTCAGATGATAAAGAATCTGCTTATAATGTGGGAGACCCAGGTTCAATCCCCGGACCAGGAAGACCCCATGGAAAAGAGAATGGCAACCCACTTCAGTATTCTTGCCTGGAGAATCCCATGGATAAAGGAGCCTGGTGGGCTGCAGTCTATGGGGTCACAAAGAGTTGGACACGACTGAGCAACTAACAGTTCACTTCATTGGTAGATCAGGTATTGAGAATAAGACAAAGGGAAAAGGTAAGGTTAATTCCCGGGTTTCTGGAGCTGTTGAGTCAAGGACCACTGAGGGAAAATACTTAGAATTAGCAAGTAGAGAATGACTTTGAATCTCAGTAGCTGAGTCTGTGGTAACTTTGAATTATCCAAGTAAAAATATTAAGTAGGCAGTTAGTTATATGAATCCAGAGCTCAAGAGGATTGCAAAGCTGAACTGTAATATCAAATTTTATTACATAATGGATATTAAAACTAAACTGGAAAAATTTAATTATACTGTGGGATAAGATATAGGAATAGAAACAAGTATAGATGGAAATTTGGGATAAAGGAAGGGTTGTCAGAGTTTGTTTCAATGCAGAGCATCAAAAATTGATAAGAAAGAGCTATTTGAGAGGATGTTAAATATACAAGACAAAGAAAATATAATCAATAGCACAAGATTTTTGAATAGGCAAATAAATGAATTAGCTTTAAACAAAAGACTTTTACTGAGGCCAAGAGAATAGGAGAAAGAATGGATCCTGATGTAGGATCCTGAGCCTGTAGCATATTAACCCCTTCTTGTTCATCCTGCCCAATCAACATAATATCATTGGTGTGATGGATGTGTATGATATTCTGTGGGCTCCTGATCCCTTCATACCTGATTATGAAAGAAGGAATATGAGTTAGCAAAGCCCTAGGTATGGCAAACATATTAATAAATATTTGTCCATTCCATAAAAATATGAACTATTTCTGATCCTCTTCTCTGATTGCTCCTGCTGCTAAGTCGCTTCAGTCATGTCCAACTCTGTGCGACCCCTTAGACAGCAGTCCACCAGGCTCCCCCATCCCTGGGATTCTCCAGGCAAGAATACTGGAGTGGGATGCCATTTCCTCCTCCAGCGAGTGAACGTGAAAAGTGAAAGTGAAGTCACTCAGTTTTGTCCGACTCGTAGTGACCCCATGGACTGCAGCCCACCAGACTCCTTCGTCCATGGGATTTTCCAGGCAAGAGAACTGGAGTAGGGTGCCATCACCTTCTCTGTCTTCTCTGATTAGAATACAGAAAAACAACAACAACAACCACACATTCACCAAATTAATGGCCCAGTGTCATTTAACTGAGGCTTTCTATATCTCTTTTAGCAACAAATGAAACATCTGGCACAATGGCAGCCAACAGGGCTACTATATGTATGAGTTTGCAGTGATCTAAAGTTATTCTCCAGGTCCATCAGTATCTGAAGAGGCCAGACTGACAAATCAAAAGGAGATAAGGAAATGACAAGGGAGCACCACCCCTCTATCTCTGCTGTGCTCACTCTACCCTTACCCCAGAATGTGGTAGCCAGGGAAGTTTCAGAGGTTCCTATTAGGCTGTCCTCAGTATATGATCTCCTACCAAATAGCCCAAATACTCGATGAAAGAATTATCCCAACTATAAGTATGTTCATTCTACTATACATTTGGGAAATGACCACGGAGTAGATCAGTAGAACCAATGGACCCATTAGAAAGTAGATTTTAGAACTCCGTTTATTATCTAACCTTCATAAACCAGCATTCTAGCAGGGGAGCCATCATGATGCTCTGGTTCTCCAAGCATCAAATTCAACTTACTTGTGTCCAATAGTCCTTGAAATATCTGAGCATTTCCCTCTCCTGAGTGTGTAGTCATCTGAGCAAATGATACAGGTTCTTCTGGGGAGGCACAGTGAAATCATTACAATATGCAATTGCCAGGGAGTTGCTGTGACCTTTCTCTTAGGAATGAGGCCACCCTTTAGTCAGTGGTTCCAGATCTGAAAATTGGCTCAGGTCCAAGAACTGAGAAAAGAATTATGATTTACTGGACTCACTACCTTCAGCTTCCTGCCCTTCCTCATGCCTTCTCATTATAGAAGTTAAATGGCACATCCATTTTGCCTCTAGACCCCCAGACTCTATTAAGCCTGCTCCACAACTTCTGAAAATGTTCTTAAAGTTTCTTTAAATGCTAGCTATAGATCTACAATATGATTTAGCTAACAGAAATGAATGCACATGTTCACAACAAAGCTTGTGCATAAATGTTCATAGCAGGTTTATCCATAATAACCAAAAGCTGAAAATATATATATATATTCACCAGCTTCTGAATGTATAAACATGGTAGTCTATTCATACTCAGCAATACAATGGACTATTAATACATGAAATCAACTAAAATATGAAACATCATGGGTGGAAAGCTATGCAAAAGTGAAAGCAATCAAGACCAAAAGCAATTTCATATAAATTCTAAATAAGCAAACTATAGTTCCAGAAATATCTGTAATCACCTAAGGCTACAGACTAAAGGAGAACAGGTTTCAAAGATGCATGATGAAATTTTTATAGTATTAGAAATATTCTGTTTCTTGCTTATGGCATGATAACTGTACATATTGAGTTGGGCAAAAGGTTTATCCTGATTTTTCATAAGATCTTAGGGAAAAACCTGAACAAACCTTTTGGCCAACCCAGTAACTGCCAAAATTCATCAAACTCCACTTAAAATGGATTTCATTGTACGTAATTATACTTCAGTAAAGCTGGAAGGAAAGGCGCTGTGCTAAGTACTAATGAAATAAAAATATACAGAAACTGTATGTCTGTACTCAATGTATAGTTTTGTAAACAAGAGAAAAATACATATAAATATGTTTAATAGATACATAATATGAATTGCACCATGAAACAAGTGCTAAATGTTATGAGGATTTAGAGGTGGAAGAGGTCATTTCCATTTGGGGAGCTCTTGACAGAGCTTATGGAAAGAGGGTAACATGTGAATTAAATTCTAACGTATGAGCTGGATAGCTTATGGAAGCAGAAATTTCAGGAGAACTGAATTAAAAAGACATTTATCTTTATTTATATTTATAAAAACCCATGGAGTATACTTGAAAAATGTTTTGTTGTTCAGTCGCTAAGTCATGCCTGACTCTGGGACGCCATGGACTGCAGCACCCCAGGCTTCCCTGTCCATCACCATCTCCCGGAGTTTGTTCAAACTCATGTCCATTGACTCACTGATGCCATCCATCCATCTCAACCTCTGTTGCCCCCTTCTCCTCCTGCCCTCAGTCTTTCCCAACATCAGGGTCTTTTCCAGTGAGTCAGCTGTTCAAATCAGGTGGCCAAAGCATTGGAGCTTCAGCTTCAGCATCAGTCCTTCCAATGAATATTCAGGATTGATTTCCTTTAGGATTGACTGGTTTGATCCCCTTGCTGTCCAAGAGACTCTCAAGAGTCTTCTTCAACACCACAATTCAAAAGCATCAGTTCTTTGGTGCTCAGCCTTCTTTATGGCCAGGCTCTAACATGCAAAGGGACATACATTTCATGTAAGAAATTTTTCAGAGATAAGATAGTGAAGACCAATTAGAGCCAAGTCATGGATCTCCTATGATTCTAGCGTGTAAGTCACAAAGTGCTAAGAGTTGTGTGGCCAGAACTTTGTTTCAGATAAAGATTACACTGGTGGCTCAGAGCAGAATGGATTGAACAAGAGGCACGGAAGGAAGCTAGGATATGCTACTGAAATTTTTCCAGTTCAGAATGCTGAGATGAGAGTGGACGAGAAAAGCAATACATAGGAGAGTTTGCAGAATTAGAAAATGGGGGCCGACTGTATATCTTGGTCAAAATGAAAGATGAGGAAGATAATCCCTAAAGGATAAGTTGCCTCAATCAAATTAAGTTGCCTCAATTAATATCGAGAAGAATTATTATCAGAAGTCTCTGAAAATTAAAGTTGGTTTGAGAAGGGGCTCTTGGATGAAGTGATTACCTTTTCACTCACTGAATAGTTATGGAGGGTCAGCTGTACACCAGAGAGGATATGTTGGAGATACAGTGAGGAACCAGACAGATAAATTATTCATCCTAAAGAGGTCTATATTCTTGTTTGAGAAGATGAAAAATAAACATGTAAACGTATGTGATTTATTTTGAATCGGCTTCCCTGGTGGCTCAGAGGTTAAAGTGTCTGCCTGCAATGCAGGAGACCTGGGTTCAATCCCTGGGTTGAGAAGATCCCCTGGAGAAGGAAATGGCAACCCGCTCCAGTATTCTTGTCTGGAGAATCCCATGGACAGAGGAGCCTGGTGGGCTACCCAGTCCATGAGGTCACAAAGAGTTGGACACGACTGAGCGACTTCACTTTCATTTATTGCAATTAGGAAATTGTGCCTTCAGGAGAGTATTTCTCTCAATGAAATGTTAGACATCAAATTGTGTTTATGGAATCATCAGTTGATTTAAAAAGGAGCTAGGGGCATAGAATGCTACTGAAAAGGAAACATAGCAGCAATTTAAGGAAGACACAAAAATGTTACTTGGAAAAACAGAAAGAAATGGGAAACAAAGTTCTTGGAGATGTGAAATAACTGGAAATAATTAATAGAGTAAGTTCTACAAAAGGGAGGCATTGTGAGCATGGTATAAGCCACTGGCTTTGAGAAGAAAAATGAATCTTCTTTCTCCACGGTTAAGACTTTATAAAAATTAAGATTAAGATGATCCAAAGAAAATGCAAGGGGAAAATACCTGACCTGAAGGAATACAAGTTGGAAATAAGGTTGACTTTTTTTAGATGGTGTGAATAAAAGTTTTCACCTTGGTGAAAATAAAAGAGGACATGGATTGGTTTCCTGATCTGAAGACAGCAAAACATTTAGGGACTGCCAGCTATGAAGACCCTGGCTCTGCATCATGACAGTTGATTAGCAGGATTTGCTGGGAGCTAACCAAAGGTTATTTTCTTTAAATTTTTAAGCACCTACATCAACATGACTTTCTCCAGCAATCCAAGAGTTGCTGTCTGTTGTTTAGTGGCTAAGTCATTTCCAAATCTTTGCAACCCCATGGACAGTAGCACATCAGGCTCCTCTGTCCATGAGATTCCTCAAGCCAGAATACTGGAGTGGGTTGCCCTTTCCTTCTCCAGGGGATCTTCCTGACCCAGGGAGCGAACCTGCATCCCCTGCATTGTCAGGCAGATTCTTTACTACTGAGCCACCAGGAAAGCCAACCCAAGAGAGGAGGATGTAAAAAATTCAGGTTGTAGCCCAAAATTAAATCTAATTAAATACATAAAAAGTTAAAAATATGGAAGAAAGTCAAGGGCATCAGGTATATAAAGGTGTTATTGAAATGGATGATAACAGTGTATTCAAATATAAGTTGAAATTTCAGAGTCTCAGGGAGAAGTCCACGGTAAAGTGGTAAGGTGATAAAAATAAGACAGTCATAAAAGTGGAAAGTAAGAAGATCCTAGACAGAAAGGAATAGCCGAAACTAGGGTAAAGGGTTACAGAAGTTCCTAGAAATAATAGAGTCAGGATGAGGTGTTAGGCCTTCATTAAAAGTATCGTATACAGTAAGGTTTTCAAAAGTACTTTGCAAATTTCAGCCCTCTGTTTATTTACAGATCTCTATGTGAAATCCTAAAGTGCTAATTAAAGTCTTTATAAACATTTGCACATAGTAATTTCACAATTGTTTGAGGAGATAAGAAGCAGTACTTCATCTTTTGAACACAGTTTATTTTTACAAGTGATAGTTATCAATGTGAAGTTAGAAAATAGGAACTTTAGATGCCTTCTCTGCAGCAACAGTCTCTTTTTTGGCCAGAAAAGGATGATGATGGGATTGGATTACAGACTAGAAAATTTCTAAATGGGTCTCATGCTACATTTATGATGATTGAATTAAATTCCATTACCCTTGGGGTTTGGTAATCAACTAGGGGAACAAACAAAAACTAAAGAAATAGAAGAGAACATTATCTCCTAACACTGCTTCTCAGAAGTACAGAAAATGAATTTTTAAGAGCTATATTATTTTGACTGGAAGAAACAAAACTCTGGCAAGGCAGTCGGGGGTTATTGTTTTGAAACAAAAATAAACACAAATCCCCATATCTTAAAATTCAGTGTAACTGAGTATTAATATCTCTTGGGTATTGATGTCCAAGGGTGAGCTCTGAAATGCTAATACGGTGAGTGACTTTATACTCTGGATCAGATATTCAAAGCCACCGGCCAAAAGTCCAAGAAACAGAATATCCTTCCCCTCCTTGTCTTATAAAAGACACGTTTTTGAAACTGACATCTATTGGGCAACATCCACTGTAAACATTACCATGATAATAGAGCTAAAATATCTGGTATACCAGTTCCCTGAGAGCATTGCCTTTTTCATCACCTGGCAACCCACATAGTACTGTGAGGTCTACCCAGAATAATTTGCCTATTTTAGACGAACCACTGAGTAGCAAACTGACTACACTGCTTAGTCCAATTTGGTCACATCTTTATAGAAATGTTTGTTTGATTTGTTTACTTCTACAGGAGAAGGATTTTTTTCTCTCCTTTCCTGGATTGAAAAAATTCATCCTCTTAGTGCAGTTTAGAAGTTCTGCAACAAGCTGACAGTCTACACTGACAGGTATAAAATGGAAACAGATGAATCAAGGCCTCCAAATTGCAAAAGACCAGAAGACATTATTCTCAGAGAACACAACGTTGGACTTGAGAAGAGTGTCATTCATATTGTATTCTATGTTGTGCAATATGGTGGCCCCCTGGAGAGCAGATGACAAATGAGTTGACCAGGTAAGTGTGCACGATCAAATGTTTGCTATGTGGAACAGATTGTCTATTCATCATGCAAATAATAAGAAGAGCGAACACTCACATAGTAACCACTTCTGCCTGGCACTCCTCGAACCCTATGGGAAAGGCAACACTATTATCTCATTTTACACATAAAGAATCTGAGTTAACAAGAGATTATGTGCATGGCCCTGGGTCATAAAGCTAATCAGTGGCAGAGCCAAGGTTTGAAACCAGGTAATCGGGGCTCATCCGCTTTCTAAGCAGAGGTCCTGGTTTTTCCCCAAAATCAAAGTAAAATAACATATACACATACACACACACACACACACACACACACACACACACACACACACACACACACAGCTTAGAGTTCTTGAGACCTGCAATGAAAGAAATGTTTGGTATGGTACTTGATTTATTATCCAGGCTAGGTCTTTCAAAAGAAAGTACTAGATAAAGTGAAGTCGCTCAGTCGTGTCCAACTCTTTGCAACCCCGTGGACTATAGCGCACCAGGCTCCTCCATCCATGGGATTCTCCAGGCAAGAATACTTGAGTGGGTTGCCATCTCCTTCTCCAGGGGATCTTCCCGACCCAGGGATCGAACCAGGTCTCGCACATTGCAGGGAGACGCTTTAACCTCTGAGCCACCAGGGAAGCCCTAAATTTTTCTAGTATCTTTTAAAAATATTTTTAAAATAAATAAATTGACAGTGGTATTGGAGAGAGCAAAATTAATTATGAAGCAATTACTTCTTCCCTCTTTATATGGTAACATCCAATCGGCATCAAAAAAAGAAACCTTTCTGGTTTCTTTAGAGAGGATTATCACATCCTACTCTTCCCTTGCATTTTTCTTCTCTTAAATGGAACACAGCAAAAGGAAAGTATAGGCTGTAGTTTGCCACGTGATTCTTTACCTTTATCATGATAAAGTTAAAGTTAATAAACAACAAAAGAGAAATACATGAAAACTTAGATGTACAAAGAATAAACCAAATATCCTAAAAGGGAGACCATTACTGGCACAATTACTTTTCTGTTGATTTTATTCACATGCTTGCTGGTGACGCCATATCTGATTTTTGTCCCTTATCTGATAATAGCCAATTAAACTAAATTTTTCAGGAACATAAGAGAGCATTGAACAATATGTCATACAGAATTTTAAAATATAGTTTGCTTTTATCAAACACAGAAACTATTTTCCTTGAGTTAAATAAAGCATTGCTGATTTAAATGTGCCAGGTAACCACAGAGTACAGTTTTTTCCAGCAAGATGTATCTTCTGCTTGACAATGTTCATATATCATTCTTAGATCCTGACAGATAACATGATTGTAAAGATTTTACAACCACACTAGTAATATATGTCAAGGTTCACATAAAAGGAACTCTGGCAATTTGTAGAAGGCTTCCCAATAAAATGGAGCACACCTCCACCTGAAATAGCAATTGTTAAAGACTGGGAGATACAGGCATTCGGATGAATATTGCTTGCAAAAGTCAAAGGTAGCAAACACGCTTTTGGATTCAATTTGACTCTGTACCCCAAGTGAAAGTCAAAAAGCAAGCATGAAGACATTATCTTCAGAGAGCAACGATAAATGTTTCTGTCATGAAAGCTTCTAAGAATACAAACATTTCCCACTTCAGTTTAAAAGTGCCAAAAAGCAAATGCCTTAACACAAACTAAAATTCTTCCTAGAAAAAATTTTGTTGAGTTTTCATGAGATTGATATAGGAAGCTTTAACTGGACAGAGTATTAAAGCCACTTCTTGGAAAGCTCAAAAACCACAAGATTGTAAGCTGAGGCTGTATGCAATTTATTTTGCCATCACTATGAGTGTCCAACCAGTCCATTCTGAAGGAGATCAACCCTGGGATTTCTTTGGAAGGAATGATGCTAACGCTGAAGCTCCAGTACTTTGGACAGCTCATGCAAAGAGCTGACTCATTGGAAAAGACTCTGATGCTGGGAGGGATTGGGGGCAAAAGGAGAAGGGGACGACCGAGGTTGAGATGGCCGGATGGCATCATGGACTCGATGGACGTGAGTCTGAGTGAACTCTAGGAGTTGGTGATGAACAGGGAGGCTGTGATTCATGGGGTCGCAAAGAGTCGGACACGACTGAGCAACTGAACTGAACTGAACTGATGAGTGTGCAAGGGAATTGAATTCAAAAGCATCAAAAATATTAACATTCAGATTCTTTAGGAGAAAATGACACTGGTCTCCAGTTGCAAGGAAGAGTACACCTTGAGCCCATAGCTGGCTGGGCTCTCTACCCCAAAGAGCAAGTCTAGGATGTACTTGAGACAAGGCTTTCCCATATAGCAACTGTCAGCATGGTTCTTAAAAGTACGAAATCTGATTTTTTCCATCACCTTGTCTTTTATTGACCCAGCAAACAATTCATATTTTACAAAACATTCATTGAAGGGGAAATTGTAGTCAAGATTGAAAAGTGAATTTGAGAAGTGAAAAGGATGGAATGTATGTGTGTGTGTGTGTGTCTGTGTGTTTCCTTATCTTTTTATTTGTCTAGCTGAGACCAGGAGAATGAGCAATGCCTGACTTAATAAAAAGGGATGTAATATCAAGAAGAGATTTTCCTCATCCTTTGTTCTAGCTGGATTTGAAGGTCAGTGTGATTTTACAAACAAATGCTTCTATGAGAATCCATGGCAGAAAACAAAGACAGGCAGCAAGGCACAAACAAAACAGGAAAGGAAGGAATCAGAAGATTTTGTTCCTTACTTTCTCCTTCCTTGTCCCTCTTGTGATTTCCCAACCTGAGCCTTCCTGCCTGAATCTTGTGGATGATGAGCACGCGTTTGGTTCTTTTGTCTCCAAGTAAGAAAAAACCACTTGGGTCATCCCAAGGGCAAAGGTACTTTAAATATAAGGATGCTCAGTTGAAGAATCAAAGTTGCTATACAAAATATTTGTTTACTTTCCACCTGTCTCTTTTCATCCCTCTTTCACAATACACATCATCTCTCTTCTACTCTCTCCGCCTTTCTATATCTTTTCTACTTCCTTACAATTTCAGTTTGCACAAGGCTCTGGCAAGTCACAGTCCTGATCCATGACATCCTTAAAAAAAAAAAAAAAACCTTCCTATTTTGCTTAGATTTTAGATTCTTAAAATAGAGAATGTGGTTGCCTCAATTCATTCTTTTGTATCCACAGTTCATGAATATTTGGTCACTGTTATAGCTTGAATTGTGTCCTGCCTGAAAGATACGTTGATGTCTTAACCCTCCTGAAACCTATGAATGTGACCTTATCTGGAAATAGGGTCTCTGAGCTGTAATCAAGTTAAGATGAGGTCCTTAGGATGGGCCCTTAATCCACTATGATGGGTGTCCTTATAAAAAGAGGGAAACATGGGCTCAGGCACAGAGAGAAGTTGGCCAAGTGAAGACTGAGGCAGGAATGGAGGCTACACTTCCATAAGTGATGGCATGCTTGGGGCTATCAGAAGGTGCAAGAGGCAAGGAGGTATATTCCTCTAGTGGCTCCCTGCCAATACCTTAGTTTGGGGCTTCTCACCTCCAGAACTGTGAGAGAATACATTTCTGTCATTTCAAGCTGCTCAGCTCATAGTACTTTATTATAACCATTCTAGGAAACTACTACAGTCAGTTATTCAAAGCTAATCCAAATATTTGGAGTTTGTCTTATGTCCAAAAAAATGACACTTTTGCCCTTTGGCTGAACTTGTAAAAAACTTGTTTTTCCCTTCGAAATTTTGGGAGTAAGTAGCCGATGTCCATGTCTCTCGTCAAGAACGTACCTGGTAACTATTGCTGAGAAAGATCTTCTCTAAAAAAAGGGACGGAAAGGGATGTTATTTTCTCAGAGATACATGGTTTATTCTCCAATTTCTGTGAAAGAGGAACTTTTCAAAAGGAAGGAAAAATCTTTCTTCTAAAATTGGAACTATTTTAGAAATTTCTTTAATATTTCTTTTTGTTTCCTCTACCCAAGTTCTCATACTTTTCAAAAGGGAGTTTAAATACAGGAAGAATGACATATTTAACATTGACCATCACTCATCATTTTTTGGAGTCTTTTGTTTGGCCACCTCATGCAAAGAGTTGACTCATTGGAAAAGACTCTGATGCTGGGAGGGATTGGGGGCAGTAGGAGAAGGGGACGACTGAGGATGGGATGGCTGGATGGCATCACAGACTTGATGGACATGAGTCTAAGTGAACTCCGGGAGATGGTGATGGACAGGGAGGCCTGGCATGCCGTGATTCATGGGGTCACAAAGAGTCGGACACGACTGAGTGACTGAACTGAACTGAACTGAACTGTTCTTATTAGCATCATGGTAAAGTCAAAGGAATAAAAAGGTACATATGCCATCCAACATATCCTATTTGCTTCCTTCAATTTTTCAAAATTGAAATATAATTGACATATAACATCATGGAAAGTTAAGGGGTACAACTTGCTGAATGAATACATTTACTTATTGCCATATGTTTCCCATGAGAATGTTAGCTAACACCTCTATCTCATTGTATAATCACTAACACAGAAGTAGAAAAATCAGGAAAGTGAAGGTGTAGGGCAGAGAAGTAAGAGGAACTCTGAAACAATTCTTTTTGAAGAGCCAGATAGGAAAGGTTGCTGGCTTTGCAGACTGTACAATCTCTGTCACAAGTTGTAGCACACATCAGACATAGGCAATACACACATGAATGGGCACGGCCCTGTTACAATCAAAATTTACAAAAACAGGAAAGGGGATTGGATGTGACCTGGAGGCCATGGTTTGCCAACCCTTGTGCTAGAGGATCAGTGCAAACACTCATGGTGGTTTTTGCTGAGGCTCTTCTTTGGTTTGCTCTCAGCATGGACATGTATAACATTCTGTCCAGGAATTCTATCCAGGAAGGCGCAAATAACTTTGTCCTCTCCATGTTTCTCCAAAAATGGGTCTCAGTCACAGTCAGTTCCAGTGTGGGGGAGCACCTGTGGTCAGTGATAGCACCTCCAAGGCATAGAAAGTGCTTGGTGCTTCTTGGAGTACCGAGGCCTGGTGTTCCTTGAAGATGTGTTAAGACCTTCCTCTGTCACTTGGAACAACCTGGAAATGTTCAGAATTCAATGTGTGCTGGCAGTCACAATTCACTATTTGTTGACAGACTGCCACACTAATGTCCTTTGTCAGAAACAAAAGTAGCATGTAAAGCAGAGGGAATCCTTACCATGAGTATGCTAAGTCACTTCAGTCGTGTCCGACTCTGTGCAACCCCATAGATGGCAGCCCACCAGGCTCCCCCATCCCTGGGATTCTCCAGGCAAGAACACTGGAGTGGGTTGCCATTGCCTTCTCCAATGCATGAAAGTGAAAAGTGAAAGTGAAGTCACTCAGTTGTGTCCGACCCTCAGCGACCCCGTAGACTGCAGCCTACCAGGCTCCTCCGTCCATGGGATTTTCCAGGCAAGAGCACTGGAGTGGGGTGCCATTGCCTTCTCCATACCATGAGCATATCTGGATGCAAAACCCAAAACTGGTCTACAGTCCCACAGACTGAACAAATGCTTATTGGCAGTAAAACGTATATGAGTGCCTACTGGTGTTCTTAGAGGCACAAAAAGAAGTTGGTGCCTTGTTCTATAAGAACAGGACACAATACACACTGTCGCTAGCCACAGAGACACTTAATTCCTGATGCCACCCTGGTCAGTCCTCAGAGTCATTCACATGGTCAACAAAACGCACGATGACCTTGCACCCACCTACACATGCTCAGAATGTTGCTACCTGCAACAACTCATGTGTAAGGTCAAAGACTGAACAGAGATCCCACATAGTTTTCTGACCCACCACTGTCCAAATATCCCTAAGACCTTTGGCTTTTATACTGTACAAAACTAAAGTGAAAGTGAAGTCGATCAGTGGTGTCTGACTCTTTGTGACCCCATAGACTGTGGCCCGCCAGGCTCCTCTGTCCATGGGATTCTCCAGGCAAGAATACTGGAGTGGATTGCCATTTCCTTCTCCTAAACCACTTCCATTTATAATAGGTGATTCCATCACACGCACACACACAGAGTATTTCTGCCCTTATCTTGCCAATGATGTACTGAATCTGGCTCTTGTCAGCTTGTCAGAAACATGTCAAATTTTCAGAAATTTTTTAAGCCAATTGACATCACACTGTACAGCTTACAATCAGTCATAATGAAAGTATCCATTTCATGTGCGTGCATGCTAACTGGGTCCATTCATGTCCAACTCTTTGCAACCCCATGGACTGCAGCCTGCCAGGTTCCTCTGTCCATGGGATTCTCTAGGCAAGAACACTGGAGTGGGTTGCCATTTCCTCCTCCAGGGAATCTTCTTGACCCAGAGATCAAAACTGTGTCTCTCATGTTTCCTGCACTGGCAGGCAGGCTCTTTACCACTAGCACCACCTGGGAAGCCTGTTTATTTCATAAACACTAGCAAATACTACACAGAGAAGGCAATGGCACCCCACTCCAGTACTCTTGCCTGGAAAATCCCATGGACGCAGGACCCTGGTAGGCTGCAGTCCATGGGGTCAGGAAGAGTCGGACACGTCTGAACAACTTTACTTTCACTTTTCACTTTCATGCATTAGAGAAGGAAATGGCAACCCACTCCAGCGTTCATGCCTGGAGAATCCCAGGGGCGGTGGGGCCTGGCAGGCTACCGTCTGTAGGGCCGCACAGGGTCAGACACGACTGAAGCGACTTAGCAGCAGCAGCAGCAAATAACTACAAATGGGGATCTTTCTCCAGGGAGCTGAATGAGAAACATTGACCACAATAGCACTGGCCCTGATGCCCTAGTGCACCAGCCAAAATGTTCTTGTCTTTTGTCCTTACTGAACTGATCAGCTACTCAATCACCAAGTTCCAGCTTCTCAGTGTCTTCGTTCCCTGACCGTAGAACAATGAAATAAAATCAGCTGTTACATCTCCCACTAGAAAGAATGACAATGAAAAAAAGTGGCTGTTGTATCTCCACCAAGAACACATCTGGTCCACATATCAGAGAATTCATCTTGTAATGCCTCATGATACTCCTACAGTAGTGACAGCTGTTAGTATCATCAGCCTGTGACCCAACCCCACCATCTACAGTTCCTCCAAAAGGAGGCATCAAATGCTTTTAAAAGATTAAATGTAAAAGCGAGCATTTAGTAATGAGTATTTTAAAAATTCCAGGCTCAGTCAAAAGGAGCACAACCCCCTAAAGAAATACTAAGTAGGACTAACTCCTTGGATAAGCTGCTTCTGCAGAGTTGAGAAGAGCAGCTGTGAATGTTGGCTTCAATCCAGTGTGGTAAGTTAGGGATGGTCTGTTGCTCTTCATGGAAACTGTTCACAACTCCACTTTTAAGATCTGTAATAGGGATTTTTTACCCATTGTGATTTTCCATTGATTTCTCTTTCACATAAAGGGAAATAAGCCTTGGTCTAAGTGTAAACCCTTCTAGACTGCAGGACAACATAAGGAGATTAATCTTACTTTGTCATTTTTATAACTGCACTCATTTGCCCTTTTGTGATAATGAGACAGAAAGAAATACTGATATGAAAGGGCTGATTTATCAATACATGATGCTTGAAATTTACACATTAAATGCAATTCTGACCAAAAAAACCATTCTCATGAGACAGCCATAATGTCTAAATTTCTACTATTAGTATTCATTCCTTTCATTTTACAAAGTGCTATGTTATATTCAAATTTTAACATGAACCAAATTACTCAAATTCTGAACAAATTCTATTTTTCACACTATAATCTCTGAATGCCCAGAGATTTACTGGACTGTGATAAAAGATTACATATATGAAGCTTAGACTTGATCATGAGAGAGCTACATGGACCCAAGTTTCTTTTGAAATGCCTCTGAAGATGGTACCAAAATAAGTTTATCTCCAGTGTTGCAAGTTAAGAGGTTAAGAACATGCTTAAAATCACACATCTAGTAAGTGGGAGAGCTGAGAGTTGAGCCAAATCTAATTTTAAAACATTAGTCTTTATCCTATATTGTGTTGCTTAGGGGAGTAGAACTGAGAAGCTTAATCTTCTCAGGTAACATGACAACAATCCAGGGAATTATGTATAGCATGTCTTTTTCCTAAATGCTAGTTTTTCCAGACTACAAAAATGTTAATCAGTGTTCTGTGAAAACCCTTGGCCAGACAAAGAATGGTCTAAGAATTTTGTTTTCTATATCTTGAGACTCATGCATTAAGGTTTAAAAGGAAAGTGGTAATGACAGTTTTCATTTAATAGTACTTGTAGAAGTTTCCCATGTTTGCTATGACATGACCACAAACTGTGTGACTTAAAACAACAGAAATGCATTTCCTTAGTTCTGGAGACAGAAGTCCAAAATCAAGGTGTCAGCAGCACCATGCTTCTGAAGGCTCTAGGGAAGAATCCTTTCCTTGGCCCTTCCAGCTTCTGGTGTCTGTTGGCATTTTTTGGCTTGTAGCCACATCTCTGCTGTGTCTCAACATAACATTATCCTCTTGTCTGCATTACCTACCTCTGCCCTTCTCTAACAAGGATATTTGTGATGGCATTTAGGGACCACCCAGACAATTCAGGGTAATCTCCTTATCTCAAGAGCCTTAATTAAATTGCATCTACAAGGATCCTCTTATCATTTAATATACTATTTACAAGTTCCAAGGATTGATACTTAATGTCTCCATGTCATTATTATTAAACCCACTATAGTACTCTTGCCTGGAAAATCCCATGGACCGAGGAGCCTGGTAGGCTGCAGTCCATGGGGTAGCTAAGAGTCGGACACGACTGAGCGACTTCACTTTCATTTTTCACTTTCATGCATTGGAGAAGGAAATGGCAACCTGCTCCAGTTTTCTTGCCTGGAGAATCCCAGGAACGGTGAAGCCTGATGGGCTGCCATCTATGGGGTCGCACAGAGTCGGACACGACTGAGGCGACTTAGCAGCAGCAGCAGCAGCATTATATTTGGGCTTCCCTGATGGCTCATGCAGTAAAGAATTTACCTGCAATGCAGGAGATCTGAGTTCGATCCCTGGGTTGGGAAGATCTCTTGGAGAAGGGCATTCTCCAGTATTCTTGCCTAGAGAATCCCATGGACAGAGGAGCCTGGTGGGCTACAGTCCATGGGATCTCAAAGTGGAATCTATTTTTTACTCACATACAGGAGTAGTTAGATATTGTTCATCTTTGAAGCAAAAGTTGCTCAGTCATGTCTGAGTCTTTGTTACCCCATGGACAGTAGCCCACCCAACCCCTCTGTCCCTGGAATCCTCCAGGCAAGAATACTGGAGAATTCCCTTCTCAAGGGATCTTCCCAACCCAGGGATCCAACCCAGGTCTCCCACATTGCAGGCGGATTCTTTACCAACTGAGTCACCAGGAAAGCCACGGTCTATCTTTGCTTCTCCAGAAAAAAATGAGGATACTTCTCCCCATATTCCTACCACACTCCCCATTCCTTAGTGTGCCCCACCCCACTTTCATCTTTTGCTAAATTGGATCATGTTTAGAGGGAACTGCTCCTGGAGTAAGTGAGCCACAGGTTTTCAGTAACACTGAAACAGGTTCCTAGGGCCCCTGCCACGGGTCCTGCAATTTGGAGGTCTCACTATTACTTCACCTCCTCTCCACAAGTCAAGGAGCTCATGGATCAAGGACAAGCACCTATGAAGAGCTTATGCCCCCCTCTTCACATTCTAGACCACATTCTAGGCATCCAAAACCTTGATATTTCCTGCCCAAAGAAAACCCAAGTCTTTCCTTCTGAAGATGAACTGTGCTGCCAGTGTAGACACCTCTAGTCCTGAGAAATACCCAAGATGAAGCTAATGAAGGTGTGAATTCTTTTGGATGAAGAGGCTGGAACATCTACACACATGCATTCCAAGCCAGAGTCAGGTGTGGGAAGTGAAGGTGAGAGTCTATGGGTTTAGAGCTTCTACTCACTCACTGACCCAAGGCCTATAAGCAACCTCAGAGGTGGATCTTGCAATGAGGATGTAGACTGATGCAAAGCCAGGCATAGCCATGAGCCACCCTTTGGCTTCTTGCTGATGTGGTAAGAGACAAGAAAATAACAGATAATTGTGAATAGCCAGGTCACTATTCTGCTGATTTATCTTCCACTAAATGCTAAAAATACATAAAGTCTGGCTCAGTATGTTAATGGTCTTAATAATATCTATATTTTTTGACAATAATTTCTCTTCCTGTAATTTGGTCCTTAAGAATATTTCCAAATACAGAAAAGTCTTCATATACAAATTTTCATTCCTTAATATTTTTAAAATATTGTAAAAAGGGAAACATCCCAAATGCCCAGTAACAGACATGTCTACATAAACTGTGGTATATTAAAATCAACATAATGGAGCTTATAAAAATAATGTTTACAAATTGTTTTAATAACATGGAAAATCTTTATAATTTTGAGTAAAAAATAAAAGGAAGATATAAAATTATAACCACAAAATGGTCTCAATTATGTAAAAAATAATTCCAGGAAAAAATGACTTCAAGGAAATAACCAAAATGTTAACTACGTACAGAAAGTAGGATCCTGGATTATTTTGATTATATTTTAGAATTATAAAAGTTGTCCAAAACAACACGTTACTTTTACAACCAGATTTTTTACAGCAATATTAAAAGCACTGAGACCACTTACACATAATGTTCATTAGTTCCTTCCCCAAACCACACTAGATAACAGTACAGAGAGTTGTTTTTTTTTTTAAGGGTATAAATCCACAAAGAAAAAGAGAACAAGAAAGAAGACAATAGCAAAACAACTTTGGAAATGAGAAAGGTATTGGATAAAAGGTAATTGATGACACAGAGAAAAGAAAAGTAAGCCACCACCAATAGCAGGAAAAAGCCAGGATGATCCACAAAAAATCTCAGGAATGGAGGCACCTTGTTAGTGAGAGTGGAAGTTCAGATGGGCTATAAAAATAAGAGAATAAATTGAAAATCTGCACAAAATGCATTTAAAACCAGTGGGGTCTCTCCCACCCCAACAGAAAAGAGAGGTTTACTCTCTAAAATGAGTGAACTAGAGAGATTCTGAGCTCAACGCATAAGCAGATCTGAGGGCCAGTGTATTACATTGAAAATATGGGCATCAACTGAGCAGTGAGAGCCCTCCTCACTTCCTCCAGAATGCTGATGGAAAGGTTTACACCTTTCAAATGGGAAAATGACCAAACCAAGAAAAGAGGTGGTGTGGGGTCTGTCAATAAAGAAGCCATTCATTGATAAACCCTTCCCATTTATGCATAGTGACTGACCAACCTTTTATTGCCTCATTCTTAAAAAATGAGTGGAAGTCAAGACTCATTAGTCATTTGAGGAAAGCTTTCAACGTGAAAGAGAGAAGTTAAGATAAACAAAAAGGAAAAAAATATAAAATAAAATAATAACTCAGGACAAACAAAAATATTGCACTAAGCAGAGATGAACTTTGAGTAAACTATAATTGAAGCTGCCAGGGAGGTATGATAGTACTATACTCAATCCACAAAGTAAAACACAATTCTATGTATCTTAGAATACTGAGAGAGAAAAAAAGAAAATCTTCAAACATAACAAATAATATGATGGCAAAATGAAGATCTCAAAAAAATTTTGGAAGCAGAGTTAACCACTGCAGCGTGAGAGGTATGACTCTCAAACCTAACTGAGTTTCTAGTATTTCTCTTCCTGCCTTCCATCAATGCCTGCTTCCAATATATTTTCTTGGATGGTGACTATGGTTTAAAGACTTCAGCTGGGGCATTCTAAGCCTCTCTTGGAACTGTTACAGTAAGGCACTCTAACTTCATGAGCAATGAAATTTTTATTGCCAAACTCTGCCGTTTATCTGGAAATAGAAGAATAGGTTTCCCCTGTTCCCCAGCTTCCCCCTCATTCTTTAATGTATTCTGTGTAGTAATTTTATAATCCTAATCACCCATAGGGTGTTTTACATTCTTTTTCCCAGGCAGCCTACACAAAATTGACTCTCTTTTTATAGCATTTGGAAATAGTAATTTGAATTAGGAAGAAGTATTGTTTGCCCAGAGGCAAACAACAGCTCCAGGTCCAGCAGTAACTTTCACTAACACCAGCCATCTCCACCTACAGATACCATCTCACCTTCAAACAGTTTTCAATCAGCCCTCCAATCTCTCCAAGATCAATCCTTCAGCACCTTCACGCTGCACTTGTAGGTGCTGACATCGCAAGCCTGCCACCTTTTGTGTGGTTGTTTGAAACTCACGCAACAGGCAGAACTCAAACTTCATCATTTGAGGCTGATGCACTTTCTGTAGCAAATTGTAACAGCATTTAAGTACAGTATGACAGATCTGGAACTATGACAACTCTGTTGATCAGTGTTATCCTCATGGCCAGGAGTCCAGAAGACTTGATTTTAAAAAGCTTTCGGACTTTGACTCTGGTTGTGCTAAAAGCTGTCACTTGTTTATGCTGTCATCTGAGAAACACTGGACTTCTAGCAAAAACAAATACACAAGGATCAAACTGGCTTCTTTTACACTGAAAGAGAAAAGAAAGTGAAAGTGTTAGCTACTCAGTCATATCTGACTCTTTGAGACCCTATGGACTGTAGCCCGCCAGACTCCTATGTCCATGGAATTCTCTAGGCAAGAACACTGGAGTGGGTAGCCATTTCCTTCTCAAGGGCATCTTCCCAATCCAGTGATTGAACCTGGGTTTCCTGCATTGGCAGGAGGTTTTTTGTTTTGTTTTGTTTTGTTTTTTGTTCTTTCCCCATCTGAGCCCCCAGGGAAGCCCAGAGGAATTACCCGAAACAAAAGTCTATTAAAATACATGTGCTTCATAAAGAAAGGGCAAGTGTGTCCTGCTATGAGAAACTTCAAAATCTGAGCCCATAAAACAAATATTTCAGAGGAAGCCATTTGCACCACTGAGATGTTTAATCAATTAGAATTTGTTTCAAAAATAAAGTCCTTTCAGTTCAGTTCAGTTCAGTCGCTCAGTCGTGTCCGACTGTTTGCAACCCCATGAATCACAGCATGCCAGGCCTCCCTGTCCATCGCCAACTCCGGGAGTTCACTCAGACTCACATCCATCGAGTCGGTGATGCCATCCAGCCATCTCATCCTCTGTCGTACCCTTCTCCTCCTGCCCCCAATCCCTCCCAGCATCACAGTCTTTTCCAATGAGTCAACGCTTTGCATGAGGTGGCCAAAGTACTGGAGTTTCAGCTTCAGCATCGTTCCCTCCAAAGAACACACAGGGCTGATCTCCTTCAGAATGGACTGGTTGGAACTTCTTGCAGTCCAAGGGTCCCTCAAGAGTCTTCTCCAACACCAGTTCAAAAGCATCAATTCTTCAGCGCTCAGCTTTCTTCACAATCCAACTCTCACATCCATACATGACTACTGGAAAAACCATAGCCTTGACTAGATGGACCTTAGTCAGCAAAATAAAGTCTGCTCTTGAATATGCTATCTAGGTTGGTCATAACTTTTCTTCCAAGGAGTAAGCATCTTTTAATTTCACAGCTGCAGTCACCATCAGCAGTGATTTCGGAGCCCCCAAAAATAAAGTCTGACACTGTTTCTACTGTTTCCCCATCTATTTCCCATGAAGTGATGGGACCGGATGCCATGATCTTCGTTTTCTGAATGTTGAGCTTTAAGCCAACTTTTTCACTCTCCACTTTCACTTTCATCAAGAGGGTCTTTAGTTCCTCTTCACTTTCTGCCATAAAGGCGGTGTCATCTGCATATCTGAGGTTATGGATATTTCTCCTGGCAATCTTGATTCCAGCTTGTGCTTCTTCCAGTCCAGCATTTCTCATGATGTACTCTGCATAGAAGTTAAATAAGCAGGGTGACAATACACAGCTTTGGAGTACTCTTTTTCCTATTTGGAACCAGTCTGTTGTTCCATGTCCAGTTCTAACTGTTGCTTCCTGACCTGCATACAGATTTCTCAAGAGGCAGGTCAGGTGGTCTGGTATTCCCATGTCTTTCAGAATTTTCCACAGTTTCTTGTGATCCACACAGTCAAAGGCTTTGGCATAGTCAATAAGGCAGAAATAGATGTTTTTCTGGAACTCTCTTGTTTTTTCCATGATCCAGCTGATGCTGGCAATTTGATCTCTGGTTCCTCTGCCTTTTCTAAAACCAGCTTGAACATCAGGGAGTTCTCGGTTCATGTATTACTGAAGCCTGGCTTAGAGAATTTTGAGCATTACTTTACTAGCGTGTGAGATGAGCGCAATTGTGTGGTAGTTTGAGCATTCTTTGGCATTGCCTTTCTTTGAGATTGGAATGAAAACTGACCTTTTCAGTCCTCTGGCCACTGCTGAGTTTTCCAAATTTGCTGGCATATTGAGTGCAGCACTTTCACAGCATCCTCTTTCAGGATTTGAAAGAGCTCCACTGGAATCCCATCACCTCCACTAGCTTTGTTTGTAGTGATGCTTTCTAAGGCCCACTTGACTTGACACTCCAGGATGTCTGGCTCTAGATGAATGATCACACCATCATGATTATCCGGGTCGTGAAGATCTTTTTTGTACAGTTCTTCTGTGTATTCTTGCCACCTCTTCTTAATATCTTCTGCTTCTGTTAGGTCCAGACCATTTCTGTCCTTTATCGAGCCCATCTTTACATGAAATGTTCCCTTGGTATGTCTAATTTTCTCAAAGAGATCTCTAGTCTTTCCCATTCTGTTGTTTCCCCCTATTTCTTTGCATGGATCGCTGATGAAGGCTTTCTTATCTCTTCTTGCTATTATTTGGAACTCTGTGTTCAGATGCTTATATCTTTCCTTTTCTCCTTTACTTTTCACCTCTCTTCTCTTCTCAGCTATTTGTAAGGCCTCCCCAGACAGCCATTTTGCTTTTTTGCATTTCTTTTCCATGGGGATGGTCTTGATCCCTGTCTCCTGTACAATGTCATGAACCTCGTTCCATAGTTCATCAGGCACTCTATCTATCAGATCTAGGCCCTTAAATCTATTTCTCACTTCCACTGTATAATCATAAGGGATTTGATTTAGGTCACACCTGAATGGTCTAGCGGTTTTCCCTACTTTCTTCAATTTAAGTCTGAATTTGGTAATAAGGAGTTCATGATCTGAGCCACAGTCAGCTCCTGGTCTTGTTTTTGCTGACTGTATAGAGCTTCTCCATCTTTGGCTGCAAAGAATAGAATCAGTCTGATTTCGGTGTTGACCATCTGGTGATGTCCATGTGTAGAGTCTTCTCTTGTGTTGTTGGAAGAGGGTGTTTGCTATGACCAGTGCATTTTCTTGGCAAAATTCTATTAGTCTTTGCCCTACTTCATTCCATATTCCAAGGCCAAATTTGCCTGTTACTCCAGGTGTTTCCTGACTTCCTACTTTTGCATTCCAGTCCCCTATAATGAAAAGGACATCTTTTTTGGGTGTTAGTTCTAAAAGGTCTTGTAGGTCTTCATAGAACCATTCAACTTCAGGTTCTTCAGTGTTACTGATTGGGGCATAGACTTGGATTGCCGTGATATTGAATGGTTTGCCTTGGAAACGAACAGAGATCATTCTGTCGTTTTTGAGATTGCATCCAAGTACTGCATTTCGGACTCTTTCATTGACCATGATGGCTACTCCACTTCTTCTAAGGGATTCCTGCCCGCAGTAGTAGATATAATGGTCATCTGAGTTAAATTCACCCATTCCAGTCCATTTTAGTTCACTGATTCCTAGAATGTCAATGTTCACTCTTGCCATCTCCTGTTTGACCACTTCCAATTTGCCTTGATTCATGGACCTGACATTCCAGGTTCCAATGCAATATTGCTCTTTACAGCATTGGACCTTGCTTCTATCACCAGTCACATCCACAGCTGGGTATTGTTTTTGCTTTGGCTCCATCCCTTCTTTCTTTCTGGAGTTATTTCTCCACTGATCTCCAGTAGCATATTGGGCACATACTGACCTGGGGAGTTCCTCTTTCAGTATCCTATCATTTGGCCTTTCCATACTGTTCATGGGTTTCTCAAGGCAAGAATACTGAAGTAGTTTGCCATTCCCTTCTCCAGTGGACCACATTCTGTCAGACCTCTCCACCATGACCCGCCAGTCTTGGGTTGCCCTGTGGTCATGGCTTGGTTTCATTGAATTAGACAAGGCCGTGGTCCTAGTGTGATTGGATTGACTAGTTTCCTGTGAGTATGGTTTCACTGTGTCTGCCCTCTGATGCCCTCTTGCCACACCTACCATCCTACTTGGGTTTCTCTTACCTTGGGCATGGGGTATCTCTTCACAGCCGCTCCAGCAAAGCACAGCTGCTGCTCCTTACCTTGGATGAGGGGTATCTCCTCACCGCCGCCCTTCCTGACCTTCAACGTGTGATAGCTTCTTTAGGCCCTCCTGCGACAGGGCAGCCACCACTCCTTGGACATGGGGTTGCTCCTCCCGGCCACCGCCCCTGGCCTCGGATGTGGGGTGGCTTCTCTTGGCCGTCGTCCCTGCCCTCGGACTCAGGGTAGCTCCTCTTGGCCGTTCCTGCGCCGTCACAGCCTGGCACTCTCGGCCACTGCCCCTGACCTTAGATGTGAGGTAACTCCTCTTGGCCACCGCCCTCAGGCATGGAGTCCTCCCGACTTCTGCCCCTGACCTCGGACGCAGGGTAGCTCCTCTCAGCCGTGCTTAGTGCACCGGTCACAGCCTCCTGCACTTAGCATAAAATCCTTTAGGATATCTAAACCACTCCACATACTTTGCAATTTTGAACTACATAATTTATAGCACATAAGTTTACTTTTACTGGAGCCTAAGATGCTTACTCCTTGGAAAAAAAGTTATGACCAACTTAGATAGTATATTCAAAAGCAGAGACATTACTTTGCCGACTAAGGTCTGTCTAGTCAAGGCTATGGTTTTTCCTGTGGTCATGTATGGATGTGAGAGTTGGACTATGAAGAAGCCAGAGTGCCGAAGAATTGATGCTTTTGAACTGTGGTGTTGGAGAAGACTCTTGAGAGTCCCTTGAACTGCAAGGAGATCCAACCAGTCCATTCTGAACGCGATCAGCCCTGGGATTTCTTTGGAAGGAATGATGCTAAAGCTGAAACTCCAGTACTTTGGCCACCTCATGTGAAGATTTGACTCATTGGAAAAGACTCTGATGCTGGGAGGGATTGGGGGCAGGAGGAGAAGGGGATGACAAAGGATGAGATGGCTGGATGGCATCACTGACTCGATGGACGTGAGTCTGAGTGAACTCCAGGAGATGATGATGGATAGGGAGGCCTGGCGTGCTGCGATTCATGGGGTTGCAAAGAGTCGGACACGACTGAGCAACTGAACTGGACTAAACTGAACTGAACATATATCTGATAGAGCTTCCCAAAAATTTTGCATATGTTATCTAATTTTATCCTATTTACAACCCTGAGTATTCAGTGCAACTCTTTTATCCAGTTTATAGGTAGTGAAATAATTTGCTATAATGTGTGAAAACAAGCTTTTTTTTTTTTTTTCAAATAAATGTTCTTCCTTTACATATATCCAATGTATATGAAAGGAGTACTTGAAAGCTACAGAAAGTTCTAGAAATGTTTCTAAAAAAATATAAAACTAAAGAAAATATTCACATTTAAAGTTCCCATCTTGAGGAATTTCAAAGAACAGTGTTTACAAGAATAATGCATATGGTAAAATACTGACACAGCAAGGGTGTCACTTTCCTACTTTTCTGGAAGAGACAAAAGGCTTTTCTTACTCATAGTCAGAACCTAAGTCATCCTTTGGATGAAATGTCAGCTTGGCTTGCTCTATCTTTTACCATATCTCACTTCCAGAAATCATCAAAGTGAATAAGGTAAAACATTAGGCTACTTGGTGAATGGCCAGCCTTAAATAGTATAATCTGAGCTACTCACAGCTATTAAAGAAATGCAGTTAGTTCTATTTGAATCACACAAAGCAACTCAAAGAATGCCAACAATACTACTTTGGTTGAGCAATAAGTAAAATTCATTATTAGCAAATAAGTGTGTCTTTTGTGGTTACTTTGTGTACAGAACTCTGTGACAGAGGTGGCCACATTACTCTGTAATCATCTCCTAAGCCCTGGCATGGAGAAGGCAATGGCACCCCACTCCAGTACTCTTGCCTGGAAAATCCCATGGACGAAGGAGCCTGTTAGGCTGCAGTACATGGGGTCGCTAAGAGTTGGGCACGACTGAGCGACTTCACTTTCACTTTTCACTTTAATGCATTGGAGAAGAACATGGCAACCCACTCCAGTGTTCTTGCCTGGAGAATCCCAGGGATGGTGGAGCCTGGTGGACTGCCGTCTATGGGGTCACATAGAGTCAGACATGACTGAAGCGACTTAGCAGCAGCAGCAGCAAGCCCCGGCAATGGACTGGATCTTGTTCATTTTGATACTGCCAGAGCCTGTCTGTGTTACAGGGACTCAATAAATGCTTGATGAGTAAATTAATTAATAAATACACTGTTGATGTTGTTGTTGGATGCAGCTTGGCAAAGAAAATAGCACAGGCATGCAGTTAGAAAAATTGGGGTTCACTTTCCAGCTGAGCCAAACAGTAGCTGTGTGATCTTAAGTTCTCAACCTCTCTGCCACCCTCTTGTCTCAACTGTAAAAGGAGTTTACAGTGGGTACTGCCTATCTTATAGGGTTTTTCTGACAAGGTAATGAGAGACTAAATTAAGCATTTTAACCATTTTCCTTGATAATATGCTTGCACTATAAATTTACTGTATGAAAAGTATTTTTACCAAGCAAGCTAAAATTTAAGATTTCAAAATAGCACTACCTTGAATGATCAAGACCTGAAACAATAAAGTTTGCTGAACTCACTGTCCTCTTTCAATTCGCAAGGTAGGGGATGATTAATTTAAGAGGCATACAAATAACCATTAATTAAAATAGCAAAACAAATAGTGCTTATGTTACCATCCATTAAAATATCTCCATGAATATCACTTTGATGTCAGTTTGGTTATTAATGTTATTGATTGTGTGTATGTTAATCATTCAGTTGTGTCCAACTCTTTGCAGCCCCATGGACTATAGCTTACCAGGCTTCTGTTGATGGAATTCTCCAGGCAAGAATATTGGAGTGTGTTGCCATTCCCTTCTCCAGGGGATCTTCCAAACCCAGGGATCAAACCCTGGTCTCCTGCATTGCATGCAGATTCTTTACCATCTGAGCCACAGGGAATATTAATTTAAGATTTAAAAAACTGATTCTGTAATTTGTTGAAATTTGGACTCTGATGATACCAATTTCTACATTGGAAAAGAAAGTATAGTTCATGGAAGTAGAAGAAAAAAACCTTAAAGACCAACTTTCAGCAAATAATAATAATAATAATAATTGAAAGAAACCAAAAAAAATATTTGCAAAACCTCTGTGGGAATTCCTATTTCCATCATTGCAGAGGATAAAAAATCTGGCCTGGTGTGATTTCTAATTCCCTGCAAGTCTTTCTGTAATGCAAATGTCACGTTGAAAAATTTGGCAATTGCATTAGGGAAAGGTAAGTTGCTCAGATCACTGGAAAATGTTTTGACATTTAAGTGACCCTTACGTTCTGCTTTACAAAAGAAGTTCCAATTAAGCTCAGAGCTTTTCTCTTATTTACTATACTGACTCTGAAAAGGAAGGCTGCGAAAAGTTGAATGCTTTTTTTGCTGTGGGAGCTGGGCACTGCTCTGCAAGAGGTAACAAGAATTCTAAGCTGCCTCTGAAAATGTTGAGAGCTGAGGGAAATTGCTGCTTTTCATGAAGTTCATCACCATTTCCCCAAGGCATCCGCTTTGTTTGCTTGACTGTAGCCAAACATGGATGCTCACTTCAGCTGGCAGTACACAGGGAAGAGACTCTAATATCGGAAGGTTCTGGTCCTGGCTTTTCTTCTGATTTGTCCCATAACGCTGAATGTGCTGTGCTTAGTTGCTAAGTGTTGTCTGACTCTTTGCAACCCTATGGACTATAACCCATGAGGCTCTTCTGTCCATGGGGATCCTCCAGGCAAGAATACTGGAGTGGGTTGTCATGCCCTCCTCCAGGGGATCTTCCCAACCCAGTGATTGAACCCTGGTCTCCTTCTGATTTGTCACATAATGCTGTGACTCTGTGGTCAGTAATGAAGGAAGAAAAGGGTAAAGCTTGGGAAATATGTAATTTCTCCAAAGCAATCAACTGCCCCCTGCTTCCAATGGAAACCCAAGTGTTGGGAGTAATGGAAAATGGAAGTGATCAGGGGCTGAGGGTGGTCGATTCACAGATACTCAGCTCTGGAGTAACTGAAATGAGACACGGACCTCAGCAGGTGCAGGGGGCTCTGGCCATCTAGACAGCTTGACTTCAAGACTTGCTTGAAATAATTCTGGACAAAAGGCACACTTACTTCTTCTCTGGTGTTAATTAGGACTCTCACATAGTGAATAGTAGAAGCCATACCAATGTAGCTTGAGGAAAAAGGTGCAAATAATTATAGGAATATTATCCGGACCTAGGAAAGCACTGAATCCTTCAGTGAATCCCTTTGTGAATCCCTCAGGAACCCAGGTGGTATTCTCTTTCTCTTACTGTCTCTTGCCTCTGCTTCTTTCTGCACACCTGGTTTCTCCCATTCCTCCCCTCTTTCTTTTCATCCTTTATCTTACTCCTTTTCCTATTCCCCTCCCCCTTCTCCCATCCTTCTCTTTCCCTCCCAGTGGATTTTCTCTACTGTCCATCCACACAAAGAAATACGAAGCTACCAGCACTCCTGACTTTCCAGGCCATATCTCCCCATATATAGAGAACTAGCCTCCTGAATCCATTTGCAATCCACGTGGGGAGAGACACTGAATGGTCCAGTTGTCTACATCTGGTCCAACTTGAAAACAAAAAAGCTAGGGGAAGGGGTCCCTTGGGTGCATGTGAAGAGAATACAGTTCTAAAACTTCAACTGTAAGACCTAATCTTTCTAAGCTCTCCTCAGATGTAAAGTCAGTTTCAATCACTGGGTCTCGTTTATCCATTTGAAATTGGTTATGTGACTGTCCAACCTCACTCACCATCATGATGTAGCTAATGGCTGAAATATTTTTTAAACTGTCAAGGTTAATATCATTTTAAACTAGTGCTATGCAATTAAACATAATCACATTTAAAATGAGAGGTCTTTAAATGCCAGTTCAAAATCTTACTAGACACAGTTGTTACCACTATGTGGCAACATATTACTCTCGTGATTCAGAACACTGGACTCCACAGATGCTTCGCTCTGGAATTTTTTCTTGGGCCAATTTACTCTAAATCAACTGGAAACATTGTACATAAGTTTTCTAATAGGTTATATTTATACCTTGTATTACATGAAGATTCCAAACTGATGTCAGGACACTGAAATAGTTTCAGGAAATTGCAGGAGGGAGGAAAGAAATTGCCAGAGATATTTGAATACATCTTTTCTCAAGTAGCATCAAAGAAATGAGTGTTGGTTGTAATAGGAGATTTATACAGCCTTTCCTTTCTTAGCTACAAAAGCATGTCAATTTTCTTCTATTTACTCATTTATCCTCTCAACAAGTAGTTATTTGTTCTCTATGCTGCAAAAATAATAATTTGCTAGAATCTTTCTTCCACATGTAGTCAGAGTGGTCATTTGTTACAAAGAGAAGAATATTCTCCACCAGGCTCAATTAAGAGTCACTGAAGAGTCATTAAAACTCTAATATAAATACATTTTCAGTGAAAATGTATTTATTTTCAGTGAAAATAAGTTTTTCATTCCTGGATAAAAAAGCCTGTGTTGCCAAAAAAGTATGAATGATAGAGAAATAAATCAGAAGATAAAATCTCCTATAATCACATTTCCTCTGTTAACTCTTTGCTTGTAAATTCTCAGATCGTTTCCAAGTGTATACAGATACAAACTACAGGTGCATGCAATTCCCAAATATATGAATGCACATGACTCATATACATTTTTATGATAGAATCGCATCAGGCATATTTTCTTCAACTATTTTTGGTCACTTATCAATGTATTATAGTTTATCTACCTCATTTCTTTAAAGGGAAGATAACAGTCCATTATTCAAATATGGCAAATGTCTTTCGAACATTCTAATAATACTCATTTTAGCTTATTTCTATTTTTTTCTATACAAACAATGCTACCGTGAACACTCTTATATGTATATCATTGTTCACTTGAATCTGCATGTTTTAAAGAATGAAATCCTAGAAATCAAATTACTAAATCCACTAGTATAAATAATTATTATTTAAATAATAAATGCTAATTGCTATCTAGAAAGCTTTTGCCAAAGTATAACCTCACCTAGAGTTTATGGCAATGTCTGTACCCTATACTATGGCCAGCACTGGGTATCAAGTAAATCATTGCTGCTTGTCCAGAATATTTTTTAAGGGTTATTTCAATGTTCTAATTCGCATTTCTTAGCAACACATTTCACCTATATTTTTTTGGATTTCTTCTGACACTATCAATTTATTATTCTTTTTTCATTTTTTATCAGATTAGCCTTTTTATGTTGGTTTTGTTGCTCAGTCACTCAGTCGTGTCTGACTCTCTGCGATCTCGTGGACTGCAGCCTGCCAGGCTTCTCTGTCCCTGGAATTTTCCAGGCAAGAATACTAGAGTGGGGTGCCGCTTCCAGCTCCAGTGGATCTTCTTAGCCCAGGGGTTGAACCCGTGTCTCTTGCATCTCATGCCTTGGCAGGTGGATTCTTTACCACTAGCACCACCTGGGAAGCCCTTGTGTTGATTGTGCTTTATATTAGCACTGTTAACTGTTTTTATTTGCACACATACTGCTTTTTATATAACCCTTCTCAGTATTTTTTTCTCAGTTTTGAATTGTCTATTGTCAGGTTTATAATTAGGAACTAATACAAAAAGCCTAAAACTTTGTCATCAAGAATATCCATTTCCCCATTGCTATTTGGTTCCCATCTCATACTGTATTAGCTTTCTATGCTACCGTAACAAATCACCCCAAACTCATGGATTACGACAGAGCAAAATTGTTAGCTTGCAGTTCAGGAGGTCAGAAGTCTGGCAATCAAGGAGTTGTCAGGGCTGCATTCCTTCCCGGGGCTCTAGAGAAGGATCCATTTCCTTTCTTTTTCCACCTTCTAAAGGCTACGTACATTCCTCGACATCATCCCTTCCTTCTGTGTGTTTAAGTCTAGCAGCGTGGTATCTTCAAATCTCTCTCTCTCTCTCTGTCTCTCTGACACACACACACACACACACACAACTCTGCTTCCTTCATCACATCTCCCATCTTTATCCCTGACTCAGAACCCTCTCACTTTCCGCTTAAGAAGATTCTTATGACTACATTGCATTTACCCAAATAATTCAGAATAATCTCGCATCTCAACACCCCTAATCTAATACACTTTCAAAGTCCCTTCAGCTATGTAAGGTAACATAATAACAAGCCTCAAGAAGCAGGGCATGGACATCTGAGCCACTCTTTTGTCTACCATACTTTTTCATTAAAAATTTATAAGCATCATTATCTATATCATCTAATATATTGGGTAACATTGATTTTATATTTAGAAAGATCTGGACTGTATTTCAGTATACTATTATATTTATTTAAGCCTTATAAAAAAATTTGCCTCTCTCATATTTCTAGTACTTTTCTTTCCTTGTTTTTTCCATTTAACCAATAAGTTTGTTGAAGTCTCACACGTTGGACAAACAAACTAGATAAATAAAAAGCTCTTTTGACTCCGCAGCTCTCTCAAGTTAGTGTCTCCCCGTCTTTGCTCTCCAATTCATCTTATCTGGGGACTAACCTGCACCTCTGGTGACACAGCCTTTCCCTCTACAGCCTACTGGAATCGACCTTCTGTCATCTTATATCTCCTCTCCCTGAGTTTCCCAAGTGTCCTCCTGCCCCCAGTATTATTCTCCATCCTCATTGCTGCAGCTAGTGTTCTTTCAAAAATTCAAAGCAGTCATGTTGTTTCCTTGTTTAAAACGCATCAAACTCTCCCCATTGCCCCACTGCAAACCCTATGATAAGGTGGGCCTTACCTTGAAGGTTTGGACCAGTGAGGACCTCTCCAAGTTTCCCTCTGCCTCCTGTGCTTTAGTCACACTGAGCAATTTGCAGTTCTGTGGATTCCTACTGCCTTCTTTTACTTTCAGGGTTTTGATCCTTGTGCTCCTCTAACTGGAATACAGAGACCTTCCCTATATCTACCAGGAAAAGGGACTCCATCTTTCAAGACTCAGCACACAGGTTGCCTGCTTTGGGAGGCTTCGTTGACTAGTCATCCTACTTCTTAAGCCACATCCTATGGACCAGACTTAATATTACTTTTCAGATCTATATTATTCTCTCTAGACTGGTAAAACTAGGGAGACAGTACAAGGGATTGTTTGGGATGGATTTTATACTCTCTCAATACTTTTTTTTTTTTTTAATCAGGGCATTTTATCTATTAAAAGTCAGAAGTGCACCAGGCACATTTCTTGTCTGGTAGGCTAAACAGTACAAATGATGTAACTAATCCACTTATTACCTTATCATATTAAACAAATTACATTTCATAAAAATGAATATAAAATGCATTGCAGAAATAAGTAAAATATTTTTTATACTTACAGATATTAAGTATGTCTATCTTAATTAGTTGCTAAGTCATGTCTGATTCTTTTCAACCCCATGGACTGCAGCCCAATAGACTCCTTTTCCATGGGATTTCCCAGGCAAGACTACTGGTGTGGGTTGCCATTCCCTCCTCCAACGGATCTTCCCAGCCCAGGGATTGAGCCCATCTCCTGCACTGGTAGGCAGATTCTTTACCACTGAGCTACCTGGTAAGCCCCTACAGATCTGAAGGCACCAAAATAATTTTTTTTTCTTTCCATTGTTTTATTGAAGTATAATTGACATGTAAGATTATACCACTTTCAGGTATACCACATATTCAACATTTACATACATTAGAAATTGATCACCACAATAAATCTAGTGACCATATGGTGACCAGCTGTCACTATATGAAGTTATTACAATATCATTGACTATACCCCTTATGCTATGCATTGCAGCATCAGACTCTCATGATGTATATCTGATAATTGGAAGTTTGTGCTTCTTAATCCTCTTCACCGATTTCACCCAGCTCTCCCACTCCCACACCCCACCCCCAGGACCACCAGTTTGTTCTCTGCATCTCTGAGTCTATTTCTGTTTTGTTTTGTTTGTTCATTTGTTTTGGTTTTTGAATTTCACATATAAGCGGAATCACACAGCATTTGTCTTTCTCTGACTTATTTCATTTTAGCCTGATAACCTCTAGGTTCACATTTGTTGCAAATGACACCTAAGTAATTACTAATAGAAGCCAGCAAATTCATATAAGAGATAACAACCCACAAGTTATTTATCTTAGTCCATAAAAGAGAAAGACAAGCTATCACCATGCTGAAATAGGCTTCGTTATTCAATACAGACATCCAGTTTCAAAACTAACACAGTCTAACATAATCTTAAAAATTCAATGTTTTTTTCTGTATTATATCACTATTATACTTCTCAGTTTAAAGTTCAGTTTTGGTTTCAAAGTAGGTTTAATTTAGTACTTCAGTCCCATGTCTCACAGATTATTGATCAGGAGTGGGTGAGGATTATTCCAACTAATATTGGTTAGAGCAACAAAACATAAAGGGGACAGTTTAATCAGCTTTGCCTGACAGTCGCCTAAGAGCCAACTCATTGGAAAAGACTCTGGGAAAGATTGTGTGCAAGAGGAAAAGGTGACAGAGGATGAGATGGTTGGGTGACATCACGGACTCAATGGACATGAGTTTGAGCAATCTTTGTGTGATGGTGAAGGACAGGGAAGCCTGGTGTGCTGCAGTCCACAGGGTCACAGGGAGTCAGACAGGACTTAGTGACTAAAAAACAACAAACTCAGTTGAGAAGTTAGGAAGGATACATAGTTGATTTAAACTAGAACATAATAGCAGAAAGAAAGGGAGAAAAGGACAAAACGTCAGGTTTTTGGTTAGAACAAAACCTATCCATTAAAGCCATTTATTGCCTAAAGCCAAGCAAAATAAATGCACAATTACAGAGACACAAGATGCTCACCATGCAAATGACTTATGAAGGAAAGTTTGATACTCTCTCCCCCTTCCAATGAATCCCTCTCCCTAAGCCCCTTTCTATCCATCAGGCATTTGGGCAGGAAATAGATCCTACTCTACATATATAAATAGAAAGAGATTGATTACAGGGATTAAGTGCTTATAAAATTGTTGGAAGGGCTGAAGGAGAAGGAGCCAGAGGTGACTGGAACTATCGGATTCAAGAAAACACCAGCATCAGAATCAAGAAGACCCTACCATCAACCCAGCTGGGGCAACAACTATAGCTGTCTTATGACTCTCACAAGGCAAGCAAGGTTTCAGCTGCTGTAACTATCACTCAGCATTCACAACTCTGAGCCCAGGTTCTCAGCAAGAGTGTCAGAAAGGAGATCTCTGCCTCTCTTCTGCTTTCCAGGACCCATGCACCTATTTAGTGAAAGTTATTTTACACTGAGAACATTAGCTACAAGGGAATCCAGAAAAACTAGACTTTTGCTTTCTAGCCTTTCACAACATAAGACAGCATACAAAAAGAGGTTGGAATGGATGTTTAAAGCCAACCAACCATATCAATCACCCCACCTATATAGAAATTTTAGAACTACCTCTGCTCTTACACATCTATCTGAATATTTAAAACACTTTCTTGTGATCATGTTGTGATTATTCCTCTCCTTATGAGACCCTAAGGTCCTTGAAGATGGAGACAGTAAAATAGATAGCTTGTCTATCTCACAGTGTCTCGAGAATAGTCAGCAAGCAATATATGAAACAATGAATTAATAAATGCACACAGAGAACCAGAAAATCTTGCTCATATATTTCTTCTCACCCCACTACCTACCCCTTGTTCAACTATCCCACTTCCTTTTAGGATACACACACAGAGCAAGGCAAGAAGTCAACCTATCTTAAGAGCATGGATTTTGGAGTTATAAAGGTCCGCATTCAAGTCCAGGTGTTGTGTGATCTTGGGAAATGTATCTGCTCTGAGCCTCAACTTTCTTCCTTTCTTTCTTTGGAGGGGCTTCTTAGAAACATCAAATGAGGCAGACTGAATAAGGCAACTTCCTGCTCAACAGATGCTGAGCCAAGACTGGTTTCCCACACCCAATGAATTCCAATCTTTCTGTGTCTCTTAGCTCATCTCCTGCATCTACAACAAGGGGGTTAAGAACCAAGAATAATGTAACATGAAGGACACTACATGGAACACTGATTTAAACATTTTTCTGCTGTAACTAATCATCTTAATTATTTTTTCCCTTTGGAGTCTCCTATCTGAATATTTCAAAAGACTTTTCAAGCAAGAATTATGATACATAATTGATAACTGGAGTAACTGAGGCTTACATGTTGAACGATTTGTCAGTTTTCTTGTGATCCTCAAAATACCAGCAGCATATTGAGTTTTTTCTTTATTTCTTTCTCTTTTTTTGGCTATGCTTTTCTCTTTTTTTCAGTGTTTCAGTTGTTGCTGTTTAAAAGCTGGTGCGAAATACTATTTAAAAATGGGTTGTCAAGAGAGAACAAGATGGCAGAAAAGTACATGGATGTGGCATACCTCTCTCTCCACGGATACATCAGGAATACAGCTTCAGACACAGAAGTGCATGCAGAACACCAGCTGAGAGCAGAGGAAGTACCTGACCAGTGGGAAAGAATATATAGAACCAAGCAAAACTCACTAAGATGAATGAACTAGGGGGAAAACAGGAGTGTTAGGAGGACTGGACCTGCCCTCAGCGGGTGGGGGAACTGAAGCAGAGATCCAGTCCCCGCATCAGGGCAATTGTCTGAGTCAGAGGAGAAACATTTAAGGCTGAGAGTGAAACAGCTGATTTGTGGCAGCCTAAATGGAAGGAGAATCAGACAGTCCTTGCCGCAGCCATGCATACCCCAGACAGGAACACTGGTCCCCTGGAAGGCGCAGCGGCTAGGAGCTGGAGTTCAGGGACTGTGGAGCAATCCGCAGGCAGGGGCTCCTGTTGAGTGTGGAGACAGATTGAGGGGATGTGAGGGAGGAGATTGTAGTGGGAAATGCCTGTGGAGGAAAGCCAGGAAGCTATGGAAGCAAGGCGATACTGCTGAGTCACCCATAGTGGGTGGAGCCGTCACCATAGCCTCTCTCTTCCCACAGGCCAGCATCAGGGGGCCCTTTATGTGACTGACACGCTGACCAACAGAGAAGGACCCCAGGCAAGGGAGCCCTCTAAGTGCCTGAACAGGCAGAGCTATGGAGAAAGACTGGCCAAAGAGGCCTTCTGATGGCCAGCTACAAGAGGCTCAAAAAAAGACTCTGACAGGGCCATAACTCCTGTGGTGGAGGCAGTCCTTGTCCCTGCACACTTGGCGCTGCCAGGGTCCCTGCAAGCCAAGCAGCTGCACCACCTTCACACTCAGCTCTCACTGGGACAGACCTGCCACAGGCAAAAAACATCTTGTGCCTATGCGTGCAGGGTCAGTTTGGTAGTGTCTGAGCCTGTGACCCTGCAGTCTGTGGCCTGCCAGGCTTCTGTCAGGGAGGGGGGTCCTCCAGGCAAGGATACTGGAGCATATTGGCCAATACTGGTTGCCATACCCTTCTAGAGCACTATATTTCCTTCTGCCCTAGCCACCAACACTCCTGAGTACCTGGTGCTGCCAGAACCCCTAAGACCCAGGCAGCTGCACCACCTCCACACCCGGCCCACACAGGGCAGCCTCAGGAGCAAACCCCAGAGGATGACCCACATGCAGAGGTGGAAATAAAACCACAGTTGAAACACAGGGGCAGTGTGGCTAAGGAAGAAGACCCAAAACCCTCCTAACAGCTGTACAAGCTGCAGATTAAATCCACAGGATCAACTAAGCGGACTCTGCATCTATGGAATAGATAAAAGGTAATTGAGAGCTCCCACAAAAGGAAAAATAGCTGTGGACATTGGAGGCAAGAACACAGAGGAGCAGGATTGGATTAGAATCTGAGCTGCCTCCACAGCAGGTCCAGAGATCAGCACAGTAGTAGAAGACATCCCCGGGAGGTGAGGTGGACTGTGACTCCCAGCAAAGGAAAGGACTCTGACAGAAATGACTCAAGAAAAGCATTTATTATTCTTTTATAATAAATAAATGTTATTAATGTTATTAATTTTTTATTACTTATCTTTTGACTTGTTCTGTAGAATCTTTTGGATTTTTTTTTCTCCCCCCCTTCTCTATTGTAGTTGCTGATTTTATTGGCACTATGAAATCTAATTAAGCTTTTGACTCTTTTTTTAAAATCTTTTTTTCCTCAGTCACATTTTTTATTGTTGTTTTAAACCTTTCCCTCTACATTGGACTTTTGCAGTTCCAAGGAGTTTTCTTTCTTTTTTTCTCTTTTTATACTTTTGATTTTTAATTTTTAAACATATTATTATTTTTCTACATTTATTCCTTTGCTTCCTTTTCCTACTGTTCTTTTTCCCTTGCAGTTAATCTTTAATATATATAAATCTTTTTTATCTACCTCTATTTAACTTTGCCTATCTAGTCTTTCTTTCTTTTCTTTCTTTTCAACATATTTGTTACTTTTATTTTCATTGCTTTATTCCCCAATTGGCACTTTACTTTAGTTTTGTTTTTCAGTTTGTGCTTTAGTCAGTTTTATTCTTAACTGGTAAATGTAATTTTTGATATCCTTTGTTTGTCAGGTCAATCTATTGTACTTTATTTTTATTGGACTGTTTTGACTTTGCTCCTGGTTGTATATGCATATGTGTATATTCCATTATTTTAATGATTATTTGCCTGATTTTGTAACTACAGTTTGTCTGTGGTTCATCTTTGGTTTCTCATTTTTGGATATTTGTTTTCAGCTCACTTAATGCCATAACAAACCACTTGTGGAATCTTCTTTCCTGACCAGAGATCAAGCCCTGAGCCTTTGGAGTGGGATCCTGACTCCAAACCCTAGACTACCAGAGAACTAACCCTAAGGGGTATCCAGTAGTGAGAACTCACACAGAGGAAACCACTGGAATACAAGACCAGGCATCACTGAACCACCAGTAGCACCCTGTGCAGGATGCCTCATCTAAAAAACAAACAAAACAAAAATACAAACCCAATCATCAGCAGACACTCAGCCTTGCCCTGCTGCTGCTGCTGCTGCTGCTAAGTCGTTTCAGTCATGCCTGACTCTGTGCGATCCCATAGATGGAAGCCCACCAGGCTCCCCCATCCCTGGAATTCTCCAGGCAAGAACACTGGAGTGGGTTGCCATTTCCTTATCCATAGCCTTGCCCAAAAGAGGAAAAACAAACAAAAAACCCAAAAACTCAGCATAAATCTCATCCTATAGGAAGCTTACACAAACCACTGGACCAACCTTAAGAGGGCAAAAACCAAAAGGAAGAAAGAATTTAACCTTGAAGCCTGGGAAAAGGAGACCTCAAACAATAAGTTAAAAAATAATAATTAAAAGGTAGAGAAATACTACACACATGAAGGAACAAGCTAGAAACACAGAAGTCCAAATAAATGAAGAGGAGATAGGCAAACTACCTGAAAAAGAATTTGGAATAATGAGAGTAAAGATGATCAAAAACTTTGAAAACAAAATGGAGGAAATGCAAGAATCAATTAACAAACACCTAGAAGAATTAAAGAATAAACATGCAGAGACAAACAACACAATTACTTAAATTAAAAATACTCTAGAAGGAATCAATAGCAGAATATTTGAACCAGAAGAATGAAACAGTGAGCTGGAAGATAAAATGGTAGAAATAACTTCTAAAGAGCAGAATAAAGTGAAAAGAATAAAAAGAACTGAGGACAGTCTCAGAGACCTCTGGGACAATATCAAACACACCAACATTAGAATTATTGGGGTCTGAAAAGAAAAAGAGAAAAAGAAAGTGTATGAGAAATTTTTTAAAGAGATTATAGTTGAAAATTTCCCCAACATGGAGAAGGAAATAGTCAATCAAGTCTAAGAGGCACAAAGAGTCCCATACAGGATAAACCCAGGGAGAAACATGCCAAGACACACACTAATCAAACTAACAAAAACTAAACACAAAGAAAAAAATATTAAAAGTAGCAAGGGAGAAGCAACAAGTAATATACAAGGGAAATCTCGTACATTTAACAGCTGATTTTTCAGCAGAAACTCTGCAGGCCAGAAGGGAATGGCAGGATATATTTAAAGTACTGAAAGGGAAAAATCTACAGCCAAGATTACTGTACCCAGCCAAGGTCTCATTCAAAATTGATGGAGAAATAAAAAGCTTTTCAGGCAAGCAATAGTTAAGAGAATTCAGTACCACCAAACCAGCTTTACAACAAAAGTTAAACAGACTTATATAGTCAAGAAATACAAGAGAAGAAAAAATATCTACAAAATCAACCCCAAACAATTAAGAAAATGGCAATAGGAAGATGTATATAAACAGTTACTTTAAATGTAAATGGATTAAATGCTCCAAGCAAAAGACTGGCTGAATGGATACAAAACAAGACATGTATATATATATACTGTCAACAAGAAACCCCACCAAACATATAGACTGAAAATGAGGATGGAAAAATATATTCCATGCAAATGGGAAGCAAAATAAAGCTGGAGTATAATCCTCATATCAAAAAAATAGACTTTAAAATAAAGTAGATTACAAGAGATAAGGAAGGACACTACATAATGATCAAAGGATCAATCCAAGAGGAAGGCATAACAATTATAAATATCTATGCACCCAACGTAGGAGCAGCTCAATACATAAGAAAAACACTTATAACAGACATAAAAAACTATAACAGACATAAAAGGAGAAATTGACAGTAACACAATAATAATAGGATAATAATAATAATAACACCCCACTCACACCAATGTACAGATCATCAAAATAAAAAATTAATAAGGAAACACAAGTCTTAAATTATACATAGATCAGATGGGTCTTATTGATATCTTCAGGAGATTCCATCCAAATGCAAAAGAATACCCCTGCTTCTCAAGTGCACGTGAAACATTCTCCAGGATAGACCACATCTTGGGTCACAAATCAAACCTCAGAAAATTTAAGAACATTGAAATCATATCAAGCATCTTCTCTAACCACAATGCTATGAGGCTAGATGTCAATTATAGGGAAAAAAAATAAGAAACACAAACACATGGAGATTAAACAAGTTTCTTAATAACCAACAAGCTAATGAAGAAATCAAAGTGGAAATCAAAAAATTTCTAGAAACAAATGACAATGAAAACATGATAACTCAAAACCTATGGGATGTAGCAAAAGCAGTTCTAAGAGGGAAGTTTATAGCAATACAATCCTACCTCAAAAAACAAGAAAAACATGGAATAGACAACCTAACTTTACACCTAAAGCAACTGGGAAAAGAACAACAACAAAAAATTAGTAGAAGGGAAGAAATCATAAAGATCCAAGCAGAAATAAATGAAAAAGAAATGAAAGAATAGTCAGTCAGTCCAGTCGCTCAGTCGTGTCAGACTCTTTGTGACCCCATGAATTGCAGCACGCCAGGCCTCCCTGAAGATTATAGGAAACTATTATGAACAGCTATACTGCAATAAAATGGATAACTTGGAAGAAATGAACAGATTCTTAGAAAAGTTCAATCTTCCAAGACTGAACCAGGAAGAAATAGAAATTATGAACAACCCAATTACAAGCACTGAAATTGAAGCTGTGATCAAAAATCTCCCCAAAAATCAAAAGCCCAGGGCCAAATGGCTTCAAAGCAGAATTCTACCAAACATATAGATAAAAGGTGATGCCTATTCTTCTAAAACACTTTCAAAAAGTTGCAGAGGAAGGAACACTTCCAAACTCATTATGAGGGCATCATCACCCTGATACCAAAACCAGACAAAGACAGCACAAAAAAAATAAAACTACAGGCCAGTATCAATGGTGAACATAGACGCAAAAATCCTCAACAAAATTTTAGCAAACAGAATTCAGGAACACATCAAAAAGCTGATGCACCATGATCAAGCTGGGTTTATTCCAGGAATGCAAGTGTTCTTCAACATACAAAAATCAATCAATGTGATACACTATATTAACAAATTGAAAGATAAAAACCATATGATCATCTCAACAGATGCAGAAAAAGCCTTTGACAAAATTCAGCATCCATTTATGATGGAAACTCTTCAAAAATGGGCATAGAGGGAACCTACCTCAACATAGTAAAGGCCATATATGATAAGCCCACACCAAACATTATTCTCAGTGGTGGAAAACTAAATGCATTCCCCCTAAGATCAGGAACAAGACAAGGGTGTCCACTTTCACCACTATTATTCAACATAGTTCTGGAAGTCCTAGCTACAGCAATCAGAGAAGAAAAAGAAATAAAGGGAATCCAGGCTGGGGAAGAAGAAGTAAAGCTCTCACTGTTTGTAGATGACATTATACTGTATATAGAAAACCCTAAAGATAGTATCAGAAAATTACTAGAGCTAATTGGTGAATTTAACAAAGTTGCAGGATACAAAATCAATACACAGAAATCACTATATATTTCTATATATTAACAATGAAAAATAAGAAAGAGAAATTAAGGAATCAAATTGCAACAAAAAGAATTAAATATCTAGGAATCAACTTACCTAGGGAGAAAAAAGAACTGTACACAGAGAATTATAAGACACTAATGAGAGAAATCAAAGATGACATAAACAGATGGAGAGATATTCCATCTTCCCTGGTAGGAAGAATCAATATTGTAAAAATGACTATACCATCAAATGCGATCTACAGATTCAATGAGATCCCTATCAAATTACCAATGGCATTTTTCACAGAACTAGGACAAAAAATTTCACAATTCATATGGAAATACAAAGACCCCAAATAGGCAAAGCAGTCCTGAGAAAGAAGAATGGAGCTGAAGGAATCAACCTTCTTGACTTCAGATTATACTACAAAACTACAAGTATCAGGACAGTATGGTACTAGCACAAAAACAGAAATACAGACCAATGGAACAAGATAGAAAGCCCAGAAATAAACCCATGCACCTATGGGTACCTTATTTTTGACAAAGGAAGCAAAAATATACAATGGGGCAATGACAGCCTCTTCAATAAATGGTGCTGGAAAAACTGGACAGGCTATATGTAAAAGAATGAAATTAGAACACTTCCTAACATCATACACAAAGATAAGCTCAAAATGGATTAAAGACCTAAATGTAAGACCAAAAACTATAAAATTCTTAGAGGAAAACACAGGTGGAACACTCAATGACATAAATTAAAGTAAGATCCTCTATGACCCACCTTCTAGAGTAATGGAAATAAAAACAAAAATGAACAAGTGGGATCTGATAAAAACTAAAAGCTTTTCTACAGCTAAGGAAACTATAAGCAAGATGAAAGGACAACCCTCAGATTAGGAGAAAATAACAGCAAATGAAACAACTGACAAAGGATTAATTTCCAAAACATACAAGAAGCTCATATGATTCAATTCCAGAAAAACAAACAACTCAGTCAAAGAGTGGGGAAAAGACCTAAACAGACATTTCTCCAAAGACATACAGAAGGCTAATAAACACATGAAAAGATGCTCAACATTGCTCATTACTAGAGAAATGCAAATCAAAACCACAATGAGGTACCATCTCACACCCGTCGGAATGGCCATCATAAAAAGTCTACAAACAATAAATGCTGGAGAGGGTGTGGAGAAAAGGCAACATTCTTGCACCATTGGTAGGACTGTAAATTGATACAGCCACTATGGAAGGTGGTATGGAGATTCCTTTAAAAACTAGGAATAAAACCACCATATGACCCAGTAATCTCACTCCTAGGCATATATCCTAAGGAAACCAGGGTTGAAAAAGACACATGTATCCCATTGTTCATTGAAGCACTATTTACAATAGCTAGAACATGGAAGCAACCTAGTTGCCCATCGACAGATGAATGGATAAAGAAGTTGTGGTACATATACACAATGGAATATTACTCAGCCATAAAACAGAATGCATTTGAGTCAATTCTAACGAGGTGGATGAACCTAGAACCTATTATACAGAGTGAAGTAAGTCAGAAAGAGAAAGATAAATATCATATTCTAACTCATATATATGGAATCTTGAAAAATAGTACTGAAGAATTTATTTACAGGACAGCAATGGAGAAAAAGACATAGAGAATAGACTTTTGGACATGGGGAGAGGGGAGAAGAGGGTGAGATGTATGGAAAGAGTAACATGGAAACTTACATTACATATGTAAAGCAGATAGCCAATGCGAATTTGCTGTATGGCTCAGGAAACTCAAACAGGGGCTCTTTATCAACCTAGAGGGGTAGGATGGGGAGGCAGATGGGAGGGAGGTTCAAAAGGGAGAGGATATATGTATACCTATGGCTGATTCTTAAGAGTCCCTTGGACTGCAAGGAGATCCAACCAGTCCATTCTGAAGGAGATCAGCCCTGGGATTTCTTTGGAAGAAATGATGCTAAAGCTGAAACTCCAGTACTTTGGCCACCTCATGCGAAGAGTTGATTCATTGGAAAAGACTCTGATGCTGGGAGGGATTGGGGGCAGGAGAAGAAGGGGACGACTGAGGATGAGATGGCTGGATGGCATCACTGACTCGATGGACACAACTCTGAGTGAACTCCGGGAGTTGGTGATGGACAGGGAGGCCTGGCATACTGCAATCTATGGGATCGCAGAGTCGGACACGACTGAGTGACTGAACTTAACTGAACTGATGGCTGATTCATGTTGAGCTTTGACAGAAAACAACAAAATTCAGTAAAGCAAATATCCTTCAATAAAAAAATAAATATAATTTTAAAAAGTGGGTTGTCACCAAATGGGCTGACCAAAATGGCATGTTTAATTGGAGAAAAGGATAAGAATCAAGGAGACTGGAGCTGAGCTATCAAATCCCTTTTCTGCTTCTAACCTGGTGTAATTTAGAGATCATTTTGCATTTTATTACGTAGCTTATTTTTCCTTAGATTCCTAAAGTTTCAATCTTTAGTTTTGAGGAGGAGAGTTACAGACCCAATGTCTATCCCCAAACTTCCCACTAGTCAGCTTTGCTGAGTTAAGTAAGTCAAAATCTCTGCAAAATCTCTGGATTTTGATGCCTTATCTCTAAATTAGGAATTAGGTAATCTCAGAATTGATGCTTTTGAACTGTGGTATTGGAGAAGACTCTTGAGAGTCCCTTGAACTGCGAGGAAATCCAACCAGTCTATCCTAAAGGAGATCAGTCCTGGGTGTTCATTGGTAAGACTGATGTTAAAGCTGAAACTCCAATACTTTGGTCACCTGATGAGAAGAGCTGACTCATTTGAAAAGACCCTGATGCTAGGAAAGATTGAGGGAAGGAGGAGAAGGGGACGACAGAGGATGAGATGGTTGGATGGCATCATTGATTCAGTGGACATGGGTTTGGGTGGACTCCAGGAGTTGGTGATGGACAAGGAGTCCTGGCATGCTGTGGTTCATAGGGTCACAAAGAGTCGGACACAACTGAATGACTGAACTGAACTGAACCTCTTTTCCAGCTCAATTTTTCTGTAAGTTTTTATGTACAATTCCTAGGACTCTGAACCACAAGAGACCAACTGCACTTTCCATCAGGGACCCATGAGAAGCCCCAGATATTCTCTTTACCTTCCTTTCTGAGTAGAAACACCAGGGACAGTCAAGAAGAGCAAGTCTCTCTTTGTCTTTGCCAGGGCAAGGTCTTGCCTAGTACCTCAGCTGGTAAAGAATCTGTCTGTAATGCAAGAGATCCCGGTTTGATTCCTGAGTCAGGGAGATTCCCTGGAGAAGAGATAGGCTGCCCATTTCAGTATTCATGGGCTTCTCTGGTGGCTCAGATGGCAAAAAAAAAAAAAAGCTCACCTGCAATGTGGGAGATCTGGGTTTGATCACTGCATTGGGAAAATCCCCTGGAGGAGGGCATGGCAACCACTCCAGTATTCTTACCTGGAGAATCCCCATGGGTAGAAGAACCTAGAGGGCTACAGTCCATGGGGTTTCAAAGAGTTGCACATGACTGAGCAACTAAGCACAGAGCAGCACAGGGTCAGGGCAAAGAAGCCATAGGGTTAGGAGTTGAGAGTGGGCTTGAAGCAGAGTTTGAGAAGGCAATATACTGAGATGCTCAGGAAAGCCTACATACTCCCAACCCGAATGGCACCAAACACGGTTGTTTTGTTGATGATTCTGTTTAGTGATGGGCTTCCCTAATGTGTCGGTGGGTAAAGAATCCACCTGCAATGCAGGAGACGCAGGAGACATGGATTCACAAAGTTCCCCTGGAGAAGGAAATGGCAACCCACTCAAGTGTTCTTACCTGAAAAAAATCCTATGGACAGCAGAACCTGGCAGGCTACACTTTAAAGAGTCACAAAGAGTCAGACACAACTGAGTAACTGAGCCCCCTTCCCTGTTTAGTGATGCAACCTGCAGTTATTTACTTTAATGAAATCCCAAATAATTGAAATGGTTTTTTTATGCTGAAACTTTGTCACTTCTCTGGATACATCTAAACTACACAGGCATACAAAGAACTAAAGTACAAATGTTGAAACAAAGATCAAAGAAAAAAATAAGACTAAAAAGGGACTTTGAAAATGGCTAAACTAACTCTTATCTACCCGTATGCTCCTTCATTTTTATGGATGATAAAAAAAAAATGAGATTGAGAAAAGTAATTAGTGACTTGTTATCCAGTTTATCAGTATTGGAGTTAATTTAAACCATCCAGTTCCTAAAGTGAATCCCACTGAGGTATGAATCATATATATGCCTTTGTGAACCATACTCGGCTACCCCTGGACTCAAACAGGATCAGAAAACCAGCGCCATTCCAAAGTATATACTCAGACGGGGGCAATCCATTCATGGTCCATTTGGTCTGAATTTACCCCCAGGAGGCTCAGGCTGGAAGTGCTGGAGGCCCCAGGGACTCGTGTGTGAAATCCTTAGTCCCATTATCTTCCTTGGTCTTTTGTCCTCAACAGCCTTCCACAAGTACCTCTCCCATTCTAAACTCAGCCCAGTCCAGCTGGAGATTCAGACAATCTCTTAGTCAGATTTTACAACAACAATAATAATAATAACAATAAACCTGAAAATCCCAGTGGCTTACTTTAAAAAAAAATCATGCATTTCTCACTTATTGATCTGCAGGTCATCTGGAACTCTGCTTATCTCTGCTTCATGTGTCTTCTCATTCTGGATGCTGGCTGAAAGAGTGACTTCTCCCTGCCCCCCGCCACCTAGAAATCTCATTCTCATGGTAGACAGCAAGAGCAAAAGGCTGAACTAAATCACACAACATGTATAAATTACTGCTGGAAAGGACACATGTTCATTCATATTCTCTCAGTCAAGGAAAGTCACACAGCCCATCCTGTCTATGAAATAGAAAAATACCATCTACTTGGCATCATGGCAAGGGTAGGGTGTGTTATACGCTTAAGAGGAGTGAAAGTGAAAGCGTTAGTCACTCATTTGAGTCCAACTCTTTGTGACCTCGCCAGCCTCCTCTGTCCATGGAGTTCTCCAGGCAAGACTATTGGTATGAGTAGCCATGCCCTTCTCCAGGGGAACTTGACCCAGGGATCAAACCTAGGCAGATTCTTTACTGTCTGAGCCACAAGGGAAACCCACTCTTAAGAAGAAGGTGCAGACAACTGGAAACAATAATGCAACATACCAGAAATGTCAAAATATTAGTATGTGAATGAAGTGTCCTTGAAGCATAAAAAGCAACCAATTTTGCCTGTAGCATATCTATTAAAGAGGCTGAGAGAGAGAAAAACACATGCCAAAGGCTTTTGTGAATGACTAGGAATTTTCCAGTTATAAAAGGATGCTAAAGCATTTTAGGTAGAAATAATATTGTGGGCATTAGCTTGAAAGCATTAAAGAGCATTTTACATTCAGAAAATTGTGAATAATCTTCCAAGAATGAATCACATTTGTTTTATAAACGTCTTCCTTTCACTTTAGCTGGATCATAAGATTCTACAGAGTATAAAACACAAACACACACTTATACATACACAAATGCACACAAGATCCAAGGGTGCAGCACAGAGAAATAATAAAGTTTAGGAGATGATGTCTACCTAGATTTCCTAGACCTTTCTCGAATCTCTGGGATATGACATAATGGCTAAAGGTTCGAAATACCACAGAGTATCTTGGGCTGTGGGTGTGGGCATAGGCCAGCTAAAAGTGTCAGTCACTCAATCATGTCCGACTCTTTGTGACCCTATGGACTGTAGACCACCAGGCTCATCTGTCCATGGAATTCTCCAGGCAAGAATACTGGAGTGGGTAGCCATTCATTTCCCCAGGGGATCTTCCTAACCCAGTGATGGAACCCTGGTCTCCTACATTCCAGGCAGATTCTTTACCATCTGAGCCACCAGGAAAACCAAAAATTTTGCTCTGAAATTTCTGAACGGCAGTGAGAGATAAACTGTAAGTTACACAAGCTCCTATGTTCAGAATATAAAAGAAAACCAAACAAGTTTCTTGTCTCAGGTAATATGGACTAAGCACTCATCACTCCATCTCTGCCATATGAATGCAGTCATAAAATCATAAAATTTGGACTGAATACAAGGAAGAGCCTTTGAAGACACTGAAATGTAGCAGGTATATTAGGAAAGCAGATCAAATTTCAAAGTACTGTTGAACTGTTGGTAAGTTTTCCTCCAGTAGCTCCAGCCAGGACTTAGAAGAAACAGAGGCAAGGGCATTAATGATGACTGGGGTAGACCCAGAAGAAGCCCATGACTGGGGATCAAGGAATGAGAAAGAAATCTGCTAGCCCCAACAGCAGCAGTACCCGGAACAGCAGACCCCTAAAACCTTCTAGAAGGGAAAACTTCTTCCCTGATTGTAGGAGCTTTGATCTCAAGAGAACAGGTGAGCCCTTCATGCTTTTGCTCTCTTTTGGTCCTATCTCCTCTTGGCCCCAGAGTGGGCACAGTCATCGGAATACATGGCAATGTGAAGTAAGTAAAGTCTTTAAGTTTCTGGACCAAAGATTGATAAGAGTTATCTCCAAAGAACTGGAAAGTAAAAGGGAGACCACTGAGAGGGAAGTACTCAGGAAACTGATCCCATAAATTAGTATATGACCACTGGGACTCAGTTTGACCACACATGTGTGGAAATAAAGCTAAACAGCATAATAAGGACTTTGAAAACTGAACCAAGGTATAGAACAGCACCCAGGACAGACCAGCGCCCTGGTCCCAGCACTGGCCACTGGGTGATACACGCATGAAACAGATCTGAGTAACACTGAGAAGGCTTTGAAGATGAAGGAACACTGAAACCACAGCCAGCCAAGGATTGGTGGAAATGTGCAGGCTGAACCTAACTTAACTGATTGCCTGTAGAAAGAGAAACATCAACACTCTCCTTTGGATTTAAACAGTATGCACAGTTTCATAATGTTTAAATGACTAGAATGCAATCCAAATTAACTCAGTGTATGAAAAATCAGGAAAATCTTAACTCACACGGAAAAAGAAAATATTGGTTGAGCAAAATTTTCGTTTGCGCTTTTCCATAAACCTGACCAAAAAACTTTATTGTAAGACTTAAAATTGAGTGGTGAGATTACTCCCACTTTATTCTTATTTTGAGAATTGACTTATTTCAATGCCTTTGCCTTTCATATAAATTTTAGAATTAGTTTTCTGTATTTTCTGAAAATCTTGTTCAGTTCAGTTCAGTCGCTCAGTCGTGTCCGACTCTTTGCGACCCCAAGAATGGCAGCATGCTAGGTTTCCCTGTCCATCACCAACTCCCAGAGTTCACTCAGACTCATGTCCATTGAGTCAGTGATGCCATCCAGCCATCTCATCCTCTGTCATCCCCTTCTCCTCCTGCCCCCAATCCCTCCCAGCATCAGAGTCTTTTGCAATGAGTCAACTCTTCGAATGAGGTGGCCAAAGTACTAGAGTTTCAGCTTTAGCATCATTCCTTCCAAAGAAATCCCAGGGCTGATCTCCTTCAGAATGGACTGGTTGGATCTCCTTGCAGTCCAAGGGACTCTCAACAGTCTTCTCCAACACCACAGGTCAAAAGCATCAGTTCTTGTAGACTGCAGAAAACTAAGATCGTGGCATCCAGTCCCATCATTTCATGGCAAATAGATGGGGAGACAATGGAAATAGTGGCAGACTTTATTTTCTTGGGCTCCAAAATCACTGCAGATGGTGACTGCAGCCATGAAATTAAAAGATGCTTGCTTCTTGGAAGAAAAGCTATGACCAGCCTAGACAGCATATTAAAAAGCAGAGACATTACTTTACCAACAAAGATCCGTCTAGTCAAAGCTATGGTTTTTCCAGTATTCATATATGGACATGAGAGTTGGACTATAAAGAAAGCTGAGTCCTGAAGAATTGATTCTTCTGAACTGTGGTGTTGGAGAAGACTGTAGAAAGTCCCTTGGACTGAAAGGAGACCAAACCAGTCAACCCTAAAGGAAGTCAGTCCTGAATATTCATTGGAAGGACTGATTCTGAAGCTGAAATTCCAATAGTTTAGCCACCTGATGCAAAGAACTGACTTGTTGCAAAAGACTCTGATGTTGGGATAGATTGAAGGCAGGAGGAGAAGGGGATGACAGAGGATAAGATGGTTGGATGGCATCATCAACTAGATGGACATGAATTTGAGCAAGCTCCATGAGTTGGTGATGGACAGGGAAGCCTGGCATGCTGCAGTCCATGGGGTCACAAAGAGCCAAACATGACTGAGAGACTGAACTGAGCTTGAGGTAAATCTATAGATCAGGAAGAATTAGCATCTTAGTAATACTTTATCTTTAAATCCCAAAAAGTGAGGTGACTCCATTTATCAAGGTCTTCTTTCATCAACATTTTGTAGTTTTCAGCATATTAGTTCTGCGTGTGTTTGTATAGGTATATGCCTATATTTTATCTTTTGGAACTAGTATAAATGGTATTTTTAAATTTTTTCAGTTTTTAATTGTTCATTGGTGATATAATTGATTTTCGTGTGTTGACTTTGCATCCTGCATTCTTGCCAAATTGAGTTGTTTTAGGAGATTTACTGTGGATTACATGGGATTTTCTAAGCAGACAATCATCCCATCTATCAAAAAAGAGACTTTTATTTCTACATTTCCCATGTGTATGCATTTTGTTGTTGTTTTTGCCTTATTGTTCCAACTAAGAATTCCACTGCAATTTTCAACTGGAGAGGTGAGATGGACTTTCTGTGTTGTTCCTTATCTTAGGAGGAAAATATTCAGTCTTTCACTCTTCAGTGTGATGTTAACTGTGGGTTGTAGATACCTTGTATCAAGCTGAGAAAGTTCTGTTCCTAGGTTACTGAGAGTTTTTATCCCGAGTAGATTCTAAATCTTGTCAAAGGTTGTCTCCCATCAGTTGATATAATCATGCGACTTTTCTTCTTTAGAATGTTAATGGCAGATACATTGACAGATTTTTATATATTAAATCAGATTTGTGTTTGTTGTGATAGGTCACACTTTTTATATATTGCTGGGTTTGACTTGCTGATACTTTGTTAAAGGTTTTTGCATTTGTGGTTCATTCTGTGGTTATCTTCCTTGTTCAGTCTTGGGTTATGGTATGAGAGTAAAGCTGACTATATAAAATGACTTTGAGGTATTTCTTTTTCTTATATTATCTGGAAAAGATTGTGTACAGTTGATCCTATTTCTTTTTAAAATGTTTGATAGAATTTACCAGTGCAACCATTTAAACCTGAAGATTCATTTCCTGGAATTAAATTTTCAAATTTGTTAAAGATTTTTTTAATGGTGTAGGATATGTTCTATCTTGGTATATCTGTGGATATTTGAAAATAATGTGTATTCTGCTATTGTTGGGTGGAGTATTCTAGAAATGCTGTTCTGCTTTCTTCTGGTCTCTATGATTTCTAGTGAGAAATACATAGTAATTAAAATCATTGTTTTTGTATAGTGTATCATTTTTCTCTGGATGTTTTTAAGATATTTTCTTTGTGTTTAGTTTCCAGTAGTTTGCTTATAATACATCTACTACCTCTTGATACATAGCTACTACATATTTACTGTATTTGAGATTCACGGCACTTTGTGTATTCCATCAAACTTAGGAAGTGTTCATCCATTTTTTCAAATATTTTGTCTGTCTTATGCTCTTTTCTTTTATTCTTGGCTTCCAATGATATAAATTAGATCTTCTGGTATTATTTCATAGGTCCCTGAAGCTCTGTTCATTAAAAAAGAACAATGTTCCTCTGTATTCTTCAGATTGGATAAATTATATTAATCTATTTTCAAGTTCAGTGAATCTTTCCTCTGTCATTTCCATTTTGTTATGGAACCCAGATAGCAAGTTTAAAAAAAAAGAATAAAGTATTGTATCAAGACAGTATAATATTGGAAAAAGTATAGACACATGGATTAATAGAACAGAATAGACAGTGCAGAAATAGATTCACACAAATACAGTAAATACTACCAGTTCATATTCAAAGCTACTTAATAAAAGGAATAGCCTTTTCAACTGGTACAGAGCAACTGGTCTTCCATAAGGAAATAAAAAGAAAGAAAGAAAAAGATCCTAAACCTTATGCAAAAATTAACTGAATCTCAGACCTAAATAGAGATGCAAAATTATAAAACCTTCAGAGACAAACAGGAGAAAATATATGACAAACATTTCCTATGGTGAAGGCAAGAAATAGGCAAAATTCATGGATATAATACAAAATAATAAATTAATTTTAAGTATTAACAAATCAGACTTAATCAGATCTTAAATTAGACCTGAGTTTATTCTGTGAAAGACATTGTTAAGAGAAAGAATGACTGAGAGAGAGTACTTGCAAACCACGTGTTCAACAAGGAACTTTCAGCTAAAATACACAAAGAAATCTCAAAACTCAACAGTAAGAAAATAGCTGTCTTTAAAAAGTGAGCAAGAGTTTTGAACACTTCAAAAGAGTATATACAGAAGGCAATTAAGCATCTGAAAAGATATACAGTACCATCGGCCATTAGGGAAATGTAAATTAAAGCTCTGATGAGATACTATAGCATATCTATTAGAATGTCCAGAACAATTATGGACACTAGTGTTGGCAAGCATGCAGAGAAACCAGAACTCTCGTATATGCCTGGTGAGAACGTAAAACAGTACGACTGCTCTAGAAGGCGGTTTGGCAGTTTATTGCATATTTATGTGTGTGCTCAGTCACTTCCGACTCTTCACAACCCCGTGGACTATAGCCTGCCAGGCTCCTTGGTCCATGGAACTTTCCAGGAAAGAATGCTGGAGTGGGTTGCCATTTCCTACTCCAGGAGATCTTTCAGACCCAAGAAATAAACCCATGTCTCTTGTGTCTCCTGCATTGGTGGGTGGATTCTGGGGAAGTCATTACAAAGTTGAACGTACACTTACTATATGATCCCACATTCTTACTTCTAGTTATTTCCCCTGAGTAACAAAAACTAACAAACACACACACACAAAATAGCACATGGATGATCATAACAACTTTATTTATAATAACTAAAATCTGAAATAACCCAAACACCTTTCAGTGGGTGAGAAGATAATGTTACATTCATATGATGGAATACTACCCAGTAATAAAAATAAATAATGATACGGCATCTTGGATGATCTCAAAGGCATTCTGCTAGATGAAAGAAGCCAGTCTTATAAGGTTGCATACTATATGATTCCATTTTTATGATATTGTCAAAAAGACAAGACTGTAGTGATTGGCAATAAATCAGTGACTGTGGATTAGGAGGAGGGAGAAGTCTAACTACAAAATGAAATGAAAGTGTTAGTTGCTCAGCAGTGTCCGACTCTTTGTGACCGCTCTTTGTGATTCTTCATGACTGTAGCCCCTCAGGCTTCTTTGTCCATGGGGTTTTCGTGGCTACTGTAGTGCATTGTCATTCCTTCCTCCAGGGGATTTTCCCAACCCAGGGATTGAACCCAGGTCTTCTACATTGCAGGCAGCTTGTTTACCATCTGAGCCACTAGGGAAGCCCGACAAAAATGAAAGCACAGGGGAACTTTTTGTGGATGATTAAACTGTTCCATATCCTACTGTGGTGATGGTTACCTGAAAGTAGATATATGTTTAAATTCTACTGTATACCTACTGACTGTACATTCTACTGACTGTGTTCCCCAAAAGGTCAGTTTTACTATATGCTAATTTAAAAATAAAAGCTCTTAAAATATTTGTAAAATGTCTCTAGTCTTGGTACTAAATTCCATGAGAAATTTCTTCCAATCTGTTGAATCTTGTGTAATGAGTATAGCGTACATGTGTGCTAAGTCACTTTAGTTGTGTCCAACTCTATGTGACCCTATGGATTGTATCCTGCCAGGCTGCTCTGTCCATGGGATTCTCCAGGCAAGAAAACTGGAGTGGGTTTCCATGTCCTCCTCCAAGGGATCTTCCCAACCCAGGGATTGAACCGGTGGTAATGAATAGTAATGAATACCAAATATCCATGTAATCACTTATATATTTGTTTCTTCATTCATTCACTGAACACTTAACTATTTTTCTAGACACTCTGCTATTCACCACATTTAGCAGTAAGTATCAAAATCAAAAGATCTTAGTTTGAGATATCTAATGCAGGCTAACGGCACAATCACTAAATCCAATTTATAAAAGCAGTCCTACAGGAGCCAAAATACTACAGCACAGCTACTCAACTATCCTCAGCTCTGACTTAAATTTAGCATGGATTTTAGAAAGCATGGAGGAATAAATGGATCACAATATGTAAGTATTAGTTCTTTAAACTGAGCTTTTAATAAGCAGTACAAGTGGCAGAGAGTTTGAGATAATACCTCATGAGTACCTAGATTTCAATATTCTATCTTTTCAGTTAAATCCAGAGCCACTTTTTTTCTGACTCAGCCCATGTGTGGGTGGAACTGCCACTCTCTAACTAAAGCTGAGAAGTCTGATAAGTGCTTCAGTCCTAATAGAAAGCCACTCTTCCTCAATCCAGAGAGGATGGAGGAGGTACAGATGGGAAAGGTCATGAAAATTTTCCATCAAGGACTCATAGAAAGCATAACTTTGAACCATATAAATGTTTGATATATCCTACAGAATTTACTATGGCAAATGATTAACCCTAAATCAATACTGAGGAAATTGACCAGCAGAAATTTGTATTTAGGTTTTAATATAGTTATTTTGCAGCTCTTTCATGAATTAAAAGACAAGACCATTAGCAGTGGACTGAATTATGTACCCCCAAAATTCATACGCTGGTGACCTAACCCCCATTGTGATGGTATTTGGAGAGGGACCTTTGGAAGATAACTAGGTTTAGGTGAAGTCATGAGGGTAGGACCTCCATGATAGGATTAGTGCCCTTGCAAGAAGAGACCAGAGAGAGCTTGTGCGCATTCTCATTTCCCCTCCCTCCCTCCCCACCTCTCTCAATCCCTGTCTCCCTCTCTGCCTCAACAGCCCCAGTGTGAGGACTCAGCAAGAAGGAAGCCAGGAAGAGGATTCTCACCAGAACTCAACTGTGTTGGCATGTTAATCTTAGACTTTGAGTCTCCAGACAGAGAAATAAATTTCTGTTGTTTAAGCCACCCAGTCTGTGGTATTGTTTTATGTCAACCCGAGCAAACTAACATACCACTCTTAAGTCACGACAGTGAAAATTATTATAATTGCTAAAATACGTTGAGTGATTAATACATGACTAATTATTTCACTCAGTCCTCACAACATCCCTGTGAATTTGACACTATGATTATCTCCATCTCACAAATAGTTAAACAAACACCTTTTCCAAAGTCACCCAGCTAGTTGTTGTTCAGTCGCTCAGTCATGTCTCTCTGCAATCCCATGGACTATAGCATGCCAAGTTTCTCTGTCCTCCACTATCTCTTGGAATAATAGTAAGTGGACTACTAAAAATAGCTTCAAGGTATATCTCTGGTTTACCCACTGCACATGGACATAAGAACTATCCAAAATCTTCAATACTGATCTTGCATTAAGGTGCAAATTCTAAATAACTGTCAATAACTGGGCGGGAATGGTGTCTATGAAGATCATATTGATAATCCAAAAATTATTCTTATAAGAACAACCACAAATAACCTTCTATTACCCTCAGGAGATTTCCCTGAGGTAATAAAATGTGTTACTAAAGAGATTAATGAAATACACTTTACTTAAATCTTTCTTCTTACTGAATAACTAAACTTTGTCAATGGCCTCCAGCTAAAAACTATCAGGAGGAACACCTCTTTATTTAAACAAGCTGGATTTATTGCTTGTTTTAATAAGGGAGACATACACCACAAGAACCACGGGGTGTCTCAATAAGAGGATATTGGAAAGAACTTACTGCAGGTATCAGACTTGGGTTAGGTGACTGGGGAATTTTCAGGAAGCAAAGCACTTGTTTTAGGAAAAAGGAGAAACTCTAGAACCTATCTTCTAGGGAAGAAAGGGAGTGTAGAGTGAGGCTGGGGTCAGGAAAGAAGCAGCAGTCGCTCATATTATGCAAGGTTGGGGGATTGTGTGGGGTTTTGTGGTTGGTACATAATCCTGGTTTGTTTGTGTGTAGACAACATTACAGAGAGGTCTCCTTCTGTGCCTCCTATCATTTATTGGTCACAGAGAGGCCTTGCACAATGCTGGTACTTTGTGAAATAGACAACAAGGTCTTACTGTGAATTTCCTAGGCTAGCTTTTAAAAACACCAACATCTAGCTGACAGTATCAAGCTATGTCCTAGGTATCAAAGGCTACTTTTCCCTTTCTAAATTTAAACCTTTTCTTTTCTCCTCATAAAAGATAGACCTAGGAAAATGAAGTCTGCAGTGTGTCAATTAGGTAATTGGCATTGAGCTGCTTTTCAGAAGGAGCAGCTAAGAAACTAATTAGCCTATAAGTTTAAGGAAATAGTGTTGTCCTATAACAAAAATGAGTTATATCCCTCCTTGAGTCAACAAGCTATATATTATGTAGCAGTGGGTGTCCTTTCAAAAATTTTTTTGAAAAATTACATTTAGCCTTCTTCCTTGTCATTGAGATTATAAAATTACTTTTTATGTTATTCAAATGCATCAGAATGTTTTCTTCGTGTCCATGGATTCTTTCCAAGGTAGCAGAGGCTAAGGAAACATTTAGATGTTAGTAGAGGGGCTTTCCCAGTGGTAAATACAAGTAGTTTGGTCCAATAGAAAGAGTGCAGGTTTTGAAGTTAGATTGTAGTTGACTAAATATCATCTCCATCACTTTGCACACATGACCTTGAGCTTATTGCTTAAACTTTCTGTAAAATAGAAATAATGTTTATATCTGCTATCATAGGTTCAAAATAATTGAGCTAAGAAAATAAGAAAGCACCCTGTAAACTTTCAAAGTACTCAATACTAGTTAATATTATTATTACATATATAAATATTATGTTATGAATTAAAAGTTCATCAATAATGTCTTAGAAATAAGGTTACTGATATAAAAAATAAGCTGATCATATTAGACAATCTTTGCAAATTAGGCATAGAATGTTTTGATTTCTAGAAATTCTCTAAAAATTAAAGCAAGTTTATATAAGATGTTTACCTCCAGAAAGTTAAATAGATTCTCCAAGAGTCGTCTCATCTACTATCTAGCTGGCTCAAAGCCATTAATGTAAAATAAATGACCCACAGTATCATATTGATTTATTACTTCACCCTATAAAAGATATTCCAATCCTCAGGACTTTGAGGGCAGGTAATTTTAAAGAAGAATAAATTGTGAGACTAACTTGCACAGCAATTGGTGAGATTCTGAAAAGAGGGTTAGACAGATAGTTCAATCAATATGCATGTATTAACACAGAGCTGAAAGTAGGAGCTGTTCCTGGCTTTTAAGGTACAAAACTCTTAAGGAAGGAAAGACACAACTCAAGACATAAACATTAGATTTGAAGGAACATGTAATAAGCAAGGTATAAATGGAATTCATTTGTCTGTGTTGAGGAGGCAGAAAGAGATTGTGTGGGGATTGGTGGAGCTTGGGACAAGAGATTCCACTGTGAAGAGACCACAGATCAAAGCCAAGTCAGGATGCAGAGATGGCCCAGCCTCCAACCAGATGTCCAGGCTATTGCTAACACAGAGACACACCACTGGTTCAGAAACAGAGCCCATAAACCACCTAGTCTCCACTCTTGTGAGTGGTTCTTACACCAAAGTGCTAGTATCCTCTTCGACGGAATTCAGGGAGGATGATGCCTTGACAGCAGCTAGAATTGTTCAGTGGCTATTGACCAGCCAGCATGAACAACATCCATCAGAGCTCCAAGGCTCTGCTCAGTCTGTATCGACTTCACGTCTGTGTAAAATCCTCGTGTCCCAAGAAACTCATAAGGCCAGATGGGTATGGGTCTGAGAAGTGCAACATCTGGTAAAGTGGTCAAGGTGCAACAGAAAGCACACATATTAGCTGAAAGAGAACATATACAGCTGAAGAGCTCCCAATCCAGGTACACATGTATGTAAAACTAAGGAGAGAAAAAATGAAACCCCTATTCTTCTCCTAGACAGCATATTAAAAAGCAGAGACGTTACTTTACCAACAAAGGTCCGTGTAGGCAAAACTATGGTTTTTCCAGTAGTCATGTATGGATGGGAGTGTTGGACCATAAAGAGAGCTGAGCACCAAAGAATTGATGCTTTTGAACTGTGGTGTTGGAAAAGAGTCTTGAGAGTCCCTTCAACTGCAACGAGATGCAACCAGTCCATCCTAAAGGAAATCAGTCCTGAATATTCATTGGAAGGACTGATACTGAAGCTGAAATTCCCATACTTTGGCCACCTGATGCGAAGAACTGTCTCATTGGAAAAGACCCTGAAGCTGGGAAAGACTGAAGGCAGGAAGAAAAGGGGATGATAGAGGATGAGATGGTTGGATACCATCACCAACTCGATAGACATGAGTGTGAGCAAGCTCCATGAGTTAGTGATGGACAGGGAAGCTTGGCATGCTGCAGTCCGTGTGGTTGCAAAGAGTCAGATATGATTGACTTAACTGAACTGATTCTTCTCCAACTCTTCTTGAACATCCCAGAATTCCAAGAGAGACATTAGACCAAAGAGATTTCCACAATGTCTCAGTCATTTATAATGCTTACTGAATCCCTCAATAAAGAGTAAGTAATAAAGTAAGAAGCCAAGAATTTTATCATTCAAAAAGATAGAGCATAATGGAGTGACCTCTTGACCATCCTTTGCTGATAATTAATTTTTATAGGCAGATACACACATAATTGACTGCCTCATGTTAATTCCGCCACTACTCACTGGGAATCATCAGTGTAATGTACAGAATCAATCCTACTCCAGAGTGGATACTAAGTTTATATCAATCATGGGCATTTATTCATTCATACAAGCATCAAGAAGCCATGCCTAGGCCAATGAATCATAGTATTTTTCAGGAAACAGACATCAGTTCAGGAATAGGCATCTGACTCGAATCAGGTCAATGAGACATCAGAGGCCAATTTCCAGGAAGAAATTCTTTCTCGCTTTTGTGCCAAAATGACTGAAAAAGAAGGTAGCTTCATTTGCTACTAGAAGTTCCTCTCAGGTTATCAAGGATCCAGCTTTAGCAGGAAGTCTACATTGTGAGCGGCAGATGAAAAGGAAAGAATCTGGATCCTTTACAGCACCCTGAGATGCTGGCTTAACTAAACCTCATGCCTGCCCTGCTTCTGTTAAATAACCCTATACATTTCCTCAAAAGTTAAGCCAGTTAAGTCAAGTTTCTGTCACTCTTGACCAAAAGGAAACTAAGTGATATATATGACTTGATGCAGGTTTAAGGGAGTATCATAGCTTGAGGTTCTAGAGACCAAGCCACTTCCTATACATAGAGCCAATTTTCACCTAAAAATATGTGTCCTTTTCTGTCCTTTATTCTTTTAGGATAAAGTTTTGTCCCTCGGGTTAAAAACCAGGAATAATTGGATAGCCTCACGAATGAATCAGAGTTAAAATACCCTTTCTTGACTTTGTAGCAAAAAGACCAGGTGAATAAAGGCTTTTTTTTTTTTTTTTTCTGAAAGAAAGACATGAAATGCAACCAGGAATCTAGAAAATGAAGAATTCAACTAAAAGTGTTCTTTTAGGAATAAAGCTAAGGTTAGCCATACCAGGAAAATCCTAATATATATACTGGCTGTAATTTTCTGCCTATAGTTGCTGTATTTTACACTTTTGTTTACTCTTGATATTTTAAAAAGTTTTTTTTTTTTTAAAGGTCTGGTCTATCTCTGCTGTTCACTGAGAAAATCAAAGTCCTTTTAATGGAATTGAGTGTATCCCTAATGGTACAAGGAATTAGAGTGAGAGGACTCTTAGATAAATGAGAATGATTAGGGCACGGGATGCTAACTCCTCTTTGGAGATTTTCTTCCAGGGCTTGACCCAAGAGGTCCTAGGTTTCATTTTGCTGATGAGCAACATGTCCCCTACATCGTGGTGACCTGTGGCTGTGTTGGATTATAAATTGACCAAACTCAGCATCTTGATGGCCGGAGCAATCACACTGGTGACAGATACATAGTCCCTGTGTGGTGTCCCCTCTCCTTAGAAACGCCCAGATTGAGAGTCGCTGTCCAGGTTACTCATAAAAACCTTTAGGCACCATCAACACCAGTGTGTAGTAGGAACCCACTTCCTTCCAAGTGGCACACGCAGTCTGAAAACTGAAGTTTCCCCGAATCTGTACCAGCACACCACTTTATAGCCATTGAGACCCTGCCCATCCATTTTAGAGCACCTTGCAGATTCTCATTTCAACAGAAAATCAATATATGGAAAGTAATTCGTGTACCAGCACAGTCAGCAGTGCACAAAAGCAGAGACCAGTAAAGTAAGCATTTTGTTTTTAACCGTTTGGAGTAAAACGAATAAGTTATGGCAATTTTTTCTCCCAATCACTCAGCAAAAGAAGATACAGTTTTAATGTGTCCACATTTACTGGATGATTATAGATTTATCTGACTTTAACTGCTTTTCTCAGAGCAGTTTTCATTTGTTATACGAATGCAACCAGACTTACTTACTAAAAAAGCTTTTGAATCATTTCACTGGGAAAACAACAAAGTTTCTGAAAGAAAACAGACCTAAGAAACAAAATATACAAATTCTGAACAATGTTGATTAATGTTTTTTAACTTAGTTGCATTTTTCTGCAAATCTCTAAGCAATTGAACACATTATCAGTTGCTTCTTGTGCAATTCTAATTTGGAGTGATGAAAAGGTTTTTGAATTCTAAACAGACTTAAAAAATCATTAGGTTACGGTCTTGCTTTTTACTTTATTTGAATCCCACACAAATGCTTTATTTTTAAAAAATCTGTGCCATGGTATGAAACGTCTTTGGTTTTACCCCTAAGTTTTAATCCATGGTTATATGTTTTATTGGGCTTCCCTGGTGGCTCATATAGTAAAGAAGCTGATTGCGATGCAAGAGACCTGGATTCGATCCCTTCGTCAGAAAGATCCCTTGGAGAAGGAAATGGCTACCCACTCCAGTATTTCTGCCTGGAGAATTCCATGAACAGAGGAGCCTGGCAGGCTACAGTCCATGGCGTCACAAAGAATTGGATACAACTTAGGGACTTTCACTTTCACTTTTTTTGGTATGTTTTATTGTTTTGAAGTTAGAAATCAATCAAGAGACATACCACAGCATTCTTCTTCGAATGTCCCAGCTATGCACTGTAGTTGAACATTGCTAATATTTTATAATGTTTTTGAGTTCTTTTCAAAATTTTGAAAGTCCAAAAAATCCAAAGTGACTGTCTTAGATATGCACCATATGCAACCTCTTTGCTTACAAGTGGACAGTTGATCCTTGGAGCAGGAATGTGTAGTAACACTGGATCTATGTTTCCAGTTACTGTTATTTTCAGTATTGCTCGGTTTGGTTCACAGGGCAGTAAAATATAGGACACCATATTCAGCACAGCAAGCCGTTACAAGATTTCCCCATGCAACTTGCAACAGACTTACTGGGTAGTGAGAAATACATTTCAACCCACCATGCTGAAATGGATACTAGGAGGGCTGTACTCAGAATACAGTGCAAGTGAAAACAGTAGAATACACTGCTTGTGGCTGGGTGGATAAAGTACAAACAGAGTAGAGGGAATCAGAGATCAGTTAATTTAACTGAGAGGGACTGCCTAAGTGAGCTTATTTACATTTTAAGATGGATCTAGGAGCTCTTCTCCTTATTGGTCAAATTAATCATGTGATTGTCAGAGACTGTGATTGCAGGCAGTTTGGTTTGTGTAAGGCGCAAGTGAATGTGATTCAGATACCTGGTTTTTCTGATTTGCTAATGCTACTAAGATGGTCTGGGAATAGTGGATGTAGTAGCTTACTTTCCAGGTACTTCCTGAGTCATTCATTACATGAAAACTAACAAAGCTAACCAACAGTCACTGGTTACATCTCATTCCTTGAAAAGTGTACAGGTTTTATAAATGCATTCACACATCATCTATTTATTCTTCCTACAAACAAGTAGTGGGACCCTCTGAGGGCATCCTGAGAAGAGGTAGGCGGTCTTGTAATGTCCACAAGAGAAGGAAGAACATAAACTAGGTGACTGTCCATTTCAGTTTTATAGGAACTAAAGTGTTACCTTCAGAATGAGATCAACGCATGGAGCACAAAATGAGCTCAAACAGCAACCATTCACCGCTTGTGTGCCTTTGCCAAGTCAATTTCTTTAAATCTTGGTCCTCTTATCTGTATATTGTTTCGTTGCTGTCACTTCCAGTGCTTTTGCGACCCCATGGACTATAACCTGCCAGGCTGCTCTGTCCATGGGATTTCACAGGCAAGAAAACTGGAGTGGGTTGCCATCTCCTTCTCCAGGGTATCTTCCCAACCCAGGGATCAAATCCACGTCTCCTGCATTGGCCGGCAAATTCTTTACCACTGAGCCACCAAGGAAGCCTTGTATATGTAAATAGGGAATAGTAATACCTACCTAGAAGAGACTTTTCAGGATTCAGATAATCTTGTAAAATGCCAAGGAAAGTGCTCAAATGACTATTTTTATTCAAATGACAACAATAACAATAATGAGAATGTGATAGTGACAATTGCAAATGAGCAAGGAATTGGATTATTAGAATTTTAAGCAACTAGAGTTGACCACTGCCTTATATCTATCGTTTGAAAGATGTCATCAATATTCTAGCACTAAACACCAATGGAAATATACCTCATCTTAAAGCCTACCTCTTAGGAATTCACACTTTGAATTAAGATCTTCTGCCCTATTTAAATACAAAGGCAGGGAAGAAAGAACATGCATAGATATTTTCAGTCATTAACATCTTCTGAGTAACTATTTTGTCATATATTAAGTGGAGAACCTATTGCACAAAGTTTTCAGCTATAGGCAAGAGGAATGGTGGGTCCAGAGAACAACGCTTTACTATCACATATCTATGTGACCTGCCCAGGCAGAAGTATCATTGCCCAGCATATGTAGTCAAAGAGAGAAAGGAAAAATGGCAACAAGTGGGAAGGTGGGAAATTTTTAAATAATGGGTAACACATGATAAGGACTATTCTAAAAACCTTGCATGTACAGCTTATGGGGTGTTGGGAAGGAAAGAATTTTCCTTTACTTTCCCAGGTTCTTCTGGCTGGTTTAAAAATTAAATTGACATGAGACAGATTAAATCAAACAAAAGTTTAAGAACATATATCCATGGATGAGACCCAAGAGAACTGAGTCATTTGTCAAAATGGCCAAAACCCTCACCTTAAATATTAATACCATTTTCAACTAAAGACAAAGGAAGATGCCAGGGGTAGCAGTTTGTGATCTCAAAAGGGAGGAAGGCAATTCACATGAGGATGGAAAAGCTTATGTTTGGTAAATAAATGTTTGCTGGGCCCTGCAGAGAAAACGGGACACAGTGGACTCTGGTCTCCAGAGTTTTCCCCACTACACCTAGCCCATACTTGGCAGATATCTCTGCAAAGCTCTACTCTGGGAACAGGACTTCTGTACAAATTATTTCAGATAGTTATGGCAAAAGTCAAGGTTCCTTCCTGGGCCTTGATGATTTCCATCTCTAAATAATCTGCATGCCCAGGAGACATTTTGGGGTTGCAGGTTTTGCGAGTAAGCACCCATAGGCGCTTACAAATGATTTTATTAGGTAAGCATTAATCTTGCTCCCAGCTTAAAGCTGAGAAGTTTGAAACAAAGAGCTGTTAAATAACTTCCCCCATACACACAGGTAATGTGAGCAGCAAAGCCAAGATTCATACTCCAGCAGCCTGACTCCCTAACCCTGTCTTAACTACTGTCCTACACAGGCTCATTCGGGTCTTTAATCACATGACTAGCTTGAACTTGCATTACGACATTAACAAATGCGTTAGTTACAGTTCTCCTGAGATGCAGAACTAATGGGATATATTGAATATATATATATTCAATATCAATAAAGATATTTATTATGAGTGCTTGACTTTCACAATTATAGAAGCTGGAGAAGTCCCTGGCATCTGCAAGTTGAAGGCTCAGGGAAGCCAGTGATATAGTTTTCAGTTCAAACTTGAAGGCCTGAGAACCAGGGGAGTCAGTGGTGTAAGTCTCAGTCTGAGTCTGAAGACCTAAGAACCAAAAGCACCAATGCCTAAGGGCAGAAGAGGATGGAGGTCCCAGCAATAGCAGGGGCCAAAGTCACCCTTCCTCTGCCTTGTTGTTCTACTCAGACACTCAGCGAATTGGATAAATTCCACCTGCACTGGGAAGGGCCATCTTCTTTACTCAGTCTATGATTCATATGCTAATCTTTTCCTGAAATGCCCTCATAGTCACATCCAGCAATAATGTTTTACCACCTACCTGGGTTTATTCCTTAGCCAAGTAATTTGACACATAAAATTAACCTTAACAGCCAGAATTCTCAAAGTTCTTTGTATGTATAAATCCAATCTCTGAGTCAAAGAGAAGACCCATTTTTACATTGAGCATTTCTCAAGGCTGCAACACAAAATGGTAAAATAGACACAAGACCAAGGGGATCTGTGTCCCAATATTTTTATGAAGAACATTGGAAGACAGTACAATAGACGACCACATGGAAGTGAGGCATTTTGGAAGCTCTTCATATGAAAGTGACAGTTGCTTACCTTCGAGCACAGCTGTCAGAGCACGGTAAAGAGCACTTCTCTCGGACAACCCCAGACGTTGATACTTAACAAAACAAGGCTCCCAAGTCTATCTGCGCATGTACAGGCGTGTGCAGTGACTTCAGTTGTGTTCCACTCTCTGCAACTGTACAGACTGTAGCCCACCAGGCTCTTGTTATGGGGTTCTCCAGACAAGAATACTGGAGTGGGTTGCCATGCCCTCCTCCAGGGGATCTTTCCAACCTGGGGCTCAAACCCATGTATCCTATGTCTCCTGCATCGCGGCAGATTCTTTACCATTGAGCCACCCAGGAAGTCCCCCAAGTCTAACTGAGTGTGCTTAGTCGCTCAGTCATGCCCAACTCTTTGTGACTCCATAGACTATAGCCTGCCAGGTTCCCTCTGACCATGGAATTCTCCAGGCAAGAATACTGGAGTAGGTTGCTATTTCCTTCTCCAGGGGAGACAAGTCTAACTACTTGGTAATAAATGAATTAGGAACATTACAACCTACCAATTCACTTACTGGCAGTAAGTGCATCTTGGGGTTGTATTTGACATTAGAAGTCCAAACCTAGAAAGAATTTCTAGGGTACAGGAATTTGTGAACATGGGCAGAGGGTGAAGGGACAGGCAGTATGTGAAATATCTTGGTTAAAAACAGGAACATCTTATGGTGTGGGAATTGAATCTTTTCTTCCAATTATAATAGTTCTCAGGGGCTTGTCTGAGTTAAAAGTAAAATGAATTTCTCACCCTGGAGACAAATATGTCCTTTATAATTTCTCATTTTTGCTTGGGATGACTTATATCTTATTACTAATGTCCCTTCTTTGCCTTATAATAAGATCAGGAGGCAGAAATAAGATGCTAGCTCCCCTATTGAGGAGGATTGGGGAGTGAAGGATAGGGATCAAAGGGTGGGAGAGGCTTTTTCCTTCCCCGTGGACCAATGTTGTCTTTTAATTTCTATCAGTGTTATGACTTTGCAGGAGGGTATAGAATCAAGAAAAAAAGAATGGGGAAGCTGGTCCTTGCAAAATGACTTCCAGACCTATTAAAACATCAAAGCCAAACCATTCCCCCCAGGAATGAACTTCAGATGAACAGTTTAACAGAACACATACCAAGGAATATTTTATTTCATATTCACAAAACCTAAGCTTCCCATCTCCATAGTATTCTATATTTTCCTGTGTTTTAACAGCTTGTAATGTCTCCAAAAAGTGAGTAAAAATATAAGCATGTTGCTAAACTACATATGTATACACAATTCTTAATCATTCAGTATCACTCTAGACTTACCCAATATGGACAGGATAAAAGCTCAAGTTGTCATGCAAATTAAAGTAGAGAAATGAGTCCTTTTACCAGATTGCTCTTTATGGAGAACTTTCTTATAGTCACAAAAAAATGTTTTCAACCAGTGGAACACAAAAGGTACACAGATACGTGAAAGCATGAAAGGCGCGGTGAACCTAAAGTTAAGAGGAAATCTGTTTGTAGAAAAGCACACACGTTCTTTCAAGTATATAGCTCGGCATGAATCTTTTTCATATAGAAAGAGCACAGTGATGCAGTTAAGAATCAAGCTTGATTTTAATCAACTTTTTAATGCATTGTAAAGTTAAGGGGATATGTGGTTTTGAGCACCTGGTAACCTTATGGATGCTTTCCTGGAGTTTTTACATTAGAAAAGCCAGTTCTAGGAAATATTTGAACTTTGGTACGAGAGTTTGCTACTTGATGCCTGCTGATGCTTCTACGGGAATGGGGGAATAAATATCCCTCCTCTGTCAGTATCGCCTTGAGAAGAAGAGCCAAAGGGTTTGAATGGAGCCTCTCCAAGGATCCACTTGTGCTCTCTGCAGCTGGCAGCGGGAGGTGCCCACCTAGGTCCTTTATTCTAAGGCTTGTAGAAATCATAAAAGCCAAGTTGTCAGGAATACTTGTGGTGCAATATTTTTTTGGACAGAAACTAAGAGAAACTAAAGAGTCTCTTGATGAGGATGAAGGAGGAGAGCGAAAAAGCTGGCTTAAAACTCAACATTCAAAAACCTAAAATTATGGCATCCAGTCCCATGCCTTCATGGCAAATGGATAGGGAAAAACTAGAAACAGTGACAGATTGTATTTTCTTGGGCTCCAAAATCACTGTGGATGGTGGCTGCAGCCATGAAATTAAAAGACACTTGCTCCTTGAAAGAAAAGCCATGATAAGCCCAGACAGCATATTAAAAACAGAGACATCACTTTAACAAATATCCGCATAGTCAAAGGACTTCCCTGGTAGCTCAGCTGGTAAAGAATCTGCCTGCAGTGCAGGAGACCTGGGTTTGATCACTGGGTTGGGAAGATCCCATGGAGAAAGGAAAGGCTACCCACTCCAGTATTCTGGCCTGGAAAATTCCCTGGACTGTATAGTCCATATACAGTCTGCAAAGAGTCAGCCATGACTGACTGATGTTCACTTTCATATAGTTAAAGCTATGGTTTTTCCAGGGGTCATGTATGGATGTGGGAGTTGGACCATTAAGAAAGCTGAGCATTGAACAATTGATGCTTTCAAACTGTGGTGCTGGAGAAGACTCTTGAGAGTCCCTTGGATTACAAGGAGATTAAACCAGTCAATCTTAAAGGAAGTCAAGTCTGAATACTCATTAGAAGGACTGATGCTGAAGCTGATGCTCCATTACTTTAGCCATCTGATGTGAACAGCAGACTCATTGGAAAAGCCCCTGATGCTGGGAAAGATCGAGGGCAGAAGGAGAAGGGGGCAACAGAGGATGAGATGGTTGGATGGCATAACCGACTCAATGGACATGAGTTTGAGCAAACTCAGGGGGATAGTGAAGGACAGAGGAGCCTGGTATGTTGTAGTTCATAGGGTCACAAAGAGTCATACATGACTTAGCCACTGAACAGCAATATATATGGTGATCTTGTCTCTAAATAGATACACACTTGTCAGACCGTGTATAATGATGTTTCATGTGGGGAATATAGGTGACCATATGTTCGGATTTCTATGTTTCACTAGTACTATTTCCTCTCCCTACATTTTTTTAGCAGTTTATAGTTTTTTTTCATTGACAAATTGCCAACTCTTAATTTATAAAACAGACAAGTGTAAAGTAACTGTAGTGAGGAAATCAAAACAAAGAAAGCCAAAGAAGGAAATAATTATATCAAAATATCTCCCATCACAGAGGTATGATCTGTTTTAGATTTTGGTGATGTGATTCCCTGGAACCTCAAGGAGACCGAGAATGGCTCAGAGATGACTGGACTACTATGATGTTCTGTCTTCTGTATCTGTTTGGTAAGGGTGAAGGGAGACTTGTCCAATTTACAAACAAGCCACTCTCCTGAAAGGAGTGCAAAGGAACTGATAGGCTACTGAGCATTTTTAGAGAACAGTTTTCTTACTCTGGCTTCATCAAAATGAAACGAAAATGTCATAAATTAGGAAACCCCAGGAAACTCCCAATTCTGCCCTAGTATCTGAGTGCCTAAACAGAATCTCACAAAGATAGTAAGCAGGAGTCTTTGAGGCTCTCTACCCCTCCTTCAACTGCTCAGACATAGCTCTCCCCCAGACTCCCCTCTGTTCAGTCTGACATCAGCCAGAGACCCCCACAGAGGCCAGGTCACTGCCCTAATTGAGGATTATAGATTCTCTGCCCAAGATAAAGGGTTCATCTATTCTGACTCATTAAAACATCATTTATCTGCCTAAATCCCACCCCCTTAAATGAGAAAAGACTTGATCTTACAGTACAAGGAATGGAGTGATTTCCATATCTTAAGGAATTGTCCCCTTGCCTCTAGCTATTTCAACCTACCTAAGAGTGTGTGCTTGAAAGACGATGGATGGCATAAGGATATGGAATAGAATTCATAGCAGTAAGGTTCCTCTACCCATGGAATTTTCCAGGCAAAAATACTGTTCAGTTCAGTTCAGTTCAGTCACTCAGTCGTGTCTGACTCTTTGCGACCCCGTGAACTGTGCCAGGCCTCCCTGTCCATCAGCAACTCCCAGAGTTTACCCAAACTCATGTCCATTGAGTCAGTGATGCCATCTAACCATCTCATCCTCTGTCGTCCCCTTCTCATCCTGCCTTCAATCTGTCCCAACATCAAGGTCTTTTCAAATGAGTCAGCTCTTCACATCAGGTGGCCAAAATACTGGAGTTTCAGCTTCAACATCAGACCTTCCAATGAACACCCAGGACTGATCTCTTTTAGAATGGACTGTTTAGATCTCCTTGCAGTCCAAGGGACTTTCAAGAGGCTTCTCCAACACCACAGTTCAAAAGCATCAAATCTTCGGTGCTCAGCTTTCTTAATAGTCCAACTCTCACATCCATACATGACTACTGGAAATACCATAGCCTTGACTAGATGGACCTTTGTTGGCAAAGTAATGTCTCTGCTTTTCAATATGCTATGTAGGTTGGTCATAACTTTCCTTCCAAGGAGTAAGCGTCTTTTAATTTCATGGCTACAGTCACCACCTGCAGTGATTTTGAAGCTCCAAAAAATAAAGTCAGCCACTGTTTCCACTGTTTCCCCATCTATTTGCCATGAAGTGATGGGTTGCCATTTTCTTCTCCAGGGACCTTCCCGACCCAGGCATCAAACCCCTGTCTCCTGTGTCTCCTACATTGGCAGGTGGATTCTTTACCACTGCTGCCACTGCTGCTGCTGCTGCTAAGTTGCTTCAATCATGTCCAACCCTGTGTGACCCCATAGATGGCAGCCCACCAGGCTCTCCCATCCCTGGGATTCTCCAGGCAAGAACACTGGAGTGGGGTGCCATTTCCTTCTTCAATGCATGAAAGTGAAAAGTGAAAGTGAAGTCTCTCAGTTGTGTCTGACTCTTCACGACCCCATGGACTGCAGCCTACCAGGCTCCTCTGCCCACGGGATTTTCCAGGCAAGAGTGCTGGAGTGGGGTGCCATTGCCTTCTCCATAAGTGGATGCCACTCACTCGCAATCAATCAATTCTCAGTGTAGAGGCATGGAGGAGAAACCACAGTCCCTTTTTCTGGGCTATTTTTCCATCCTTACTCTCTCCAGGCTCACAAGGTGCTTTGACTACTGGATTGGCTTCCCAAGGGGCTTGATGCTTGGAGGTAGTGTCCTGGATAGGGGACATGAGCACCGGAAAGGATGTTCTCCTCTCCCAGGCTTAATTTCTACTTCCAGTCCCATGTCTAGCTGATAGTGTTTTCTTTGGTGTCAGTCCATTTCTCAGAGTCTCTTGGCCTTTAGAAGCACTGTAATGCCAAGGTCCTGGATCTGCAGAAATGATCAGATCTGATCTCAGTGTCTTCACTTAGGGTACTCTGAAAAAGAGACGCCTACTGATGAAAAGCCAGTCAACCAATAACACACTTTGGCTTCATAGAACACTTCCATTTGAAGATTGATAAACTATACTCAGTCAATCTCTGCTAAGTATTTCTTTCTTAGGTTCACCCTTTCTTCCTTTGACCTACTATGCCACTTACCATCGCCCTAACATGCCAAGAATATTCACATCACTATCCTCTCCTCAAAGTGTTCTTTCTACTGAAAATCCTTTATGACTAACTATACCCAAAAAAGTCACAGGAAGAGAGCTTTTGAGGATAATTTTCCTGCTGCCTAATCTACATGGATGGAAGGAAAGTGGTGCCATTAAGTGAGTTGAGATGCAGACACACGGTGAAGGTGAAACAGAGCAGGACCACTGGCCCTTGTCCCCCCCCCCCCACCCCCTATCCATGTCCTCTGCCTGACTTTTGCCCGTGCTTGTGACTTTAGTCAAAAGATAAGTTTAATCAGAAAAATGAGAAATGCTAAAACAAAGAAAAACAGTCAATGGTGGCTAAATAGTGATAGTCTTCAAGCATAGTCAAGGACCTTTAGCTCTTTCTCAAGGGGTATAGATAATAATCATAGCTTGTCAGCTGTCTTGCAGATACCGAAATACCAGTGGAGAAGTTAACTGCACGATGACCAGACTGTACCCACGACAAGAGCTGCCGCAATTCTGAAAACTGACTGCAAAGAAATGGAAACAAGTTGGCCCTGGAACTGAAGATTAATTGTACCTAAAAAAAATCAAGATGATGCTGGTCAGACCATGGATAACCAATTAGAAGATGACTGTCAGAGATGACTATGCTGTTTCTGCACGAAAACCCCCTACTCTGTCTATGAAAGCTCTCACCCCCTGCTTGTCAGGGGGGTGGGCAGTCAGCCTTTGGACAGATGTCTGCCACCCTCCCCCACTCCCAGCTGCCAGCATCCAAAATGAGGCAAACTTTCCTTTCCACCAACCTGGCCTGTTTATTGGCTTTTGAGCAGCAAGCAGCTGGGTCCCACATACATACTGTTTCTGCAACAAACAGAAAGAAGGGGATAGTTAGGAGATGATGAATCTGGGGATGTGTTGTCTTTGCAGTCCCTGTGAAACATTTCAGAAGAGAGACATGTAGCATATATTTCAGGCAAGAGGTTGGGGATGGCAATAATACATGAGAATCATCCAAACAAAGCGGTGCTGGATGAAAAGATTTCCAGAGGAAAGGCAGTAGAGTGGGAAAATAAACAAGAATGAGGGCAGGGCCTTGATGAGTGTACAAATATAAGACAGACACACAAAAATGTAAACAGCACAATAAAATCCACAAAAAAAGAATAACGCAAATAACTAGAAGAACCAGAAGACTTCATGGTCACAGAATTCAAGGAGGAATTGAATGAGGAAGATTACCAGTGCTGAGTGACATCAAGGTGCTAAGCAACCAGATACTAACAAAAAATGTCATTCAGTACGGTGAGTAAGAGATCACAGACACCTTGAACGGGAGGCAGCCTGGCTAACTCTGCAGCGGAACTGCCTGCATCTGCACCCAAGCTGAACTTTTGCTCACTCTATGAAGCTGCACAGGTTATTTATTCTCTCTCTGCCTCCGTGTCCACATCTATTAAATGGAGATAATGACAGGCACCTACTTCAGCGACTGTACACAGTACAGACTGTACACAGACTGTAACGCATGAGAACCACATGCGTTAATGTGTTTAAAGTGCTGAAATACTGCCTGGTACAAGCTCTATGTAAATGTTTGTAGTTACAATTTATTATCATAAGATTCCAAGAATTCAGAAAACAGTACAAATATAGTACAATAAAATAATCTCTGAAGAAGCATGGCAACACATCAAAGGAGCAAAATAGGGCACTGTCTTAAGCAGGAAGATGAGTACAGGCATTTTTCCTTTTGATTTCACCCTATGACAATGCTCAGCACAGAACAAAAGAACAGGAAATTGAAGGAGAGGTATAGCATAAATACTAGTAACACAGAAGTGAAAGTAGAAGTCGCTCAGTCATGTCTGACTCTTTGTGACCCATGGCCTATATAGTCCATTGGATTACCCAGGCCAGAATACTGGAGGGGATAACCTTTCCCTTCTCCAGGGGATCTTCCCAACCCATGGATCAAACCCGGGTCTCCTGCAATGCAGGTGGATTCTTTACCAACTGAGCCACAGAGAAGCCCAAGAATACTGAAGTGGGTAGCCTATCCCTTCTCAAGCAGACCTTCCCGATCCAGGAATCAAATTGGGATATCCTGCATTGCAGGTGAATTCTTTACCAATTGAGCTATCAGGGAAGCCTAATAACACAGAAACTAAGTCAAATACTAGGATTCCACCAAAGTCCTTATGGGCACTCCTATTCTGACTTATTTTAAAACATGGAGTCAGCACTTACCTGTCTGATTGCTTAAGGTCTGTTTTCTATTTCCACCAGCTCAGCAACTGTTCAGTTCAGTTCTGTTCATTTCAGTCACTCAGTCACGCCCGACTCTTTGTGACCCCATGAATCGCAGCACACCAGGTCTCCCTGTCCATCACCAACTCCCGGAGTTCACTCAGACTCACGTCCATCGAGTCAGTGATGCCATCCAGCCATCTCATCCTCTGTCATCCCCTTCTCCTCCTGCCCCCAATCCCTCCCACCGTCAGAGTCTTTTCCAATGAGTCAACTTTTCGCATGAGGTGGCCAAAGTACTGGAGTTTCAGCTTTAGCATCATTCCTTCCAAAGAAATCCCAGGGTTGATCTCCTTCAGAATGGACTGATTGGATCTCTTTGCAGTCCAAGGGACTCTCAAGAGTCTTCTCCAACACCACAGTTCCAAAGCATCAATTCTTTGGTGCTCAGCTTTCTTCACAGTCCAACTCTCACATCCATACAGACCACTGAAAAAACCATAGCCTTGACTAGACGGACCTTTGTTGGCAAAGTAATGTCTCTGTTTTTGAATATGCTATTTGCTGCTAAGTCACTTCAGTTGTGTCCGACTCTGTGTGACCCCATAGATGACCGCCCACCAGGCTCCCCCATTCCTGGGATTCTCCAGGCAAGAACACTGGATTCGGTTGCCATGCTATCTAGGTTGGTCATAACTTTTCTTCCAAGGGGTAAGCGTCTTTTAATTTCATGGCTGCAGTCACCATCTGCAGTGATTTTGGAGCCCCAAAAACTAAAGTCTGACACTGTTTCCAGTTTTCCCACCTATTTCCCATGAAGTGATGGGACGAGATGCCATGATCTTCGGTTTCTGAATGTTGAGCTTTAAGCCAACTATTTCACTCTCCTCTTTCACTTCATCAAGAGGCTTTTTAGTTCCTCTTCCCTTTCTGCCATAAGGGTGGCGTCATCTGCATATCTGAGGTTATGGATATTTCTCCTGGCAATCTTGATTCCAGCTTGTGCTTCTTCCAGTCCAGCGTTTCTCATGATGTACTCTGCATACAAGTTAAATAAGCAGGGTGACAATACACAGCTGACGTACTCCTTTTCCTATTTGGAACCAGTCTGTTGTTCCATGTCTAGTTCTAACTGTTGCTTCCTGACCTGCATACAGGTTTCTCAAGAGGCAGGTCAGGTGGTCTGGTATTCCCATCTCTTTCAGAATTATCTGCAGTTTATTGTGATCCACACACTCAAAGGCTTTGGAATAGTCAATAAAGCAGAAATTGATGTTTTTCTGGAACTCTCTTGCTTTTTCCATGATCCAGTGGATGTCAGCAATTTGATCTCTGGTTCCTCTGCCTTTTCTAAAACCAGTTTGAACATCTGGAAGTTCATGGTTCATGTATTGCTGAAGCCTGCCTTGGAGAATTTTGAGCATTACTTTACTAGAGTGTGAGATGAGTGCAATTGTGCGGTAGTTTGAGCATTCTTTGGCATTGCCTTTCTTTGGGATTGGAATGAAAATTGACCTTTTCCAGTCCTGTGGCCACTGCTGAGTTTTCCAAATTTGCTGGCATATTGAGTGCAGCACTTTCACAGCATCATCTTTCAGGATTTGAAATAGCTCACTGGAATTCCATCACCTCCACTAGCTTTTAAGGTAGTGATGCTTTCTAAGGCCCACTTGACTTCACATTCCAGGATGTCTAGCTCTAGGTAAGTGATCACACCATCGTGATTATCTGGGTCATGAAGATCTTTTTTGTACAGTTCTTCTGTGTATTCTTGCCACCTCTTCTTAATATCTTCTGCTTCTGTTAGGTCCATACCTTTTCTGTCCTTCATCGAGCCCATCTTTGCATGAAATGTTCCCTTGGTATCTCTAATTTTCTTGAAAACATCTCTAGTCTTTCCCATTCTGTTGTTTTCCCCTATTTCTTTGCATTGATCGCTGAAGAAGGCTTTCTTATCTCTTCTTGCTGTTCTTTGGAACTCTGCATTCAGATGCTTATATCTTTCCTTTTCTCATTTGCTTTTCACATTTCTTCTTTTTACAGCTATTTGTAAGGCCTCCCCAGACAGCCATTTTGCTTTTTTGCATTTCTTTTCCATGGGGATGATCTTGATCCCTGTCTCCTGTACAATGTCACGAACCTCAGTCCATAGTTCATCAGGCACTCTATCTATCAGATCTAGGCCCTTAAATCTATTTGTCACTTCCACTGTATAATCATAAGGGACTTGATTTAGGTCATACCTGAATGGTCTAGTGGTTTTCCCTACTTTCTTCAATTTGAGTCTAAATTTGGCAATAAGGAGTTCATGATCTGAGCCACAGTCAGCTGCTGGTCTTGTTTTGGTTGACTGTATAGAGCTTCTCCATCTTTGGCTGCATAGAATATAATCAATCTGATTTCGGTGTTGACCATCTGGTGATGTCCATGTGTAGAGTCTTCTCTTGTGTTGTTGGAAGAGGGTGTTGGCTATGACCAGTGCGTTCTCTTGGCAAAACTCTATTCGTCTTTGCCCTGCTTCATTCTGTATCCCAGGGCCAAATTTGCCTGTTACTCCAGGTGTTTCTTGACTTCCTACTTTTGCATTCTAGTTTCCTGTTATGAAAAGAATATCTTTTTTGAGTGTTAGTTCTAAAAGGTCTTGTAGGTCTTCATAGATCCGTTCAACTTCAGCTTCTTCAGCATTACTGGTTGGGGCATAGACTTGGATTACTGTGATATTGAATGGTTTGCCTTGGAAACGAACAGAGATCATTCTGTCATTTTTGAGATTGCATACAAGTGCTGCATTTTGGACTCTTTTGTTGACCATGGTGGCTACTCCATTTCTTCTGAGGGATTCCTGCCCGCAGTAGTAGATATAATGGTCATCTGAGTTAAATTCACCCATTCCAGTCCATTTTAGTTTGCTGATTCCTACAATGTCAACGTTCACTCTTGCCATCTCCTGTTTGAGCATGTCCAATTTGCCTTGATTCATGGGCCTGACATTCCAGGTTCCTCTGTAATATTGCTCTTTATAGCATTAAACCTTGCTTCTATCACCAGTTACATCCACAGCTGGGTATTGTTTTTGCTTTGGCTCCATCCCTTCATTCTTTCTGGAGTTATTTTTCCACTGAGCTCCTGTAGCATTTTGGGCACCTACTGACCTGGGGAGTACCTCTTTCAGTATCCTATCATTTGGCCTTTTCATACTGTTCACGGGGTTCTCAAGGCAAGAATACTGAAGTGGTTTGTGATTCCCTTCTCCAATGGACCACATTCTGTCAGACCTCTCCACCATGACCAGCTTGTCCTGGGTGGCCCCACGGGCATGACTTAGTTTCATTGAGTTAGACAAGGCCGTGGTCCTAGTGTGATTAGATTGACTAGTTTTCTGTGAGTATGGTTTCAGTGTGTCTGCCCTCTGATGCCCTGTGCCAACACCTACGGTCTTACTTGGGTTTCTCCTACCTTGGACGTGGGGTATCTCTTCATGGCTACTCCAGCAAAGCACAGCCGCTGCTCCTTACCTTGGACAAGGGGTATCTCTTCACCGCTGCCCCTCCTGTCATCGAACGTGGAATAGCTCCTCTAGGCCCTCCTGTGGCTGCACAGCCACTGCTCCTTGGACATGGGGTGGCTCCTCCCGGCCATCGCCCCTGAACTCGGATGCGGGGTAGCTCCTGCCGTTGCAGCCTGGCACTCTCGGCTGCTGCCCCTGACCTCGGACTTGGGGTAACTCCTCTTGGCTGCTGCCCCTCGGGCATGGGGTCCCCCCGGCTTCTGCCCCTGATCTCGTAGCTGGGGTAGCTCGTCTCGGCTGCACTGTGTGAGCAGTCACAGCTGCCCGCACTCTGATGCTTCCTCAGCAACTGTATAACTTGATAAATGAAGTATCTATCAAGTTTAATCGGAGAAGGCAATGGCACCCCACTCCAGTACTCTTGCCTGGAATATCCCATGGGCAGAGGACCCTGGTGGGCTGCAGTCCATGGGGTCTCTGAGAGTTGGACACCACTCAGTAACTTACTTTCACTTTTCACTTTCATGCATTGGAGAAGGAAATGGCAACCCACTCCAGTGTTCTTGCCTGCAGAATCCCAGGGATGGGGGAGCCTGGTGGGCTGCCGTCTATGCGGAGTCGGACACGACTGAAGCGACTTAGCAGCAGCAGCAGCATCAAGTTTAATATCAACACTTGGCCTTATTGTCTCTAACGTGATTTCAAGAAGTAAATGTTGCCTTAAAATAGATTTATTAATAAATTAGCCCACTCTTTTCAAAGAAACATTACAGAAGAACTAAATAACATTTGTCATTCATTTAAGTAAGAACAAATAGTGCTTCCCCAGATAATTTTTCCTTAACTCTGGCCATCAATCATGTCATGATTAGTAAAGAAAATGGTTCTTCTATGTAAATCCTTATATGTATGAGTAAAAAGTGGGAAATAAAGTAAGAATTTATTATGAAGAATGTAAAGTACTTTTTTAAATGTAAAAAATGACAATTTTTTTAGTTTTCCTAGCATTTGCCGTCTATGGGGTCGCACAGAGTTGGACACGACTGAAGTGACTTAACAGCAGCAGCAGCATTTGGCAGCATTCAGCTGATACAGTATTCCATTGTATTCTTATTCCTTAGCCTTACAAAGCTTCCATTCACATCAAAGGTATGTTAAAGACCCTGGACTTGACCATGAAAGTTCTCTTTGTCATCATGATTACAGCTGCTGGACTTAACTAGCCACCTGTCACCAGTTATTTTATTTAGCATCATAGAATATTTTGGCCTGTTCAATAGAGGCTTTCAAGCAAGGTTTGGTTGGAATTTTCTGTTTTATTTTGTTCTTTTTTCTTTTGAAGCAAGAGAAAATAAGGTAACAGGTAGCGATTTTTAATTTTTAAGATTTGACAAGTCACATTTGGAAAACAACCAGGATTTTTGCAAGCAAGTTACCAAGTGACCTTATCGTCACCAGCATAGGTCCAACAGGTATGCTGTAAGTCATGATTTGCCAAGTTATCTACTTCATGCTCCACCAATCATTCCATCAAAGCTTAGTCACACAGTGGGCTTCCTGTGTCAAGAGCGAGGAGCAGCACTGAATGTTCCCCTGACGGGACAGGCACTAAAGATGAGGAGGAGGGCTTCCCATCACCGCAAAACTACACCCAAGAAAAACCTCAGCAGGCAATTCTGCCCAAGGACAGCAAAGCCGGGAGCCTGAGAGAATCCCCAGCAAATAGCTCAAGCATATAACTTCCTTTTAGATGGATCACTTTCAAGCCATACATTTCTCTTTTTATCTAGAACAGTAGAGTTTATTTATAACTTGATCTTTTGCATCATGTTATAACTATTACATTTGTAAATTGCAACAGATTTTTCATATGGGCAACCTAATTACTGGGCTAAAAAAAGAAAAACTTAAAAAAAAGTGTCCTCCTTAGAAAGAAATTCTTGTTCTTCTATGGTTTATTATGTATGGTTACTGACTAGTTTCCAAAAATATTTACACTTCAGGTTTTATTTCCACAGAATTATGCTGCATGGGACACCAAGGCCTGTGTGACTTAAGGAAAAGGTGCCCCACAGTCACCCTGGTGAGGGATAACCACAGCTGCTGCCTGAATATCCTGGTTAGGGGATATGCAGACCCCAATGTGGGGCATGTACTGGCTATGCGTACTGGTCAGAGGCCTGAAAGGGCCATCTAGTTTCTAAGAGATTATTGCATCTCACTGGAGGCTATTTAACTCAATGGATAAATTGACTTGAAAATGACATAGCTAATTAAGTCGATTCCAGGAAATTAAAAAATAGCAGTGGATTTAGATTAGGTTGAGAATCAGTAGAAAAAAATCCTGCTGCCCAGCATCACTGCCAAACTTGCCACTTGATGTGGTTTTGTTGTGGAGTGAGGGGCACAGGGGGCAGGGCAGTCATCCTGACTGTCAAACACCAGTTGTCTGAATCACTGGCATGGTTGTGTAAGTTTCCTCCTTGCTCTTCAAGCCCGTGATTCCTAACTCCATAATTAGACACACCAAGGACTTTGAAGGACACTTCATAAACTGTACACTATTCTCCGTCAGGTACCAGGGTTGATCCAAGCTGCTACTTCTGGGTTGCCAATTACTGCAATTTTTCATTCAGTCTTTCATTGCATGTCCCAGCTGATGATTGGTAAAAATCTTACAAATAAACAGTTTAACATTTGAATGTCTGTTGCCAAATTAAGTGAAGAATATCAAACAATTGTTCAATGTTTCCTACGTTAAGCTGTCGCATAGTTATTTTTAAAAGGTAAGAGGGAAAAGGGACTGCTGAGTGAAATTCTGTCCCTTGATGCAGAACAGACTCTAATAACTTACCAGAAAACTATTCAGTTCATGCACAAGTAACTCAAATTCCTTTAAATAAATGTGCATGTCAAATTTGTTATTTTTTTAATCTTAACAACAGTGCCCTGGAAATAACCTTCTCAATCAAGGAACACCAGCAATTTGAAGTATGCCAATAAAATCTAGATTTCTGAATAAGTTTATAAGGCCTTACTAACAGACTACAAGAAATAGCAATATATATATTTTAGATTAATGAATACTAAGAAAACATTTTACATACAGAGTATAATGGTATACTGTATTCAACAATAAATGTGGCATTAATGCCTCACAATCAATATATATCAAGACAAAAAAAATCCCATTGTGAAACCTCTAGTACTTATGTTAACCTTTCTAGTTCAAATATACCTGTGTTCTCAGTGAAAGTGAAACTGATAAAATTTACTAATATATAATATTTTAAGTGTTTCTCCTATCTTTTAAAGAAATGTATTTTGGCTAATGGTTTTTTTTTTTATTTCTTCTTCTTCTTCTGTCAAGCTCATTACCTATATGGAATCTTACTACAGGATTGGTTCCTATTTGACTCACAGAGAAGCTAAAATTTGGACCATATCTTCATGAAGTCCATAAAGGAAACAACTATGTAACTGATGTCAATCCTCATGGTGTAAATAAAGCCAGGCATAATCATTATAACCTTTGGAGCTTCACTGGTGGCTCAATGCTAAGGAATCTGCCCACCAATACAAGAGACATGGGTTCAATCCCTGATCCAAGAAGATCCCACATTGCCCTGAGCAGCGAAGCTCATGCACCACAACTGTTAAGACTGCTCTAGAGCCTGGGAAGCGCCAACTACTGTGCCCACTTGCTGTAACTACTGCAGCCTTCATGCCCTAGAGCTCATGTTCTACAACAAGAGAAGCCACTGCAATGAGATGCCCAAGCACAACACCTAAAAAATAACCCCTACTTGCCACAAAGACCTAGCACAGCCTAAAGTTAACAAATAAATAGAAATAAAATTATAACTTAAAAAAGTATGAACTTTAAATAGCCATGGGAGATGGCTAAACTAAGATACCTATCAGTAAGCTTTCTCATTCATGACATCAAAATATTTTATCTACTGTAAATATAGAGAAAACAAAGATTGGTCTTTAATGATTGAGGGTCTGATACTCTGGTGAGAATACAAAATAAAATATTACTTGATTGTACAGCAAAAATAACAAGACAAAGAATGTAATTTCTTATAATTCCAGGCTTGGTTCTTTCTCGGTATGATTTTAGCCTAATATTTAATCTCTTCAAGGCGAGTTTCAGATTCTGAAAATGAGCATATTAGAATAAATGCTTGCTTAGAGCTCTCTTACCTCTGAATTATCAATGAGTTCAGATTGAGCAAAAACATGAATACTTTACAAAGTAGCTCAAGCTAAGTGTTGAATAACTAAGGTTATCAAGGAAACTAAGGAAATTCAAAGTAGGAATCAGTCTCTGAAGAACTGAAGAGAGCCTAGATTTGGATGACTAGCTGATTGGGGCCACTCAGGACTGGGACTGATGTGCTGAGGTGAGGTGATGCACAGTCTAGAAGCAGATTCTGGAGACCAAGGGTAAGGCCAGCTGAGCAGAAACATGACTTGAGGTTGAGTCATCAGCCCTTAAACCTAACTTAGCCATGGTCAGGCTATGTCCATGTGCTAGGACAAGGCTAATGGTGCTGAGGGGACCAATGACACCAGTGAAGGGAAAGAATTACAGAAACTGCCACCAAGCAGTTCTTGAGAAATTGCTTCCTTACATTAGGTTGACTTCATAAGTTACTGGTGCATAATTTTAAACTGGATGTAAACAAAAAGCCAAATTCTATTTCATGAAAGAGCATGTTGAAACACTTCAATATGAAGTGTTTCTACTGAAACAGTTATACTGGATCCTTCTTAAGTGAAGGATAGAAATGCATCATCCAAGGAAAATAGTGATTTAAAAATAAGAGGATCTAAGGAAATAGGCATGTATGTATTCCTTTTCCAAACCCAAATAATACCCTAAGAAGCTGAGAATACGAATATCAGTTTCAATTCAAGGATTCTGAATTCATTGGAGATTTCATCAGGATTTCTGGGTCACTAACCATATCTGGTCAGCTCCCACATGCCTAAACTCCTGCATAAAAATGAGGATTGAAGATGTCCATGCTGCTTGCTCAAGCCAACCCTCTAGTTAATCAGCAAACTCCACCATGTATAGAAACATTATCCCCACCCCTAATATGGTCCCCTTGCGGATGTTGTCCAGTTTGTCCCAAGTGTGCCTTTGAAGATATATGTTCCTCAAGCCACCAGTTTTTGGGTGAGCCCAGCGTGTGTGCCCTGTTCATGTGATAGGACCTCTCTGGTTCCTAGTTATTCCTCAAGTCCCCCCACTGACTCTTTTTTATTTTTAATTGGAGGATAATTGTTCTACAATATTGTGATGGCTTCTGCCGTACATCAACATGAGTCAGCCATATGTATATATATGCCCCCCGCCTTCCTAAGCTGCCCTTCCACCTCCCTCCTCATCCCATCCCTCTAGGCCATCAGAAAGCACCACCTTTGAGATCCCTGCATCATACAGCAAAATTCCTACCAGCCATCCACTTTATGTATAGTAATGTATGTTTCAATGCTACTTTTTCAGGTCATCCCAACCCTCTCCCTCCCATACTGTGACCATAAGTCTGTTCTTTACATCTGCATCTCCTTTGTTGCTCTGCAAATAGGATCATCATTATTTCTAGATTCCATATGAAAGTGAAAGTGAAGTTGCTCAGTCGTGTCCGTCTCTTTGCGACCCCATGGATGGTAGCCTACCAGGCTCTGCTGTTCATGGAATTTTCCAGGCAAGAATACTGGAGTGGGCTGCCATTTCTTTCTCCAGCATTAATATAGGGTATTTGTCTTTCTCTTTCTAACTTACTTCACTCTATATGATAGGCTCTAGGTTCATCCACCTCATTAGAACTGGTTCAAATGCAGTCTTTTTAATAGCTGAGTAATATTTCATTGTGTATATGTAGCACAGTTTATTTATCCATGCATCTGTCAATGGACATCTAGGTTGCTTCCTTCTCCCAGCAATTGTAAATAGTGCTGAAAAGAACACTGTGGTACATGTGTCTTTTTTAACTATGGTTTCCTGAGGGTGTATACCTAGTATCCCACTAACTCTTAAATTTAATTCCAGCTTGCTTTTCTGGGGCTATGCTTAACTAATCAGCGGTACTTTCACATTTCTAATATAAAAGACTAGAAGTAACTACTTATACAAAAGACTAGACGTTTCCAATCAAAATGGTCTCCACTGCTTCCAGGGATGGCTGCTGTCAATATATTTATGCTGGCACTGCCAGCAGCCTTTAGCAGGACTCATTGGTCACGCAGCTGCCCTTTAACAGCACAGCAAATTTCAGAATTGTCCCTTAGCTCCCAACAACTTCCAAACACTGCTTCCAATGTTAGTCATAGTCTTTCCCCCAGATCCCGTTTGTCAGTAGCTCTTGTAGGGAAGAGGAAACTGTCATTTAAGAACGTTTGCCAGCGGGGAGGGATAGTTAGGGAGTTTGGAATCGACATGTCTACACTGCTATATTTTAAATTGATAACCAAAAGGACCTACTGTATAGCCCAGGAAACCCTGCTTGATGTTATGTGGCAGCCTGGATGGGAGGGGGAATTTGTGGGAGAAGGGATACATGTATATGTATGGCTGAGTTCCTTTGCTGTCCATTGTCCATCACAATATGGTTAATCAGCTATCAGTTATGTTCAGTTCGGTTCAGTTGCTCAGTCGTGTCCGACTCTTTGCGATCAGCTATACTTCGATATAAAATAAAAAGTCTTTTATAAAAAATAATAATGATTCTGGATCCCAGTGTGGCTCTCTTAGCATAAACTCTGGAGACCAGTTCGTAGCACTCTGTACCTCATTGTGTTAGTTTTTTACTGCTATATAAAATTACCATAAACTTAGTACTTAAAACAGTATCCATTTATTTCATTGTTCTGTAGATGATAAGTTCAAGTGGACTCAGCTAAATTCTCATGGGGCCAAAATCAAGTTGTTGACTAACTAATCTAAAGGCACAGGAGAGGAATCCACTTTCGTGTTATTGGTAGAACTCTCATCTCCTCCCAGCTCTATGCCTGAAGTCCCTTTCCTTGGTGACGACCAACCAGAGTCCACCCACAGATCCAAGAAGGTGCTCATATTCCTTGATTCTTGGCTCTCTCCATCTTCAAACCAGCAATGACACATCAAATTCCACTTCTGCTTCAAATCTCTCTCACTTCTTCTGCCACCCAGCAGAGAAAATTCTCTGCTTTTAAAGGCTTATGCAATTAAATTAGATCCACCTAGGTAATCTTCCATGTTCTAAGGTCAACCATATCTTATATTATGGCTTCATGTCTTCCCAAAAATGTATGTTCAAGTCCTGTCCCATAGTACCCCACAATGTGACCTCATTTAGAAACAGGGTCTTTAAGGAGGTAATCAAGTTGAAATGAGGTCATTAAGTTAGACCCTCATCCAATATATGTGTGTGCTCGGTCACTCAGTCATGTCTAATTCTTTGTGACTCCATGGACTGTAGCTCCCCAGGCTCCGCTGTCCATGGGATTTCTTTCAGATAAGAACACTAGAGTGGGTTGCCATTTCCCTCTCCAAGGGATCTTCTCAACCCAGTGATCAAACCTGCATATCCTGCATTGGCAGGCATGTTCTTTAACACTAAGACACATGGGAAGTCCCCTCATCGAATATAACCAGAATCCTTATAAAAAGGGAAAATTTTGACATAGAGCCTGGCAGAGAAGGAAAATCATATGAAGGCACACAAGGAACATGTCATGTAAAGGCAAAGGTAGAGATTGACCAAAGCAACTGGAAGAGAACAGCAAGGATTATCCACCCCCATCAGAAGCTAGGAAGAGGCAAGGAAGGATTCTACCCAGAGTCTCAGAGGGAGCATGGTCCTGACAACTCCTTATTTTCAGATGTCTAGCTTCTAGAACTGTGAGGCAGTACATTGTTGTTTTAAGCCATCTAATTTGTGGTGCTTTGTTGTGGCAGTCCTAGCAAACTAATATACCATGTAACATTACACAGTCAAGGAAATGCAGCTCATCACATTCACAGGTTCCAGGAATTAGGAGGTGTAAAATGTTGAAGACCCATCCTAGAAGTTTGCCTACTGTACTGACTCTATAGCCCACTGAAAATCTGAAATCACACTTCCCCTTTGCCACATCCCACCACCACACCAACAGGGCTCTAGTATAATAACAGTGGATTATACTTGAAAAAGCTGCATGACACAGTCTCTTTCTAAGAAGAAATAATTAGGAAAGTGAAGAAGGGAGATAAGAATAAGGATATTGGAGGAATTCAAAGCCTCTAGAACCTGTAGCTGGAGAAGGAAATGACAACTCACTTCAGTATTCTTGCCTGGAGAATCCCATGGACAGAGGAGTCTGGTAGGTCACAAAGATTTAGACACAACTGAGTGACTGAGCATGCCTGCACAGCACCTATAGCTACAGCAAATGTTAAAACAGCCCAATTCCTAGCCAGACTGACATAAGTTTTCACATAAAGGTCCATTTGCCTTAGCTCCTATTACCTGGTAATTATCTTGCTTTCTACAAAAAAACTCCAGCACATATGAAAAGGAAGGATAAATAACAATCTGAAGAGACAAAGCAGTCCAGACAGGTGTGACATACATGTAAATTTATCAGATAAGGAATTTAAAATAGCTGTATGTTAAGGTCTCTATCCTTTTTATGTTAGAAAAAAAACTAGGTGGCATGTATGGAGAAACAGGTAAAGTGAGTAAAGGTATGGAAACTAAAAGAACTTTTTAAATTGTACAAGTCAAAAACACTGTAACAAAAATGAAAGATTGTTTCAGTGGGCTCATCACGCACTGGATATGACCAGTGGGGGGAAAAAAAAAGAATAGAGTATGCAGGAAAAGTGGGGCAATATCAAAAAGCATAATATATACATAATTGGAATACTAGAAAGAGAAAGGAGGAGAAGAAACATTTGAAGTAACAAATATATTGGCATGAATAAATATCCTTGTAAATGTCTCAATACACAAGCTCATACATGGCTATGGGAGTGGCATGATTTCAGCTTTGGAAGATATCAAACTCTGTCTTAATATTTGTTGTTAATTTACAGCCTCATCAGTTATATGGGAGTTCTGGCTGCTCCACATCCTCACCAACACTTGATTATATCTTTTCTGATGGTTGTATAATGGTATTCATTATGGTTTCACTTTACATTTGACTTACTGCTAAAAGAGTTGAACACTTTCCATGTTGTTGGCTATTTGTACATCCTCTTTTGAAAGTGCCTGGTCAAATCTTACAGCTTCTATTTCATTGTCTGTCTTTAGTTTATTGATTTGTGGGAGTGATTTACACAGTCTGAATGTAAATATATTTTCAGTCTATTACTTGTTCACCTTTCCAGTTTCTCCCCTTGGTCCCATGTAGCTGTCAAAAGCCCTCCTGTGTTTTTCAGTCTCTCTGCTACCTCTTTCAAAATCATTAGGTACTTAAAGAAAAACTGGAAAAACTGACCCAGATGCCGGGCTTTCTACTCTGCTGCTGCTGCTGCTGCTGCTAAGTTGCTTCAGTCATGTCCGACTCTGTGCAACCCCATAGAGGGCCGCCCACCAGGCTCTCCCGTCCCCGGGATTCTCCAGGCAAGAACACTGGAGTTGTTCTTGGGTTGCCATGGGTTGCCATGTCCCTCTCCAGTGCATGAAAGTGAAAAGTGAAAGTGAAGTCGCTCAGTCGTGTCCAACTCTTAGCAACCCCTGGACTGCAGCCCACCAGGCTCCTCCACCAAGGAGGGATTTGCCAAGCAAGAGTACTGGAGTGGGGTGCCATTACCTTCTGGACCTCCCTTTTTCCTTAGATTTTGACTCTACAGTTTTTTTACTGTCTTATTAGCACACCAATGCTTTCAAGCAAGTACTTTCAGCTTATTTTTTCACCGTTTAAAGCTATTTTCAATTTAGAGTTATCCTGAATTGCCTTATCAGCCATTACCAGAAGTTGAAGGCCCTAGCAGATGAAGCCTGCAGTCACTCTTTTTGACCTCTTTCCACTCAGCTATAAAGAGCATGAGAGTATATTCGTGACTCCACCTGTAGACACAGAGTAGTGAACTTGACTGTAGTATTTTACCTTCTTTTATATTAGGCTACAGTCTTCTTTTGTACATAGTACTTAGCACCTTAGCAACATTCTTCAATTTATCTTCTAAACACTAAATGAATATTTAGTTACTTAATTTGGGGATTCTAGTGCTTATCCATGCAAACATTGCTTAAACAGAAGTCTGATTTTCATTCATTCATATATCCATTCAAATACTTATTGGTGGTTTATATGTACCAAGTGAAAAGTGAAAGTCGCTCAGTCATGTTCCACTCTTTACGACCCCATGGACTATATAGTCCATGGAATTCTCCAGCCAGAATACTGGAGTGGGTAGCCTTTTCCCTCTCTAGGGGATCTTCCCAATCCAGGGATCAAACCCAGGTTTCCCACATTGCAAGTGGTTTCTTTACCAGCTGAACCACAAGGGAAACCCAAGAATACTGGAGTAGGTGGCCTATCCCTTCTCCAGGGGATCTTCCTGACCCAGGAATTGAATTGGGGTCTCCTGCATTCCAGGCAGATTCAACAAATGAGCTATCAAGAAAGCCCTTGTATATACCAAACATTGTTCTAAAAACTGGAACAAGACAGATTAGGATCTCTACCTAGAAGACAGAGACAAAATGAATGCCTGAATAAATCAGAAAATTGACAGAGAGGAAATAAAAGTGATTGCATATTAACAAATGATATGCAAAGAATTAACATAGATTAATTAATTAACATAGATTAATGTAAGAGAGCAAAGAGGAATCACTTTAAAGTGGGACTCATAAAAGTTTTGACTGAAGAGCTGATGTTAACGCTGAGATCTGGATGATGAAGAGCTACAGCCTGAGGGTCAGAGAGAAGAGTGTTCTAGGTAAAGGGATGATTGTGTGCAAAACTGCTGAAGCTAGAACAACTTGGTTTATTCAAAGAGCAGAACAAAGACCAGCATGACTGGAACCTAATGAGTGAAACATAAAATGGTATAAATGAGATGAGTCACAAACTGGAACCAGATCGTGGTATACTTTGCATCCAATACGAGAAGTTTACATGTCATTATCATTGTGATAAGACGTTTTTGAAAAGATTTAAATGTTTTTGACAGATTCTAAGTTACATTTTTAAAACTATTTCTCTGGCTGCTATGTGGATATTATACTGTGTAGGAGTATATTAATTAGTGCTAAATAAAGAAATGCTTTAAAAATCACTTTAGGGTCTTTTAAACAAAGGATATTTCGTTCTAGGAATTGGGTACATAACTGACAGAAGACCTAAGAGTTTGAACAGGGTATGATGAAGCAATGTGAGACTCACTGTAGCCACTGCCACCTCTGGGACTGAGGAAAGCAAGGACAAAGGTAGTATGAACAGGGTTCAGGTGCTGCAGCCACCCAGCTGATCTTAGCATGGAAAGACTTTCCAGTGAAGGTGGTGGAACTATCTGACAGCACCTGGAGTCACAGCGAAAATGTGAGAGAGATACATCACAAAAAGCAGTCTTCCACCAATTGCTTCTATTGACCCAATCTATTCAGAAACCAGAGGTCAAGGGAGGCTGGGAAATTTAGTTCTCTGAGGCACGGAGCTGAACAAGAGTTCAGAGAACAAAAAGACAGTTTACCAGCCCAGGAGACAAAAGTAGAAACACAGAGACTCAGAGAAGACTCATACACTAGGTCAAACGATAGTCGTGGTAGGTTAGACTAGGAGGGCAAAAGTAGAAATGAAAACAAATGAATGAGGTCAGTATACCTGAGATATGATCAACAAAGCTCACTAGCAAAATGGATGCAGCAAGTGGGATCAAGTATAAACTTAGAGATAACTCCCAGTTTCTTTACTTGAGCAACTGAAGGGACAGTGATAACATTTATCAGCATGAGAAAGACTGAAAAAAAAAGAAAATTAGTGGAGTTAAGTTATACCAGAATTAAAAATTCTATTTGGTCATATTAAATTCAAAGTATCAATTAGACATCTATGTGGAGAGTTCCAGTAGGTACTAGGTATTGGATACCTGAATCTAGAATTATGGGAAAATAGCAACACTCAAGACATAGACTTAGGAGTCATTAGCATGTACATTGTTTTGTTTTGTTTCTTAAGTGGGACCACATGAAATTACAATGGGAGAAAAAGTAGAGAGGAGAAGGGTCCCAGGAGCATCCCAATGTTGAATGCTGTTGAGAGGTCAACAAAGATAAAAACAGAGATATAACCATTGTATTGGCAACCCAGAGCTCATTTCAAAATTTGGACAGGAGCCACCTTAACTTAGTTGAGGGGTAAAAAGCCAAATAAGAGTTGGTTGAAGGGAGAATATAAATATCATGTGGAAAAAATAAACTATTTAGAAGAAATTTTGTTCCAAAGGTGAACAGAGAAATGGAACTATAGCCACAGAGAAATGAGTTTTTCTTCTTTTTTGAGATGGGATATTTAAGATGGAAGGGAAATTTCACTGAATATTTGATGGAAATCATCCAGTTGAGAGGTACAGAAGATGCAAGAGACAGAGAGGGAAAACTGGCAGAGCCAAAATATTTTTTAGAAAAATACTACTCAATCATAAAAAAGAATGCATTTGAGTCAGTTCTACTGAGGTAGATGACCCTAGAGTCTATTATACAGAGTGAAGTAAGTCAGAAAGAGAAAAACAAATATTTTATATTAATGCATGTATATATGGAATCACTTTTCACTTTCATGCATTGGAGAAGGAAATGGCAACCCACTCCAGTGTTCTTGCCTGGAGAATCCCAGGGACGGAGGAGCCTGGTAGGCTGCTGTCTCTGGGGTCGCACAGAGTCGGACACAACTGAAGTGACTTAGCAGCAGCGTGGAATCTAGAAGGATGGTACTGACGAATCTATTTGTAGAGCAGCAATGGAGACGCATACATAGAGAACAAACTTACATGTACATTGTACATGTACACCCTTGTCCAAGGGTGGGGGAGAAGAGGGAGAGGATGAGGTGAATGGAGAGAGTAGCATGGATGCATATACACTAACATATGTAAATAGCCACTGGGAATTTTCTGTTTGACTCAGGGAACTCAAACTGGGGCTCTGTAATAACCTAGAGGGGTGGGAATGGGTGGGAGATGGGAGGGAGATTCAAGAGGGAGGGGACATATGTACACCTGTGGTTATTTCATGTTGATGTATGACAGAAATCAAACCAATATTGTAAACCATCAATCAATTAAAAATAAATAAATAATTATTTTTTTAAATTAAGAAAAATTATGATTCAGACCACAATGAATTGAGGGTTTTGACCTTTGATATGCTCAGGGACATTCCATCTACAATAACAAGCCAGAGAGTTGGCTACAGAAGTGTGTGAGTGAAAGTCACTCAGTCATATCCAACTCCTTGCAAGTCCATGGACTGTAGCCTGCCAGGCTCCTCTATCCATGGAATTCTCCAGGCAAGAATACTAGAGTGGGTCGCCAATCCCTTCTTCAGGGGATCTTCCCAACCTGGGGATTGAACCTGGAACTCCTGTATTACAGGCAGACTCATTACTGTCTGAGCCACCAGGAAAGTGTGTAGATTGATAGTTTGGAGAGCTTCTGTTTGATTAGTTATATAAGACAAGGTCATCAGCTATGAGTGAAGGAGAAAGGGGTTATGAGGGAAGTTCTAAAGAGAGTTTGAAACTTTTAAAAAATAAAAAAATAAAATATTCAGAAGATGTATAGTAGGATTTCCCTGTGTGTATGACAGCCCCATTTGAGTTGCTGACTCATAGTGTCTAACTAGGTGAGTACACCAGAGTGGATGAAGGACTTTGTGAATGTTCAGGCTTTATAATGGTGAACTATGGAAACGAACATCATGAGAAATGCTGGGCTGGAAGAAGCACAAGCCGGAATCAAGATTGCTGGGAGAAACATCAATAACCTCAGATATGCAGATGACACCACCATTATGGCAGAAAGTGAAGAGGAGCTAAAAAGCCTCTTGATGAAAGTGAAAGAGGAGAGCGAAAAGGTTGGCTTAAAGCTCAACATTCAGAAAATGAAGATCATGGCGTCTGGTCCCATCACTTCATGGCAAATAGATGGGGAAACAGTGAAAACATTGGTTGACTTTATTTTGGGGGGCTCCAAAATCACTGCAGATTATGACTGCAGCCATGAAATTAAAAGACGCTTATGCCTTGGAAGGAAAGTTATAATCAAACTAGACAGCATATTAAAAAGCAGAGAGGTTACTTTGCCAACAAAGGTCCGTCTAGTCAAGTCTATGATTTTTGCAGTAGTCATGTATGGATGTGACAGTTGGACTGTGAAGAAAGCTGAGTGCTGAAGAATTGATGCTTTTGAACTGTGGTGTTGGAGAAGACTCTTGAGAGTCCCTTGGACTGCAAGGAGATCCAACCAGTCCATCCTAAGGGAGATCATTCCTGGGTGTTCATTGGAAGGACTGATGCTGGAGCTCAGACTCCAATACTTTGGCCACCTCATGCGAAGAGTTGACTCATTGGAAAAGACCCTGATGCTGGGAGGGATTGGGGACAGGAGGAGAAGGGGATGACAGAGGATGAGATGGCTGGATGGCATCACTGACTCAATGGACATGAGTTTAAGTAAACTCTGGGAGTTGGTGATGGACAAGGGGGCCTGGCGTGCTGCAGTTCATGGGGTCACAAAGAGTCGGACACAACTGAGTGACTGAACTAGACTGATGGAAACAAAGTTGCTTCAGGCGGCAAGTAGATAAATAGCTAACTCTCTCCTAGCTCTCTTTCATCCTAGTGGATGCATGGCACACTGTGGTAATTATTTACACAAGTGTTTGCAAGACAGCTTTCTTTTAGTTCCATAGAAGTGTGTATATGGCAGAACATCTGCTCAAAGGGAAGAATGACAACCTGAATAAATCAAGGAACAGAATCCAAGAGTCTTCAATAAAAGGTTATGTGTGTCTTCTACCCCTGGAGTTCATTTTTAATTCCTTACAAACTGCATGTTTACATCACCCAGTTATTTCTTCACAGGGGATAGTTGGGTTTTTTTAATTAGTATTTTTATCAACTAATAGCATTTATCTTTATTTTTGTGTAGAAACTCCCCAAATGAAGCGCTATGCAGCCCACTAACCTTGGTAAAGTGAAACAGATTCCATCTTAAACAAAGATGCCCTTATTGTATAAGCAAATTTATTTTTACCTAAATATGAAGTAGCCAAGCATAGGAGCATTTTTAGAAATCAAAAAACAGGTCATCAAGGGATGATGTAGGGAAAATTCATTTAAAAACCATTTTATATACTGTTATATACAGGGTCGGAGAAGGCAATGGCACCCCACTCCAGTACTCTTGCCTGGAAAATCCCATGGATGGAGGAGCCTGGTAGGCTGCAGACCATGGGGTCGCTAAGAGTCGGAAATGACTGAGCAACTTCACTTTCACTTTTCACTTTCATGCATTGGAGAAGGAAATGGCAACCCACTCTAGTATTCTTGCCTGGAGAATCCCAGGGATGGGGGAGCCTGGTGGGCTGCCATCTATGGGGTCGCACAGAGTCGGACATGATTGAAGCAACTTAGCAATACCAATAGCAATATACAGGATATCCAAGAAGCTGAAAGACTTAAGGACAAAATTAATTGGATTATATCATTATGTAAACCCAACCATAGAAAGAAAGAAAGTGAAGTTGCTTAGTCGTGTCCGATTCTTTACGACCCCATGGACTGTAGCCTTCCAGGTTCCTCCATCCATGGGATTTTCCAGGCAAGAATACTGGAGTGGGTTGCCATTTCCTTCTCTAGGAGATCTTCTCAACCCAGGGATTGAACCCGGGTCTCCCACATTGTAGGCAATGCTTTACTGTCTGAACCACCAGGGTTCAGACCTAACCATGGGGTCTCCCTATTAGTTCAGTCCATAAAGAAACTGCCTGCAGTGCAGGAGACACAGGTTTGATCCCTGGGTCGGGAAAATCCCCTGGAGAAGGAAATCACAAATCACTCCAGTATCTTTGCCTGGAAAATCCCATAGACAGAGGATCCTGGTCGGCTGCAGTCCATGGGGTCACAAAGATTCAGGCACGACTGAGCGACTAACAGACACAGACCTAACCATAGTAATGGGCTTCCCTTGAGACTCAGCTGGTAAAGAATCCCCCTGCAATGGAGGAGACCTGGGTTCTATCCTTGGGTTGGGAAGATCCCCTAGAGAAGGAAAGGCTACCCACTCCAGTATTCTGGCCTGGAGAATTTCAAGGACTTTATAGTCCATGGGGTCACAATGTTTCATGGGGTCACAATGAGTCAGACATGATTGAGTGTCTTTCACTTTCACTTCAACCATGTAATAGGAGTGCTCTTTTTTCTTTCAATATTTTATGCAGCTAAAAAACTTCCCCATGAGCAAAAATACATTGAGCAATATTCAACCTTTTAGGGGATTCATTTCCTCTTCTTAAGTGAAGGGTTAAATGGCAACCCACTGCAGTACTCTTGCCTGGAAAATCCCATGAACAGAGGAGCCTGGTAGGCTATAGTCCATGGGGTCACAAAGAGTTGGACATGACTGAGCAACTTCACTTTCACTTTCCCATAATCTCGAAATTTTTTTCTTATTTTATGATTCTGTAACTATAACCAAGAGGCTAAAATTTTTAATAACAGAAGCCATATCTGGAAATAAGGATAAGTTTATTTAAAAGCCTAGTACTGTGTCTGTGCCATTATCGTGAATGGCTATGGCCTTATTTGCAGGAACTGGGCCAAATAGAAGGAATTAAAACCATAATGCAAATAACTAGAGCAGAATACGATATCAGTGGGGGAAAACAGAGGCAAATGATTAGAAAAGGGGGATTTGATGGACGAAGCGGTGGTCTCACTGCTTAATCTATAACCTATCTAACAGAATAAGCAGTGTGAACAACTTCCACAATCAGAGTGAACATACAAACAAGCTGCTTTGCACACCGCACCTAAGACCCAGTGAAAGAACAAAGCTTTATAGTCACAGAGCTGAGATCATCCTCTAGTTTCTCCTCCTACTGTGTGGTCTTGGGCAAACAACTTAACCTTGCTGATTTTTTAGCACCCATGTTGCTCAAAGGACAATATTTTCATTGTTGTAAGTTTAATGGTGTTGGATATTGTGCAGTGCATAATATAGTAACTGGAACTTTGTAGAGTTGAATAGTTATTGTCAGACAATAATAAAGAAGACAGTGAATCCAATCTACTACAGTGCTCCAAATTTTAATAATACAGAATATAGAGAGGGAGTCACATAGAAAGGGTGTCAGGCAATCACATGAACAGGCTGAAAATAAATGCCAATCAACCAAAGAAGGTGAAGCTTCAACTATCCTCAGTTGTGGCATCCTGTACCCAGCAATTCTAACTCCCCAGAGATCTGTGGAAACATTTAACTAGAAAGTTTCTGATACAAGAGGCAAGAAGCTGGGAAGCTATAAACAATTTTTTCTCTATTACAGATCGTTCTATTTGCTCAACTAGCAGTGCCAGTGACAACTCAGGAAACTCAGCTTGTATAAAACTTGCTCCAAAGGGGTCCTAAAATACCGCTTAGGGTTTCTAGTGGATGTGAAACTTATTGGCTCTAAGGGAATGATTTCTTAAACTAATAGAAGATGATTGAAAGATTTGTCAGAAACCAGAAAAATAAGTTTCTGTTGTATAGCTTCAGAAAGCACACAGCAAAACATTCCCACTTAGGAATCAGTAATGTGACAAAATAGCTTTTGTTTTACTGTAGGTAGACAGTAAATACAATGGCAGTGATTTAATATAACTGTATGAATGTCTTTCTCCTTTACTGATATGACACACGGATAATTTGTCATCTATCACACTAGCTGAGTTTATAAACGTACAGATTTTGTACTCTTTAAAATAACCCATTTGACATCATTCGTGGGATATGCCCATGCAGTGCAAATTTGACATAGAAACCAAATAACTATATATAATCTTCTGTTGCAAAAATCCATTTGAAGACTGAAATTTCCAATGAAGAACTTTAATAAATCTTTAATCCTGAGATATTAGAACTACAAAGGATCTCAGGGACCATCTAGACCCATCTCCTAATCTAACAAATGAGAAACCTGAATCCCAGAAAGAATAAGTGTTTTATACAGGGTCACACAACCATTTAGAAGCAGGATATGCGTGGGCATATCCCACGAATGATGTCAAATGGGTTGAAGAGTACAAAATCAGTACGCTTATAAACTCAGCTAGTAAGATAGATGACAAAGGCCCAGACTTCCTGACTCCACAGATAGTGCTCAAAACACTGGGCTGCAATCAATTTAGAGCAGACAAATCATTCCAAGAAAAAATAGATCCATTTAAAATTTTTTCATGTAAAGTACAAGGCAGCTCTGTAAGTAAATACCCAGTATTTAATGAAATTAGGATGAGATTAGTGAAAAGAATAACTAGCCTAATGAAGACAGAAATTATTAAACAAGTAGATAATATATGTTAACCCTTTTCCTTCACTGACTTGCTTTGGCTTACTGGGAAATTTAACATTGTATGAGATTATGTCTTACATCTTTCACCCTAGGTCTTAGAACATCTTTCACCCTAGGACTTAGAGCATCTGGAAGGGCCATAAACACCAAGAAGTAGAAGGAGAAACAAAAACAAATACACATACACAACCACATTAATTTGAGAAAACTTAGGCAAGAGCCCATGCATCAAAAGCAATTTTGAGAACCAGGTGTTCTAACAACAGAAAGAATTTAGACATCAAAATCCAATTTTAATATCCACTTTGTGTAAACCAAAGGAAGCTGTATACAAGGCAGTCTGCAATGAGGTTGTCTGTCATTACTAAGAACACTTTTACATTCATAGAGGATTCCTAGGCAAAAATGTGCCAAGAATCGCCCTCTTTCAGGATGGTATTGTTAAGGGATACAGCTGTAAAATCAATGCATTTACCACACTGAAAATTCTATATGTTTAAATATTGAGAAACATTCTTTAGCTGTGCATTCTGGTTCCCAAATTTAAAAATCCAGTGGAATAATAGTTGCAATAAAAGATATTGGCCTATAACTATCTACATTGAGGCACCAAATGCCACCAACAGAGCCAGACATCCTACAAGTTTCAGTCTGTTAATGACCAGTAGCAATAGCCATGGCTGAATTGATTGTGGAGTGAACTACATATATCCTTGAGAGAGCCAACCAGGCTACTTCAGCATTGCTCTACACATACATTTTAATCTCATAGTTACAACCCACAAAACAAGACATATGCTAATATCTGGGCTTCCCAGGTAGTGCTAACAGTAAAGAAAGTGCCTGCCAATGCAGGAGACCATGGGTTCGATAACTGGGTCAGGAAAATCCCCTGGAGAAGGAAATGGCAATCCACTCCAGTGTTCTTGCCTGGAGAATTCCATAGCCAGAAGAGCCTGGAGGGCAACAGTCCATAGGGTCACAAAGAATCAGACATGACTGAAGAGACTTAGCAAACACGCACGAGATTTTAAAGTTGTGTGTGTGTGTGTGTGTATGTGCCTGTGTTGGTTGCTCAGTCATATCTGACTCTTTGCGACCCCATGGACTGTAGCCCACCAGGCTCCTCTGTCCATGGGATTCTCCAGGCAAGAATACTGGAGTGGGTTGCTATTTCCTTCTCCAGATATCTCTCTCTATGTGTATATATATATATATATATATATATATATATATATATATACACACACATATATATATATTCATATATATATGCTCCATCTCAAGAAACAGAATGCTAATATTGTATCTGATTCATTAGAATGTTGAACATTAACATTATTAGCTATAAACATTAGTTCTCATATTCAGAGATCAGTGTATTCCTTGTTTTTTATTATAGAAAATTGAAATATATATATGTATGAATCAAAAGATAATAAAAAAGAATTACAAGTGACACAGTGACAACAAAGCAAGGATGTCTCCTCTCTCCATTTCCATATAATATTTGAGGTCCTATCCAGTTTTGCTATAAGACAAAAAAAGAAAAGGCATTCCAATTGGAAAGAGAGAAGTAAAACTTTCATTTTTTACAGATGACATAATTTTTTAGGTAGTAAATTCTAAGGCATCTACAGAATAAGCTATCAGAACTTACAAATGAATATAGCACAGTCACAGAGATCAAGAGAAATTTTAAAAATTAATCATATTTGTATAAACCACAATGTTTATGCTCCAATAAACAATTACAAAATGAAAACAACTTAAATGCCATTTAGAGTAATATTTAAAAGTAGAATACTGAGGATAAACTTAAAACACATGTACAAGACTCCAAACTGGAAACTACAAAACATTGTTGAAAAACAAATGAAGACCTAAATAGGTGGAGAAATATACTATGTCCATGGAATGACTGATGCAAGGTTAAAATATCAGTTCTCCCCAAATTTATCTAAGATTCAATGCAATTTCAAAAAAAAAAAAAAAGGCACAAGGTTTCTTTTTAAATTAACAAATGGATTCTCATAATCATGTAGAAATGGAGAAGACCTAAAATAGCTGAACTCCTTATTGCCAAATTCAGACTCAAATTGAATAAAGTAGGGAAAACCACTAGACCATTCAGGTATGACCTAAATCAAATCCCTTATGATTATACAGTGGAAGTGAGAAATAGATTTAAGGGCCTAGATCCGATAGATAGAGTGCCTGATGAACTATGGACTGAGGTTCGTGACATTGTACAGGAGAAAGGGATCAAGACCATCCCCATGGAAAAGAAATGCAAAAAAGCAAAATGGCTGTCTGGGGAAGCCTTACAAACAGCTGTGAAAAGAAGAGAGGTGAAAAGCAAAGGAGAAAAGGAAAGATATAAGCATCTGAATGCAGAGTTCCAGAGAATAGCAAGAAGAGAAAAGAAAGCCTTCTTCTGAGATCAATGCAAAGAAATAGAGGAAAACAATAGAATGGGAAAGACTAGAGATCTCTTTAAGAAAATCAGAGATACCAAGGGATCATTTCATGCAAAGATGGGCTCGATAAAGGACAGAAATGGTCTGGACCTAACAGAAGCAGAAGATACTAAGAAGAGATGGCAAGAATACACGGAAGAACTGTACAAAAAAGATCTTCACGACCCAGATAATCATGATAGTGTGATCTCTAATCTAGACTCAGACATCCTGGAATGTGAAGTCAAGTGGGCCTTAGAAAGCATCACTACGAACAAAGCTAGTGGAGGTGATGGAATTCCAGTGAGCTCTTTCAAATCCTGAAAGATGATGCTGTGAAAGTACAGCACTCAATATGTCAGCAATTTGGAAAACTCAGCAGTGGCCACAGGACTGGAAAAGGTCAGTTTTCATTCCAAGCCCAAAGAAAGGCAATGCCAAAGAATGCTCAAACTACCACACAATTGCACTCATCTCACATGCTAGTAAAGTAATGCACAAAATTCTCCAAGCCAGGCTTCAGCAATGCGTGAACCGTGAACTTCCTGATGTTCAAGCTGGTTTTAGAAAAGGCAGAGGAACCAGAGATCAAACTGCCAACATCCGCTGGATCATGGAAAAAGCAAGAGAGTTCCAGAAAAACATCTATTTCTGCTTTATTGACTATGTCAAAGCCTTTGACTGCATGGGTCACAATAAACTGTGGAAAATTCTTAAAGAGATGGGAATGCCAGACCACCCAACCTGCCTCCTGAGAAATCTGTATGCAGGTCAGGAAGCAACAGTTAGAACTGGACATGGAACAACAGACTGGTTCCAAATAGGGAAAGGAGTACATCAAGGCTGTATATTGTCACCCTGCTTATTTAACTTACATGCAGAGTACATCATGAGAAATGCTGGGCTAGATAAAGCACAAGCTGGAATCAAGATTGCCGGGAGAAATATCAATAACCTCAGATATGCAGATGACACCACACTTATGGCAGAAAGTGAAGAAGAACTAAAAAGCCTCTTGATGAAAGTGAAAGAGGAGAATAAAAAAGCTGGCTTAAAACTCAGCATTCAGAAAACGAAGATCATGGCATCTGGTCTCATCACTTCATGGCAGATAGATGTGGAAACAGTGAGAGACTTTATTTGGGGGGGCTCCAAAATCACTGCAGATGGTGACTGCAGCCATGAATTTAAGAGACACTTGCTCCTTGGAAGAAAAGTTATGCCCAACCTAGACAGAATATTAAAAAGCAGAGATGTTACTTTGCCAACAAAGTTCTGTCTAGTCAAAGCTAAGAGTTTTCCAGTAGTTATGTGTGGATGTGAGAGTTGGACTTTAAAGAAAGCTGAGCGCCAAAGAATTGATGGTTTTCAACTTTGGTGCTGGAGAAGACCTATGAGAGTCCTTTGGACTGCAAGGAGATCCAACCAGTCCATCCTAATGGAAATCAGTTCTGAATGATCATTAGGAGGACTGATGTTGAAGCTGAAACTCCAATACTTTGGCCACCTGATGTGAAGAACTGACTCATTGGAAAAGATCCTGATGCTGGGAAAGATTGAAGGCAGGAGGAGAAGGGGATGATAGAGAATGAGATGGTTGGATGGCATCACAGACTCAATGGCCATGAGTTTGAGTAAACTCCAGGAGTTGGTGATGAACAGGGAGGCCTGGCGTGCTGCAATCCATGGGGTCACAAAGAGTCAGACATGACTGAGTGACTGAACTGCACTGAACTGAGCATTTAAGAGATCCAGCAATTGCTATCAACATCCAAAATATACTTCAGCCCATCAGGCTCCTCTGTCCATGGAATTCTCCAGGTAAGAATATATGCCCACACCCGGATCTTCCTGACCCAAGGATTGAATCCACTTCTCTTACATTTCCTGCATTGGCAGATGGGTTCTTTACCACTAGCACCACCTGGGAAGCACCAGTGGTAAAGAGCATCTCTCCTAGATATCCTTTTGATGTCTTTCTGTCTTTTATCTATGTTTTCTGTTTTAGCATATTTTCCTTACTTATTCTTGAGATAAATTATTTCTGCTAATTCCTTTCCACAGCCATTTTCCCCACGTGTTTATGGTCTCTTAACTCATTCATTCACTTATTTGTAATACCAAATCCTTCTTCAAATTCGGAGAAATGTGAGCACAGGCATGGAAAATGAAAACTAAAATAGAGTCAGATAGTCCCTTAATGTAGCAAAAAGTTGGATCCCTAGAGGGAAATCTGTGAAACTACATTTGGAAATACCAAGAAGTAACCAGCTACCTGGGGCTAAGCCTTTGAAGCAAAATCCTGGAGAAAGAAAAATGGCTTTGGCAGGTGAGTAAAGAGGAGGCTGGCTTTCCTGATACTGCTAACAGTGGTTGTATGTTGTCATTCATTAATTCTCTCCTTTTTTCCAGCAACATTTAGGTTTTAGATAAACTGCATGAATTATAGAAGACTGCCTATTGGACTAAAATTGTACTAAAGTTAAAATTCCTTTTCTGAAAAATATAGAGAAGTAAATATGTTACCTAGCTGGTAAAAAATGGTTAATAAAAAGTACTAATTTGGAATTCCAGCCCAGGGGGAGAAACAAAAACATCATGTAAATGTTATCCTATTTTCCTCTGAGTTTCAAGTGTTTATATTTTTATTCATTTTACATAACAAATACAGTCCCTAACCTAGCTAAACCATGCAGGTATCGGTTCAGTAGCTCAGTCGTGTCCAACTCTCTGTGACCCTCTGGACTGCAGCACAGCAGGCTTCCCTGTCTGTCATCAACTCCCAGAGCTTGCTCAAATTCATGTCCATCAAGCCGGTGATGCCATCCAACCATTTCATCCTCTGTTGTCCCCTTCTCCTCCTGCCTTCAGTCTTTCCAAGCATCAGGGTCTTTTCAAATGAGTCAGTTCTTGGCATCAGGTGGCCAAAGTATTGGAGCTTCAGCTTCAGTATCGGTCCTTCCAACGAATATTCAGGGCTGATTTCCTTTAGGATTGACTGGTTTGATCTCCTTGTAGTCCAAGGGACTCTCAGGAGTCTTTTCCAACATCACAGTTCAAAGGCATCAATTCAAACACACCAAAATGCAGGTATAATGAGTGTGAATATAAAGGAAGTATATAGGGTACTGTAGGAGTGCATATTTTTTTCACCCTTTTGTTTGCTTAATTAGTTTATTAGAAAATATTTTGTTATATATGTTGATCCTAATGGTTTGTTGTGGCAGGGTTGGTGGAGGCGATGGGGGGCGGGGGGTGTTCCTTAAGGTTGGCGGGTTGATTTCCTTTAAGGAGAAACAAAGATGTTTGAATTGGGAAGTGGGGCGGAAAGAAGCACTAAAAGATGATTGCTATTTGGAACTGCTCTGTTGGAACAAAAGAACCTGGGAGAATTCAGGTATAGCTCTACAGGCTTCTTCTCTTCCCATCACACCACAGGGCATGACTTACAGGAAGAGGAACCAGAGGGGAGAAGGTGTTAGAATCAGATAAACAAGCCTCTTCTGCTCTTTGGCTAGGTTATCTTCTAGTACACAGAAATTTATTTGCACAATGCCATGAAAGAGACTTTTTATTTTTTAGGAAACTTTGTCTTATATGTAGCAGAATTATAGACCTACACAAGAGATAACAGGAAGCTATCTTAGAAATAGCCTATCTCCCTCTTTCCTCTTCTAGATCAGAGCAGAGCAGGTAAATAAGACACTCAAGACGTCACAGCTACTGAGTAATCTTTCCTCCATAATTCTACCTCCCTAATATAAGCCCTTTAAATAAGAAGCAAGCAAACATTGAATTTCCATAAGCATGGAAATTCGTACAATAGAAATGTTACTTTAAATACACAAAGGAAATTGTCTATTTAAAGAAGCTCTGAAATGAATTACTTTTAATGCAAATAGATATTATGTTTGGATTTTGAAATAACTTTGAATTATAATACGGTTCAAAAATCCAAAGATATTATTTTAAGTCAACTACATATCAATTTTTTTTAAATGAAAAAAATTATTGAAAAATCCAAAGATATTAAATGGTCTACAGTGGAAAGTGACTCAGCCCTGTTAAAACTCTTGGGAGCTATTGTATTCGTGTTTTATGCATCTCTAAGTTGGGATTTTTAAATACAATTGTATGTTTCTGAGAGAAGGAAACTATATCAGGTTCAATGCTTTCGCGACCCCATGGACTGTAGCCCACTAGAGGCGCTTCTGTCCATGGGATTTCCCAAGCAAGTCTACTTGAGTAGGTTGCCATTTCCTTCTCCAGGGGATCTTCCTGATCCAGGAATCGAACCCACGTTTCCTACATCACTGAGCTACCAGGGAAGCTGAGAGAAGGAAGTATCTGTACTATATCCTTAAACAGTGCCAATAAAAAAATCAATGCTCTTGTCACAATAGCTAGAGAAATCACTATAATGATCCTATCAACTTTATCATTAATTACTGAGAAATGCATAATGTTTCTGTTCTATGAGATAATGTGTGTTTTTATCAATAAAGGAAATCTTGAGATAGTCCAGTTAGAATCAGATCAGCACATTTAACCAAATTCAACTCTCCCTGGAAGTCCCATTAATTCTGACTTGGCTTTTGCTTCTCTGCCTCCTGTAGACCTGGTTTTTTTTCCCCTGGGATTTTAAGTTATTGACTATACTTTCCTGTCAGCTGCAGGGCACCACAGATTTCTAAACACATGGCATTCATGTCTGATAAACTGTTATATAAATACTTCAGAGCCTTTTTTTATAGCTCTTGTCAAGCTCTCCCTAGTACATTTCAATCTTCAATGATTATATTTCCAATCGTACCTTAAATAAAAGAAGAGCATTCAGATACGGTCTAAAAGAAGACACAAAGCTTGTAAAGGAAGGTGACTGAAATCATGTCATATTTTGGAAAAGGGGTGTGAGATTTCACACAATAGTCTCTTCTTACCTACCTTTACCCAAGGTCTTACTTTTCCCTTCAGTGGCTATAGCTCAGCTTCAACAATACAATCACACCAATACAACACTTTATTTCAACAAATATTTCAGTGCCCTGTGTACTGCAGGCAATGGAACATCACAGACGAGTGGGACACAGCCCATTGCCTAGAACTACACCTAAAAAATGGCACAGGAGAGAGACAATCTACTTAAGTATATTACAAGGTGGTCAGTGCTATGCATGATCATGTGATGGATGCTTTTAAGTTGCTCTTAAAAATTGGCGACTTAAAATAAAACAGTCACAATCTCCAAGTTGAGAGTAATGTTTTATTTGGGTTTTTAGAACTTCAAACCTGGGAGGCAGCATCTCAAGAAACCCTGAGAGAACTTCTTGGAGGAGGAGACAGGAGAAGCCAGCTTATATAGAAGTTTTGCAACAAAGGGCAGGTAGTCTGAACATCAAAAGGTTATTGTTAATTAAAGAAAACAAGATATCCCAATTCATGGGGCTTGTGACCCCATGGACTGTAGCCTCCCCAGCTCCTCTGTCCACGGACTCCTCCAGGCAAGAATACTGGAGTGGGCTGCCATTCCCTTCTCCAGAGGATCATCTCGACCCAGGGATTGAACCCAGGTCTCCCGCATTGCAGGCAGATTGTTTACTGTTTGAGTCACCAGGGAAGCCCTGATATCCCAAGTTAAGGAATTTAGCACTTTTCTATGTATGGGAAGATGCAAGAGTCTGGACTCCATGAAATCATTCCTTTCCTCTGTATTGCAGCTGCCCTGGGTCAGTATCCTGTGTTTTTCGCAGGGAGTGGTTGAACCCTGATGGCTGTTAGATAGCAGATAGTCTCCTTCCTGAGTACACTTAGGGCCCACCAGCTCATACTGGGGGACTGGAATCGCTGATAACTAGTGACATCCTTGTTTACTGATATGGCAGGAAATCTTTCATTTCTCAAAATGAATACATAGAATAAAACACATGAATCGTATACAAATGAGAAATTAGAATCCAAGAGAGATGATGACTTGCAGGTGAAAACTATGCTTAGAAGATTATTTGTCATGGCTATCTTTGGTCATTGAAGACCAAACCATTCTTAAAATTGTCCCTCTCTCCTTGAACATCCCAAGGTGTTTGGATTCTCTTTCAAATTCCAACCTACTACTATCCCTTCTGCTCAAGTCCATCCACCTCACCAGGAGGTTCTTTGGGATACATATACATATACCTATTCTAGTTTCCACTTCCTTGGTGGCTCAGCAGTACAGAATCTGCCTGTCGATGTAGGAGACGTGGATTTGATCCCTGGGTGGGGAAGATCCCTTGGAGAAGGAAATAGCAACCCATTCCAGATTTCTTGCCTTGGAAATCCCATGGACAGAAGAGCCTGGTGGGCTACAAGGTCACAAAGAGTCAGACATGACTTAGCAACTACATAGCAACAACAACAAGCCTAGTTTTCAACTCTCTGTCTCCCCTTTTCCCTAACTGTTCCCACTCAAATCTCCGGTTCTTACAAATTATAATTCCTCACTCTCACTTATACACATTCACCTGGTGACTGGAATTCACTTTAGAGGCTGAAACTAGAGTCAATCACGAATTTAGGAAGCCCCAAAACACCTCCTGCTTTCCACCCACAAACAATAAGCCGTGTTAGCCAATAAGGCATCAGCATAAGAGATCATGAACTCAGGGATATAAAACCTGCCCAAAAACTAGAGATGAAAGAGGTAGTAAAAAAAAAAAAAAGAGTAAAATCCTATCAAGACAGGGTAGAAACAAGATTTTAAGTAGAATAGCAGAGTCTGAATGGGTTTTCAAAGGGTTCCCCAAGGGCAGTAGGCTGACTGATTTTTTCCTCCTGATTTGGGGTTTTTGTTGGAGTTCAGTTTTGTTTTGAATGCCTCCAATAGCTTCTTCCCACATCTTGATCACCCAGGAAGAAAACTATAGTTTTCTCATCATCCAGATGCCACATTTAGCCACTTCAACCCACACTTAAGGCATCAAGAATTCTGTCTGTAGGACACAGTGGGGAGAAGAAGGTTAAGGGCTCTGGTTGCATCTGGGTTTGATCAGTCCCAATCTTCCAGTGGACACTTGAAAGAAGGAGATTTTTAAGGCTCACAATACTAAGAAATCCTGCAGCTTCAGAAGTGAGGCAGGGGGAACCTTCCCTCATCATATTTTCTGGCTTCTCTGTGATCTGTCTTCCCAACTAAAGCTCTGAGGAGGAACCTGACATCTACAGATTTCCTGTCTCAAGCTGACTCATGGAACACACAGCCTGGGTTCTTTCCATGGGAGAAGTTGATTCTCTGCTACTTGTTCCAGACTTTTGTCTGGTTACCTTATGTCTTTTTTGAAACTACAAACATCTTTGGGCAAAGAATTTCTACATATTTTCTAAGCCAAGTTTTAAGATTACCTATTATCTATGGGGCTTTCTCCATAGCTCAGCAGGTAAAGAATCCATCTGCCATGAGGAAACACAGGAGACCTGGGTTCAATCCCTGGGTTGGGAAGATCTCCTGGAGGAGGAAATAGCAACCCACTCCTGCATTCTTCCCTGAAAAATTTCATGGGCAGAGGAGCCTGGTGGGTTACAGTCCATGGGGTCACAAAAGAGTGGGACACAACTGAGCAACTAAGCATGCTTTATCTTAGGGCACATTCTCCAGCTGAGGTTGTCACACAAGACACGGTGTTGTTTTCAAACAACATTTGCTTTCAAATTCAACAACATAGTTCTCAAACACCATTCTGTCTATTATCTTGTAATATGCATTTTAGCTGAAACCCTGTTTAGTCATTATTCATCATGATAATATTTCTTGTGTAAACATCTGTCATGAAAAATACTATCAAAATAGTAAAATTCTATTGAAAATACTATTGAATACCTTATAAATACTAAATAATAAATGTTGAAAGATAAAATTATATTTTTGAGATTAGTTGTTTGTCAGTTGCTTCACTTGCTATTATTTTCTCCCATTCAGAAGGCTGTCTTTTCACCTTGCTTAGAGTTTCCTTTGTTGTGCAGAAGCTTTTAATTTTAATTAGATCCCATTTGTTTATTTTTGCTTTTATTTCCAGTATTCTGGGAGGTGGATCATAGAGGATCCTGCTGTGATTTATGTCAGAGAGTGCTTTGCCTATGTTCTCCTCTGGAGTTTTATAGTTTCTGGTCTTACGTTTAGATCTTTAATCCATTTTGAGTTTATTTTTGTGTGTGGTGTTAGAAAGTGATCTAGTTTCATTCTTTTACAAGTGGTTGACCAGTTTTCCCAGCACCACTTGCTCAATTCCAGAAAAATAAATGACCCAATCAAAAAATGGGCCAAAGAACTAAATAGACATTTCTCCAAAGAAGACACACGGATGGCTAACAAACACATGAAAAGATGCTCAATGTCACTCATTATTAGAGAAATGCAAATCAAGACCACAATGAGGTACCACTTCACATCAGTCAGAATGGCTGCGATCCAAAAGTCTGCAAGCAATAAATGCTGGAGAGGGTGTGGAGAAAAGGGAACCCTCCTACACTGTTGGTGGGAATGCAAACTACTCCAGCCACTATGGAGAACAGTGTGGAGATTCCTTAAAAAATTGCAAATAGAACTGCCTTATGACCCAGCAATCCCACTGCTGGGCATACATACCGATGAAACCAGAATAGAAAGAGACACATGTACCCCAATGTTCATCGCAGCACTGTTTATAATAGGCAGGACATGGAAACAACCTAGATGTCCAACAGCAGATGAATGGATAAGAAAGCTGTGGTACATATACACAATGGAGTATTACTCAGCCATTAAAAAGAATACATTTGAATCAGTTCTAATGAGACGGATGAAACTGGGGCCGATTATACAGAGTGAAGTAAGCCAGAAAGAAAAACACCAATACAGTATACTAACACATATATATGGAATTTAGAAAGATGGCAATGATGACCCTGTATGCAAGACAGCAAAAGAGACACAGATGTGTAGAGCAGACTTTTGGACTCAGAGGGAGAGGGAGAGGGTGGGATGATTTGGGAGAATGGCACTGAAACATGTATACTATCATGAAATGAATCGCCAGTCTATGTTCAATGCAGGATGCAGGATGCTTGGGGCTGGTGCACGGGGATGATCCAGAGGGATAATGTGGGGTGGGAGGTGGGAGAGGAGTTCATGTTTGGGAGCTCATGTGGCAGATTCATGTCAATGCATGCCAAACCAATACAGTACTGTAAAGTAAAATAAAGTAAAAATAAAAATTTAAAAAAGATAAAATTATTCATCATTTTCTCAGAAAACTTGGATGATTTCAACATGTTTAACCTGAAATGATTATATCTTATGCAGTTCAGACAAATAAGGACTAATGCTAGTTCAAAATTTTATGACTGATTATTTAGAACTGAGTGAATTTTTTCATAGAGACTGTATATATGGTGCTTAAACAATGGTACCAATCTTCACTAGCATATTTGATTTCATTTGACACTAACTGTACCCCTTCCATTGCAACAAACCTCCAAGTACTCTGGAATCCAGAGCACATTACCTACTTCACTGTGCTTCTCCTCACAATACCCTTCCTGATCTCACCTCCTCCATGCATGAACGCTCAGGCACTTTAGTCATGTCTGACTCTTTGCAACTGTGTGGACTGTAGCCCGCCAGGCTTCATCTGCCCATGGAATACTGGGGTGGGTTGCCACGCCCTCCTCCAGGGGATCTTCCCCACCCAGGGATCAAACCCAAGTCTCTTACATGTCCTGCACTGGCAGGTGGGTTCTTTACCACTAGTGCCATCTGGGAAGCCTCCACTTAAGGTTTATTTAGCAACTATTAAGTTCTGAGATAAGACAGTATGTTAAGTCCTACTTAATTTCCTATCAATACATTTGAATATCCAGCCTTTGAAAGTCTGATAGGGCCTATAACGAAGTCACACATATTAAAGTTACAATCTTTCCAATTATCGCAGACCTAGAGCAGTCCTCTACGTACCAGGGGACACTGCCTGGTGATCGGTGTAAAGATGAGGAAGACTGCATTTCTACTCTCAGTGGAGCTCATAGAAGAGTGGGCAGGGCAAATACCTAAACAGGTAACGCCCTTTGGCCTTATAGCCTCTGACCCATAACACGCTTGGCGTCAGAACCAGCTGCTCAAGACAGTTTTGCTAAGTATCAACCCTACAACTTTAGCACATTGTGAAATCTAACATATACCACTGTCATGCAATTTCACCACTTCAAGACAATGATGGAAGTTAGGTTTCATGGAAGAACACATGAAAACCACAGCTTGCAGTGCCTTATGTGAAATAAGAACATTTAAAAATGTTTCTCTCTTTCCTTCCCCCTGCCCCCCCAATATTTCACATCATATGTGAAATTTTAAAACACTTTTTAAAAAGATGAAATTCCAGTTTTCTGAACCACAGGGAAAAAAAAAAAGAAAGAAAGCTAGGAACATAATTGCTACTCCACTGGGCAGCCTACAGAGTAATCATATCTTCCTGGTACCTTACTTCTTCCACTGTGAACAGCTTTTCTGATCCAAACAGTGGTGGGAACATGGATCAACTAGACAGGATGGACCTTTCAGCATCACGTAATGCAGACCACAACTTGCCATAGAGTGGGATCCTACATACAACTAGAGGTTTCATTGCTGCAAAACAACTACAATAACAGAAAACCAACATATTTCCAAGCTGATCCAATATCATTACTTAGAAATAACCTTCTAAATTTTTAAGAAAAGAAAGAAAAAAGAAATAACTTTTTATTATTTTTCTTTATTTTCTTATTTTGTAAGAGTCCCTTTGTTCAGAGTGACCTGACAAAGCATAGTTAACAGGAACTTGCAGCAAATTTTAAAAATTCCATTCAGAAAGCTCAATTGAGGGAGGGGAAAGCCAAGAGCCCAAGAACATTTGAGAAAATGCCAGGGACTTATTCAGAACTTACTTATTAAAACTCAGAGCCAGTTAGCAACAAGTTCTTCTTTTTTAGGTGAATAACGAATGATCTCTAAGGTGCCTTCTGGCTTGAAATTTCTGTGATTTAAAGTGAGCACGGTTTCCTTAAGAGAGCACGTTTTTTTTTTAATGATATGAGCAGTGCATCTGAACCCTTAAGCTCTTCTTCAGAAATTCATTTCAAGGGACTGATTCTGCTTTCAGTATTCATCAAAGTCCAAGCCTGTACTTACTCCACAGAGGCAAGCTTCTTAAGAGGAGTGTGCCTTTATGCATTGTGCATTGCCAAAGTAACATGCATTTTTAACCTGGGTTCACAGTATTGGAGTAAGTCCACAGGAAATGTTTCAAGCTGATCAAATGTTTTCTAACCCCTTTGACCCAGTCTGTGGTAAGAAATGAAATACAATATTCTCTGAATTTCAGTTATCTATTTAATTAAAATTCTTATTTCTCTTCAGTCTAAATTCTTAATCTAGGCTCATCCTTAATTCTTTCCAATGCACATCTCTGAGTGATTTGAGACAATTCAATGCACAAAAATTACCATTCAAGTCTTCTCCAAGACAGTTTTCTCCAAGAGGCCCCATGAAGCGGAAGAAAATGAGCAAAATGAAACTAATAAGAGCTAACATGCCTGACATTCATCTAAGGCCGCATATAAACTCCTTTAATCTTTGCAATTACCCTAAGAGGTAGGGACATTTAATATCACCATGTTATAGTTGGGGAAATGGATGCCTAATATGTTTCCTAAAGTTACACAGATACTAAGGGATAGAAACAGGTTACAGACCCAGGATGCCAAGCACTGCCTTAGAAGGGCTCTATGTGAGACAGATTTCCTTGACTTGATCCTCAGAGATTCTGATTCATTTACAGTCGGGAGGAGTGGGATGAGGGAAGGGATGGGATAGGATGATGGAGCCTGGTGCTGGTTCAGGCTGACTTGAGAACTAGCTACTGCCCCTCATCCCCACCCCTACAGAGCCAGTTGTTAATCTTGGCAGCACACTACTGGATGGATACCATGTATCAGTATATTTTCTAAACTCCTCTGGTAATTCCCATAGGCAAGGGTAGTTGAAAACTACTCCTGGTAGAATGTTGACTCTAGTTTCTTCAAGAGGCAAAATTAGATGAAAGGAAAGGTGGACTATTCACTACTTTTTGCTACATGATGTGTTTGATATAATCAAACATTTCATAAAAATAATTTGCCAAATTTATAGAAACCAATAAATGAGTATCTTTTTCCAGTTCCCACTATCTTTTACTTACAGATTCAGAAATAGCAGTTGATGCCATGTTTTGGTCACAGCAATGAGGCAGAGATAGCAGGTACTGAGGAAAGGTCCTTATCAGCCTTTATAAGGAAAAAGCAAGAGCTGCAGAGTCAGTGCTGTGAACAGCCAAGAGCAGATTCTCAGCAGATAGAGCACAGTTCTAAGGAGGAGACTTCAGAGGGCTCTGGTACCAGATAGGAGACAAAGATAGAGGAAATTAGGCAGAGAGTTCTTGAATCTAGTCCTGATGCCTGGGCTTCAGAGACAAGAGAAGGGTTCAGACCTGAGAAGATTGGGAGGAACAAGAGAAGCTTTGGTCTTGGAAGAACTAGGACCCTAGGCAGGATGCCCAGAAGCAAAAAGAATGTGAAGAAACACCGAGGCCCAGTTACTGAAAGACCAGTTAACTAGGCCAAGGTTCTGAAAGGACCAGCAACAAAGCTGACCTATGAGCCTCTGCCTGAACTCATTAAACGTCCGGGTTCTTGGCCGAATCCCCACCATATCCACAGGAACAAAGACAACCAGACTCTTGGCACTCGCAGGAGAGACTGCGTGTGTGCTCAGTCATGTCTGATTCTTTGCGACCACATGGACTATAGCCCACCAGGCTCTTCTGTCCTTGGGATTTTCCCGGCAATACTGGAGTGGGTTGCCATTTCCTTCTCCAGGGGATATTCCTGACCCAAGAATTGAACCTGTGTCTCTTGCATCTCATGCATTAACAGGCAGGTTCTTTATCACTACACCACCTGAGAGGAAGCCCCACTTACAAGGACAGTGGACCAAAAACTTTGAACATTCATAGTGTCACTTCAGCAACAATGACACTGTAATTTATAGCTTTTCTTGCTAGGCAACTTCAGTTACATAGACCAAATAAAATAAACTCAGATGCTGTTACAATTAATGAACATATGAGGCCAAAGCATCCCCATTACAAAGTTTGTTACATAACACAAACTCTTTGTATTGATCTAGATACAAGATCTTTGGTGAAAATCAACTGTGTAGCAAAAGTGAATTAATTAATAAGTAAGAAGAGTAGATGTCGACAGTGCAGCATGGATGTGGAACATAAAGGAGGTGTGGCATATCAAAGCCAAAATTTAGAGCATAGGATATGGCCCCATTATGTTCAAATAATGCTTAAGTTATCCTTAAATTTTTTCAATCAGCATAAGAGAGGAAATTTTGAGAATGAGAAATGGCTCCTGATGCTGACCACTAAGAAATTTGTGGATTAGCAGAAACTCTACTATGGTGGCAAAATTTTTTCAGCAGCCTAATTCAGATCCTTTGAAAACAGTCTCATCCTTTCCATTTAACCCATTTACCTAGAAGTGATAATGACAGAGCAAATAAAGTTACTATTCATAAAACTTCAAATTCAAGGAGAAACTTCAGTCGTGCCTAACACATAGTAGATATTCAATGAATGCTTATTGAATTGAAAAGATGGTGTGTGATGATCTCAATATTGTGTATTACTTGGGCAGATCTGGTATTGCAAGCGTAAAAGGAATTTAGGTGATTCATTAAATGAATTTTGATTAAGACATTTTAGTTACTGGAGTAAAATAAGGGTCTTTGGTGGGTTACACTTACTAGAATGATATATGCTACAGACATTTGCACTCTTTTAAACATTAGAATTACTTCATACCACATACAGGAAGGGACTATGTGAACTAATTTCCTTATGAGTCCCTAGTGGCCTATTAACCTAAAATCAATTTTTATCAAAATTTAATTTGTTTATGCTGTATCAGTAAAACTCTCCCTGATATTTGAGGGGTTTTTTTTTCTATCCCTTTAGTTTTCTATTTTAACAAACAAAATATTTCAAAGATGTCTTTAGTCAACTTAGAGATATTTCTGTTTTAATTTCTTATTTCTAAAAAGAGTTCAGTAACAACAGCATTTCATATATGCTCGCATGTTCTCAGCCTCTTTGACATTTTTATCATCCTTTCAAATGTATCCTTTTTAATTTTGTTTACATTCAGGAATTTTCTTTGCCCAATTTATCTAAGGCAACTTTCATTTTATTTACATTTTTGCTGAGTATTTAGTTCTCTGGCTGTACCAACAGGCTCAAGCTTAGAGACTTCATAGCTGCATAGCAGAAAACGCGTGAATCACTCCTGTTTGCCTAATAGTCTCTAATTAGTCGGCAGGTGATTCTACTTGAAATAAATGCTCTGGCAAGGAGCTTAAACTGCTAGACAGTAAAGGAAAGACAGAGAAGAAGAGATCTCTACAACATTCTGCCTCAGGTCTTCCATTCACCAGGGATTCAACCCCAGAGTTTCCATTCAGGTGTGGGGATGCGACCCTATGGACTATAGCTGGCCAGGCTCCTCTGTCCAGGGGATTCTCCAGGCAAGAATACTGGAGTGGGTTACCATGCCCTCCTCCAGGGGATCTTCCCCACCCAGGGATCAAATCTGCAACTCCTGCACTGCAAATGTATTCTTAGCTGACTGAGCCACCAGAGCAGCCCATGGGGCTCTTCAATTCTGAAGAAAACCAGAGCCAACTAAGACCGCTTTTAAAAATTTTACCATGTGAGCTAGTCTTCTATGACTGCTGTCATAAAGTATCACAAACTTAGTGACCTAACCTATATTTATTTATTCTCACAATTCTGGAAACCAGAAGTCCAAAGTGCTTTCACTGGGATGAAACGAACGTGTTCGTTTCTAGAGAAAATCCCATTCCCTTGCTTTCCCATTTTTTTAAGATGCATTCCTTGCACTGTGGCTCTTGGCCCCATCTTTCATTTTCAAAATCAGAAGCAAAACTCTTGCTTTAGTGGTCACATTGCCTTCACTTGCAATTACATTTAGAGGCCACCCAGATAATCCAAGATAATTTACCCTCTCAAAATCCTTACCTTAATCCATCTCTTTTATCATGTAAAGTAATATTTACAAGTTACAGGGATTAGGATCTACTGTAGATACCTTGGTCCCATCACTTCGTGGGAAATAGATGGGGAAACAGGAGAAACAGTGTCAGACTTTATTTTGGGGGGGCTCCAAAATCACTGCAGATGGTGATTGCAGCCATGAAATTAAAAGACGCTTACTCCTTGGAAGAAAAGTTATGACCAACCTAGATAGCATATTCAAAAGCAGAGACATTACCTTGTCGACTAAGGTCTGTCTAGTCAAGGCTATGGTTTTCCCAGTAGTCATGTATGGATGTGAGAGTTGGACTGTGAAGAAGGCTAAGCACCGAAGAATTGATGCTTTTGAACTGTGGTGTTGGAGAAGACTCTTGAGAGTCCCTTGGACTGCAAGGAGATCCAACCAGTCCATTCTGAAGATCAGCCCTGGGATTTCTTTGGAAGGAATGATGCTAAAGCTGAAACTCCAGTACTTTGGCCACCTCATGCGAAGAGTTGACTCATTGGAAAAGACTCTGATGCTGGGAGGGATTAGGGGCAAGAGGAGAAGGGGATGACAGAGGATGAGATGGCTGGATGGCATCACTGACTCGATGGACGTGAGTCTGAGTGAACTCCGGGAGATGGTGATGGACAGGGAGGCCTGGCATGCTGCGATTCATGGGGTCGCAAAGAGTCGGACACGACTGAGCGACTGAACTGAACTGAACTGTAGATACCTTGTGGCTTAGATGGTAAAGAATCTGCCTGCAATGCAGGAGACCTGGGTTTGTTCCCTGGGTCAGGACGATCCCCTGGAGGAGGGCACAGCAACCTACATCAGTATTCTTACCTGGAGACTCCCATGGACAGAAGAACCTGGCAGGCTCCTCATGGAGTCACAAAGAGTTGGACACGAGCACAAGTACATGAGTATTCACTCTATCACCCTGTGTTATCTTTTCATTTATCTTATTTTTTTCTAAATATTTATCTCTATGTCTTTGTACTTCAGTAATAGAAATTTGTTATCCTTGTTTAATCTATTTTTCATTTCTTCAGTTTTCCCACTTGGAGTTGAAATCCTTGTGCCAGATAAAGCAATAAAAAAGAAGACATATATGACTCAGATGTTGAAGTGATTAAACAAAAAAATTAAGGTAACTATGACTAATGCATAAACAGCTCTAAGATAAAAAGTAGACCACATGTCAGGATAGATAAGGTGTTAATCAGACAGTTGGAAACTATAAGAATCAAAAGGAAATACTAGAAGTCAAAACACTTGAAGAAATAAAGAATACCTTTGATGGGTACATTCATAGACTAGACAGCTAAGGAAAAAATCAATGAGCTTGAATATAGAACAATAGAAACTTGCCAAAGTAAAATTAAAGAAAAGGACAAAAAAGAGAGAAAAATAGAGAACATCCAATAACTATGAGACAATATGAAAAGATATAGGTACACATAATCAGAATATCAGAAGGAAAGAGAGACAGAATAGAGAAGAAATATTTTGAGTAATAATGATCAAGAACTTTCCAAACTTAATAATAGACACCAAACCACATATTCAGCAACTCAGTGAACACCAAGCAGGATTAAAAAGCAAACAAGTAAAAGCTTAAACCTAGGCATACATATCATGTTCATACTGTGGAAAATCAAAGAAAAGGAAAGAACTTTGAAAGAATCCAAGAAGCCAGAGGGAGAAAACCATAGTAACTCTAGAAGAACAAGAATGATAATAAAATGTATAAAGTATTGAACAAAATACAAATGCAAGAAGTAGAAAACAGTTACAAATATTCTAGATGCTTTTTAAATTTTATCATAGGGTGCTATATGCATGAAGCATGGAAGAGATTTAGGGTGATGAATCTACTCTTTATGACATTGCAATGGTAGATCCATGACACTATTCGTGTGTCAAAAACCATAGTGTTTTTCAGAGTAAACATCTTGAAAATTTTTTTTAATTTACAAGATCAGGGAATCCCTGGATGGAATGTGGTATGTGACAGAAGAATCTAAGTGTATTACAAATATGTGAAACAGTGTCCTTGGAGGGAATGGAAGGAAAAGTGCTGATCTAAGTAACTTTGAAAATGAGGGGAGACTTAAGAGTGAAAACAAAAGAAATTGTACATAAGCAGTACACTCTAGTTGACAAGTTTTTTCCTATTCTGAAGCCACTATACAAGTATACTGAGAGTTAACAAGTGGATGGTGGATGGTTGGAACCATCTCTCACTGTTGGAGTGGGAGCTTACAAAGAAGCAAGAGAAGAAGGCTAGAATGATCTGCATGGGAATGGATTAGAGTTGGAGATATCAGTATAAACTGATGTTTAGCTTAATATAGATACATATGGATATATTATGGAAATATTTACAGATATATGTATATGCATAGATTAGTGTATACACATATATTTCCTTGCTCTGTCAACTGAAAGATTCAAGAAGCAATAACATCCCAGTAGCAATTACACCTAGCACCCAAGTTGTGGTCTATAATACCCATTCTCCAACAAGAGAAATTAGGATTCCTTGGGGAAAAGACTAATTCTAGAATGGTAGCACAAAATAAACAAAATGAGCCAGGAACATATTGTAGTTTCAGAAAGTGAGAAAGTGCCTTTAAAAAAAAAAGGTGAAAACACAATGATGTGTATATGTAGAAGGACAATGTAATATGTAAAAGAGCTTGGATGGCATCACCAACATAGTGGACATGAGTTTGAGTAGGCTCTGGGAGTTGGTGATGGACAGGGAAGACTGGCGTGTTGCAGTCCATGGAGTCATAGTCAGACACAATCGAGTGACTGAACTGAACTGAAAGGAGCTTGGAGTAGTCAAAGAGGCAATAATTTGAGCAACAAAATAAAGTAGTATTGGACTATAATCCAGAGTATAAAATAAACACCTGAACCCATACTAGGATAAATACATAATTGAATACCAAATAAACGTGGGAGAAAATACAAATCTATGCAGTAGAATTCCACATTTATGTAGCTCACTTCTCTCAAGGAGGTGGAATATAACTTCTTTTAAAACAATTTTTATGTATTTATTTATTTTTGGCTCTTCTGGGTCTTTGTTGCTGTGTAGGCTGGAGGTCAGTGGAGAAAAACTCCAGAAAGAATGAAGGGATGGATCCAAAGCAAAAACAATACCCAGCTGTGGATGTGACTGGTGATAGAAGCAAGGTCCGATGCTGTAAAAAGCAATATTGCATAGGAACCTGGAATGTCAGGTCCATGAATCAAGGCAAATTGGAAGTGGTCAAACAGGAGATGGCAAGAGTGAACGTCGACATTCTAGGAATCAGCAAACTAAAATGGACTGGAGTGGGTGAATTTAACTCAGATGACCATTATATCTACTACTGCGGGCAGGAATCCCTCAGAAGAAATGGAGTCGCCATCATGGTCAACAGAAAAGTCCAGAAATGCAGTACTTGGATGCAATCTCAAAAACGACAGAATGATCTCTGTTCATTTCCAAGGCAAACCATTCAATATAACAGTTATCCAAGTCTATGCCCCAGCCAGTAATACTGAAGAAGCTGAAGTTGAACAGTTCTATGAAGACCTACAAGACCTTTTAGAACTAACACCCAAAAAAGATGTCCTTTTCATTATAGGGGACTGGAATGCAAAAGTAGGAAGTCAAGAAACACCTGGAGTAAGAGGCAAATTTGGCCTTGGAATGCGGAATGAAGCAGGGCAAAGACTAATAGAGTTTTGCCAAGAAAATGCACTGGTCATAGCAAACACCCTCTTCCAACAACACAAGAGAAGACTCTACACATGGACATCACCAGATGGTCAACACCGAAATCAGACTGATTCTATTCTATGCAGCCAAAGATGGAGAAGCTCTATACACTCAACAAAAACAAGACTAGGAGCTGACTGTGGCTCAGATCATGAACTCCTTATTACCAAATTCAGACTTAAATTGAAGAAAGTGGGGAAAACCACTAGACCATTCAGGTATGACCTAAATCAAATCCCTTCTGATTACACAGTGGAAGTGAGAAATAGATTTCAGGGCCTACATCTGATAGATAGAGTGCCTGATGAACTTTGGAATGAGGTTCATGACATTGTACAGGAGACAGGGATCAAGACCATGCCCATGGAAATGAAATGCAAAAAAGCAAAATGGCTGTCTGGGGAAGCCTTACAAATAGCTATGAAAAGAAGAAAAGCGAAAAGCCAAGGAGAAAAGGAAAGATATAAGCATCGAATGCAGAGTTCCAAAGAATAGCAAGAAGAGATAAGAAAGCCTGCATCAGCGATCAATGCAAAGAAATAGAGGAAAAGAACAGAATGGGAAAGATTAGAGATCTCTTCAAGAAAATTAGAGATATCAAGGGAACATTTCATGCAAAGATGGGCTCGATAAAGGACAGAAATGGTCTGGACCTAACAGAAGCAGAAGATACTAAGAAGAGATGGCAAGAATACACAGAAGAACTGTACAAAAAAGATCTTCACGACCCGGGTAATCATGATGGTGTGATCACTCATCTAGAGCCAGACGTCCTGGAATATGAAGTCAAGTGGGCCTTAGAAAGCATCACTAGGAGCAAAGCTAGTGGAGGTGATGGAATTCCAGTAGAGCTATTTCAAATCCTGAAAGATGATGCTGTGAAAGTGCTGCACTCAATATGCCAACAAATTTGGAAAACTCAGCAGTGTCCACAGGACTGGAAAAGGTCAGTTTTCATTCCAAGCCCAAAGAAAGGCAATGCCAAAGAATTCTCAGACTACCACACAATTGCACTCATCTCACATGCTAGTAAAGTAATGCTTAAAATTCTCCAAGCCAGGCTTCAGCAATGCATGAACCGTGAACTTCCTGATGTTCAAGCTGGTTTTAGAAAAGGCAGAGGAATCAGAGATCAAATTGCGAACATCCGCTGGATCATGGAAAAAGCAAGAGAGTTCCAGAAAAACATCAATTTCCGCTTTATTGACTATGCCAAAGCCTTTGATTGTGTGTATCACAATAAACTGTGGAAAATTCTGAAAGAGCTTGGAATACCAGACCACATGACCTGCCTCTTGAGAAATCTGTATGCAGGTCAGGAAGCAACAGTTAGAACTGAACATGGAACAACAGACTGGTTCCAAATAGGAAAAGGAGTACATTAAGGCTGTATCTTGTCACCCTGCTTATTTAACTTATATGCAGAGTACATCATGAGAAACGCTGGACTAGAAGAAACACAAGCTGGAATCAAGATTGCCAAGAGAAATATCAATAACCTCAGATATGCAGATGACACCACCATTATGGCAGAAAGGGAAGAGGAACTAAAAAGCCTCTTGATGAAAGTGAAAGAGGAGAGTGAAAAAGTTGGCCTAAAGCTCAACATTCAGAAAAGGAAGATCATGGCATCCGGTCCCATCACTTCATGGGAAATAGATGGGGAAACAGTGGAAACAGTGTCAGACTTTATTTTTTTGGGCTCCAAAATCACTGCAGATGGTGATTGCAGCCATGAAATTAAAAGATGCTTACTCCTTGGAAGAAAGGTTATGACCAACCTAGATAGTATATTCAAAAGCAGAGACATTACTTTGCTGACTAAGGTCCGTCTAGTCAAGGCTATGGTTTTTGCAGTAGTCATGTATGGATGTAAGAGTTGGACTGTGAAGAAGGCTGAGCACTGAAGAATTGATGCTTTTGAAGTGTGGTGTTGGAGAAGACTCTTGAGAGTCCCTTGGACTGCAAGGAGATCCAACCAGTCCATTCTGAAGGAGATCAGCCCTGGGATTTCTTTGGAAGGAATGATGCTAAAGCTGAAACTCCAGTACTTTGGCCATCTCATGCAAAGAGTTGACTCATTGGAAAAGACTCTGATGCTGGGAGGGATTGGGGGCAGGAGGAGAAGGGGATGACAGAGGATGAGATGGCTGGATGGCATCACGGACTCGATGGACGTGAGTCTGAGTGAACTCCGGGAGTTGGTGATAGACAGGGAGGCCTGGCGTGCTGCGATTCATGGAGTCGCAAAGAGTCGGACATGACTGAGCAACTGAACTGAACTGAACTCAGGCTTTTCTTTAGTTGCATCAAGCGAGGGCTACTCTCCAGTGTGGTGTGTGGGCATCTTATTTAGGTGGCTTCTCTTGTTGCAGAGCATGGGCTCTAGACTCATGGGGGTCAGTAGCTGCAGTGCACAGGCTTGGTTGCATGTGAGATCTTAGGTCCCCAGTCAGGGATCAAACCCACATCCCTGTATTGGCAGGCAGATTCTTAACCACTGGACCACAAGGGAAGCCCCTGGAATAGAACTCCTTAAATGCAGGATATACATAGCAACTTCCTTCCAAAGAACAGAGTGTGGAAACTCTAGGGAAAAGGGTAACTTTACCTTGGAGAAACCTGACAACCTCTACATCATCCAGGTGATCAAGACTAATATTAGTAGGGATAAATCGTGTTGACAGGATATATCTTTGATATGGTATAATGAGAATGATTGTTTCTGTGGTCTTCCTCCCCTTCCTTCCTCTGATCATGAGAAGAAAGATCAGACCTAATTGAGAGATATTCTCCAAAATACTCAAACTGTACTCCTCAAAACTTTCAAGGACATCAAAAACAAGAAAAGTGTGAGAATCTGTCATAGCCAAGATGAAAGTAAGGAGACATGACAACTAAAGGTAATGTGGTGACCTGGATGGGATCCTGGCATACAAAAGGACATCTAGTAAAAAGCAAGGAAGCCAAAGAGAACAAGAGGGCAGAGGAGTACATGGAGGTGAAGTACGTCTTTCTTCACGGATACATCAGGAATACAACTTCAGACACAGAAGTGCACGCAGAACACCAGCTGAGAGCGGAGGAAGTACCTGACCAGTGGGAAAGAATATATAGAACCAAGCAAAACTCGGTAAGATGACTGAACTGGGGGAAAAACAGGAGTGTTAGGAGGACTGGACTTGCCCTTGGTGGGTGGGGAATTGGAGCAGGGGTCCGATCTTCACATCAGGGCATTTGTCTGAGTCAGAGGAGAAACATTTAAGGCTGCGAGTGAAACAGATGATCTGTGGTAGCCTAAATGGAAGGAGAATCAGATGATCCTTGCCTCAGCCATACATACCTCGGACAGGGATGCAGGTCCCCTGGAAGGCGCAGTAGCTGGGAGCTGGAGTTTCAGGATTGTGGAGTAATCCCAAGGTGGGGGTTGCTATTGAGTGCGGAGAGACAGATCGAAGGGAGGTGAGGGAGGAGGTTGTGGTGGGAAATGCCTGTGGACAAAAGCCAGACAGCCATGGAAGCAAGGCAATACTGCTGAGTCACCCATAGAGTGTGGATCATAGCCTCTCTCTCCATCCACACGCCAGCATCCAGCATCGGCAGCTGAACAATAGAGAGGCTGGCCCATCAAATGCCTGGCACTGAACTACCGAGCAGGACCCAACTCAGGGTGCTCCTTTAAGTGACTAATGCACCTGAACTATAGAGTAGGACCCCACCCAGGGTGCCCCTTTAAGTGCCTGATGCCCTGATCTACAGAGTAGGACCCCAGCCAGGGGGGGCCCCTCTATGTACCTGACGTGTGGAACAACAGAGAAGGATCCCAGGCAAGGAAGCCCTCTAAGTGCCTGAATGGGTGGAGCTATGGAGAAAGACTGGCAAAAGAGGCCTTCTGATTCTCAGCTACAAGAGGCTCAAAAAAAAAAAAGACTCTTATAGGGCCATAACTCCTGCAGCAGAGGCAGTCCTTGTCCCTGCACACTTGGCGCCACCAGGTTCCCCACAAGCCAAGCAGCTGGGCCACCTTCACACGCAACTCTCACTGGGGCAGAGCTGCCACAGGCAAAAAAAAGTCTTGCACCTATGCACACAGGGTCTCTTTGGTAGTGTCTGACTCTTTGTGACCCTGTAGATTGTGGCCTGCCAGGCTGCTCTATCAGGGAGGGGTCTTCTCCAGGCAAGAATACTAGAGTGTATTGGCCAATACTGGTTGCCATACCCTTCTAGAGCACTATTTTTCCTGCTGCCCTAGCCACCAACTCCCATGAGTACCTGACGCTCCTTCTGGTGCTGCCAAAACCCCTGCAACCCAAGCAGCTGCACCACCTCCACACCTGGCCCTAACAGGGGCAAACCCAAGTCCTCCAGGGCGGCCTCAGGAGCAAACCCCAGTGGACGACCCACATGCAGAGGTGGAAATAAAACCACAATTGAAACACAGGAGCAGTGTGGCTAAGGAAGAAGACCCCAAAGCCTTCCTACTAGCTGTACAAGCTGCAGATTAAATCCACAGGATCAACTAAGCAGAGTCTGTGTCTATGGAATAGATAAATGGTCATTGAGAGCTCCCACAAAAGAAAACACACTAGTTCTGATAGCTATGAACATTGGAAGCAAGAACACATAGGAGTAGGACCAGAATAGAATCTGAGCTGCCGCCATAGCAGGCCCAGAGATCAGCACAGTGTTGGAAAGAATGCAAGGGAGGTGAGGTGGACTGTGACTCCCAGCAAGGGAAAGGACTCTGACAGCAGTGACTCAAGAAAAACATTTATTATTCTTATGTTTTGACATGCTCTGTAGATTCTTCCGGATTTTTTTTTTTTTCCTTTTCTCCCTGCTCTGTTGTAGTTGTCGATTTTATTGGCATTATGAAATCTAATTAAGATTTTGGGCTTTTTTTTTTCTCAGTCACATTTTTTTATTGTTGTCATAAACCTCTACTTTTGCAGTTCTGTGTTTTCCCCTTTTATTCTCTCTTTTTTTTAAATTTTAATTTTTTAAAAACCTATTATATTTTTTCTACATTTATTCCTTTGTTTTTCCTGCTGTTCTTTTCCCCTTGAAGTTAATCTTTAATGTATATAAATCTTCTTCATCTACCTCTATTTAACTTTGCATATCTAGTCTTTCTTTCTTTTCTTCCTTTCCTTTCCTATCAACATTTTGTTAGTTTTATTTTCATTGCTTTATTCCCCAATCAGCACCTTACTTTAGTTTTGTTTTCCAGTTTGTGCTTTAGTTAGTTTTTTTCTGGTAGATATAATTTTTGGTTTCCTTTGTTTGCTGAATCAATCTATTATACTTTATTTATGATGGACTGTTTTGATTTTGCTTATGGGTATATATGTATATGTGTATATTCAGTCACACTTTTTATGTTGCTATAAATCTCTGCCTCTACATTGGCTTTTGTAGTTCTGTGGAGTTTTCTTTTTATTTTTCTTTCCCCTTGTTTCTTTCTTCTTCCATTTTTTTCTTTTTTCTCTTTTATAATTTTAATTTTTTTAAACTTATTATATTTTTTCTATATTTATTCTTTTGTTTGCCCTTCGTACTGTTCTTTCCCCCTTGCAGTTAATCTTAAATGTATATGAATCTTCTTCATCTACCTCTATTTAACTTAGTATATTTATTCTTTCTTTCCTTTCCTCTCAACATTTTGTTAGTTTTATTTTCACTGCTTTATTCCCCACTGGAAACCTTGCTTCAGTTTTGTTTTCCAGTTTGTGCTTTAGTTAGTTTTGTTCTTAGCTGGTAAATATAATTTTTGATTTCCTTTGTTCACAGGTCAATCTATTGTACATTTTTGTTGACCTGTTTTCACTTTGCTCATGGGTATATATGTATATGTGTATATTCCATTATTTTAATTATTATTTGCCTGATTTTTTAACTGCCATTTGTCTGGGATTCATCTTTGGTTTCTTGTTTTGGGATATTTGTTTCTATCTCACTTAATGCCATAACAAGCCACATGTGGAATCTTCTTTCCTGGCCAGAGATGAAGCCCTGAGCCTTTGGAGTGGGAACGCTAACTCCAAGACCCCAGACTACCAGAGAACTAACATTAGGGAGTATCAAATAGTGAGACCTCACAGAAAGGAAACCACTTGAATACAAGAAACAGCATCACCTAACCTCCAGTAGCACCCTGTGCAGGATGCCTCATCTAAACAACAAACAAAACAAAAATACAAACCCAATCATCAGCAGACAGGATTACCACCTCACTCAGCTTCGCCTATCAGAGGAAAAACAAACAAACAAAAACTCACGACAAATCTCACCATATACAAGGCTAACACAAACTACTGGAACAACTTTAGGAGGGCAGAAACCAAAAGGAAGAAAGAATTCAACACTGAAGCTTGGGAAAAGGAGACCCCAAGTACAATAAGTTTTAAAAAAATAATGAAAAGGCAGAGAAATACTACACACATAAAGGAACAAACTAGAAACACAGAAGTCAAAATAAATGAAGAGGAGATAGGCAAACTACCTGAAAAAGAATTCAGAATAATGAGAGTAATCAGATGATCAAAAACCTTGAAAACAAAATGGAGAAAATGCAAGAATCAACTAACAGACATAGAAGAACTGAAGAATAAACAGAGACAAGCAACACAATTGCTGGAATTAATACTCTAGAAGGAATCAATAGCAGAATATCTGAAGCAGAAGAATGAATCAGTGAGCTGGAAGATAAAATGGTAGAAATAACTTCTAAAGAGCAGAATAAAGTGAAAAGAATGAAAAGAACTGAGGACAGTCTCAGAGACTTCTGGGACAATATCAAACACAACAACATTCAAATTATAGGTGTCCCAGAAGAAGAAGAGAAAAAGAAAGGGTATGAGAAAATTTTTGAAGAGATTATAGTTGAAAATTTCCCCAACATGGAGAAGAAAATAGTCAATCAACTCTAAGAGTCACAAAGAGTCCCATACAGGATAAACCCAAGGAGAAATATGCCAAGACACATACTAATCAAAATAACAAAGACTAAACACAAAGAAAGAATAGTAAAGCAGCAAGGGAGAAGCAACAAGTAACATACAAGAGAAACCCCATACACTTTGCAGCTGATCTTTCAGCAGAAACTCTGCAGGCCAGAAGGGAATAGCAGGATATATTTAAAGTACTGAAAGGGAAAAATCTACAGCCAAGATTACTGTACCCAGCCAAGGTCTCATTCAAAATTGATGGAGTAATAAAAAGCTTTTCAGACAAGCAAAAGTTAAGAGAATTCAGTACCACCAAACCAGCTTTACAATAAAAGTTAAACAGACTTATATAGTTAAGAAATACAAGAGCAGAAAAAAGATCTGCAAAATCAACCCCCCAAAATTAAGAAAATGGCAATGGGAAGATGTATATAAACAAGTGCTTTAAATGTAAATGGATTAAATGCTTCAACCAAAAGACACAGACTGACTTAATAGATGAAAAAACAAGACCCATATATACGCTGTCTGCAAGAAACCCAATCAGTTCTAAAGACACATATAGACTGAAAGTTAGAGGATGGAAAAATATATTCCATGCAAATGGAAAGCAAAAGAAACCTGGAGTATCAATTCTCATATCAGACAAAATAGACCTTAAAATAAAATAGATAACAAGAGTTAAGGAAGGACACTACATAATGATCAAGGGATTAATCCAAGAGGAAGGCATAACAATTGTAAATATCTATGCACCCAGCATAGGAGAACCTCAATACACAAGAGAAATACTAAGACATAAAAGGAGAAATTGACAGTAACACAATAATAGTAGGAGACTCTAACACCCCACTCTCACCAATGGACAGATCATCAAATCAGAAAATTAATACGGAAACATAAGTCTTAAATGATACATTAGATGACATAGATCTCATTGATATCTTCAGGACATTCCATCCAAATGCAGACGAATACACCTTCTTCTCAAGTGCACATGGAACATTCTCCAGGATAGACCACATCTTGGGTCACAAATCAAATTTCAGTAAATTTAAGAAAACTGAAACTACATCAAGCATCTTCTCTGACCACAATGCTGTGAGACTAAATATCAATTACAAGAAAAAAAAACTGTGAGAAACACAAACACATGGAGATTAAACAACACGTTTTTAAATAACCAACAAGTTACTGAAGAAATCAAAAGGGAAATCAAAAAATTTCCAGGAACAATTGAAAATCAAAGCACTACTCAAAACTTACGGGATGCAGCAAAAGCCATTCTAAGAGTGAAATTTATAGCAACATGATCCTACCTCAAGAAACAAGAAAAACATCGAATAGACAACCTAACTTTACACCTAAAACAACTGGAAAAAGAAGAACAAAAAAAAATAAAAATAAAAATTAGCAGAAGGAGAGAAATCATAAAGACTGAGCAGAAATAAATGAAAATGAAATGAAATAAACAGTACTAAAGATTAATAAAACTGAAAGCTGTTTCTTTGAGAAAGATAAACAAAATTGACAAACTTTTAGCCAGATTCATCAAGAAAAAAAGAGAGAAAAATCAAATCAACAAAATCACATATGAAAAAAGAAGAGGTTACAACAGACAATGCAGAAATACAAAGGATTATAAGAGACTACTATGAAAAACTATATGGTAAAAAAATGGATAACTTGGAAGAAATGGACAGATTCTTAGAAAAATTCAATCTTCCAAGGCTGAACCAGGAAGAAATGGAAATTATGAACAACCCAATTACAAGCACTGAAATTGAAGCTGTGATCAAAAATCTCCCAAAACACAAAAGCCCAGGACCAGATGGCTTCACAGGAGAATTCTATCCAACACGTAGAGAAGAGCTAATGCCTATCTTTCTAAAATTCTTTCAAAAAGTTGCAGAGGAAGGAACACTTCCAAATTCATTCTACAAGGCCACCATCACCCTGATACCAAAACTAAACAAAGACAACACAAAAAAGAAAACTATAGGCCAATTATCACTGATGAACCTAGATGCAAAAATCCTCAACAAAATTTTGGCAAACAGAATTCAGCAACACATCAAAAAGCTCATACACCATGGTCAAGCTGGGCTTATTCCAAGAATGCAAGGATTCTTCAACATATGAAAATCAATCAATGTGATACATTATATTAACAAATTGAAAGATAAAAACCTTATCATCACCTCAATAGATGCAGGAAAAGCCTTTGACAAAATGCAGCACATATTTACAATGAAAACTCTTCAAAAAATGGGCATAGCAGGAACCTACCTCAACATAGAAAAGGCCATATATGATAAGCCTACAGCAAACATGATTCTCAATGGTGAGAAACTGAAAGCATTCCCCCTAAGATCAGGAACAAGACAAGGGTGTCCGCTTTCACTACTATTATTCAACACAGTTCTGGAAGTCCTAACTCCAGCAATCAGAGAAGAAAAAGAAATAAAAGGAATCCAGATCAGAAAAGAAGTAAAACTCTCACTGTTTGTAGATGACATGATACTGTACATAGAAAACCCTAAAGATAGTATCAAAATTATTAGAGCTAATCAGTGAATTTAGTAAAGTTGCAGGATACAAAATCAATACACAGAAATCACTTGTATTTCCATATACTAACAATGAAAAATCAGAAAGAGAAATTGAGGAATCAATACCATTCACCATTGCAACAAAAAGAAGTAAATATCTAAGAATAAACCTACCTACGGAAACACTGGGCTGGAAGAAGCACAAGCTGGAATCAAGACTGCCGGGAGAAATATCAGTAACCTCAGATATGCAGATGACACCACCCTTATGGCAGAAAGTGAAGAGGAGCTAAAAAGCCTCTTGATGAAAGTGAAAGAGGAGAGGGAATAAGTTGGCTTAAAGCTCAACATTCAGAAAACAAAGATCATGGCATCTAGTCCCATCACGTCATGGGAAATAGATGGGGAAACAGTGGAAAAAGTGTCAGATTTATTTTTGGGGGGCTCCAAAGTCACTGCAGATGGTGATTGCAGCCATGAAATTAAAAGATGCTTACTCCTTGGAATAAAAGTTATAACCAACCTAGATAGCATATTCAAAAGCAGAGACATTACCTTGCCAACAAAGGTCCATCTAGTCAAGGCTATGGTTTTTCCAATGCTCATGTATGGATGTGAGAGTTGGACTGTGAAGAAAGCTGAGCGCCGAAGAATTGAGGCTTTTGAACTGTGGTGTTGGAGAAGACTCCTGAGAGTCCCTTGGACTGCAAGGAGATCCAACCAGTCCATTCTGAAGGAGATCAGCCCTGGGTGTTCTTTGGAAGGAATGATGCTAAAGCTGAAGCTCCAGTACTTTGGCCACCTCATGCAAAGAGTTGACTCATTGGAAAAGACTTTGATGCTGGGAGGGATTGGGGGCAGGAAGAGAAGGGGATGACAGAGGATGAGATGGCTGGATGGCATCAGTGACTCGATGGACGTGAGTTTGAGTGAACTCTGGGAGTTGGTGATGGACAAGGAGGCCTGGCGTGATGCATGCAATTCATAGTGTCGCAAAGAGTCAGACATGACTGAGTGACTGAAATGAACTGAAGGAGACAAAAGAACTTTACTCAGAAAATTATAAGACACTAATGAAAGAAATCAAAAATGACATAAACACATGGAGAGATATCCCATGTTCCTGGGTAGGAAGAATCAATATTGTAAAAATACCTATACTACCAAATGCAGTCTACAGATTCAATGAGATGCCTAGCAAATTACCAGTGGCATTTTTCACAGAAGTATAACAAAAAATTTCACAATTCATATGGAAACACAAAGACCCCAAATAGCCAAAGAAGTCTTAAGAAAGAAGAATAGAGCTGGAGGAATCAACCTTCTTGACTTCACATTGTACTACAAAGCTATAGACATCAAGACAGTATGGTTCTCGCACAAAAACAGAAATATATACCAATGGAACAACATAAAAAGCCCAGAAATAAACCCATGCACCTATGGGTACCTTACTTTTGACAAAGGAGGCAAGAATACACAATGGGGCAAAGACAGCCTCTTCAACAAATGGTGCTGGGAAAACTGGACAGCTACATGTAAAAGAATGAAATTAGAACACTTCCTAACACCATACACAATGATAAGCTCAAAATGGATTAAAGACCTAAATGTAAGATCAGAAACTATAAAACTCTTAGAGGAAAACACAGGCAGAACACTTGATGACATAAATCAAAGCAAGAACCTCTATGACCTACCTTCTAGAGTAATGGAAATAAAAACAAAAGTAAACAAGTGGGACCTGTTAAAAGCTTTTAAAAAACTTAAAAGCTTTGGCACAGCAAAGGAAACTATAAGCAAAATGAAAAGACAACCCTCAGAGTGGGAGAAAATAATAGCAAATGAAACAACTGACAAAGGATTAATTTTCAAAATATACAAGAAGCTCATACAACTCAATGCCAGAAAAACAACCCAATCAAAAAGTGGGGAAAAGACCCAAACAGACATTTCTCCAAAGAAGACATACAGATGGCTAACAAACACACAAAAAGTTGCTCAACATTGCTCATTATTCAGTTCAGTTTAGTTCAGTTGCTCAGCCGTGTCCGATCTTTGTGACCCCATGAATCGCAGCACGCCAGGCCTCCCTGTCCATCACCAACTCCTGGAGTTCACTCAGACTCACGTCCATCGAGTCAGTGATGCCATCCAGCCATCTCATCCTCTGTCGTCCCCTTCTCCTCCTGCCCCCAATCCCTCCCAGCATCAGAGTCTTTTCCAATGAGCCAACACTGCGCATGAGGTGGCCAAAGTACTGGAGTTTCAGCTTTAGCATCATTCCTTCCAAAGAACACCCACAACTGATCTCCTTTATTTTTTTTATTTTTATTTTTTTTACTTTATTTTACTTTACAATACTGTATTGGTTTTGCCATACATTGACATGAATCCACCACGGGTGTACATGCGTTCCCAAACATGAACCCCCCTCCCACCTCCCTGATCTCCTTTAGAATGGACTGGTTGGATCTCCTTGCAGTCCAGGGGACTCTCAAGAATCTTCTCCAACACCACAGTTCAAAAGCCTCAATTCTGCGGTGCTCAACTTTCTTCACAGTCCAACTCTCACATCCATGCATGACCACTGGAAAAACCATAGCTTTGGCTAGACAGACCTTTGTTGGCAACGTAATGTCTCTGCTTTTCAATATGCTATCTAGGTTGGTTATAACTTTTCTTCCAAGGAGTAAGCATTTTTTCATGGCTGCAGTCGCTCATTATTAGAGAAATGCAAATCAAAACTACAGTGAGATATCACCTCACATCAGTCAGAATGGCCCTCATCAAAAAGTCTACAAACAATAAATGCTGGAGAGGGTGTGGAGAAAAGGGAATGCTCTTGCACTGTTGGTAGGAATGTAAACTGATACAGCCACTATGGAAGACCGTATGAAGATTCCTTTAAAAACTAGGAATAAAACCACCATATGACCCAGCAATCCTACTCCTAGGCATATACCCTGAGGAAACCAAAATTGAAAAAAACACATGTATCGCATTGTTCATTGCAGCACTATTTACAATAGCTAGAACATGGAAGCAACCTAGATGTCCATTGACAGGTGAATCGATAAGGAAATAGTGGTACATATACACAATGAAATACTAAGTGAGAGTGAAAGTTGCTCAGTCGTGTCTGATTCTTTGTGCCCCTGTGGACTACACAGTCCATGGAATTCTCCAGGCCAGAATACTGGAGTGGGTAGACTTTCCCTTCCCCAGGGGATCTTCCCAACCCAGGGATCAGACCCAGGTCTCCCACACTGCAGGCAGATTCTTCACCAACTGAGCTGTATTACTCAGCCATAAAAAGGAATGCATTTGAGTCAGTTCTAATGAGGTGGATGAACCTACAACCTATTATGCAGAATGAAGTAAGTCAGAAAGAGAAAAGTAAATATCATATTCTAATGCATATATACAGAATCTAGAAAAATGGTACTAAAGAATTTATTTACAGGGCAACAGTGGAGAAATAGACATAGAGGACAGACTTATGGACATGGGGAGAGGGGAGGAGAGGGTGAGATGTATGGAAAGAGTAACATGGAAACTTACATTACCATATGTAAAATAGCCAATGGGAATTGACTGTATGGCTCAGGAATCTGAAACAGGGGCTCGGTATCAACTTACAGGCATGGGATGGAGAGGGAGATGGGAGGGAGTTTAAAAGGGAGGATATACGTATACCTATGGCTGATTCATGTTGAGGTTTAACAGAATACAACAAAACTCTGTAAACCAATTATCCTTCAATAACAACAAAAAATTTTTCTAATAGATACTAAAAACATAAGGTTCTGCTGTACAATGCAGGGAGACCAAAACAGCAACAACAACAACAACAAAAAAGATGTCTAAGTAAAGGACGGACCTTAGTATTACATGTATATACATATATATGTGTATATACATATAAAATCTGCCTGCAAAATGCAGGAGACCCAAGTTCAATCCCTGGGTTGGGAGGATCCCCTGGGGAAGGGAATACCTACTCCAATATTCTTGCCCGGAGAATTCCATGGACAGAACAGACTGGAGGGCTACATACAGTCCATGGGGTCTCAAAGAGTCAGACGTTAACTGAGAATGCGTATGCTTTCAAACATGTATATAACTGGAATTTTTATTTAAGTGTCAACTATGAGTAAAATTTATCATTTTATGTTTAATTCTTTTTTATAAGGACAGGTTTTATTTGAAAATTGGTTCCTTGTGAAAGGAAAGGAGGGATGGAAAAGGGAGTAAGGGAGGGAAGGATGGAGGAAACAAAGAAAGAATTTTCTCATTTTAAAATGTTTTAATTCTTTTTCTTTAATTACTCTTAATTTTCATTTTAAATTTTATACTTTAGTTTTTAAAATTATTCTTTCCTCTTACTTTTATTCTGAATCTTTATAGTTTTGATTTATATTAATATTTTCATTGTTAATTTTCAACCACTACACTTTTTAAATCACCATTTTAACGTTTCATCCTCTTTGGAGAACTCCATTTCAATTTCCTCCTTTTTATACAAACTTCATGAATTGATTTTGTTTGTGAAGAAGCATGTTCTGACTACAGTGGAAAAGCCAGCAAGCAGGAGAGGTGGGAAAATTACCTCGCTGCCTGACGGAGATCCTCTGCATAATAACAATCACTCAGAGTGGACTGGATGAAAACAAGAGTCCTTCATTACCAGCCGTGATTCCTGTGGGTCAGAATCCACACAGGGTACCCTGGGGGAATTGGTTTCTTCTCCGTTAGGTCTGGAGCTGCAGCTAGAAGTTTGAAGTCTGGCACCTAGAATCATCCAAAGGCTTGTTTACTCACCAATCTGGCATTTGATTCCAGCTGTCAGCTGAGACTTGAGCTTGGGCTGCTGGATGGAAACCCACAGGCACAGCCTCACCATGAGGCCTGATCTTCCACACAACATGGGGGCTGTGTTTGGAAAGTGAACAAGCTGAGAGGGAGACAAAAAAGACAACAAGTGGAATCATACTGCCTAATTATAATGTAGACTTGAAAGTCACACAGCATCACTTCTGCCACATTCTGTTGGTCAAGACAGTTGCAAGCACACATCTAGTTTTAATGGGCAAAACTATTGTCAGTATCATACTCTTCGAAGAGCATATGCGATGGGACACATGTTAGTGCAGCCATACTTAGAAAATGCAATTTGCTGGAGTGCCAGATACATCCAAAACAATCCTTCAAGTTTTATGCCTAAATGAACTTCATGGCTTCCAAGTTTGGCTACAAAAATAAATAAATAAGTGCATTAATGAATGACTTCACCTGGTTTGTGCTATGTGCTTAGTTACTCAGTCATGTCCAGCTCTTTGTGACCCACATGGACTGTGGCCAACCAGGCTCCTCTGTCCAGGGAGATTCTCTAGGCAAGAATACTGGAGTGAGTAGATGTTCCCTTCTCCAGGGGATCTTCCCAGCCCAGGAATCGAACCCATGTCTCCTGCATTGCAGGACCACCTGAACCATCTGAACTACCAGGGCTCACGTGGTCTAAGATGATTTAAAATACTTTTAAAATCATCTTAAATATTTGAATTTTAAAATACTTTTCTCTCCCCTCCACTGGGTTCATTGAAGATTTTATCTGATAGATAAAATGTCCAGCCGTTTGCAACCCCATGGACTATAGCCCGCCAGGCTCCCCTGTCTATGGAATTCTCCAGGCAAGAATACTGGAGTGGGTTGCCGTTTCCTTCTCCAGGGGATCTTCTTGACCCAGGTCTCCTGCACTGCAGGCAGGCTCCTGCATTGCAGGTGGATTCTTTACTGAGTGAGCCACTAGGTTATTATTGAAAATAATCTATAAGATACCCCAGTCACTACTAGCAAGCTCTATTCCTATTTCATTCCTGAAATTACAGCATTCCAGAACAGCAGGGAATCTGAAACTTTAGAGTTTTCTTGAGCAGTTTAAGCAAGTGGTTCAGTGAAACTGTAGAAGCAACAATCTCCAACATATTGCCTGTTTAGGTTTTGATAACTTGATTTCTAGTTGCTAGAACTAGCAAAGGAGAAAAACCTTGAGAATATATTTATGTTTGGAATATGGTCAATCACATTGTGTAAGTTAAGATCCTGATTTTCACCTGTGTGATTCCTTTCTGGCAGCAACGTAAAATAAAACAATACCACCCTCTCCAAAGTGTGTTGAGTCTTTGCCGCCAGCACTCTATTCATCATGTGACTCATTTGCTATTAATTCTGGAGACACTTTTGTGTCTGCAGCAGCAGTTATTTCTGCAGATTGGGAGAAGCAAAGTTGTTAACTTCATTCACAGACATCCCTGAAATTGCCAGTCAGCTTCACCCTTGGCCTTCAGAAAGCTGAATAGCCAAATGCATATTTCAGCATCACTTACAGCATCAATAAACTTGCAGCTAATTAATTTCCATGAGAATGTGTACTTACCATCATAACTATTCAGCCTAACAATGCCTAATAATTGCTTGTTCACATTCTTTAGACCCTTCATGATATCTGCATCAGAGAGGGGTTTCATGGATGTTGTATGTAATTTTGAAGATTTTCCTGCTTTGAAAATTTTCAGGTGCCTCAGTTTATCTTCTGCTTTTAAATTTTCCTCACAAATGTGAAGAAAGACATTTTGTTGTGAAAGACTTGAGCCTTAAATGAAAATAAATAATAATTAAAAGCAATTTTTATGGCATTTTATTTACATTTATGAATGCTAATACCCAAATGATTCTACAATGTTTAAAATTATATTATCTACTCCCTTTTATTTTGTCTTGCATTATTTAAATTTCTGCATTCATTTCACTCACTCACTCCACTCACTCACTCACTTCAGTCGCTCAGTCATGTCCGACTCGTTGCAACCCCATGAATCGCAGCACGCCAGGCCTCCCTGTCCATCACCATCTCCCGGAGTTCACTCAGACTCACGTCCATCGAGTCCGTGATGCCATCCAGCCATCCAATCCTCGGTCGTCCCCTTCTCCTCTTGCCCCCAATCCCTCCCAGCATCAGAGTCTTTTCCAATGAGTCAACTCTTCGCATGAGGTGGCCAAAGTACTGGAGTTTCAGCTTTAGCATCATTCCTTCCAAAGAAATCCCAGGGCTGATCTCCTTCAGAATGGACTGGTTGGATCTCCTTGCAGTCCAAGGGACTCTCAAGAGTCTTCTCCAACACCACACTTCAAAAGCATCAATTCTTCAGCACTCAGCCTTCTTCACAGTCCAACTCTCACATCCATACATGACCACTGGAAAAACCATAGCTTTGACTAAACGGACCTTAGTCAGCAAAGTAATGTCCCTGCTTTTGAATATGCTATCTAGGTTGGTCATAACCTTTCTTCCAAGGAGTAAGAGTCTTTTAATTTCATGGCTGCAGTCACCATCTGCGGTGATTTTGGAGCCCAAAAAAATAAAGTCTGACACTGTTTCCACTGTTTTCCCGCCTATTTCCCATGAAGTGATGGGACCGGATGCCATGATCTTCGTTTCCTGAATGTTGAGCTTAAAGCCAACTTTTTCATTCTCCTCTTTCACTTTCATCAAGAGGCTTTTTAGCTCCTCTTCACTTTCTGCCATAAAGGTGGTGTCATCTGCATATCTGAGGTTATGGATATTTCTCCCGTCAATCTTGATTCCAGCTTGTGCTTCTTCCAGTCCGGCGTTTCTCATGATGTACTCTGCATAGAAGTTAAATAAGCAGGGTGACAGTATACAGCCTTGACGTTCTCCTTTTCCTATTTGGAACCAGTCTGTTGTTCCATTTCCAGTTCTAACTGTTGCTTCCTGACCTGCATACAGATTTCTCAAGAGGCAGGTTAGGTGGTCTGGTATTCCCATCTCTTTCAGAATTTTCCACAGTTTATTGTGATCCACACAGTCAAAGGCTTTGGCATAGTCAATAAAGCAGAAATAGATGTTTTTCTGGAACTCTCTTGCTTTTTCCATGATCCAGCGGATGTTCGCAATTTGATCTCTGGTTCCTCTGCCTTTTCTAAAACCAGCTTGAACATCAGGAAGTTCATGGTTCACATATTGCTGAAGCCTGGCTTGGAGAATTTTGAGCATTTCTTTACTAGCATGTGAGATGAGTGCAATTGTGCGGTAGTTTGAGCATTCTTTGGCATTGCCTTTCTTTGGGCTTGGAATGAAAACTGACCTTTTCCAGTCCTGTGGCCACTGCTGAGTTTTCCAAATTTGTTGGCATATTGAGTGCCACACTTTCACAGCATCATCTTTCAGGATTTGAAAGAGCTCAACTGGAATTCCATCACCTCCACTAGCTTTGTTCGTAGTGATGCTTTCTTTTTTTTTTTTTTTTCGTCGTGATGCTTTCTAAGGCTCACTTGATTTCACATTCCAGGATGTCTGGCTCTAGATGAGTAATCACATCATCATGATTATCTGGGTCATGAAGATCTTTTTTGTACAGTTCTTCTGTGTATTCTTGCCACCTCTTCTTAATATCTTCTGCCTCTGTTAGGTCCATACCATTTCTGTCCTTTATCAAGCCCATCTTTGCATGAAATATTCCCTTGGTATCTCTAATTTTCTTGAAGAGATCTCTAGTCTTTCCCATTCTGTTGTTTTCCTCGATTTATATATATATATATATATATATATATATATATATATATATATATATATATATATATAAAGTTTTCAAGAATATATACTGTTCTTCTAAAAGGTTACCAAGTTAAGACACTTTTAATATTTTAGCAATCTGTTTCCCTACTCACTTATTTAAAAGTTTTTGTCACTGTTTTTATATAAAACTGACAACTTTGCTAATCAACTTTTATTACTGTACATTTAACTCCAGACATCTGATAGAATTTCAACATGTAAAGCACATAATGATATTATTTGGCTCTATTGATGTATAGCTCATGCACATCTCTATTAGAAAATGAAATCAAATATTAACAATGACCCAAAACATGCCTTACTCATACCATTGATTTGTTATGGTTGATAAGATATGCTGGAAATCTAATTTGTTCAAAGTGTAAATGCTAGGATGCTAGAAATGAAGCAAACTTTTTATCTATTTGGTTTTCCAAGGACTAAGAGCACAGTTGAGTCAAACATAGTGGCCTAAGGTGCCCTTTGGCTACACTAGGAGTTCTGATGGAAATCCTAGAATTTCCTAAGACCCAGTCAGCAGTGTCACAAGACATATGAATTGAAAACTGCAACTTGGGGTTGGTTAGCTACTTCTTCCCAAAGGTTTCTCCTCGTATTCCAGTTCTCATTCACCCCTGGATTTAGGTTTTGACAAATATACAAAATATTACCCATATGAACAGTAATTCCTCATAGTAGCTACTTTCTGTATTTTCCACACTTGTACACATGCTGCCTTTCCCCTCATTTTTACTTTAATTATAAAACATGTGTGCCAAAACTATAGACAAGGGAAAACCCTTCTTTGATAGTCTCAGGTTTCCAACTGTCAATGCTTTATAAAGTTATTGTCATGAAAACTTGTCTACACTTCTAGGGATGGTCTCAGAAAAACAATCCGGTCAGCAAAGTTTATCCCTATATCTGCTCACACCCACTACACACTACCTCCTTCCTCCAGAGGAGTGCCCTTCCAGGCATCTGGAGCTCAATTCTTCCACCAAATCTCTCCCTGCCTCTTTGCCACAACTTTTTTATCCTGTTCATTTTCCCAAATCCCTGATCTGCCTCCAGGTAACAAAGAAGATGAAAAAGGGCAAAGGGATATATTCTGAATATGTCACCCTACTTTTTGGACATACTTGCATTTTACTGATGTACTTTAGAGAAAAGGTTTATCTGAAAGAATTTATTACAACAGTGGCAATTTTAAGTATTCCAGCAGTGTGATACTGAGAGTAATGATTGATGATAGAGAGAAACATTTTTTGAACAAGAAAACTTTTCTGCATCTAACACATTACACTACAAATTTCAGTATTAGTGTTTCAATTGCAGAGGATCAGGTATGACCTCTTCAACATCCCCCAGCCTTCTGGGGCCTCTTTTCCATGCTCTCACAGAATCCTACTCATGTCCCAGCCAGTGCACATGCTATGGAGATCCCATAAAAGCTTACTTGGCCATAAGTAACAACCAGTAGATAATAGAGATAAGAGTTGAATCTGGGCCTCTCTGTTATCAGAACCTATGTTCTCATAACCCCATGTCCATCCACTGCAGTACTATTCACAATGATCAAGACATGGAAGCAAATCAAGAGTCCAACAATGGATGATAAAGAAAGCTTTCTAGGTGGCTCAGTGGAGTGGCAAAGAATCTGCCTGCCAAAGAATAAGGCACAGATTTGACCTCTGGGTTAGGAAGATCCCCTGGAGCAGGGCATGGCCACCCACTCCAGTATTCTTGCCTGGGAAAGCCCATAGACAGAGGAGCCTGGAGAGTTACAGTCCACGAAGAGTTACAGTCCATGAGATTGAACACAGCTTAGCAACTAAAACAATAACAATTTGTAACAACATGGCTGGACCTTGAGAACATGATGCTAAGTGAAACAAGTCAGATAGAGACAAATACTGTATGAATGCTGTGTGATTCCATTTATATGTGAAATTTAAAAAAAAAAAAAAAGCCAAACTCATAAAAACAGAATAAAATGGTGGTTGCCAGAGGCTGGGGGTGGGAGGAATGAGAAGATGTTGGTCAAAGGGTACAAATTTCCAGTTGTAAGATGAGCAAGTTCTGGGGATCTACTCTTTACCATTTGACTGTAGTTAACAACACTGTTATTACAAACTTGAAAGTTGCAGAGAGAGTAGATCTTAAATGTTCTTGCCAAAAATCAAAAAATATTATAATATATATGAGGTGATAGACATGTTAACTAACCTTACTTAGTGTGGTACCATTTTGAAATATACATCTGAATCAAATCATCATACTATATACCTTAAATGTATATGATGTTATATGTCAACTATATCTCAATAAGGCTGGAAACATTCAACAAAATGTTCCCTATACAGTCTTGGCATGGAGTAAGAGCTCAGTGAATGTGGAAAGCTTTCTGGATGAAAGGCAACAGGTTCTGCTGGAAAGAGCACAGAACTTTGCCAGTAACTTAGAGGAGTTACTTTTCTTCCATGAGTCTCAGCTCTTCTTCCCTAACATGAGGAGATTGGTCCTATTATTAGGGAAACTTAGTATTGAATAATTTGTTACTGGCCCTGAAACTCCAAATCAAGCACATTTAACAATGTTTCTCCTTAGAAAGAAGCATATTTCTTTAAAATGGTCCAATTGCAGAACTATAAGAAGAAATATTCTACTTACTCCACATATCAGTTTATATAAAAATAGAAGTGCCTCAGAAAACACTAAAACCTAACAGAGTGTTTTAATGCCTAAGTGAAAATAATATATATATGTAAAAACCCTGAAAGCAAAGAATAAACTTTCTTTTGATATTTGGCAGCCCCAGAAAGGGATGATAGATTATGCATTTGCTTGTTTGGAATTCCATTTATATTCAATTCAGTGCTGTAGGATATAGAACATCATGAAAATGTTTCAGCTCTTAGGGAAGAAAAAAGAGAGAAGAGATAATAAAAGTTAATCCTTGGATTAAATGGAGTAAAATTAAAGGAAGTTTAAACATACCTCAGAATATAACATATTCTGCTGCTATATGGAAGAAAACATATCTTCCAAGGAAAAAATGGAGTGCATCATGCAGGTAAATGCAAACTCAATAAAAAGAAAGATATATTTATAGATTTGCCACATTGCTAAAGCATACCCCAGAGCTTCACTCTATAGATTTAAATACATAATTGCTTCAGAGTCCTACTAACTGAGTTTAAACCTATAATTGTTTAAGCCCCTATTGTAAGCAAAGCTTTGCAAACTCTCAAATATGCCCAGGAAAAAAAATGCTACCCTCAGCTGTGGCTAGAAAAACAATCAGAAGACAATGAATAGCATTTGTTAAGTTATAAGAAAATATTCAACTATCATTTCTTCTAATTTAGACCAGCATCCAATTAAACCCAAATCTTGCACAGATCTTCATTTAAGTTTTAAAACCTATTTTTATTAAAAACTTTAAAAAGGATTTGAGTTTTCTTAAGTATTCCCAGATGGATGTATTATCTGTACTGAATTTATAATTCAAAGTAGCAGTGCCAGGTGGTCCCATAGGCTTAATGAGTTTTTGATTATAAGTGCAGAGTAAAAAAATTGAAATAGAAATATGTTTAGGGCACCTATATTTCTAACTTGTCTAGATGCTACCTTTCAGCTAAAGCTTCATCTTTGTCCCTAACAGAGACATGGCAGAAATAGTAGGGATGGTCAACAGCCACTAGACAGACCTGTGATGGAATTTTATTTTGGCCTTTTCCCAGACTATATCCTATGTAACTGGAAACTCTGGAATAAACCAAAGCAGGCTACCTCTAAATGACTCCAGATGGGTTTCTATTCATGGAGCAATGTTTTAAAGATAATTTTAAAGGAAGAGAGGTTGTAAAAGGAAAGAGGAAGAAATTCTTTTGCAGCTGGTATTCAAGGAAGGAGAGTTATTGTAATAAAATATAACATATGTGTAATAAACTGCTGTCTTGCCAAAGTGATCAGTTACCCTAAGAGATAATTCCCTTTGATTTAAGTATGCAGGTTTGATGGCAGAAAGGCAAAAATGACTTTGAAAAAGGCAGGAAAGTAATTTTGAACTCTGCAATTGACATGGGATAAAGGAGAGGATAAAGGAGAAGCTAGTGGATGGAGGTGATGGAATTCCAGTTGAGCTGTTTCAAATCCTGAAAGATGATGCTGTGAAAGTGCTGCACTCAATATGCCAGCAAATTTGGAAAACTCAGCAGTGGTCACAGGACTGGAAAAGGTCAGTTTTCATTCCAAGCCCAAAGAAAGGCAATGCCAAAAAATGCTCAAACTACCGCACAATTGCACTCATCTCACACGCTAGTAAAGAAATGCTCAAAGTTCTCCAAGCCAGGCTTCAGCAATATGTGAACTGTGAACTTCCAGATGTTCAAGACAGTTTTAGAAAAGGCAGAGGAACCAGAGAACAAATTGCCAACATCCGCTGGATCATGGGAAAAGCAAGAGAGTTCCAGAAAAACATCTATTTCTGCTTTACTGACTATGCCAAAGCCTTTGACTGTGTGGATCACAATAAACTGTGGAAAATTCTGAAAGAGATGGGAATACCAGACCACCTGACCTGACCCTTGAGAAATCTGTATGCAGGCCAGGAAGCAACAGTTAGAACTGGAAATGGAACAACAGACTGGTTCCAAATAGGAAAAGGAGTACGTCAAGGCTATATATTGTCACTCTGCTTATTTAACTTCTATGCAGAGTACATCATGAGAAACGCCGGACTTGAAGTAGCACAAGCTGGAATCAAGATTGCCAGGAGAAATATCAATAACCTCAGATATGCAGATGACACCACCCTTATGGCAGAAAGGGAAGAGGAACTAAAAAGCCTCTTGATGAAAGTGAAGTGGAGAGTGAAAAAGTTGGCTTAAAGCTCAACATTCAGAAAAGGAAGATCATGGCATCTGGTCCCATCACTTCATGGGAAATAGATGAGGAAACAGTGGAAACAGTGTCAGACTTTATTTTTGGGGGCTCCAAAATCACTGCAGATGGTGATTGCAGCCATGAAATTAAAAGACGCTTACTCCTTGGAAGGAAAGTTATGACCATCCTGGATAGTATATTGAAAAGCAGAGACATTACTTTGCCAACAAAGGTCCGTCTAGTCAAGGCTATGGTTTTTCCAGTGGTCATGTATGGATGTGAGAGTTGGACTGTGAAGAAAGCTGAGAGCCGAAGAATTGATGCTTTTGAAGTGTGGTGTTGGAGAAGACTCTTGAGAGTCCCTTGGACTGCAAGGAGATCCAACCAGTCCATTCTGAAGGAGATCAGCCCTGGGATTTCTTTGGAGGGAGTGATGCTAAAGCTGAAACTCCAGTACTTTGGCCACCTCATGCGAAGAGCTGACTCATTGGAAAAGATTCTGATGCTGGGAGGGATTGGGGGCAGGAGGAGAAGGGGACAATAGAGGATGAGTTGGCTGGATGGCATCACTGACTCGATGGACGTTGAGTCTGAGTGAACTCCGGAAGTTGGTGGTGGACAGGGAGGCCTGGCGTGCTGCAATTCATGGGGTCGCAAAGAGTCAGACGTGACTGAGTGACTGCACTGAACTGAACTGAAAGTAGAGGCTGAAATATAGAGATTTTTCACTATATGAGTGAAAATTCTTTAAATTAACAGAAATCATGAAGCAAGCTCTAGACTCTCAAAACCATGATTTTAGCAGGGGTCTTAGAAAATAATATTTGGTTATCAGGAGCTTGAGAGGCTTTATTTCCTATCTGGGTTACTTATGAAAGTAAACAATGGGGCAGACTTCGCCAGTGGCCCAGTGGTAAAGAATCCACCTGCCAACGCAGGGGACACAGGTTCCATCCCTGGTCCAAGAAGATCCCACATGCTGCAGGGCAACTAAACCCAAGGCTTGCAACTACTGAAGCTGGCAATCCTTAGAGCCCATGCACTGAAACGCGAGAAGCCACTGCAGTAAGAAACGTGCTACCACAATTAGAGAGCAGCCTCCGCTCACTGCCACTGGAGAAAGTCCAGGGGTAGCAACAAAGTCCCAGCGCAGCCAAATGAACCAGTAAATTTTTAAAAAATTAAAACATGAAAATAAACAATGGGATGTATAGGGGTCTAAATATAGAGATCGAAACTTCTGAACAGCAAGTACAGTTAATTATAGGAAATGCTCCTTGGTCTAGAAGAAAGCTCTAAAGTAATTTAGTCCTAGCCCATTTATCTGATTGCAGCCTGGAAAGCATTCAAACCATCACAAACAAACAGCATTCATCACATCCTTCCTCCTGTAAGAGTCCACCCTTCTTTCTGCCTACCCTGTGGACATCTCCCAGTTTTCACAGTTCAGGGCAGTATTTACAGAAGATTTGCATAACTAGATAACCCCCTAGTCCTTACAGATCTATCTACCATATAAAGCCAAGAGATCTTGTCAGATTTCATGAATTAATCCATTTCCTGAAAAATACTTTAATAATTCAGCAATAAGATTAATAATAGAGAATGTTGCTGAAACTACAGCTAATATGTCTCCCAAAAGGAATCAGCAATTGTATCAAGACTTTCACATACCTTTTCTCTTTAGCGTAAATATTATTTCAAATTTAGTCAGGCTTCCCAGGTGGTTCAGTGGTAAAGAATCTAAAGAATCCGCCTGCCAATGCAGGAGACCCTGGAGACACAGGTTTAATCTCTGAGTTGGGAAGATCCCCTAGAGTAGGAAATGGCAACCCACTCCAGTATTCTGCCTGGAAATCCCATGGATAGAGGACCCTGGTGGACTATAATCCATGGGGTCACAAAGAGTCAGACATGACTGAGCGACAGCACAGCACAGAGGGAAGAAATAGTTTTTAAAAACATTCTGGCTGCAAAGTAACTTGTCAGAGTTGTTTACAATTAATTGGGATAGAACCACTGTCACTTAAAATGAATTTGCCACACCTTACTTGCCCAAAACAGCTGAGAGGCTAAAGGAGAAATTCAGCATGTCATTAAAATTTAGTGACAATCAGGATTGAAAGTGGTCTTAACAAATGAGGAGACAAGGGCAGAATGGGTGACTAAAATGTATTTCAAGCAATATAATTTCATTTAGCCATCACTGTTAGTTTACTCTTTGTTCATCTTTAATTAATATTTTCCCTGGGGGGTGACTAAAATGAAGGCAGGTTTAAACAAAGAGAGGAAATAAAGGAACTAGATAATCCATGAATTTGATACCCATCTGTTGAATAATGTAACATTTACCACAATAGAAATAGCCCACTTTTGGTTTTACCTCTAGGCCAGAAACCAAAACATATAACAGAAACAATGTTGTAACAAATTCACAAAAGACTTCAAAAATGGTCCACATCCAAAAAAAGAAGGCTTTCTTAAAAAAATGATTTTTTTTTTCATCCAGAAGCAGAGGCACCAGTGCAACAGCCAAAACAGTCCCTTTTTATTAGCCCTTAACTAAACTTCTCTCTTTCATTCACCAAAAGATACTATAAACTTTGCTTGGGTGTACAAATAGTATTCATAAAAGTATACATTATAATACTAATTATGGTCTATCTTCAATGAGTTGAAAAGAAACATTTTTATTCTTACATTTTCATTACACATTACTTCTGTCATATTCTGATTAAATGCCAATATATTTTTTATGTCAGTATTTTTCCTCTTGTGAATGTATGCAGGCCACGCATCATGGAATAAAGCTATTTCAGTTCAGTTCAGTCGCTCAGTCGTGTCCGACTCTTTGTGACCCCATGAATCGCAGCATGCCAGGCCTCCCTGTCCATCACCAGCTCCCAGAGTTCACTCAGACTCACGTCCGTCAAATCAGTGATGCCATCCAGCCATCTCATCCTCTGTCATCCCCTTCTCCTCCTGCCCCTAATCCCTCCCAGCATCAGAGTCCTTTCCAATGAGTCAACTCTTTGCATGAGGTGGCCAAAGTATTAGAGTTTCAGCTTTAGCATCATTCCTTCCAAAGAAATCCCAGGGCTAATCTCCTTCAGAATGGACTGGTTGGATCTCCTTGCAGTCCAAGGGACTCTCAAGAGTCTTCTCCAACACCACACTTCAAAAGCCTCAATTCTGCGGTGCTCAGCTTTCTTCACAGTCCAACTCTCACATCCATACATGACTACTGGAAAAACCATAGCCTTGACTAGACGGACCTTTGTTGGCAAAGTAATGTCTCTGCTTTTGAATATACTATCTAGGTTGGTCATAACTTTTCTTCCAAGGAGTAAGCGTCTTTTAATTTCATGGCTGCAATCACCATCTGCAGTGATTTTGGAGCCCCAAAAAATAAAGTCTGACACTGTTTCCACTGTTTCCCCATCTATTTCCCATGAAGTGATGGGACCAGATGCCATGATCTTCCTTTTCTGAATGTTGAGCTTTAAGCCAACTTTTTCACTCTCCTCTTTCACTTTCATCAAGAGGCTTTTTAGTTCCTCTTCCCTTTCTGCCATAAGGGTGGTGTCATCTGCATATCTGAGGTGACTGATATTTCTCCCAGCAATCTTGATTCCAGCTTGTGCTTCTTCCAGTCCGGCGTTTCTCATGATGTACTCTGCATACAAGTTAAATAAGCAAGGTGACAATATATAGCCTTGACGTACTCCTTTTCCTATTTGGAACCAGTCTGTTGTTCCATGTCCAGTTCTAACTGTTACTTCCTGACCTGCATACAGGTTTCTCAAGGAGCAGGTCTGGTGGTCTGGTATTTCCATCTTTTTCAGAATTTTCCACAGTTTACTGTGATCCACACAGTCAAAGGCTTTGGCATAGTCAGTAAAGCAGAAATAGATGTTTTTCTGGAACTCTCTTGCTTTTCCCATGATCCAGCGGATGTTGGCAATTTGATCTCTGGTTCCTCTGCCTTTTCTAAAACTGTCTTGAACATCTGGAAGTTCACGGTTCACATATTGCTGAAGCCTGGCTTGGAGAATTTTGAGCATTAGTTTACTAGCATGTGAGATGAGTCCAATTGTGCAGTAGTTTGAGCATTCTTTGGCATTGCCTTTCTTTGGGCTTGGAATGAAAACTGACCTTTTCCAGTCCTGTGGCCACTGCTGAGTTTTCCTAATTTGCTGGCATATTGAGGGCAGCACTTTCACAGCATCATCTTTCAGGATTTGAAACAGCTCTACTGGAACTCTATCACTTCCACTAGCTTTGTCCGTAGCAACACTTTCTAAGGCCCACTTGACTTCACATTCCAGGATGTCTGGCTCTAGGTGAGTGATCGCACCATCGTGATTATCTTGGTCGTGAAGATCTTTTTTGTACAGTTCTTTGTGTATTCTTGCCACCTCTTCTTAATATCTTCTGCTTCTGTTAGGTCCATACCATTTCTGTCTTTTATCAAGCCCATCTTTGCATGAAATGTCCCCTTGGTATCTCCAATTTTCTTGAAGAGATCTCTAGTCTTTCCCATTCTGTTCTTTTCCTCTCTTTCTTTGCATTGATCACTGAGGAAGCCTTTCTTATCTCTTCTTGCCATTCTTTGGAACTCTGCATTCAGATGCTTATATCTTTCCTTTTCCCTTTGCTTTTTGCTATTTATTACCTATAAAAACTTCTGCAGCAATTGTCCATGTAGATGACCTAGTTGACTTTCGTTATAATTCAGTGTATTGATAAAATCAAAACAATTTGGGAATGAGTTCAAGATGGAAAAAGAAAGAGAAAAAAAAACAAATAGCATCATTTTCAAATAACTCTAAACAGGTAAATCTGATCCAATGTCACTTCTTTACCCATCTGGGTTTAGGTTGTAGTCTTTGGGCCTTGGGCTTTTTGTTGATGAATACTATACAATATAGTTCATTTAGAAAATTATCCATAGATTAAGATAACATAATTTAATGAAAGTAATTCATTTATGATCAAAAGTGTTTGGTCTCAGATATCTTAAACTACTCAACTAGATTTAGTTGATGCTATTGCTATTATCTTATTCTGAACTATATTGATTAGGTAATTAATCTATTTCCAACTGATTGTGCTCATCTCTCCTGGAAAAGCCAGGCTTGGAAGCTGGTAATTCCATTTGCTTCTGCTAAACTGGTTTGCTTTTCTTTTTAGTTTTTTTTGGCCAGATTGGATTTTGGCTTTGTTTAATTATATACTCGACTTATTTTATGATCTTTAGGTTTTCAGATATGTTAATGACTTCATGTTTTAAAAATCAGTCTAATTTGTGAGACATACTATGGAAGATCACAAAAAGGTCAAGAAGAGGAAGTTAAGTACCAAACTGCCTTTTCCATTTTATAGGAGAATGGGTTTCCTTGGATGTAAATAAATGCCCTTGAAGACTGACCCACACAAAGATTAATTGCTTTGTCCAGAGGTATATTGCTGTCAAGGAAAGACTCAAACTCAAGATTTTTAATCTTTCTGTGTTTCAGCAGAATATTTATATCAATAAACATTTTCTGAACCCTAAAATACTAGACATTAGAATACATAGAAGATACATCTGTCTACAAAAAAATTAATAGTCAAAGAAAGATATAGAGAATTTTATCTGAGCTAACCTGAGGGTTATAACCTGGAAGTTAGTCTTTCAGAAAGCTCTAAGGACTGTTGCAAAAAGGTAAGGGGGGAGTCCAGCATCTACGTTCTGGCAAAGCAGGTGTATGCAGTCAAGCACACAGCCTGGCAGAAGTTTACTGCGAGTCACAAGTAGCAGATATCTTAGTTTATGATTTTAGCACTTTTCTCTAAGTACAGGAAGATGTCAGAATCCAGTTTCATAAAAATTTTTCTCCTGAAAATTTCTAACTCTCTGAGGGCCAGTTCTGCTGGTTTTCTCAGAGCACGAAGTACCTCATCCTGATCTTTGTCCTGAACTCCTTTCAGGGTGTATTGGAGGTCAGGGACAGCAGTGGCTGAAGACTTGAGTCTTAGAAAACTGAGTGGTGGGCAGCATTCTTTATTTTACAATCCCCACCCTTTCATTATTAACTTCAGTGAAGGTTTGAGGGGGTATCTCATGATCAATTTGTCCCAGGGTGCTAGGAATGCACATCCCCAGATCAGACAAGGATTTTGCTGCTGGGCCACTCAATGTGCTCTTCCTATAAACAGTAACCAAAACTCTCTGGACCGCTTGTCTTACTTGCCTGCCATGGTCCAAGAAATGGTTCCCTCTGGCTGTTTTCCCCATATCTACAATTATGGATCTATCACACACTATCACAATCATTGATCTTACAAAATTGAATATTTGGTCAATATTTCAAGTCACCGAATTATCATTCTTTTCAAGCAGAGTTTTGGTCACAAATTTGGTAATGCAAGAAACAATAGTCTTGTAAAACAGGTGGAATACAAGTAATCAAGCTAGTAACATTAGCGGGGTCAGAAGAGGAGACACAGATGTAGAGGACAGACTTGTAGACACAGCAGGGGAAGGAGAGGGTGAGGATAAACTGAGAAAGTAGCCTTGACATATATACACTACCATGTGTAAGATAAACAGCTAGAGGGAAGCTGCTGAATAACACAGGGAGCCCAGCCTGGCACTCTGTGATGACTCTGAAGGACAGGCTGGAGTGGAGGGGGGAAGAAGGAGGCTCATATATACATATATATATATATAATGACACACATAAACTGATTCACAATGTTGTATGGCCGAAATCGACACAATATTGTAAAACAATTATCTTCAAAACAAAAGTTAAATGTGAAAACTGAGAAAAAAAACAGGGTCAAAAGTAAATATTTAAGCTAAGGCGATTACTTAGGTAAATTACTTAAGGGATATTATTGGCTTTGGATATAAAGCTCACCAAAGATACGTGCATGTACATGTATGATGGGTCATCGTAACCCCTTGGAGGACTGAGAAAGGAATGCTATCTTCTAAAATCTAGCATCTTCAATTCTGGTGCCAGGAGAAGAAAAATGACCTTGACAGCTAAGCAGGTATTTCTGCCACAGGGCAGTCTGGCTAACACACAAGTCAGCTGCACAGTGCACACTAGCGGGGAGGGAGGAGGCCCAAATGGGCAGAAAAAATGTCTGTGTTTAAATTTTTTCTTGTCTTGCCTTAAAATATGAATTTTATTTCACTATGTCTCTTACCTTAAAAAGTATATCCTCAAGTTAAAGAGATAGGACATCAAGGAAAAAAGGAGACACATGGCCACGATATAATGCAAAGGCCTAGGGTCTGTGTCAGGAGGATGTCAGTATTGTCACTTTACCTCTCTACCTCTGGTTACATCTGTGAAATAAAGACATTTGTATCAGCTCTGCGTTATTACGTGAGAACAGTAAGGATCAGATCAAAAGAATGTGGAATGTTCAGACAAATCATATTGGAATTATGTGATTGAAAAACTGATAATGAAGAAACAACATTTTAATAATTATCCTATTTTAAATATGACAAATATCAAAATCCCATATTGAACTTCTTAAGTCTACAAAAATGGGGATTTTGGAAATTATCCTAAGGATTAGTCAGGAAGACCTAATTCTTGCTGCTTTTCCCTTTGTGAAGTCAATATGTCACATTTCCCAAGAAGACAGAATATTCCTTAATAATTTTAACACCAATCTCTGAAGAAGTTCTTATGTTACTGAGGTTGTTCACACAATCTTGAAAAAGGCATATCTTCCCCGAAAGAAAATTGAGCCCATCTTTAGATTCAGAAGTGAAGTCACTCAGGTATGTCCAACACTTTGCAACCCATGGACTGTAGCCCACCAGGCTCCTCCATCCATGGGATTCTCCAGGCAAGAGTACTGGAGTGGGTTGCCATTTCCTTCTCCATGGGATCTTCCTGACCCAGGGATCAAACCCAGGTCTCCCACATTGCAGGCAGCCGCTTTAGATCCAGAAGTTGTACTTAATTTGTCTAAGAGAACTCTCATTTCCTTTGTTAGTGACTGGTTCAGTAAGAGGCTTATGACTCAATTGAGAACAAAGAAAAGTCCCCTTGCTTAAAGAGAGCTGCTAGATGGAATAGCTTCCCTTGTTCTACTGGATTTTTTTTAAGGAAACTACTAAGACCATGCTACTGTCTGTGCCTGAAGCCAACTCTTAAGAACTGCAGATCACAGGTGGAAAGAATATGAATCATCACAGCGTATGGACTCAGCCACCCCTTAAGAGCAGTAATCAGTGTCCTACCAGTGATCTTCCTGTTACATGAGAAAGTAAATTTCTTTAATATTTAAGCTAATTTGAGTTAAATCTCTGTTACTTTTAGATGAAAGGAGTCTGGTCTAGCATATATATCATAATAACATTTATGTAGTTCTTATAATGAACAAGATCCATGATAAATACTCCAAACATTATCTCGCTTTATCGCATCATCTTCCAGACCTTCTAAATGTTGTCATTTGCAGATGAGAAAACCGAGGACAAATTAAGTGACTTGTCCTAGATCCCATAGGCCAGGTTTAAAGCTCAGGCAGTCTGCTTCTAGGCCCTTCCTTTTTAAACAAAGCATTCTTCTAGAGTATTTAATAATATCCGATTAAAACTATAGAAAAAGCCATATTTCTTTTAAAATGCACTTGATAAGCTAAACATACATTCAGTTCAGTTCAGTTCAGTCACTCAATCGTGTCCGACTCTTTGCGACCCCATGAATCTCAGCACGCCAGACCTCCCTGTCCATCACCATCTCCCGGAGTTCACTCAAACTCATGTCCATCGAGTCAGTGATGCCATCCAGCCATCCCATCCTCGGTCGTCCCCTTCTCCTCCTGTCCCCAATCCCTCCCAGCATCACAGTCTTTTCCAATGAGTCAACACTTCGCATGAGGTGGCCAAAGTACTGGAGCTTCAGCTTTTGCATCAGTCCTTCCAATGAACACCCATTACTGATCTCCTTCAGAATGGACTGGTTGGATCTCCTTGCAGTCCAAGGGACTCTCAAGAGCCTTCTCCAACACCACAGTTCAAAAGCATCAATTCTTCAGTGCTCAGCCTTCTTCACAGTCCAACTCTCACATCCATACATGACCACTGGAAAAACCATAGCCTTGACTAGACAGACCTTACTTAGTCAGCAAAGTAATGTCTCTGCTTTTGAATATGCTATCTAGGTTGGTCATAACTTTTCTTCCAAGGAGTAAGCGTCTTTTAATTTCATGGCTGCAATCACCATCTGCAGTGATTTTGGAGCCCCAAAAATTAAAGTCTGACACTGTTTCCACTGTTTCCCCATCTATTTCCCATGAAGTGATGGGACTGGATGCCATGATCTTCGTTTTCTGGATGTTGAGCTTTAAGCCAACTTTTTCACTCTCCTCTTTCACTTTCATCAAGAGGCTTTTTAGTTCCTCTTCACTTTCTGCCATAAGGGTGGTGTCATCTGCATATATGAGGTGATTGATATTTCTCCCGGCAATCTTGATTCCAGCTTGTGTTTCTTCCAGTCCGGTGTTTCTCATGATGTACTCTGCATAGAAGTTAAATAAGCAGGGTGACAGTATACAGCCTTGACATACTCCTTTTCCTATTTGGAACCAGTCTGTTGTTCCATGTCCAGTTCTAACTGTTGCTTCCTGACCTGCATACAGATTTCTCAAGAGGCAGGTCAGGCGGTCTGGTATTCCCATCTCTTTCAGAATTTTCCACAGTTTCTTGTGATCCACACAGTCAAAAGCTTTGGCATAGTCAATAAAGCAGAAATAGATGTTTTTCTGGAACTCTCTTGCTTTTTCGATGATCCAGCAGATGTTGGCAATTTGATCTCTGGTTCCTCTGCCTTTTCTAAAACCAGCTTGAACATCAGGGAGTTCTCGGTTCACATATTGCTGAAGCCTGGCTTGGAGAATTTTGAGCATTACTTTACTAGCATGTGAGATGAGTGCAATTGTGCAGTAGTTTGAGCATTCTTTGGCATTGCCTTTTTTGAGCTTGGAATGAAAACTGAGCTTTTCCAGTCCTGTGGCCACTGCTGAGTTTTCCAAATTTGTTGGCATACTGAGTGCAGCACTTTCACAGTGTCATCTTTCAGGATTTGAAAGAGCTCAACTGGAATTCCATCACCTCCACTAGCTTTGCTCCTAGTGATGCTTTCTAAGGCCCACTTGACTTCACATTCCAAGATGTCTGGCTCTAGATGAGTGATCACGACATCATGATTTTCTGAGTCGTAAAGATTGTTTTTGTACAGTTCTTCCGTGTATTCTTGCCACCTCTTCTTAATATCTTCTGCTTCTGTTAAGTCCATACCATTTCTGTGCTTTATCGAGCCCATCTTTGCATGAAATGTTCCCTTGGTATCTCTAATTTTCTTGAAGAGATCTCTAGTCTTTCCCATACAATAGGTAGAATTATTACACTCTCCAATTTTCTATCCATTTCACAAGTATAACGAGCCAAAAGTTTGTTTAGTGACCCTGTTTCTCTTGGACTCTCATGGATTTCCCATAGAGATGAAAGAAATAACAGAATTAGTTTTGTACAGAAGCCAGTGGAATGTGTGATTTTTAATGAATACGCTGTGCATGCGTGTGTGTAAGTCTCTTCAATTGTGTCTGACTCTTTGTGGCCCCATGAACCACAGCCCACCAGGCTCCTCTGTCTGTGGGATTTTCCAGACCAGAATACTGGAGAGGGTTGCCATGCCCTCCTCCAGGGGATCTTCCTGACCCAGGGATCGAATCCATGTCTCTTATGTTTCCTGCAATGGCAGGTGAGTTTTTTACCACTAGCACCACCCGGGAAGCCTGATAAGCTGCAGTTAATATTAATTCACAATTTTAAAATGGAAGTATAAACACCGCTACAATAACACAGAACATCTGGAGGCCCTAACCAGAAAGCAGGGGTCTTATACCTGTTTGGTGGTAAAGAACATAGAAACAGTCAAACAGTGTATGATTTTTTTCCTCTTAAACAAACTGCTGATCCAACCCAACCAGGTTTATGATTAAACCTGGTTTGATGATTTGGCTTTGCTCAGGATCAGATTCCCTAGGTTGGAATGGGAACTGTAGAGTTGTGAATACTCAGAGGCAAGTGGATACCTGATGATGAACCACTGGGAAAAAATGAGGCTCAAAAGTCCAAGAGGCAGAAGGCTAGTGCCAAAGCCAAGAGTCAAAGACAGCAATTGACACAAGGGACAAAAAGCCTTGACCTTGAAGTCAGAATTCTAGCGGACCAGAACCGGTCCAGCAGGACATGAGTTTACAGAAGAACCATCTCCACTACTTCTAGGTATTCATGCTCCCTTGAAGAACTAAGAACCTCTTGATGAAAGTGAAAGAGGAGAGTGAAAAGGTTGGCTTAAAACTCAACATTCAGAAAAGTAAGATCATGGCATCTGGTCCCATCACTTCATGACAAATAGATGGGGAAACAGTGGAAAAAGTGACAGACTTTATTTTGGGCTCCCAAATCACTGCAGATGGTGACGGCAGTCATGAAATTAAAAGACGCTTGCTCCTTGGAAGATAAGTTATGACCAACCTAGATGGCATATTCAAAAGCAGAGACATTACTTTGCCAACAAAGGTCCATCTAGTCAAAGCTATGGTTTTTCCAGTAGTCATGTATGGATGTGAGAGTTGGACTATAAAGAAAGCTGAGCGCTGAAGAACTCATGCTTTTGAACTGTGATGTTGGAGAAGACTCTTGAGAGTCCCTTGGACTGCACGGAGATTCAACAAATCAGTCCTGAATGACCATTAGAAGGACTGATGCTGAAGCTGAAACTCCAATACTTTGGCCACCTGATGTGAAGAAACTGACTCATTGGAAAAGACTCTGATGCTGAGAAAGATTGAAGGCAAGAGGAGAAGGGGACGACAGAGGATGAGATGGTTGTATGGCATCACCGACTCAATGGACAGGAGTTTGAGTAAACTCTGGGAATTGGTGATGGACAGGGAGGCTTGGCATGCTGCAGTCCATGGGGTTGCAAAGAGTCAGACATGACTGAGTGACTATACTGAACTGAACTGAAGGAGCCAGAAGGTACATGGTGACTGAGAAGATAACTATGGCTTCAAAGACTGAGTCTGGGCAGACCTCCAAGGATCTCAAAATAAAAGCTAAGATTTAAAAACTTAAATGTGAATGACCTTAGTGGCTCATAGCAAAACGTTTCTTGCCATGGTGAAAATCTGAAGGCAGAATCTTCCTCTTGGTGCAGCAAAGTATCTCGAATAAGACACAGCACGAGAAGGCACAGTTGTTATGACAATCATAAAGGTCAATAATTCTCAAGTACACTTAAGTATGTTAAAGTTTTAATAATATTCAAATAGTGCAAAAGTGTAAAGACCAAATGTCCTTTACATAATCCTTCCATCCAAAGGCATCAAGATTAACTGAAATTCAAATCTGGACTGCAGGACAGCTATCTGGAAAATTATGTTGCAAAACCACAACATAGCAAAGAAGTCAATCTACAAAGATGAAATGAACTGTAGCCCACTGGACATGTGTTATGTATCACAGGCCATATCAGACCACGCATGCCAGTGACTGTCAATATTCAAACCTGACATAATTTCAGTGATAAATATTAAATATTTACCAGCTGGTGCACCACTGAATCAGTGGGCTCATCCACCTCTCTGGAGTACACACAAAAATAAATGAATAGATTTGGGCTTCCACCACCAGCAGGGATGGCTTTCCTGAAAACTGGAAATCAATGATACAACTGTGATTACATCAATGGGCTAAGCGATTAATGGAGGCTGCCCTCAGTTTTTTTTTTTAACTACTATAATAACAAGAAAGACAAGGTAAGAACAAATAAGATTTTTTTATGTTTGCTTTATGTACTTTGAATTTATAAAATGAATTCTTACAGAAGTCTGAGGCTACATGGACTTTTTCAAGGAACATATTATCCCAAACTAACGATGTCTCCTAATACTAAATCCAGTTCTTGTCAATCTGTCCTTAAAAGTATTTTAGGTTCATCACAACAAAGGAAACTATAAGCAAGGTGAAAAGACAGCCTTCTGAATGAGAGAAAATAATACCAGATGAATCAACTGACAAACAATTAATCTCAAAAATATACAAGGAACTTCCGCAGCTCAATTTCAGAAAAATAAACGACTCAATCAAAAAATGGGCCAAAGAACTAAACGGACATTTCTTCATACATACGTACATACATACAGATGGCTAACAAACACATACATACATACAGATGGCTAACAAACACATGAAAAGATGCTCAACATCACTCATTATCAGAGAAATGTAAATCAAAACCACAATGAGGTACCATTTCACATCAGTCAGAATGGCTGCGATCCAAAAGTCTGCAAGCAATAAATGCTGGAGAGGGTGTGGAGAAAAGGGAACCCTCTTACACTGTTGGTGGGAATGCAAACTAGTACAGCCACTATGGAGAACAGTGTGGAGATTCCTTAAAAAACTGGAAATAGAACTGCCTTATGACCCAGTAATCCCAGTGCTGGGCATACACACCGAAGAAACCAGAACTGAAAGTTCCCCAATGTTCATCGCAGCACTGTTTATAATAGCCAGGACATGGAAGCAACCTAGACATCCATCAGCAGAGGAATGGATAAGAAAGCTGTGGTACATATACACAATGGAGTATTACACAGCCATTAAAAAGAATACATTTGAATCAGTTCTAATGAGGTGGATGAAACTGGAGCCTATTATACAGAGCCTATTATACAGAGTGAAGTAAGCCAGAAAGAAAAACACCAAAACAGTATACTAAAGCATATATATATGGAATTTAGAAACATGGTAACAATAACACTGTATGTGAGACAGCAAAAGAGACACAGATGTATAGAACAGGCTTTTGGACTCTGTGGGAGAGGGAAAGGGTGGGATGATTTGGGAGAATGGCATTGAAACATGTATAATATCATATATGAAATGAATTGCCAGTCCAGGTTTGATGCATGATACTGGATGCTTGGAGCTGGTGCACTGAGACGACCCAGAGGGATGGTACAGGGAGGGAGGAGGGAGGGGGGTTCAGGATGGGGGACACGTGTATACCTGTGGTGGATTCATGTTGATGTATGGCAAAACCAATACAATATTGTAAAGTAATTAACCTCCAATTAAAATAAATAAATTTATATTAAAAAAATATTTTAGGTTCAGATTTTCAGTTCCTATCTATGCTAACAAAAAGCATGATGACTAAACTTCTTAAGGAGGAATGGAAGATGGAGCTGCAATAAACAGTGTCACAGAAACATGTTAAAGAAAGAAAAATACATATGTTTTTCTTTTAATCTATATTGTATTCTATTAACTCTCATGCCATATGACATCTGCTGAGACAAAAAAGCTCCCAAGTCATGGAAAATTCTGGTGTTGATGTTGTCTCTCTGAAATGACGACACTGGGCTCTGAAATATGAAAATGAAAGTGTTAGTCGCTCAGTCATGTCCAGCTCTTTGCAACCCCATAGACTGTAGCCTGGCAGGTTCCTCTGTCCATGGGATTTTCCAGGCAAGAGTACTGAAGTGGGTTGCTGTTCCCTTCTCCAGGGGATCTTCCAGACCCAGAGATCGAACCCAGGTCTAGTGAATTGCAGGCAGATTCTTTACCGTCTGAGCTACCGGGGCTACTGATATTGGGTTCAAAGAGTAGATAACTAGTCTTAGAAACTTATTTAAGGAAATGGTTTATACTAAGATTGTGACTAAAATACTAAGTTGGTGCCTTTATCCATCTCTTCAGTAGCCTAAATGAGGTCTTTTGGTAGTGTGACAATAACCCCTTTGTGAAGTGGCTATGACAAAACCCAATCTCAGACATGACATAGAAGCTTCAGACACGCCAGTCAGAGGATTCATCCCTGAATAGATTATTCTTACTAAACTGAATCAAAGAGTTGGCCCCAGGTAATTTGAAGGAAGTCCAGAAAAGCACCTACTTCTGCTTCAGTGACTACGCTAAAGCCTTTGACTGTGTGGATCACAACAAACTGTGGTAAATTCATAAAGAGATGGGAATACCAGACTACCTTGCCTGCCTCTTGAGAAATATGTGTGCAGGACAAGAAACAACAGTTAGAACTGGACATGGAACAACAGACTGATTCCAAATAAGGAAAAGAGTACATCAAGGCTGTATACAGTCATTCTGCTTATTTAATTTATATGCAGAGTACATCATGAGAAATGCTGGACTGGAAGAAACACAAGCTGGAATCAAGATTTCTGGGAGAAATAGCAACAACCTGAAATACGCAGATGATATCACTCCAATGGCAGAAAGTGAAGAGGAACTAAAAGGCCTTTTGATAAGGCTAAAAGAGGAAAGTGAAAAAGCCGGCTTAAAACTCAACATTCAAAAAACTAAGATCATGGCATCTGGTCCCATCACTTCATAGCAAATAGATGGGGACAAAGTAGAAAAAATGGCAGAATTCATTTTCTTAGATTCCAAAGTCACTGTGGACAGTGACTGTGGCTACAAAATTAAAAGACACTTGCTCCTTGAAAGAAAAGCTATGACAAACCTAGACAGCGTATTGAAAAGCAAAGACATCACTCTGTCAACAAAGATCTGTCTAGTCAAAGCTATGGCTTTTCTAGTATCATGTATGGATGTGAGAGTTGGACCATTAAGAAGGCTGAGCACTGGAAGAATTGATGCTTTCAAATTCTGGTCCAGAAGAAGACTCTTAACAGTTCCTTGGACAGCAAAGAGATCAAACCAGTCAACCCTAAAGGAAATCAACCCTGAATATCTGGAAGGACTAATACTGAAGCTGAAGCTCCAATACTTTGGCCACCTGATGCAAAAAGCTGACTCATTTGAAAGAAACCCTGATGCTGGGAAAGACTAGGGGCAGTAGAGAGAGTGATGGAGAATGAAATGGTTGGATGGCATCACCAACTCAATGGACATGAGTCTGAGCAAGCCCCAGGAGACAGTGAAGGACAGAGAAGCCTGGAGTGCTGCAGTTCGTGGGGTCACAAACAGTCAGACACAACTAAGTGAATGAAGAGCAACAATGACAACTCAAAAGATGAGACGACAATGATAAAGGATATTAATGGGGCACATTGATGGAACCAGAAAATATGTCTCTTCTTTGAGAACTGGCACTAATTAAAAGGAAAATATGTTACAATTTATTTCTAGCCAGAAGCGCTACAACATAGAAAACCATTTCAGTAACCTAAAAATACATTGTTTCTTCCATTGCTATTTTGAAAAATTGTCTTTCCTTGTATGATAATATTCAGTAAGATTCAGAATATTTGAAATGAACAGAGACTTGTTAGCTTTTGTCTGTGCCATAAATCTGTTCTTTATGATTTTACATATTCTTTCTCTGTATTTCCTCATGTGTAATATAAAAAAAGATTCTGAAAAGTTAGATTATTTTTCTACAGAATCTATGTTTTTATGAAAATTCCAAAGCTAGAAAACAATGTTTACAAAACAATATGCACGCAGACGTGTCAATAGTAAGAGCTAGCTCAAAATGCCCCTGTCAGTAATCACTTAAGTTGTAAATAGATTAATCTGGCTTGGTTTTCTTTTCATTTCTTTGTTCTTCTAATCTATACAGATTCCGGAAACTCCCTGGAGGAAACGGCCCAGTCAGTTTGTATTTCCTGCAGCTTCTGTATCAAGCCATACCAAAAAGGCAGATGCCAATAATGCCACCTCTTATTAAAGTGATAATCTCATTCAATAAACATTCAGCATTTGTTTACTGAGCTTCTACTATGAGCTACTACTGCTAAATTAGATGATGAAGAGATAAGACAGTAATCTGGCAGCAAACCATCCAATGCCAAGTGTTGTGTTTTTTTTTCCAATTAAATATGGTTCAAATGTGAAAAAAAAGTGAAAGTGTTAGTCGTTCAGTCGTGTTGACTCTTTGCAACTTCATGGACTGTAGCCCGCCAGGCTCCTATGTCCTTGGAATTCTCCAGGAAAGAATACTGGAGTGGGTTGCCATTCCCTTCTCCAGGGGATCTCCCTGACCCAGCTCGAACCCAGGTCTCCACCATTGCAGGCAGATCTATTTTTCATCTGAGCCACGAGGGAAGCCCCTTCAAATGTGAAAACATGCGTGTAAAATTTGGAGGTAAAGAATATTTCAGCTCTCAAAACTCCTCCTGGTGCAAGCATTGCACATTTTAGTGCAATCTGAGACACCAGAGGACACATTCAAGTAAAAGATTTTCATTCAAGTGTTTTCTAAGATTAAGAAACCTGTTAAATGTGGCCTCATGTTCTAGGTCCTGTGATGAGTGAGCAACAAGCCAGGGGTAGGAGTAGTGAAAAAGCTGGGTCATTCTGCAAAAGAAGGCAAAGGAGTTTGAAGACCTCTGGGGAAATTTAAAAGAAGGAAGAGGACACAGAGAAGCAGAGGCAAGAGTGAAGAAATAGCAGCAGAGTTTTGGTAGGGGCGAGGCCAAGAAAGAAGTCCAGTTAATGTAAGTTATCTAGTATGATTTTTTTTTTCTCCCTAGTCATTAAGTTTCTTGGCGTGTTTGATAATCTTGATACAACTTCTTGGTCAACTCATAAACTTCAATCTTGATTATTTTCTGATTGAATTGATTAATTATTCAGTTTCATGCTGCTATGTTCTCATGCCATTAAAACTATCAGTTCATTTCAGTCGCTCAGTTGTGTCCGACTCTTTGCAACCCCATGGACTGCAGCACGCCAGGCTTCTTTGTCCATCACCAACTCCTGGAGTTGCTCAAATGCATGTCCATCAAATCAGTGATGCCATAATTTAGTGCATAGTATGATTAAATTAAAATTGGGGCTATGAATATGATGACATATCATGCTTGTGATTATTACCTTACAAGGCAAAAGAGACTTCGCAGGTATAGTTAATTAAGGCTGTTAGTTCTTGGTAAGGTGCTTATTTCCATGCATATATTCCATGATATTGAACTGTTTCTAGTAGGCAACTGTGTGAACCATTTTTAAACAAATAGATAACTGTATGGAATCTGATTCCTTTTTCTTTTTTCTTTTTTTTTAACTGGCAAAGCAAAAGACTTTACTGGGAAAGGATGCCTGGGCAGAGAGCAGTAGGGTAAGGCAGCCCAGGAGAATTACCTGCCACATGGCTTGCAGTCTCAGGTTTTATGGTAGCAGAGTTAGTTTCTGGGTTATCCCTGGCCATTCATCTTGATTGACCCATACTCAGTCTGACTCAGGGTCCTTCCTAGTGGTGCATACGTATCTCAGCCAAGACAGATTCCAGCATGCTGAATCCATCTTTGATGTTTGATGGAACCATCTCTCAAGGCCTACCATGCTCTATGTTACATAGTAAGGTTTTTATGTTACTCAGTCTTGTCTGACTCTTCTCCACCCCATGGACTGTAGCCTACCAGGCTCCTCTGTCCATGGGATTCTTCAGGCAAGAATACTGGAATGGGTTGCCATTTCCTTCTTCAGGGAATCTTTCCAACCCAGGATGGAACCCGGGTCTCCTGCATTGCAGGCAGATTCTTTATTGTCAAAGCCACCAGGGGGCTCTATCCCCATGTTCCTCCACTCCATATTGTCAGTAAACATCATCCAAAAACTACACTAACAAAAATTCTTGATGTTTATTGGATTTCTTGACAAAACCATTGACTGTACAGTGATCCAAATCTGGGTTGATGCAGCCTGAAACAGAATCAGGGTGTGGTTGAGGAGGTGGCTAACATTGGGTTGGTTAGATATATAAAATCTAAAAGCAGGGTAGATCCAGGGTTTCTGGGGCCTAAAGTGATAAAAAATTGGAGGAATTATCTTTTAAGGAAAACAATTCCACAAAAATACGAAGTTGAAAACAGAGGCTAGGAAGGAGCCCAGATAAGTGATGGGTACTGAAACTAAAGTTTCATTTGCTTCAAAGCAAATCCACTTCTGCCTATAAATCAGGGAAATCATGGGGGACTTCTGAAAAAAATATAATTATTTTGCAAGACTATTCTTTACATAAGACAAGAACCTCAGAACTCTGGATAGAATGGAGAAAAGATGGGGAATGTATAAAAATAAATTTGTTTGTAATGTCAATGCTTATCATTTATCATCTAAATCATTTCCTATGTCCCTATCATTGACACATTCTCTTAATTAAATGCATGTCAGATATAGAAGCCATCTCATTATGCTGCTATAATCAGACAGGAGCAGTTTATGTCATTACACTTAAATGCATGGTAATTCCCAGTGTCAAGGTAAGTATATATAGAATGTTGATTGCACTGCTTTCCAGTTCCTCTTATTAAGATTTGCAGATCATCTGCATGAATTATAGAGTGCATTATTATTATAATTATGGTATAAAATAAATAGAAAGTAGATTGGACTCATTTCTTTTTAAATTCTTCTAACAATGAAAGATGTCCGTCTAAGAAAGAAGAAAGAGACATCACAGCAGTCTTTGACCACCCAGCTTTCCTAATCTGTGCCTTTCCTTCAGCTCAGTGCTTTTCCTTTCAGAATGCTCAACTGAGAATCTACACGAAAACATCAGAAGAACATAAAAAGCATGGCAAAGAATCAGATTTTTAATCTGAACATTGTCTTTGTTCCTGCAATCGTGTTGACATCGTGTTAGGTGATATGGCTTAAGGGTGCGTGCTTAGTTGCTTCAGTCATGTTTGACTCTTTGCAACCCTATGGACTGTAGCCCACCAGGCTCCTCTGTCCATGGGATTCTTCAGGCAAGAATACTGGAGTGGGTTGCCATGCCCTCCTCTAGGGGATCTTCTTGACCCAGGAATTGAACCCATATCTCCTGTGAGTTCTGCATTGCAGGTGGATTCCTTACCGCTGAGCAGCTGGAGAAGCCCAGCTTAAGGGACAGCAGGATGTAAAACTCCATCCCACGGTCTGCTTTGCCACAGCACTGAGCATGCTGGGCAGCCTCCCTTCCCCCGTGTCCTGTCAACAACCTCTGCTTTCTATTTGAAAAACCAAACCCCTGCCCATTCTTTGATCCCATGGACACTGGAAAAAGGGCATGTGATCCAGGCCAGAGTAATTGGATTGTCTTTTCTGGGAGGCTCCATCTATCTACAACAGCAGGAAAAACAGATGGAAGTCATTAGGGCTGGGTTTTTCCAAGGGCACTGTGAGATGGTCAGTGGACTCCTGACAAACCCCTGGACTTGTTCCAGCTCCTGTCCTTCCAGAGGCCTAGGGATTCAACAGTTCCTTGGAATGTGTAAGACCTCCAGAATCCTTCCTACAAAGTCCTTATATGCTTAAGTGAGAAAGAATCAGTATCTATTGCTTGCAATCAATGTGCCCTACTGTGGGAAGTGTTAGTCACTCAACTGTGTCTGACTCTTAGCAACCCCACAGACTATAGTCCACCAGGCTCCTCTGTCCATGGAATTCTCTAGGCAAGAATACTGGAGTGGGTTGCCATTCCCTTCTCCAGGGCATCTTCTGAACCCAGGGATCAAACCTGGGTCTCTGGCATCTGATCCACCAGAGAACATGGGAAGACAGGTGCTGACCCCGCTGTGGAAGGTAAGTTAGCATTAAATTAACAGGGCCTCACTATCTGAGTTCCCAGTTATGCTTAATGCTCCCTTTATCTTGGATCTACTTTTGAGAGAAATCTAAAAGCAAATTCCCTTCCTTTCCCCCCTCAAAAAATTTTCATGAAAAGTTTAAAAATATTTAGTTCCTTTCATACTTCACCAAAGCTGCCATACTGTGTCTAAAAATACATGCAAAATGCAATATGAGAATATAGTGTCTTATATGGAAATCCCCAAAGGAAAAAAATTTTTTTTCAAATGCTTATAAAAGCTAGATGAATTTTAGAGTTAAAAAAAATTGTCTCTTGTGGTTTGAGACTTTACTGAGATTTTTTTTTTAAACCCTCTTTAAGATCTAATTTGCAAGTTTGTAGTCACTCCTGGGGGACTTTTAGTTTTAAAATAATTTCAAAAATGATTAGCTAATTTTTAAATTATTTAAAATACTTTTGGCAGGTTTATACTTGTATGTATGTTTGTATAACATGAAAGAGATTACTTTTGACAAATTGAAATTAGAAAGCCAGCTACCTCTAATAGCAGCTTAATTGCTTTATCTATTTGAACAATAAAAATAAGTTGATATAGAGAATTTTCCAAGCACAGCATTTTCCTAATGATTTCACTACCAGCCTAATGAATCATATGACTCACAAATATAGACAAAGAGAGTGAGCCCTCAGTGGAATTACTCAGGCGAGATCCCCCTTTACCCCTTTTTCTGTATCAGATCATGCTGGAGACAGGCCTTTCCTCTCCCCAGATTAAGACAGGACTTAAATTCAACAACTGCCTAGCTCTCTGCTCTAAATTCTTCAGTGTCTATTTTTCAGAGTTGAGCCAAATGCATTTCTAGACTTGTGTATGAAAATGTTTTTAAAACAGCAAAGGAAATCTATGTCCAATGTAGTATTAAATATTCATAAATCGCTATTAATTACAAAATAACCTTTGACTTTTTCTGCCTGTACTTCTGAATCACTCATATTAGGACACACTTTCTCTAGAAGCAATGCATCTGATCTTTCAGAGATTAATTACTAACCATAGTTCAAGTCAGGATAAGAGAATGAAAGCTACGGTTTCAGCACCACCTATAAACATCTAGATAACATTTGCTGATACTCAGATTATGGAGATAGTGTATGCTATAATGTCAAAGAGCAATGAAACTGATAACAGTCTTGGCGACACCCATATTTTGGGTCTTCTTTAGAAATCAAAATTAAAGTAGAATATTACTTGTTTTCGTTTTTTTTTTTTAATAGCAATGTGAGTTATAGGGTAGGGAGTTGTTCAGTCACTAAGTTGTGTTCTACTCTTTGTGACCCCATGAACTGCAGCACACCAGGCTTCCCTGTCCCTCGTCATCTCCTGGAGTTCACCCCAGTTCATTTCCATTGAATTGGTGATGCTGTCCAACCATCTCATCCTCTGCCGCCCCCTTCTCCCCCTGCCTTCAGTCTTTCCCAGCATCAGGGTCTTTTCCAATGAGTCGGCTCTTCACATCCGATGGCCAAAGTATTGGAGTTTCAGCTTTAGCATCAATCCTTCTAGTGAGTGTTCAGGGTTGATTTCCCTTAGGATTGACTGGTTTGATCTCCTTGCCATTCAAGGGACTCTCAAGAGTTTTACCCAGCACCACAATTCAAGAGCATCAATTCTTCGGCATTCAGCCTTCTTTAAAGTCCAACTCTCACATTCATACATGACTACCGGAAAAACCATAGCTTTGACTATACAGACCTTTGTCAGCAGAGTGATGTCTTTGATTTTTAATACACTGTCTAAGTTTGTCATAGTCTTCCTTTCAAGAAGAAAGTAGGAATAGGGAGATGGCTTTAGAAAACATAGTTTTTGTTGCTCACATAACAGAGACGGTACATGTGGCCATGTTTCCACATGTCCCAGCTCTGAGAAAGAATCTCAAGTTGTTTCTCTCTGGTCACACCAAGTAAAGGCAGGAGGGTTTTCCTGTCCCATGTCCCATATCCCCCTGTTTGTCAAGCACCTAAATTTCTGGTTTTGGATGTATTCTCTAGATGGGATTGGGAGTGACATTAGAACCACTAAGTGTTCTGGGTCACTACAAGGGGGAGATCCATACCGAGGGTTTCAGATGGAGCTGAACAGGCATCAGTTTTTCCCATCACATCAGCTCTCAGCAAATATCCACTAGACATACAGTTGCTGTAGCTCCTCTTCATCAGTGTGATGCAGGCCACATGGATGGGAATGCACGGGTGCTGATGCCCTGCCATGCCCCCAATAGTGTGCATGTGGCGGGAGCTGGCAGAGTCTCGAGGCTCCTCTGCTCTTTGTTGTGGGGTCCTTCCAAATCTTTCCCTTTCATCACATGGCCCACGCATGACACGTCACAGTCACGCATAATCCTTCTCACATGTCACCGTCCATGCGTAATCCTCTTGCACCACCGCTGACCACACTGCCCCCATCTCCTGAGGCCTCTGCACACATCTCCTTCCCTGGCAATTGTGTACATGTGCGTCAGCTTGCTTCATTTCTCTCCTTGGCTAGCTTGACTAGCTTTGCACCTAGAAGTGACATTTGCTGGCATCTGAGTGTACTGCACACAACCTGCCCGTCCCAGAAAGCGGGATAAAGTTAACAACTGGAATCTGTTTCTTCAAAGCAAGAGGCTACCCAACAGCATGTTGGCTGGATGCAAATCTATTGAAGTGCTCACATCTTTCTACTAGAGAATCACCATTTATTTCTCTAGACACTCTCCTTTCTTCCAGCATCACTGACCACACCCACCCCACCGCACCCAGATTGCCCAATCTCAGACACAGGCACGGCTTTCCTTGAGAGCAGACAGGCTTCGGGTAGCGCTTGCTCAAGGAGGGTGAGCAGCTGCTCTTGTTTAACTGCAGAGAAAAGTATTGGGGTAAACACCAACACAGTCTCCTGACATTCCTTTCTCCTCCCCAAAGTCACTGAGTCTCTGAGGTGTGGTCACCGACTCTGTGCAGATTTTATCTTCACTTCCTGGATCCTTTCTCATGGCCCCTCCCACTCCCTCCCTCGGGTTTCCCGAGTCTGCTTTAGTATCCCAATTCCTAGCTTGAAAATTTCTTCCTTGCCTGATAATGGGGTAAGCTCTCTTCTTTCAAAGACCTCCCTAATATGTCCCAGGCCTCCATACTTTTCATCTAAGATTGGACAGCATTTCCTCTTCAGGAAGAAGGAAAACTACTCTTCAGTAGTTTCAGCTCCTGTATGTCTATAATTGGGGTCTTTAAATGTCCGTCCTTTGCTGTGATACACTTTCAGTCATGGGCTTATGAAAGTCTCTGTTCCAAAATCAGAGGGGACTTTATTTCTTTGCTGCACACCATTTTTCTCATTGGCTCACAACTCTGATTTCAAGCTGACTTGTTCCAATGCTCATCTAAGATTATGTTATTAGTTTGTGGAGCAGAGGTGCCTCATACAAGAGTTCTTCATCATTCCAGACAAGTGTCCGTGTACAAGCGACTTGAATTTCAACAATCACCGAAAGCAATTTGCGTAGCGATAGAGTTTTCCTTTGGAGAAGGCAATGGCATCCCACTCCAGTACTCTTGCCTGGAAAATCCCATGGACGAAGGAGCCTGGTAGGCTGCAGTCCATGGGGTCACTGAGGGTCGGACACAACTGAGCGACTTCACTTTCACTTTTCACTGTCATGCATTGGAGAAGGAAATGGCAACCCACTCCAGTGTTCTTGCCTGGAGAATCCCAGGGACGGAGGAGCCTGGTGGGCTGCCGTCTATGGGGTCGCACAGAGTCGCACACGACGGAAGCGACTTAGCAGCAGCAGCAGCAGAGTTTTCCTTATACCTTCATAACTAAACACATCTCATACACTCCTTTTTTTTCCTGCTGAAACTAAAAACATAATTATTTCAAGTATGGATATAAAGAATGGTAAAAGAGTCAAGTGGGAGGGGACATGGGCAAACATTTCCATGACTGATTCATGTTGATGTTTGATAGAAACCAATGCAATACTCGAAAGCAATTATCCTCCAATTAAAAATGAATAAATTTTAAAAAGAAAATGTTAGAATCTAAGTTGTGGCTGAAGCTCCAAAATAATGGATGCCAGTCATTCCCACACTTGACTTCCTATAGTGGAGGTAGTTAAAACAAAAATTAAAAACAAAAACGGTTACACAATCAGTGGCCCCTAACCCACCGGTGAATGTAAAGGGAGGAGTGTAGAATCTTTCTTGTGACCTCTAACTAAGTGAGAGAAGATTCAAAGGGACCAGTTCACAAAGCTTCCCAGGCACAGATGGAATGAAAAAGGTTCAAATAAATTCTGTTCTTCTCTCACAATTAGTGTAGGCCCCATAGGTTATCCAGGTGGTGCTAGTGGTAAAGAACCCACCTGCCAATGCAGGAGACATAAGAGATGTAGGTTCAATCCCTGGGTCAGGAAGATCCCCTGGAGGAGGGCATGGCCACCCACTTCAATATTCTTGCCTGGAGAATCCCCATGGACAGAGGAGCCTGGCAGGCTACAGTCCATAGGGTCATATAGAGTTGGACACGACTGAAGCGACTTAGCACTCATGCACCATAGGTTATCTAGCTTTCCTCAAATAGCATCCTCCAGTTAGTTCAGTTCAGTTCAGTTCAGTCGCTCAGTCATGTCTGACTCTGCGACCCCATGAATCGCAGCACGCCAGGCCTCCCTGTCCATCACCAACTCCCGGAGTTCACTCAGACTCAAGTCCATCGAGTCAGTGATGCCATCCAGCCATCTCATCCTCTGCCGTCCCCTTCTCCTCCTGCCCCCAATCCCTCCCAGCATCAGAGTCTTTCCCAATGAGTCAACTCTTCACATGAGGTGGCCAAAGTACTGGAGTTTCAGCTTTAGCATCATTCCTTCCAAAGAATTCCCAGGGCTGATCTCCTTCAGAATGGACTGGTTGTCAGTACTGCCTAAAATAGACTTGTCTTAGTAATTGAGATGTGTTTTATGTAATAACCAAAAACTTAATCTTCATTCAGAGTTGAAACTTCTACCTTCCATAGCTCTAACCCATGATAGGTGGGAAACCAGCAGTGGAAAAAGAAAGGTAGATTCTTCCTTCTTTATTCCATCAGCATCTCCAAAATCCTGTCCTACTTAATGGCCACAGTTTCTGATCCCTCAGGGCTTAGAGCATGGAAAGGAAGAAGAGACAAAGAAAGAAATAATTTTGCCCAGTTGGCACCAAGCTGAAATTGGTTTCCACAGAGATTGGTTGGTGTTTAAAATGGATTCTTTCTCTCATGGGTGTCTCTTCATAGACTCTTTGGCAGGATGCTCTAGGCCAGTCCCAGGTCTGTTTGCTGTCAGATTCATTCTTATCCCACCTGTCCTGTATTTCAGCAAGCTGGCTTCTTTGGGTTTGGCCAATTAGGGCACTAAATGGGGACCAGAAAGGGGCTGAGGGGAGAAGCCAGAATAATTCTCCTCATGTCACTTGACCTTCAATGTCTGCTTCAGAAATAAATGGCTGTGCTTCCTCAGAGAGTCAGTCCTAGCAAAGAGCCCCACTCTGATTCCACCTCCTTTCTGCTGGTCCCAGCCCATGGACTGCAATAGCACCTTCCTCACTTTGTTCTCCACCCTAAGGATGTAGTGGTCTCCTGATCTTTCCAATTTCTGGGTCACCTCTCCAGCCCCTGTCTGGTTCTCAGCTCCTCTGTCACCTGCATGGACAACTCCCGGCATTAAGTTTAATTCACTGGAAATATATGAAGTATTTTTTATCTATTTTCCTAGTTAGACCCTGACAATGCTCTCCAACACACACACACACACACACACACACACACACACACACACACACACACAGAGTCTCCCCCAGTACTGGGACCTCATCTTCAATTCCCAGACATGGACGTGTACTCTGGGTAGGCACTTGCAGTTCCTGCCTCCTTCTGATCCTTGAAGATACTTTAGTATCTTTCAGTTGAGACCTCCTTGCCTTCTTTCCTTTCTTTCCTTGGCCAATGGCCATCTTTGATGGGATTTAAGACAGACCAAGCAAATCTGATTTTTAAGAAAACAAACTGTAGGAACTGTCAGAGAAAGTCTAATTACTTCCTGTTTTAGCCCGGGTTCCCCTAAAAGCAGACTCTGAGACACACGTGTCTGTATAAGCAATTAATATGGGAATACGATCCCAAGGAACAGAGTAAGGGATGAGGGAATGAAACACAGATGCTCTATTAGTTTTCTATTACTGCTGTGTCTTAAGACAATGAAATTTATTACCTCATAGTCCTGAAGTCAGATGTCTGAAGTGGGTCTTACAGGCTAAAATCAAGGTGCTGACAGTGCTGGTTTATTTCGGAGCTTCTGACAGCATAATCCATTCCTTTGGGTTTTTTATTTTGTTTTGTTTTGGTTTTTTTCAGATTCTACTTAGATGCTGCCAGTATTCCTTAGCTCCATGACCCCTTTTCCACAAAACTCCAGCTTCCTGTATCCATCATCATACTTTCTATTATCTCTAATTCTACTACTCCCTTCTTTTTTATTTTTGCTTTTGGCTACACCATGCAGCCTGCAGGATCTTAGTTCCCCGGCCAAAGATTGAATCCACGCCCCTGCAGTGGAAGCACAGTCTTAACACTGGACCACCAGGAAAGTCCCCTACTGCCTCCTTCTTACAAAGTCTCTTTTGATTGTATTTGGTCCATCCAGATAACTCGAGAAAACCTACTCACCTCAAAATCCTCAATGCATTTACACCTGAAAATTCCCTTATGCCATAAGATAACATATTTACAGGTTCCAGGGTAAGAACATGATTATCTTTGGGGTATCATTTTTCAGCCGACCTCAGATGCACTGGCCACTGCTATGTCAATTCATTCTGGTAGAACCTTCTAAGTAGTCATGAAATCCATCTCAGGCCACCCAGCTAGGGGAAGAAAGGAAGACAAAGTTATCTGGCAGCAGCTGCTGCTGCTGCTGCTGCTGTCGCTTCAGTCGTGTCCAACGCTGTGCGATCCCATAGACGGCAGCCCACCAGGCTCCCCCGTCCCTGGGATTCTCCAGGCAAGAACAATGGAGTAGGTTGCCATTTCCTTCTCCAATGCATGAAAGTGAAAAGTGAAAGTGAAATCACTCAGTTGTGTCCGACTCTTCAGGACCCCATGGACTGCAGCCTGCCAGGTTCCTCTGTCCCTGGGATTTTCCAGGCAAGAGTACTCGACTGGGTGCCATTGCCTTCTCCTCTCTGGCAGCACCCATCCCTTATTGATCAAGGTTGTGCCCTGGGTATAAACTCCCCCATAAGTCCAGAAGCTAGTTCATTAGTGTGAAGTGGGGTCCTACAATGTCCCTACGACATTCACCACAGCCTCAGAAAAACCACAGCACAGGAAGCAAGAGGTTCAAGGTAAGATATAGTCAATTTTCACTTCCCAAAATAGACTGAAGCCTGAATGGCTAAAGTAAGAGAGGAAACCTAAAGAATGTGAAGAGATTAATAATAGGCATCCAATTTACTTCCTTGCTCTCATCTGAAGACACTGGCAATTTTAGCCAGTTTGCTTCCCTTTCTTGGGCATCAGGCCACTCTTTCTTCCTTAGAACCCTTCTCACAGGGCTTTAGGTAAAAAGGAAGCAACCCATGGCCACATTCCATGGGGGAGAAAAGCAGTCAAGAGTACAAACTCTTCAAAAGCCTAAAATGAAAGAATCAAAATATATCTCTAGTGACTATCACAAGGAAGTGACACAGAAAGAAACTCCCAAAGATGGCACTAAAGCACAAGAAAGGAAGTCAAAGAAGTGTGGTTCCTTCTAGCTAGAGACAATTATTAGAGTTCAAACTCTTCCCAGAGAGAACCAGGGAAAGAGCATTTGTGTCCTGAACTGGCATATTTCTAAAATATTTCTAAAATACTACCAAAGTGACAGAATCAGGAGGTAAACAAGATTTACGCCTTTGGGGTCATCCGTGTTCTCAATGACAATTCCCTTTAATGAACAAACATCCGGATTTGTTGCAAACCTTAGGGCTGACTTCACTCTTCTACGATAAGAAATGGGAGGAAAGTATTGGCTTGTGTATGGAGACTGGAGGTGAAGTGAATAGCACATGGTCACACTGATAGTCAAGAGTGTGAACTAAGACCATACTGTCTTGCTTATCAGATGGGCAAAGATCCGGGGGAGAAAATAAATATAGTTTTGAAGAAAGGATGAAATAATGAATATTCTAAAAATGCAAAGTATAAATTGATAGTTTTTTGAAAGGCATTCTGGCCTTACCTATCAAAATATAATGGGTGCTGGTCATGTGACTCGTAATTCTACTCCAGAAAAAATATCTAACAGAAATACATGAACAGATGAGCAAAAACGTATATGAAGACGTGTTTATTGCAACATTGTTTTGAACAGCAAACCATTTGAGAAGCTATCTTAGAAAAAAAAAAGAATAAGTTAGTTCTTTATGTACTGATGTGAAGGGGTTCATAATCTATAAAGAGAAATAAGCCATTTGCAAAACACAAGGTGTTATGATCCAGTTTATATATATATATATTTATTTATTTATTTATTTAAATAATATTTGCACCTGTGAAAACTTAGGTAGGACTTCACTATAATGTCACATCCTTTATATGTTATAGGACAAACACTGTTTATATTGTCCCTATCATGGCCAACATCAAGTTCACGGAAAAGAAGCCGTGAGAGCTACTTCCTGTGTTTCAGAAAAACTCTTCGTTTCTCACAAGAATGGTAAAATGGGTGATTAAGATGAGAATAATGAATATGACTGTGTTAATGAGAGTGCTAATATCAATAAGAAAAGGAAATCCACTTTCTTGAACAAAAACTGTATATAATCAAATGCTAGATGTGCCCAGGGGTGTTTACATTCTGTTGCTATTCTTATCAGAGTTACTCAAATTCTTAGAGATAAAAAGTAATTTTGTTTGAAAATTCTAAACTCTACAGTTTCAACTCCTTTTTCTTTTGAAATAATTTATTAAGCGACTTTTTAAAAAGCCAGACAGACTTCCTAAAGAAGAAAATTACAGCAGAACAAGTTTATATATGTTCATAAAAATCTAAAAAGTCTGAAGACTTCAGGCTAACATGGCAGATGGAATGTGAACATAACTTCCTTGCAAAACCCACTAAAATAAAAGAAGATATCAAATCAAAATTTAAACCCACCCCTGCAGCATCAAGTTTTATATAAGTTACATCTGAGGGTGTATTTATTTTCATTTTACCTTTAAGAAGATTTATTATATTTATTCAATATTTCTTCATATTGATATGTCTTTTTATCATCCATTTTATGGCCATGATAGTAAATAATATGTTAATTGCTTTATATACTATTAAATAACTTAGACACAAAAGGCATGAAAATTAATGTCAAGCATTTATGTACTTTTGAAGGTTAATAAAAATTAATAATGCATTCGAAAAGAAGATTCACAAGGACTAAGAGAATGTAAGAGATAAGAGTAAAAGAGCAGTGTTGGGACATTCCAGGGGCTAAGACTGTGTGCTCCCACTGCAGGAGGCACAGGTCAGGGAAGTAGATCCCACAGGCTGCAACTAAGAGTTCAAATGCTGCAACTAAAGATCCTACACACTGCAACTAAAACCTGGCACAGCCAAATACATACATACATTGAAATATTTTAATAAATAAATGAATGAGCAGTGTCAAGACATTTTGGAAGATGGAAAAGTACTCAAGTTACCAAAAACTGAACAAGTGTTCCTAATGAGCACTGGAAAGGGAGGAAGAAGGGAATGAGGCAAGTCACTTTATTTCGCAAAAACCCAGAGACTCAGGCACTGGGAGAGGAATAGTTGTCTCAAAAGCTGGGCAGAGAACCACTCACAGAAGGAGTGTCTGAAAGCTGCTACACTCCAGGTCCCCTTCCTCATTTGTCACCTCCAGACAACAGCTGCTGATCAGAGCTCAGAAACACATGGCTGTCTTGTTTCTGCATCCACAAGATACTGAAACTCCTACATGGGGGGCAGGGGTAAGACAGTTTCTGGAGGGAGAATGGCAGAAACTTGGGACTACCACTTGCATCTTTGTAATCCTGGGAAAACTACCACCATTCCAGTAAGAAGGAGGAAAAATCCAGGAAGGAGGAAAAGGCAGAGGAAAAGCTTGAAACCTTGTAAAGGAGAAAAGCAAACCCTTCTCCAGGAGAATCAGAATTTAATTCCAAGACTGAGAAAGTAAAACTGTTTAATGGACATTATATGAGAGGATAGGCTGCCCCTTTGTAACTGGCTTTCCCTCAAAGCAGCACACCACAGTTTTCAGAGCACTTTTTAAAAATGACCATTGTCTGCCCTGGAAGAAAGGGAAAAAAAAAAAAAAAAGTTTAATCTAAGATGGCTGAAGATATCAAATTTAAATTCCAGACTTGTATCCACTAGAGTCAGCAGAAAACCCTGCCAATGTAGACAGTTTATTTGGGAAATACTCAAAGCAGCAAAAACTTAGAGCAAGTATGCAGAGATTTCTTGTCCTTGGGATGAGAGAGAAAGAAACCTGGGGACATATTGTGGTGACCCATGACTTCAAACAGTATGCACAAGCCCGTGAAACTAGTGGTTAGGAAAGCACTCAGAACTACCCAGTGTGACAAGAGAAATATTGTTTCACATATGTGATTTCTATTCAAATCTACTCAGATCCAGAGAAGGGGATCCTATAAAGAAGTGATCATTAACTTGGGTTACAAATGTCTAAGACCACTCCCAAGAAGACCTACAACCTGCAAAGTTCAATGAATTTCACTCAACTTATTGGTGACAGTGAACTTTGGGTCACCATCCATTCCCATCTGTATTAGCTCTCTCTTGCTATGACACCTTTACATAAACACAACCACAAATCTTAAGTGACTCACCATCTTAAACATTTATTTTGCTCACAAGTCTATGGGCCATTTGGATGACTCTTCTGCAATGGGACAGGCTTAGCTGATGTTGGCTGGACTTGCTCATGGATCTGAGTCAGCTGGGGCCTGACTGTCTATCGTAGCTTCAGTATACAGCTGGGATATCTCCTATCCCATTCATGTAGTTCCTCTGTTCAGCAGGTTAGCCCAGCCTTGTTCTCATAAGGGAGACTGGGGTCCAAGAGAGGGAGCAAAAGCACCCGAGGCTTCTTGGGATCCAGGCTTGGAATAAGCAGACCTTCATATCTGCTGCAATTTATTGGCCAAAGCATGTCACAACGTCAGCCGGATTCAAGAATGGGGAGGTAGAGCACTTCTTTATAGGAGATGCTAAGATGTCACATTGCAAGGAGCATGGATACAGGGAGGGGTCGTCAATGAAGGCCATTAGGACAACTAATCTCCCACACTAGAAACTGATGTAAGAGAATTAGTTTTGTGAGTAGATCAAAGGAACTTGGTTAAAGACAATGTGATATCCTGGCACAGCAACAAAAAAATCATATTGGTGAGGAAACTACTGAAATTTGAATGAAGTCTGTATTTTAGGAAAGAATAATATTAATCTCCTATCTCTGAAAAATTCATCATGATTATAAGATGTCAACAAGAGGAGAAGCCAGGCAAAGGATGTATGGGAATTATACCGTCTTTGCAACTTTTCTGTAAAACTAAAATTAATTTAAATAAGGAAGCTTGATTGGGGGCTTCCCTGGGGGCTCAGTGGTAAAGAATCCGCCAATGCCTGGCAATGCAGGAGACATGAGTTTGATCCCTGAACTGGGAAGATCCCATGGGCCATGGATCTAAACTCATGCAGCACGACTATTGATCCTGTGCATTAGAGCCTGTGCTCCACAACATGAGAAGCCAACGCAATGAGAAGCCCGCACACCGCAACAAGAGAGTGGTCTTCGCTTACCGCAGCTAGAGAAAACTAGCCCTCGCCCTGGCCCACAGAGCAACAAAGACCCAGCACAGCCAAAAATTAATAAATAAAATTATTAAATAATAATAAACGAAATTCAGTTATAAAAAGGAAGGGAGGGGCGTTATAAAAAAGGAATGGAAGGATGTTATAAAAAGAACCTGGAACCTAAACCATGTCGGTGTGCAGCACCCTTACCTGGGTGCATCTCTGAGAGTCACGGTGAATGCTCTTAACCCATATTCAGAAACCTCAGTGCCCTGGGAAAGTTTGGCAGTGGCGGGGAGGGGGGCGGCAGGCAATGAAAAGCCAGAGCAGGTGGTTTGGCCAGGGCCACATCTCTGCAGACCTCCCAGGCAACAGCTACACTGAGCCTAGGGCTTCAGTAGGGGAAGTTTCAAGCTCAGCGGGGCCAGTGGTTGTGCCAGGATCCTTTCTCAGTGTGATGGATGGGGTGATGACCCCACTGGCGCTGGTGGTTACAGGACACAGCACACGGCCATGAGGCTGCAGCGCTTAAGGAGTCTCTTTCCTTCCCTTTTCAAACAAATGAGCTCCAGACTGTACCATGGCCTTCTGACTTTGTGGGAGGGACAAATTGTGATCTTCTTTGCCATGCTGTAGCTCTGACACAGAGGCTCAGTGAGACACATAAACACACAATTATGGTACAATGGTTGTACCTGGTTGATCACAGCAACCCATCCATGTGGGTACTGAAATTGGTCAAGGGAGCAGCAGGTGAGTGAAAGACTGTGATTTCACCATTTTAAAGCAACTTCCAGGAGGATAAACCCCATCTCATTATCCCAGACTGTTCCAAGAACAGGGACCAAGAGGGAAACAGATAAATACATTGCTAAGAAACAGGAACTCTAAGTGGGCTAATCAGGCCTTCTCCATCACATTTGAGACATGGTCTCTGGGACAAGAAGAGTCTTCTTTGGCTGGTGCTAGAAAGTGAAAGGGTCGGTCGCTCAGGCATCTCTGACTCTTTGCTAGAAGCAGTTATAAAAATATAGACTGAAGTTAAAGACTACCCAAGAGAAGAGACAAGATATGGCAAGAAAAGCAAAAACTCATCGTAAGGTAGTTTAGGCCCCAGAATGCAGCCAACCCTAAGGTCAGAGACACCTCTTGGGTTTCCATACTTCTAACCATAGTCTAGTTTGAGTTGGGTTTCTCTCACTTGCACCCACAAGAATTCTGCCTAAAACAGAGATCAGTAGTGGGAAGTGGGGTGTTGAAACTGACAGGCATTACATCATGAGTCTGGTTGAAAACAAGCAGGATGCTGGGCAGTGAGAGTGCCCTTTTGTTACTGGGAAGGTGACAGTACTTGGTAAGTGGTAACAAAGCAGCCTGGCAGATGTTTCCTATCTGTGTTCTGGGACTCAATCTAGTTCACTTACGTGTGTCTGGTGAACCAACTATGACAAAGTTAAGTGGGTTGACTGTGTTTTAGTCATGCTTCAGCGAGGTCCTAGACTTCTCAGGCCAAGCTCATCCTCTGATAGGAGAAAGGAAGGGTCCACAGAGTCTCACCATTTCTTCTTCCAGCAATCTTTATGCGGACATAAGAACTTAGTTTTCTATTTTGAAAGGAAATCATATGGGAAGGCAGGAAGAGCTAGAACACCGAGGAAACCAAATTTCCCCAGCCCTCACCAAGTACTTCAGGATATATGCTCCCACCTCAAAAAGACATGATGTCACCATTTTAAAGCGACTTCCAGGCAGATAACCCCATATCATTATCCCAGCCTATTCGAAGAACAGGAACTAAGAGGGAAATAGGTAAAGATACTGCTAAGAAACAGGAACTCCAAGTGGGCTAATTAGGAACTCTGAAAGCAGGTTGGATTCAAGGATCAGGCTGTGGTATGGCTGTGTCTTACTTTCTAGCCTATGGGATTTCCAGACATTGAATAGGTTGACCTCCCTCTGAGATTTTAAGGAAGTGTTATTTCCAGAGACAGCGAGCCCTGCAAACAGGCTTGTGATTGATTGCTCAACCCCTGAGGCTGTCCCCAGGCCGCCCAAAACCTCTACCAGAAGTCCTCCAGCAGCTCTTCCTGAACTTTATGGCTAAGTTCAAGGAAAAGATTCCAGGAAGTCATATTTTAGCCCGCCTCTGGCCCAAGCCCCAGTGCAGCGTGATCAGTAGTAAACCGGACACTGCATTTTCATCTCCATCTGGCTTGTGTGTCGAACACACAATTTATTCTGAATCTGGAAAGGAAGAACTGTAAGTAATTAAGCTTCTGCCTCAAACCCCAACACCAAGAAGCTGGAACTTTATCCCACACACTTTGGGAAACAGTAGGGACTTATCACCAGTTTTAAGCAGGCTTAAGGCAGATAAAACTTGTGGTGTGTTTTGTAAAGGTAACTATGGCAGCATGGTGGCTTGGCAGGAAAAGGGTAATACTGGAAAAATGAACCAAAAAAATTAGCAAGCGATAGCAATAGGAAAACGTATAAGGGCTTGAAGAGTTACAATGAGTAGGGGAAACACTGAGGGAGGCAGGAAGATGAAAAGCTAGCTGATGCAGGAAATGCAACAGAAGGAATGCATCCTGTACAGTAAAGGGGGCACCAAGGTGAAACTTTGTGGCCTGTAAATGGATACAAGTCACTGGCTTTGTTTTTGTTGGAGGGAAGGAAGAAACAGACAGCTGGAATTCTGTCCTCAACAGAAGGGAAGATTTTTAAACCCCTGTTTATTTTACACTTGAAAAGGATTCATCCTGAAAACTGCCAAGCAGTGAAGATGCTCTTAAGGGATTTTGGCAAGATGTACACAAAAGAAAGCCTCGGTTTGCTACTGAACTGTTGCCCCTGGGACCTTAAGCCATAGCAGGCACTTAGGAGTCTCCAGGTCCACGGCACAAGGTTTTTGGTTAGATAATAAGGCTGAATGATATTCTTTTTAGATCCCCTTTACCCTGGATGAGAGCATTGTGCTAAGCGATCCTCAAGGACTCAGCAGACTACAGAATCATGCAAACCAGAAAAAACTCACAACACACTTTCATGATTTAGAAATGCTAGAAGAGATGATTACTTGCCCAAGAGAGTTTAGCATCAGTCCTGTTCCATCAACATCCCTTCTGTTAAACACTGCATTTCTCACTGCTTTGCCTTTCCTGCTTTGTCACAGCTTTATTTTAGTCCCTAAGTAATTCTACCAGGGACACTGAATAAATACTCATCGGTCTCTCAGGCAAATGTAGATTCTGTTTGGCAGTTAGAGTCTGTCCATCTTGCAGGGTTTATGTGAGGTCTATTATATGGGCTGAGTGCCTAGCTTAGATCCCGCCATATAAGAAGAAAATATGGCGTCTATCCCCAACTACACGGAAAATTGTGGCTTTAGCTACAAAAGTGTTTAGCAAAAAGACACTTTGCTATTACAAATATCTGGTGACCCTTCCCTGTTTTCACTCCCATCTGTACTTCCTTCCCCTTTGATGCTTCTCCAGAATTACATTTATCACAAGAATTCAGAAATTTAGTAGGTTACACTAAAAAAGAAAAAACTTAATGGTAATCAAAACACCACTCAAAACATTCTTTGGCTGGCCCCAAGGTTATTATTCACCAGTATACTGCTTCTAACTCTTCACAAAGACTAAAAACTGTTTCTCATCATCAGTAAGAAGACTTAAGTTCTTTCCCAGAAACAGCTTAAAGTTCTTCCCCAACTTGGCCAGCTGCACTTGAATTCAGGGTTTCCGCCCTAGAAAGAATGTAGTTGCGTCCAAGTGGCATGAGTCACTGAATTCTAAGCAGGGGGGTTTTCATCTCTTTAAGAGGGGCAACGGTGAGTTGTTTCTTACGGTGAAATAATGCTTAAAGTGGACCAGGACTCGAGCCGGCCCATCTCATAGCTTTTTTCCATGACTGGGAGCTGTAAAAGGGAAAACTGATGAGAGAGAAAGAGAATATTTGAACTCTGGCTGTGGGCCAATCAACTTTGCAGATTTACCAAGTAATCTTAGCCAAGAGCAAAGGTCCTTGAGTGACGGTATGGATGGTATGGCGGGCGACAGTCCATGGGGTCACAAAGAGTCGGACATGACTGAGTGTCTGAGCACAGCACGTGGAAAATTAAGTCCCTCTGGGATGCCCATTAAGGGCTTGCTGGCTGTCTGTAGGAAGCCCTATAGTCTGCTGAGTCCTTGAGGATCGCTTAGCACATCAAGTCCTGCCACCCTATTTGCTGCTGAGAGCTCCATAGATAGACTGCATCCCAGCTCCACCTTCTTTGGACTTTCATCTGGAGAGCTCAGCCATTGTTTCTGAGATTTGCAACAGTTCATCATGACTCGAACATCATTTACATAAAGATGAGTTTTTATTCATAGAAAGAAAAAGTTTTCGGATGGACTTATGATTATGTGACTCATGCAGGCTCTTTTTTTTTTAATTGCTGAGGATGGATCCATTTAATTTTACCGATAGTCTTCCATACAATATTTCGTGGGATCATCACACCTAATTTGAGAAAGATAAAGTAGATAATATCAGTTCTATTTGATAGAATCACATAACACGCATGCAGCAAACACCTACTAGAATGTGAGCTGCTCTGCTAGACGCTTTGGGAAATAAAAAGCTGAGTAACGCATAGTCCCCGCTCTCTGATAGCTCATAATCGAGAGGCAAGACAAAGCAAAGTCGCGTGTAACCACAATACAAAGTGGGCTGTGAAAAGTTTTAATTACTTTCCATAGATTAATGGAAATGCATTGAAGGACTGCATGCAGGAGTGACGTGACTGTAACTGCATTTTACAGAGATCACCTGGCCAGCAGGATGGAGAACAGATTTAAAGGGAAGAACTGAAGCAAAAAGCATTAGGAGGTTATGGCAACAATTGAGGTAAAATACAAAGGAGACTCAACTTAGCACATGGAATACAGAGGAAATGCATGAAAAGATTTTAATCAGAAGAAATTAATAGGACGGGGTGGCAAAGGATCACCTGATGAGGGATGCTGAGGGAATGTATAACGGAACAGCTAGACTTCTGCCTTCAGCTGCTGGGTGGAAAGCAGTGTGTGCGCTGTAGGAGAACAGGGCAGTGAGAAGGACAATCAGGCCAGGCTGAGACCAAGAGCCAGGGGAGCCCTAGGGAACCGTGCCACCCACGACAGAGTGGCGGGTGCCTGCAGCAGCTTCACAGCAGACCAGGTCGGGAAGGCAGGCTCTGGGCCACGGATGCCAAGCACAGAATTGGACTTTAATTCAGCAAGCTGGGGAGAGAAAGCAGGAGAAAAACAAGACTGAAGCAGTTCTCCTCTAAAACTAACCTAATCAACAAAGAGACAAAGATTCCAAAAGGTGAAGTGGTATGAAGACACCTAGTTAGTGTCAGAGACAAATTAAAAGGCAAGTCTTCGGACTCCTGGTCTATTCTGTGCAAGGACAAGGAACCCTACCTGCTTCTCAGAATTCTGTGTCCTCCTCTATCCAAGAAGTCCTTCTCCCCGAGGGTAAGATGATTTGAGAGAACAGCATTGAAACATGTATATTACCATATGTGAAATAGATGACGAGTCCAAGTTCAGTGCATGAAACAGGGCACTCAAAGCTGGTGCACTGGGACAACCAGAGGAATGAAATGGGGAGGGAGGTGGGGGGGGGGGTTGGGACAGGGGGACACATGTACACCCGTGGCTGATTCATGTCAATGCATGGCAAAAACCACCACAATATTGTAAAGTAATTAGCCTCCAATTGTAATAAATAAATAAATTTTTTAAATATATAAAAAATACCAAGTAAGAAAAAAAAGAAGTCCTTCTCCCTTAATCAATCCCAGCCATGATATTTAGCTTGGACTAGAACATTTGGCACATTAAGAAAATGAATGATTACTTCCACTATTTTTTGGTAACAACCAAAGAGCCCAGTCCAGTGTTCTAATCAAAAAAGCTCAAAAATACTGGTGATTATAAATGTAGATAATGGCAATGCTCTTTAAGACTCTTTCAAAGTCTAGTGGGAATAAAAAGGATAGAAAGTCACTTTAAAAATAATAAAATGGCTTCCAAACCCACATTAGTATAGTTGCTGTCGTTCAGCTATTAAGTTGTGTCTGACTCTCTGCAACCTCATAGACTGCAGCACGCCAGGCTTCCCTGTCCTTCACCGTCTCCTGGAGTTTGCTATAACTTATGTCCACTGAGTCAGTGATACCATCCAACCATCTCATCCTCTGCTTCCCCCTTCTCCTTTTACCTTCAATCTTTCCCAGCATCAGGGTCTTTTCCAATGAGTCGGCTCTTCACATCAAGTGGCCATAGTATGACAGCAATATTAAGAGATATATTTTACTGAGGTTTTATTCTGTGATAGCAGTTATTCAATGCATTATTTTGTGTTGTCTCAAAAGATATCTATTTGATAGATGAAAAAATAGAAAGTTTACATAATTTGCTGGCTGCCATGTAGTAAATGGTGGAATCAGAATTTAAGCCTCAAGGGAACCCTCCTACACTGTTGGTGGGGATGGAAACTGATGTAATTGCTATGGAGAACAGTATGGAGTTTCCTTAAAAAACTGAAAATAGAGTCATATGATCCAGCAATCCCAATCCTGAACATATACCCAGAAAAATGAAACTTTTTATTAGAAGAGATGCACCCCAATGTTCATAGTAGCACCATTTACAATAGCCAAGATGGGGAAGCAACCTAAATGTCCAACAACAGATGAATGAATAAAGAATAGGTGATATATAGATATATACAGATATATAGATATAGATACCATATATATATACACATATATATATTATATATATGCATACATATATATATTATTCAGTCATAAAAAAGATGAAATAATTTCACCTGCAGCACCATGAATGGCCCTAGAAACTACCATGCAAAAGTGAAGTCAGACAAAGACAAATATTATAGAATATCACTTATATGTGAAATCTAAAAGTAGTGTAAATAGACTTATTTATAAAACTGAAACAGACTCATAGACATAGAAAATAAATTATGGTTACCAAAAGGGAAGGGGGGAGTGATAAATTATGAGTATGAATTAATCAATGCACACTATCATATATAAAATAAACAATAAGAATTCACTATATATAATAGGGCCTGGTGGGCTGCAGTCCAGGGAGGCATGAAGAGTTGGACACAATCGAGGACTTCACCCTCACTTTTCACTTTCATGCATTGGAGAAGGAAATGGCAATCCACTCCAGTGTTCTTGCCTGGAGAATCCCAGGGACAGGGGAGCCTGGTGGGCTGCCGTCTATGGGGTCGCACAGAGTCAGACACGACTGAAGCGACTTAGCAGCATAGTCAATATTTTGTAATAAACTATAATGGAAAAGAATTTTAAAAAATAATATAAATGTATAGCTATATAATATATGTGTGTAACCATATCATTTTGCTATATACCTGAAACTAACACAACATTGTAAATAAACTATACTTCAAAAAGAAAAAAAAATAATTTCAGCCCAGTTCTAACTCCAAAACCCAGCTTTTAAAGACTATTTAAAAAGTGGACTCACTGTTCTGCCCTTCAAAGTAGTTGACTAGAGAGAGTTCAAAAAAGCTAGAAAGAGAGCAGCAAGGTTTTTGCTTTGATTCTTTTTTAATCAGTACAACAAACAATGCTTTTCATGGGGCTATACAGGCCTTTTTAGCAGACAGTTGTCTTTTACTCAGAACCACAGTCACCAGCTCAGAAAAAAAGGGAAAAGAAAGGTTCCCAATCGCAGCAAAACTGTTTGGGAAGAACAAGTTCCTATTTACCCAGGAAATAAAGATTGAGGAGGAGGGCAGAATGAGAGGTGAGTGGACTGCCATTAACTTCATTTGTCTTAAAAAAGCACTTTGATGAACAAAAATAATCACGAAACCTCAATACACCAACTTCTAGTCAGCAGATGCATTTCAGGCACATGTGAGCTTGCGTGCATGCATGCGCTCACAGTTCATCCAGAACTTGAGGGGAAGCACTGGAAATCCAGCAGCCAAAGTCAGGCTGAAGCAGTGGACGTTCCAATGGACTTCCCAGAGCTATTATTTTCATGACATAAAAGGCTGTGCATTCATTCTCCCTTTTTATTAAGGCCCTTGCGTATATTTATTTTTTACGGTTGTTATTATTTGCTAAAGTGAATTTAAGAGAGAAATTCCATGAGAGCAAAAGGATGAGTTTTTTAAACAAATATTTTATAATATAACTTTACCTCAACAGCTCTCTTTACCATGTTTATTCATGAGCAGGCAGTGAATTTTAAATCTGCTCCTTCTGTAATCCATCTCTTGAGAAAAATAAAAGTTGAGCTTGATGAGAGAGAAGGCTCACAGGAGAAAATTTCTTACTCTGTGCTAAGCAGTCATCCTAGTTGAGAACAGATTATGGGAAAGAGGAGCCATAAAAAATAGCATGATCAAAGTAGCCTGTGGGAAAGGAAAAAGAAAGAAGCAGAGTGATAAAAGAAAATAAAAGCAAGATGATTAGAACCAGCAAAAATTGATTCTTTTACATGTACTGATACTTTTTTTCCAACATTGCTTCACCTAATATTATCAGTTTCATAGTACTGTCTGGATTATATCAAAAGTGTTGGCCCACTGCAGCATCAAATTTGGGAGCCATATGGTCAATCCCATCAACAGCAAAGCAATTAATATACGACTACTTCAGGGGTGGCTCAGGCGGTAGAGAATCTGCCTGCAATGCAAGAGACCTGGGTTCGATCCCTGGGTTGGGAAGATCCGCTGGAGAAGGGAACAGCAACCCACTGTAGTCTTCCTGCCTGGAGAATTTCATGGACAGAGGAGCCTGATGGGCTACAGTCCATGTGATGACAAAGAGTCAGACACAACTGAGCAACTAACGCTTTCACTTTCACACTCTCAAATAAACAAATGCTGATTCAGAGAAGGGATATAGACAGAAGTAAAGGATGACAATAAAAAGAGGTGGGGAAGAATGGGGGTGGGGGGAGGAAATCACTCAGAAGCACAAGATGATTCCTTATGAAAGAAAGTGCATGGTTAAATTTTATATTTAAACACTGCTGCAAAGAACCGATAAAGCAATTGAAGTAGTTTAAGAAAAAAGAAATGAACAGTAAAACTCAAAGATGTCATTACTACAGCTATTCAAAACTAAAATTAAATAGATATGATGCACACTGAAGCTAAATATTAATATATTCAAAAAAGAGAAAATGGGGAATATAAACTAAAGCCACAGATAATCTCAATAATGTACTGACTCGAAAGACTGTAAATCTAGATGAACACTTAAAGGCAATTTATTCAAGAATGAAAAAAAGAAAGGGAAAGGGTTAGTCACTTAGTTGTGTCCGACTCTTTGAGATCCATGGACTATAGCCCATCAGGCTCCCCTGTCTATGGGACTCTCCAGGCAAGAATATTGGAGTGGGTTAGCCATTCCCTTCTCAGGGGATCTTCCTGATCTGGGTCTCCCGCATGGCAGGCAGATTCTTTACAGTCTCAAATCTAAAAGAAAGATTATTAATTTACATGACAGAATTATCTGAGAGCTTATGAATACCACTGATCATGTTTTACAAGTGAGACAAATGTCTTTAACAGAAAAATAAAAGATTTTTGCACTTAGTATGTCAAATGAATTGCTGAAAACTTTTTAAAAGGACTTGGTCTAGGATCACCAAAAATATTACAAGAAATTATCTACCATAACTCCTTCTTTCTTGGTTTTTCTTTTTTTTTTTTTTCTTTCTCTCTTGGTTTTTCTATAAATAGTAATTTTACATTGGAAAACTTTGGGAGGATTTACCACTGAATCATAGATCTGGAAATAATCTCAAGAAGTTGTCTAAAAACCTACATTCTTCCAGACAGTAATGATTTCAAACTAGGCGACTTAGTCCTGTTTAAACTTTTCTAACAAGGCTCAGAAAAGGAGATGCCACAATCAGCCTTGAAAATACCCATTGGTCAATTCCCAACAACCTCCAAAGACTATTTTTAACTTTATCATGGAGCAACAAAAATAATCAAGTTTCGGAAAAGACATTTTTCCTAAATATCATTGTCTTGGGGGTAGTATGTTGCTTTCTTCTTATGACTAAAAAGTATAAACTAAATTAATTTAGTCTATTTTGCTAAAATTAAAAAAAAAAAAGAATTATTTAGGTTTAGAGGCCAGGCAGTCAAAGGAAGAGCCTGGGAAAGACCCAGACAAACAACAATCTAGCTCTAAAGAGACCCCATGTTCACTATGGACAGACTATGACATGACTGGCCACTGGGTGAATCACAACAGTGTATCTATTTCTGGAAATGACAATGCAGAAGTAATCAACTTCTGTGCATTATTTGTGGTTGGAATCTTCAGCTCTAGCCTTGGAAAAGGCCCTCCACATCCTCCCTTCCTTGTAACAAAAATGAAAAGCTTAGAGAAAATTTCTTCCCTTCTTAATCAATGTCCCTAATTTCAGCTTGGAGCCTGAACAAAAGCAAAATGTTGGTACCTTGTGGAAGTCACAGCCTCAACAACAACAGTGCCCTTTTCTGGATCCTGCCCATCTCCTTTCACACTATGCCTCTTTTTAAAGTTCATCTGCAATTAACCAGTAACTACCTTGCATCTCCTGTGCCACCTGTTGCTGAATATAGCACAAAAGCACTTTTGCTCAGCTTGCCACCCTAGAGAAACCCACAAAAATATCTAAAAATACAGAGGAAAAGCTCCCACTTCGGCAAAACATGGGCAGCATCACAACCACAAACCACATATCCAAGAGCCAACCTGGCAGGCACTGTGCAATCTGGACTGAGTCGGGTAACTGCCTATGTGCACAGTTTCTCAGATGTTAGGTGAGATAAAGTCATCCCCTACAGTAAGTGAAGGTCACAGCCAGTAGTCTTTGAACTGAAACCATGTGTTCTTGACATGAGAACAGATGATGAGAGAGGCAGGGAATGATCCCGGACAGTCATAGAGCAATATCACAAAACTGGAGAAAGGAGAAGGAGCTCAAAGTGAAAGCATGTCACCTTACCTTTTCTATGGGATGATCCAGCCTCTTACCCAAGGGAAATAGGCAGAAGTGAAGCAGAGGGGAGGGAGGAGAGGAAACAGTGATGGGCAGAGAACGGTGAGCCTGTGATCCAAGTGACTGCTGTTCACAATACTATTCTCTATATAGGGAAAAACGGGAAATTTTTGTCCCTAGGCAAAAAGGGAGTGTCAACTTTGGGAAGGGAGAAAGTCTCCAAGACAAGGAACCCTAAGGGGGTCAGTAGGTATCCATGACTTACTCCACCACTGCTACCCATTCAGTGTTACCCCCACCACCCATTCTCTACATACACAAAAACATACGCACATATGAACGAGGGCCAGGAGTAAGGTGAGGCAAGCAAGGAACCCAGGGAGACCCTGAAAGTCTGTTGCTCTTGAATTTTGCACCCCAGGCACTTTGCTTGTCTCACCTTAACCCTAATTCTGACACACAAATGCATCAGTGGGTCAGTAAACCATTGGCTCTATTCAAATATGAGGAATGAGTAGGGGAAAGAAAGAAAACGAAGATAAGCGACAAACAGCTCTCCTTGGCCTCATAGAAAATACCAAGTCATCAGAAGGGGAGGGAGGGAATGTAAGCCCGAAAGGGAGGGGGGACAGTACAAAGAAGAGCTTGTTAAATTATAGAAGAACATCATATGCAAGAAAGCAGAGCTCAGAAAATAAATGGAAGAGAAAAATAACATTTCAGTGGTAGATGCTACACAAGAAGAAATTGAGAAAATGGAATAAGAACAACTGAAAGTATCCTTAGGGACATAATAAATAGTCTTGAGAAAATTAAACAAAATGAGACGGAAAAGAGGAATAATATACTTAAAATGTCTAGAAAAAGTGATAGGGAAGATAGATTTAAAAATGAACATACACATAATTGTTATGAAGACAGAACAGAAAAATGGAATAGAAGAAAATGTGCAAAGATATCCTAGAAAAATAAATAAATTTTCTTGAACTAGAACCTTCCAGGTACAAATTATTAGAGTAAAACATGTAGTTGTAAAAACATTATCAGTATGATCAATGGCAGTATACACCCTGGCAAAGTACCTGACTGCCATTAAAAATTAACAAGCATTGTTTAAATCTAGGCATAAAAAGCAAGTGACTAATCAGATAGATTCCAAATTTCTCCACAAAATTTCTCAATTCCAGAAAATATTTATAGTCTTGAGAGTCAGTTTGGGCAAGAACTTGGAAACTCTATAACCCATAAGACCTAAAAGGAAAGAAAAATGAAAAACTTGGAATTCCCAGGCAGTCCAATGGTTAGGACTTGCCACATTCACTTCCTTGGGCCCAAGTTTGATCCTGGTCAGGGAACCAAGACCCAGCAAGTTGCTTCCCCCTCAAAAAATTAATTTAATTTAATTTAAAGATTTTTTAAATATTGAAAGGTAAGATCCAGTCAACATAAAAATGAACAAAAATAAATTACTTTGGAAAGAACAGACAGGTGGTAAACATCGAATCAGTGTGTACATAGAACTAAGCATAAACATATCTCAAAAATCTTGAAAATAGAAAAATTATAATATGAATAATTTTCAAAACTGCCATCCAGGTGAAAGCTGGAGGGGGGAAGTGTGCTAACTTTCTAATATTCAGAGCAAGGAGTCAATAGATACTATCCAAAATCTAAATCTGTAGCTTTTTTAAAAATGACTACATTCTCTGTATCCTCTTAGCAAGACTCCTTGAGAGCTAATTTGCCTTACAGTGAAAATTTATCTGAACTTCAGCAGTACTTCATTTTAATTCTGTTTCTTCTTCTTTTTTGGTTAAATTATTAACAAGATATAATTTAATGCATATCACTTTCAAGTAGCATATGGAGAATAACTCCATTTTTTATAAGTATTTATATCTCTATGTAGCTATCTTTATAATGTATATAGAAAGGTGTCTGAAATAACCATAAGTAATTTCTGGTAGGTAATTGAAGATATTTATAATCATTGCAGTTTTATACTTTTCAGCATTGTGTGATATTTTATGGTGAGCAAGTATGATTTTTTTTTTTAAAGATAATGTCAGTATTTTTTATGTGACTGGTGGCTCCATAGGTACAGAATCCGTCAGCAATGCAGGAGACCTGGCGTCAGTCCCCGGGTGGGGAAGATCTCCTGGAGGAGGGCACGGCAACCCACTCCAGTATTCCTGCCTGGAGAATCCCCATGGATAGAACATCCTGGCGGGCTGCCATCCATGGGGTTACAAAGAGTTGGACACAACTGAGTGACTAAGCACACAAAGAGAGAGAAACAGGAGGAGTGAGAAAAGAAGGGAGGGAGCTATGGAAAGCAAGAAAATTTTCACCACATACACTCAAGCCAAGCGCCTTCTTGAGGAAAACATGACTAAACCACATTAAACAATTAGTGGGAGGAACACTTCACTTGGGATGGAGTCCAAGGCAGAACAGCAATAGTGATGGGCAGGAAGAGGATGTAGTAACCAGAGTTCTGCTGTTACCCTCTACCAAAGAGCCCAGGATTGCTTGTCTGCTTATCTCTCTTTCCCAACAAATACAACCAATTGCGTTTCTTTATTTTGCTCTAATAGGTGCCCATAGGAGACAATGCACCCTTGTGTTGTCCACCCATCCCCTTGAAATATGCCCTTGGTTAGCCTGTGGGTGGGCATAATGCCTTAATATAAAGCGCAAATTCTAAAGGCGAGAAATTTGTCAGATGAGTGCTAGGCAGTGGCAGGGTCTTTGTCAGGAGAATTTCAGTTGAGTTAAGCTTCCCAGGCTAGTACTTATCAACTGTTTGTCTATACCATCCTACCAGAAACAAAATTCTTTAATTCACAGTGGGAATTTTTGATGGTGAGGTTCTGACATGAGGATATTTGTGACTTTTCCTCCATTCGGAAATGTTACTCCACACCTGAGCAGTTCAGGAAAGGATGAGTTGCAGGAATAGGATAAGCTCATGACTGGAAAGGATCCAGGATAAGGTACGTAGAGATGGAGTGAGTGCACACATTGTATAGTGATTTCTTTTTTTTTTATTATTTTTTATTTTTACTTTATTTTACTTTACAATACTGTATTGGTTTTGCCATACATTGACATGAATCCGCCACGAGTGTACATGAGTTCCCAATCATGAACCGTGATTTCTTTTTAAGATGGAAATTTAACATTCATTTTGAAGGTCACTCTTGGCCTATTCAAGAGATAACTGTTTGACTCTTCATGCTTAAACGGCTTTCTGCACCTCTCTGCCTGCGCTGGCTGTGGGAGGGTCTTGGCAGGCTGGAAATTGCTCTGGGGTGGGCGGGGACTCTCAATGACTGAGGGAAAGAAGTAGGTGGATAAATACTCTGCAATAAGAAGATTCTGAGATGTGTTCCACAGTCCTTCAGAAGCTCCCCAGAAGCACTGAGATCCAATTCCTCAAGCCCCAGTTCACTCATGACCACACTTTTCACTGGTTTTCCTTCCTTCTTTGTCCCACAAGCCCACCATCTCACAGTGCTTTCTGGAACCTCATGCCAAAGAAACTACTGGTGCTCAAACCCTTATCTCAGGTTCAGTTTTTGGCAGAAATCATCTATGTTAATCATCTCAGGTTACCATAACAAAATAGCATTGACTGAGTGGCTTAAACAACAGATATTTATTTTCTCACAGTTCTGGAAGCTAGAAGTCCAAGGTCATGGTGTTGCGAAGGTTGGTTCTAGTGATGCATCTCCCCCTGGTTTGTAGATGGCCATCTTCTTGCCGTGTCCTCACATGGCCTCTCCTCTGTGTACTGGCAGAGAGAGAGATCTGATATCACCTCCTCTTCTTACAAGGACACCAGTCCTATTGGATTAATCCCTACCCTTATGATTCATTTAATCTTTATGACCTTCTCAGAGGCTCTGTCTCCAAATACAGTCATGTTGGGAGTTGAAGCTTCAACATATGAATTGGTAGAAGGAGAAGACACAATTCAGTCCATTAAGACATCCTGAGATGGGACTTACCATGAGGGAGACATTAATTCCAAGATGCTTCCACAGGGACTCTCCATCACAAGCGTGAGAGCCACTTAACCTGAGTCAAGAGAAGGATGGGTAAGTTGTCCCCTTGTCTGACTACAGGCTTAACCAGGTTTCAACAGGTGTTACCATCAGAAGCTGCAAGTGAAGTTTCAGAATGGCAAGACATCATGACCTGGAGGTTTCCAGCTCTTCTTACCATCTTAGTTGAGATGAGTAGCAATCAAGCAGTGGCAGTAGGGAGTGTAGGATGTCAATATACTCTCACAGAAGGGAGGAGCTGACGATTTCTCAAAAGAAATCTCACAGCCTTGAAAGTCAAGTTATAGAAACCTTACACTTGACTCCAAACCCCAGATACCCAATAAATGAAAGACATAGTTAAAAAAATTACTTATGGCCCTTATATATTTTTTCCTAAGTGACAGAACCAGTTTCCTCCTTTGCAAAACAGCAATAATAATGCTGAATTGCAGGGTTGTGATGAATAAATGAGATTGAACATGTGTTTAGCCTAGGGCATGGCACTCCATAAGTAGGACTTCCCTTTCCCCTTCCGCAAATATGAGCATCCTTCCTTCATCCCAGGAAACTGGGACATATACTGGTCTCTGGCTTCACTCCAGGACATCAGTCACACTTGTTTTACTAGTGTCATTAGTAGTTTTTAAAAACCACCTCTTGGTTCTTGTGTTTCCAATCAAATGATGTTAAATGAAAACAAAATCTCTTTTTCATAGATTCCTTAAGCCTTCTGGTTTCTATCAATGTAAAATTCTGGATGCAAACCTACCTTTAACTGTTGTTTTGTTTTTGTTTTTTTTTTCAAATCAAGCTTACTTTAAGTAACTATGGTTGATCCATCAGCTTCCTAGATTGAAACAAGGAATATCACAAGTGCCTACTTATAGAGCTTGGAGGTTGGGAGTAGACCAGACAATGCATGTTTCACCAAAGGAGAGTTCTATTTCATAGGAAAGAAGAAATAAAGTTATTCCCATTGCTTCTTCTCTTACATATTCAATATGCTTTGTCTCTATACGTCAAGTTCCTTTTCAAGTTCTAGTTCTTTGATCTGTAAGCATCCAAAGAACATCTCTTTTTCTTCCTCTCCCACTTCCGTGTTTCAAATTCCCATCCTACGATTCCACTCCTTTCCTCTCAGTACATCTATGTATTTCTCATACCACTTCTCTCACTCTCCCAAGCCTACACTTGCCGTTTCTTTTCTTCCTGTTAGCTACAACAAAGCCATCACAGGAAAGGACGTCTATGATGCCTTGTGACAGAGCAGTGAAAGCCTCCAAGACAGTCAGGTCCTCAGATAACACACAGGTCCCAACTGATGTTCACACCATGCTCAGGGCTTACTGAGAGACTCTTTAGCTTTTAGGGGCTTCCCTGGTGGCTCAGGGGTAAAGAATCTGCCTGAAATGAGGGAGAGATGGGTTTGATCCCTGGGTCAAAAGATCCCCTAGAGAACGAAATGGCCACCCACTCCAGTATTCTTGCCTGGAGAATTTCATGGACAGAGGAGCCTGGTGGGGTCCATGGGGTCAGAAAGAGTCGAACACAACTGAACAACTAACGCTAACTAACTATAGCTTTTATCAGAGTGTTCTTTGACAGCCTCCACAAAGGATTCCCAGGTGGCGCTAGTGGTGAAGAACCTGCCTGCCAATGCAGGAGACATAAGAGACGTGGGTTCAATCCCCGGGTAGGGAAGATCCCGTGGAGAAAGAAATGGAAACCCACTCTGGTATTCTTGCCTGGAGAATCCCACAGACAGAGGAGCCTGGTGGGCTAGTCTATAGGGTCACAAAGAGTTGGACATGACTAAAGCAACTTACCATGCACAAATGCTTTGACCTTCACCTTCTCAACCTCTCTAAAGTTAACAAGAGGAAAGCTCTTGTGATCTCAGTGGAAAAACAGAGCAAGTCTAGTGTCAATAAACAAATTCCCTTATGAGTTGACCAAACGAAATATTCAGCCCCAACCTGCTGGGTGCTTCTCCCTGCTACCTGGTGTTCCATTGCAGATTCGCAGTCTTCCCTTTTGGCCACCAGGGACCTCAGCCTCACAACTCACAGCACACAGGAGACAGGGGAACCCACACAAGAAATGGGTTCACAGCCTTAAGCCATCGGAAAAGCTCAGTGCAGACTTCCATCAGCTACCCCAGTAACAACCTGCCTTTACGTCAACTAGCAACTTGGAACTCTCCCCATTTCTTGTGCACAGACCACAGATACCATCTGCCCCACACTCTGACCCAGGAAAAGAACTCTGTTTGTCATTTTCCAGAAGTCTAGTCCCTCAACCTCTGCTGGACTATTTCTAGAAGGCAGCAAACCCAACAAGCCTGGAGGGACCATGGGGACAGCGTTTGCTCCCTTTCACACCTCATTTTAATCTCTTCTTCTGCCAAATAAACAGTCCAAGGCCCTTCTCTCATTTCCAGCCTATGGATACTTCAGTCCCTAGTTGCCCTATTCTTATTATATTTGGGTATCAAAGCTAGTGTCACCAAGGGTGTTTACTATCATCACCAAGGGTGTTTACAATTCTAGTTAATATTATTGATAATGTTATTGACACAGTATTACAGATAATGTATTATTTATCACTTGTCTTTATAATGGGAGGCAAATGCCTGGGCCTTTAGGAGTGATTATTTACTTTCCTCATTACATACTGGAACACATAGTAACCACAACTTAGCTGCTACATTCTGATTTTTCTCAAATAGTTGGGGAAGGAGCTTTTTTAAAAATCACATCCATTTTCTTTCAAAATCAAAACATAGCTTCTAAAAGTCAAATTATTTCCCACGTATTTTTAAAAATTTAATATGATACCATTCCTGGAAAGAACCATCATCGAGAACTAAAGAGCAGTGAGATTTAATTCAATGAGGACTGGAGGGAAATGCATGTTAAAATACGTGGAAAATCTGTGTGACACTGAAGAGGATCACACTGAGTCGAGCTAAATATAGAAGCCAAATTTTTAAAAAATTCTGAGCTTGTATCCATAAGCTAAAATGCTGCTAAATATGTCGATATTAAAGAAAACAGCAAACCAAGGCCCACTGTCCTGCTTCCTATATGAAGTGGGCAAATATTAAGAAGACACTGGGAGGTCATTATACTTTAGAATTACTGCATAGCAGGCTGAGAATAGCATAGCAGGGAAGAAATGGAAGGCAAGAGGAGAAAGAAGGAAAAGAAGGATTAAATCAGTAACAGAACAAGCCAAGCCTACTTGCCTCTACAAATACCATTTCTGCCAAGAGAATAGAGGATGAGAACAGTGTTTCATCTTCAATAATCCATCTAACAACCTCTCATGTAGCTACTATAATGATTTATGCAGTAATTTATAGAAACCATCCTTATCTGTATTATCTAACATGGATTTGAAAAAGAACGTCACGTATATACCCTGAAATAAGAAAACTTTAAGAGACATAAGCACACATCCAAAGCTACTATTGAACGGAGAGGAGTAAAAAGAAAAAATTGTTCTTTCCTGACATCAAGATGTGGCAGGTTTAAAACCAGGAGGGAAGTTATCTATGGGTTTGTGCTGTTTTGTTTTATTATGATAGAATCTGTGGAGAGACTTTCAGAAATGGAAAGAAAAGCTACAGCAGATGCAGCTGAGACAACATGAAGAGCTGGCTTTCCTGAATCCCAAACAGCAGCAGATAAGAAGCAGAGTAAACTGAAAGGTCATCTCACACTCGTGGCCTTCTGGGTTTGGGGTTTTCCTTTTTCCTTTGGCCACTACCTTGCCAATCACTTCCATGTTGTTTTTCTTGTTTAATCAAGAAAAAAAAGGCAAGACAAAAGGAATTATTTTCCAGAAGCTCTGCTTGTTTAGCGTCACAGGAATTTGAGGTTGTTATCTAGTATATTTGGGATGATTCTTCAGGGGTAACAGCAAAGTCTACGGTGTTTATGAATTTACTTCCTAGTGTGATATTTCCACCACCTTTTACTCTTCCGGATGGGTTTCAACTGCATCTGTTTGCTTTTCCTGTTGTTTATGAAAGTACACCTAGTGTTCACTCTCCACAGCTGCTTTGTATTATTAGCCTCATAGAATTATACAAGCAGGGAAATTTTAAAACATAAGAGACACAGAGTTTTTCATAAAGTCTCATTCATCATATTTTGAAAGGGATAAACATCTTGCCAAATTTGTCTGAATTTCTGGTCAAGTAAAAGGCAGGTCTTCAAACCATCAGACAAAATGTATTCAGTTTATATCTAGTGTTTCCAGAACTACACCCAGGTACCACATGGGACATGGTATTTTTAAAATACAAGACATGGTCCTTGCTCTCCTACATGGTTTAAAGTTTAACTGAAACAATTTAGAGAGCAATGAAAAGGTAAAGCAGGAGGAAGAGAGGTCTCAGGAGGAACAGAAATGCCAGAAAGACCTTGAACTATTTAGGATTCGTGGAGAGGTAGAGAGAGGGGATCCAGTCCAAGAATAGCAAGATTAGAGATATGCAGGAGGGTCTCTTTGAGAATTTTCAGGAACACTGAGTAAGCCTGTGAGGAAGCAAGCAGAGAAAGCCAATTAACATCTTCAAAAAGTTTCAATTATTTCATTTCAATTATGTCTAGGAAGGGGTCATTTTTCTGCTCATTAGAGCATTAAATGCTTTGATTCAATGGGTTTTTATCCCCATTTATCTTAAGTTCTATTTCCTTCAATGCATCTTTTTTTTTTTTTTTTTGGTAGTAAACTAAATACAGGACCGGTAGTAGTGCTTCTTCACAACCAAAGTATGACCTCTTCCCTGAAGGAGCCACGTGTTGGCACACATGTTCCTCCCACCACCTGCCCACCCTACTCCCAGCCTGGTGATAGTTGGGGGTGGAGAGAATAACAGCATGAGTGCCTTAGGACTGCGTTTGAATTTTCTGTTCTGGGGGTTTGGTAGGACTTGTTTGTTAGTATTTTATATACAGATAACATTCTATTAATTACTTAACTTCAATTCCCCTGGAAATAGAAATAATGTCAGAAACCCATACCTGGAGAGAAAGAATAATTATTTTATTTGGCTTTGCTAACATCCATGAAAGAATCTCCTTCTTTCTCAAAGCAGTATATCTCAGAGGAGGCACCCTATGTTTCCGTGTTCAATTAATATCCAGTAGACTACTGTGAAACTCTTGACTCTGCTGTTTAATTTTTAAATTCCTTTTCAATTCTCCCCCTTCAATTGAACTGATGTTCAGGTAAAGCTATGAAACAATCCAAAGACAAATAAAAGGAAAGACAAATAGCTGTGAGTACCATTTGCTAGTATCTTTCCTATGTCAGATCTCTGCCAAGTGCTTTACCTGCATTATCTTATTTAATCCTTCCCACCATCCTATGAGGTTGGTATTATAACTCCCATTCTATAAATAGGGAAACTGACAGGGTGGGTTGTTTCCAAAAGTCACACTCTAGTGAGTGATGGAGCTAGGATACAAGGCCTAGCTCCAAGTGTGCTGCAGTCTATGGATTCATGGCCTTAACCACCATGCAAATTTTAACATGGAATGTGGAAAAAGTGAAAGGGAAGAAGGGCTACAGAAGAGAACTGAAAGATGATACTGGGTGTCAAAATGACTGATCATTCTGAAGCAAGAAGGTAATTGAGGAAGTACTAGGATTTAAAAAGTTTAAGACTGATGAGAGACACAGAACTGATGAGCAATACCTGGGTAGTTAATGTTTAGTCTCATCTATAAATACTCTGAACTGCTAAAATGCAAATTGAAACCACAATGAGATACCACCTCACACCTGTCAAAATGGCTATTATCAAAAATACCGCAAATAACAAGTGTTGCCAAGGATGTAGAGAAAAGGAAAGCCTGTAAGTGGGCATGTAAACTGGTGCAGTTACTAAGGAAAATGGTTTCCTTAGTATGGAGTTTACTCAAAAAATTAAAAATAGAACTACCATACAACTTAGCAATTTCACTCCTGAGTATTCATCCAAAGAAAGAGAAAAGAGTAACTTGAAAAGATATAAACACCCCTATGTTTACTACAGCATTATTTACAATAGCAAGATATGGAAATAATCCAGGTATCAACTGAGGGACAAATGAATAAAGAAAAGGTGTCATATCCATACAGTAGAATATTATTTGGTCATAAAAAGGAATGAAATCTCACCATTTGCAACAACATGGATGGATATTGACAGTATTATGCTAAGTGAAATATGCCAAACAGAGAAAGACAAATACTGTCTCAACTCACTAATATGTGGAATCTAATAAACCTAAACTCATAGAAACAGAGAACACATTGGTGCTTGCCAGAAGCAATCTAGGGTGGGAGTAGTGGGTGGACAAAGTCAAAAGGTACAAACTTAAAGTTACGAAATAATTAAGTCATGGGTATATATAATGTGCAGTGTGGTGATTGTAGTTAATAATTGTATATTTTAAAGTTGCTAAGAGAATAGATCTTAAAAGTTCTCATAAAAAGAAAAAAATTGTAATTATGTGAGATGAGGATGAGACAGAGAATGAGATGGTTAGATAGCATCACCGACCCAATGGACTTGAATCTAAGCAAACTTAGGGAATAGTAGAGGACGGAGGAGCCTGGTGTGCCGCAGTCTATGGAGTCACAAAGAGTCGGACACAACTTAACAACTGAACAACAACGTGAGGTGATATGTTATCTAGACTTATTGTGGAGATCATTACACATGCGGCAATGTATACAAATATTGAATCTTTATAAAACTAATATATGAATTACATCTCAATAAAAAAGATAAACTGAGCTCCTAAATTCTCTATTTTAACCATAAATTATCTATGTGGGATCTGCTCCATATGAATATAGTCAAAACAAAGGAAGTGACCTTCTCAGAAAAGCCAAAAATGGCCTCTGTTTTTACACTTGAGTGGTAACTACCTCTTATGAGGAAGTAAGATCGACAGAAGAACCAAGGAATAGAGGAATAAGTTCTGTCAGCAATATCATGTCTATCTTCAAAGCACACTATCTGGAACATTTTGTCATTTTTTTAGACCACCAGTGTTGAGAAGAGGTTATTCAGAAGGATAATAATTTAAATGTCACAGGATGCTGTTTTGTAAGCTAGACCACCAGTTGGGTTGGACCAGCATGTGGATTTAGGCAACACTTCTGGGAGTACTTATGATCTTCCCTAAGACCCTAAAACAAGTATCTTTCACTGTCACGATCCTCAGAGACAGGAAAAACACGGAAAGGGCTCAAACTATGACAACAATGATATTCAGGTAAACTAAAAATATGACTTCTGGAAATGTCCAGAGGAAACTAGATGGCAGGACAGCCAAAGGAAAACCCTGTAAATAAGGAGAGAATCTGGGAGCAAATGAGAAGCCAAACAACACTTAAGTATCCAAAGCTAAAGTGCTGACTGGCCCAGAGCAAAGTGATGCACTGACACTCACACTTTTCAGGAGTTTGGGATAAACATGTACACACTGCTGTATTTAAAATGGGTAACAGATAAGGACCTACTGTATGGCACGGGGACTTCTGCTCAATGTTATGTGGTAGCCTGGATCCCCTGGGAGGGGATTTTGGTGGAGAACTGGACACATGTATATGTGTGCCTGGGGCTTCCCAGGTGGTGCTAGTGGTAAAGAACCTGCCTGCTAATGCAGGACAGGTAAGAGACATGGGTTCGGTCCCTGGCTTGGGAAGACCCCTGGAGGAGAGCATGGCAACCCACCCCAATATTCTTGCCTGGAGAATCCCACGAACAGAGGAGCCTGGCGGGCTACAGTCCATAGGTTCACACAGAGTCAGACAGAACTGACTTAGCACGCACACACAGATATGTATGACTGAGTCTCTTTGCTGTCCACCTGAAACTACACAACATTGTTAAGCAGCTATCCTCCAATATAAAACTAAAAAAAGAAAACTCGGTCTCTTGATTGAGTTTTCTTATTTTAAGCTCTTAAACCTAAGCAAAAGGAATTCAGTAAAGAACACCTGGGTACCTTTGTCTCTTCTAAACCAAGACTCAGAACTTAAACACAGTCCATAAAGCCTACATATCTGCTCTCATTATTCATGTTGTTCAAGCCTCAGGGAAATTTCACCTCTCTCATCCTGTCTTTGAAAGGAATGACAACTGTATCCAAATGCCATGAAGGTTTGAGGGCTATGACCCTGCCAACTTCAGAGACTGACAATGCTTCAGAGTACAGGGAGGGTGTTAGCAGCTAAAAGTGCTTAAGAAAAGAAAACCATAATAAAGAATATGTCATAATCACCCCCCAATATTATGAATATAATAACTTCATGCGTAATGAGGTACCATTTCCCACTACTACTGAGCATTCAGTCTTCTTTCTTTTTATGTTTCAAACTGGGGGTCCAGAGGCACTCACAAATCGGCACACTGCTTATAGCAGTTGCGTGTGCAAAATGAGCAACATTCTTCAATATTAAATAGCTCATATGACTTGAGTTATACATATATAAGTTCACATTTTAAAACAACACATAAAGATCTAAACAACATGCATGAAGCAAAATATCTTTACAGTGGTAACTAGTTGGACTTTGAACACTAGAAGTAGTAATAGTTTTATTTTTATAGATATCTTTAAATTATTTTATTTATATCCAGAAAATTAAATATCCAGCTTTATTTTCAAAATTGACTAAAATTTATTATATTTATTCATTCCCATTTGAATTTTACCTCTTAATTTCAATAGAGCTTTTTTAATATTTCAGAAGAAGAAAAAAAACACCTTTTGGAACATACAAAAATATTTTATTTTTCAATCTTTACATCTATTTTAATTTATGTTTTTAAAAAGTGTGTTCAAATTTAGTACACTATACTTGAGATCATCAAGGTTGAAAACAAGACAAAATTATGATAGAAAATGAGAAATGAGTTCAAAATTGTAAAAAGGCTGAAATTTTTAAAATGGAAATTTCATTGAAATAAAGGGACATTTGTCATTAGGAGAATAAGATATGTTTTATATAACACATTAGGTTCGCTTGATTTATACTCAAGTATTTAGACTTTTACATGTGCATCTCCATTTTTATACTCTTACTCTGGGCCTCAAAATTGTTGAGGGCAGGACTGTCTACGCACCTTAAAAAGGAGAGAAATATGTTAAACAACAACTTTCTTTAAATGTGCAAACCTGTCACAGTAAGACCCTACGCCACTCTGCTGTATGAATTGCCATTCTGCCACTGGAGAGCTCATAACATAACTGAAACCCATGGTAACTCTTAAAGTCTGTTATGAGGCAGTCATTACCTCCCACCTACATGCTCAAGAAGGAGAGAAGTGGACTCTAGAAGGAGAGGCCATTTTCCCATTGACCAAAGGGTGAAATGAACAGCTTGGGTTAAGAGGCAGAATTCCAGACCATAGCAACTCAGGATAAACACTCCAGGTCACTAGAAGTCAAGGGCAAGTTGCACACGCCAAGCAGAGAGACAGCAGGAAACCTACAGGACCAGAAAGGCCAAGCCAGGCAGCGTCTGCCTTCGCCTCCTCTAATTCTGGAGGATTCTCTGAATAACAAAATAGCCACAACAAATCAGGGCCTCCCTCTCTCTCAGAAGAAGTGGTCATTGATGCATGCGGTGAGAAGACTACTGCTGTGAGAGTCACCTCAGCCTGGGGACTTCCACAAGCTGGTGGAATCTGAGAAATATTCAACTTCTATTGATACAAGGGAAAATATTTGTATGAATATTATTAAGTAACAATATCCCAAGTTCAGTCCTTAAGTAATGTAAAACTTAGAAAAAGGACATTACTAAGTAAGACTAATCTATTTTTTAAAATTTCCCTGAATACAATAAAATACTATTTTGATATATATATTTAAAAATCTAGAATTTTCGACTTTTTTGTCTCAAGCTTAAACTACATAATATAATAAATGAGTACTTTAAGAAACCAAAAATTCTCAAGAGATAACTTGGCAAACTTTAGGTTGGCTAGTTTTTTGACGGCATAATTGATATGTTACACTCTTCTAGGCTATAAATGTCATAGATACCACTTAACCAAAAGAAATAAACATACTTGAAAGAGAGGCTCTCTGTTCTAAATCAAACATAGCAAATAAAATGCATTGGGAAAGGATTCTTTCTCAAAGAGCTCTAAACACTATGATAATCAGCTTTTTCTGGGAAGATGATTCCATTATTTTGCAATAGTCAACATTTCCTTGGAAAACAAATGGAAGTTACTCACTATGCTTGGGATATTTGCATCCAAAGGACAATTTTACTGGGGAATTTATCAGTCCATTCACTGGTGAAAATGTGAGAACACTCCAGAAAAACATGTTCTGTAAGTCTCCCATCAGGAGGAACCTCTAACGCCCTCAGCCACGTTCAAGCCTTTCTGACAACTGAAATGCTATGCAGGGGTCAGTCTTCCCAGATAGGGCTACTCTACGCAGATGAGAGGAACTGAGGCATAATGTAATGGAACTGTCTATATAGTTAATATTTATCTTCCCTACTAAGGGAGATTTTCTTCAGACCATTTAAATAGGCACATATGTTAACTGCCTAGAAATATTTTTTTGAAACTCTTCCAACTGACCTCTTTTAAACAAATTATGCTGCTCTGTCTGTAGTTGGAAAAGCAGCCCACACCCAAATATCAGCTTCCCACTTGGAATACATAGGCTGAGAAATTTTCCCCTTCATCTCCTCATTTTGTTGGCTCTCTTATGTTAGCTGTGTTTCACTCTAAGCTATTAGGGCAAGAACTTAATGATCCAGCAATCCCAGTCCTGGAGGTAAATCTGGATAAGAAGAAAATTGCAATTCGAAAAGGTGTATGTCCCTCATTGTTCATAGCAGCACTATTTACAGTAACCAAGACATGGAAATGATCCAAGTAACCATCAACAGACAATTGGCTTAAGAAGCGCTATATATTCAGTGGAATAATATTCAGCCATAAAAAGAATGAAATATTGTTATTTGCAGCAACGTAGATAGACCTAGAAAAAATTATACTAAGTGAAGTAAGTGTAATAGAAAAAGACAAATACTATACCACTTATATGTAGAATCAAAAAAATGATACAAATGAATCTATATATGAAACAGATCCACAGACAGAGAAAATAAGCTTATGGTTACCAAAGGGGAAGGGATCAAGGAAGGGTTAAATCAGGACTATGAAATTAACAGATACCAACTAGTACACATTAAATATATAAGCAAGAGGGATTTACTATCTAACGCAGGGAAATACAGTCAATGTCTCATATTAACCAATAATAGAAAATAATCTGAAAAATATAAATATATAACTGAATCAAATTACTATACACCTGAAGCTAACACAATATTGTAAACCAACTATACTTCAATTAAAAGTTTATATAAAATAAAATAAAGTCACAAAATGCCAGCATTTAATGAGCATTCACTATATGTCTGACACTGGGTTGTAAGCTATCCATGAATTGTCTCACTTAGTCTTTTTCATAACACTATGAGTTTAGGACTATTGTTATTATGCTCATTTTTCAGATGAAGATGCTGAGGTTTCAATTCAGTTCAGTCACTCAGTCGTGTCCGACTCTTTGCAAGCCCATGAATTACAGCATGCCAGGCGCCCCTGTCCATCCCAACTCCCAGAGACCACCCAAACTCACGTCCATCGAGTCGGTAATGCCATCCAGCCATCTCATCCTCTGTTGTCCCCTTCTCCTCCTGCCCCCAATCCCTCCCTGCTTCAGAGCCTTTTTCAATGAGTCAACTCTTCACATGAGGTGGCCAAAGTATTGGAGTTTCAGCTTTAGCATCATTCCTTCCAAAGAAATCCCAGGGCTGATCTTCAGAATGGACTGGTTGGATCTCCTTGCAGTCCAAGGAACTCTCAAGAGTCTTCTCCAACACCACAGTTCAAAAGCACCAATTCTTCAGCGCTCAGCTTTCTTCACAGTCCAACTCTCACATCCATACATGGCCACTGCAAAAACCATAGCCTTGACTAGATGGAACTTTGATGGCAAAGTAATGTCTCTGCTTTTCAGTATGCCATCTAGGTTGGTCATAACTTTTATTTCAAGGAGTAAGCGTCTTGTAATTTCATGGCTGCAATCACCATCTGCAGTGATTTTGGAGCCCAAAAAAATAAACTTTGACACTGTTTCCACTGTTTCCCCATCTATTTCCCATGAAGTGATGGGACCAGATGCCATGATCTTCGTTTTCTGAATGCTGAGCTTTATCCAACTTTTTCACTGTCCACTTTTCACTTTCATCAAGAGGTTTTTTAGTTTCTCTTCACTTTCTGCCATAAGGGTGGTGTCATCTGCATATCTGAGGTGATTGATATTTCTCCCAGCAATCCTGATTCCAGCTTGTGCTTCTTCCAGCCCAGAGTTTCTCATGATGTACTCTGCATAGAAGTTAAATGAGCAGGGTGACAATATACAGCCTTGACATACTCCTTTTCCTATTTGGGACCAGTCTGTTGTTCCATGTCCAGTTCTAGCTGTTACTTCCTGACCTGCATGTAGGTTTCTGAAGAGGCAGGTCAGGTGGTCTGGTATTCCCATCTCTTTCAGAATTTTCCACAGTTTCTTGTGATCCACACAGTCAAAGGCTTTGGCATAGTCAATAAAGCAGAAATAGATGTTTTTCTGGAACTCTCTTGCTTTTTCCATGATCCAGCGGATGGTGGCAATTTGATCAAAGCCAGCTTGAACATCTGGAAGTTCATAGTTCACTGAAGCTTCATATTGCTGAAGCCTGGCTTGGAGAATTTTGAGCATTACTTTATTAGTGTGTGAGATGAGTGCAACTGTGAGGTAGTTTGAGCATTCCTTGTCATTGCCTTTCTTTGGGATTGGAATGAAAACTGACCTTTTCCAGTCCTGTGACCACTGCTGAGTTTTCCAAATTTGCTAGCGTATTGAGTGCAGCACTTTCACAGCATCATCTTTCAGGATTGAAAGAGTTCAAGTGGAATTCCATCACCTCCACTAGCTTTGTTCATAGTGATGCTTTCTAAGGCCCACTTGACTTCACATTCCAGGCTGTCTGGCTCTAGGTGGGTGATCACACCATCATGATTATCTTGGTTGTGAAGATCTTTTTGTACAGTTCTTCTGTGTATTCTTGCCACCTCTTCTTAATATCTTCTGCTTCTGTTAGGTCCCTACCATTTCTGTCCTTTATCGAGCCCATCTTTACATGAAATGTTCCCTTGGTATCTCTAATTTTCTTGAAGAGATCTCTAGTCTTTCCCATTCTGTTGTTTTCCTCTATTTCTTTGCATTGATAGCTGAAGAAGGCTTTCTTATCTCTCCTTGCTATTCTTTGGAACTCTGCACTCAGATGCTTATATCTTTCCTTTTCTCCTTTGCTTTTCACTTCTCTTCTTTTTCACAGCTATTTGTAGGGCCTCCCCAGACAGCCATTTTGCTTTTTTGCATTTCTTTTCCATGGGGATGGTCTTGATCCCTGTCTCCTGTACAATGTCATGAACCTCTGTTCATGAGTCACTGTTCATCAGTCACTCTATCTATCAGATCTAGTCCCTTAAATCTATTTCTCACTTCCATTGTATAATCATAAGGAATTTGATTTAGATCATACCTGAATGGTCTAGTGACTTTCCCTACTTTCTTCAATTTAAGTCTGAATTTGGCAATAAGGAGTTCATGATCTGAGCCACAGTCAGCTCCCCATCTTGTTTTTGCTGACTGTATAGGGAGAGATTAATTAAACTGCTCCAGAAATTTGATACCAGAATCCAAACTCTGAAGTACTTAGTTGCACTAATTCTAAGAGGGATATTTTTTTCGCATTTAAACATCTCTGAAATCTCTGGGGTTACCTGACAACATTTAAAAAAATACAATTAAAAAATTTTTAAGATACAATTAAAACTGGCAGCGGTTTTCTGCCTTAATGGTACATAAAGTAACACTGTGTTTATAACCTATGACGTCTTCATTTCACTGACCAGTCTTGGTCACTTGTAATTTCTGTCTTAGTCATATTTAATTCCCACATAGGACCTGACCCCATCCAGTACAAGGTAGACATTCAATAATTCCTTTCTTATCTTCCTCCTTGTTACTCTTTTTCTCTCCATTTTATTGAGATATAATTGGTATATAAATTGTATTAGTTTAAAGCATACACCATAATGATTTGATGCATGTTTATAATGCACAGTGATTACCACAATAAGTTTAGTTAATATCTATCACCTCACAATAGGACTCCTTAATGTACCTGCCCTTTCAGGGCGATTCCAGGTCTCTCTTTCCATTGACCAAGTTGTCCTGTGATTTCAGGGTAAAAGTTGTGACATCCCTCGTAGCTCAGTATACTAGCTTGCTAACTGGCACAAGAAGAACTAGTGTGTAGTCATATTTATAATTCTGACCCCAGAAAATTTCACATACCTCATATAGCTCAGAAAAAAAATGACAAAATAACTGGGTGACATGTTGTCTGTAGATTAAATGAGCTCATCACATCTGCGTCTTCTCTTCTCATGAAGCAACAGAGACCACGTGCTGTATAATCCTTTCCATCACCAGTTACTCAGCATCCACACATTATCTTCCACATGGGCAAAGATCCCACACCCATCAGTGTTTGCAGCTCCCTAACACAATCCTTTCAAATAGACTTGAGCAGCATTTTTTCTGGGCCTACAAAAACTTCACAGGTGCCCCACCACTCCTGCCTTTGAATGTCCCTTATGATAGCTTTCATATAATCCGTTAATATAATTCATTTGTTCTTATAAAGAAAGCTAGACTAAAAATCCAGGGCTTTTCTTGCGGCTCAGCTGGTAAAGAATCCTTGGGCAATGCAGGGGACCCGAGTTCCACCCCTGGGTTGGGAAGATCCCCTGGAGAAGGGAAAGGCTACCCACTCTAGTATTCTGGCCTGGAGAATTCCACGGACTCTATAGTCCGTGCGGTTGCAAAGAGTCGGACAGGACTTAGCGACTTTCACTTGCAGACTAAAAATCCAAGCCTAAATATAATGAGAATAACCTGCAGTACCCCTCATTTGCATATCATAAAAATATCTGAAGGACAAACAGAAAATCATACTAACTAATTTTTAAAATAAAAGGGTTTATCTAGAGTAAGGTAGTAATTGCATGCAGCTGGGTTGAAGCCAAGACCGAAATTTCCGGTGGTGCCAGAGGTAAATCTGCCATGTATATATGGGCAGCCTGGGTTTATGAGGCTTTAAAAGCAGGTGACACACACGTACCCCAACACCTCCAAACTATCTGCCTAAATTTACATTTATGGAGGTTGCTGTCAGGTGAAACTTCTACCCAAACTTAAAGACGAGCAAGCATGTCAACTAAATGGAAACCTGTAAAAAGGTAAAGAGGAAACAGCCCTTGAGGGGAACATGAACAGGATTCAACCTGATTTACAGAAACTTCACACACCTATTCAGACTCTGCAGGCCTGTGGAGCATGCTGTAGTGCATATGGTGGGTAGAATGTCAGGGAGTGAAGCCAGCCTTCATTTGACCTCTGTGCCTGTCACCCTCCTGACATTATTTGAGGCTCTCTCCTCCCCCCAAGTTCTTGAGATACACAGTCCTCACCTTTCTCCTCATTGGCCCTTCTTTGCACTAATTTAATTGGTTAACTTAATACATCTCATCTTTTCCATCTTCACCAACACCCCCATCCCTTCATGTCCCCACAAAGTACACTATACCTTCAGAGCTTGAACTGTTCCATTTCTCCTTCCGTGTCTTACCTACCAAACAGGCTCTCTTCCTTTGTCAAGAGAGCCACTAATTCTTTAGATCCAGGATACAGAGATGCTGAGACATTGCCATATTCCCAGAGTAGGCTAACCAAACTCCAGTCCTAAATAAACAACCCATTAGTCACTCAAAAGACTTCGAAGCCAAAGACACATGAGCCCTACTACATCTGCCAGCACTGAAGTCTGAATCACACAGAAGCCTGAGTGAATTAGGGACTTGAGGTCAGCTTGGAAGAGCAGCCACACTTGGAATCTCCGGGGTTTCCCATAGCTCCAGGTAAGGATTCCTCCAGCAGTCCAAAGAATACATGCTGAAGTCTCGGTCTGGGATCCAATGGGCTTCTGAATTGGTCAGGGCTCTCTAAAGAAACAGAACCAATAGGATATATGAAGTGAAAGTGAAAGTGTTAGTTGCTCAGTTGTCTCCGACTCTGTGACCCCATGGACTGTAGCCCACAGGTTCTCTTCTGTCCGTGGAACTCTCCAGGCAAGAATACTGGAATGGGTGGCCCTTCCCTTCTCCAGGTGATCTTTCTGACCCAGGGATCGAACCCGGGTCTCCTGCATTGCAGGCAGATTCTTTCCCATCTAAGCCACTAGGGAAACCACTAATACAATGTGTGTGTGTGTGTGTGTGTGCGTGTGTGTGTGTGTGTGTGTGTGTGTGTATACATAGATTTATTTTAAGTGATTGACTCAAGTAATGGTAGGGGCTGGCGGATGAACTGTACAAAAAAGATCTTCATGACCCAGATAATCATGATGATGTTATCACTCATCTAGAGCCAGACATCTTGGAATGTGAAGTCAAGTGGGCCTTAGAAAGCATCACTATGAATAAAGCTAGTGGAGGTGATGGAATTCCAGTTAAGCTGTTTCAAATCCTGAAAGATGATGCTGTGAAAGTGCTGCACTCAATATGCCAGCAAATTTGGAAAACTCAGCAGTGGCCATAGGACTGGAAAAGGTCAGTTTTCATTCCAATCCCAAAGAAAGGCAATGCCAAAGAATGCTCAAACTACTGCACAATTGCACTCATCTCACATGCTAGTAAAGTAATGCTCAAAATTCTCCAAGCCAGGCTTCAGCAATACATGAACCGTGAACTCCCTGATATTCAAGCTGGTTTTAGAAAAGGCAGAGGAACCAGAGATCAAATTGCCAACATCCGCTGGATCATGGAAAAAGCAAGAGAGTTCCAGAAAAACATCTATTTCTGCTTTATTGACTATGCCAAAGCCTTTGACTGTGTGGATCACAATAAACTGTGGAAAATTCTGAAAGAGATGGGAATACCAGACCACCTGACCTGCCTCTTCAGAAACCTACATGCAGGTCAGGAAGTAACAGTTAAAACTGGACATGGAACAACAGACTGGTCCCAAATAGGAAAAGGAGTACATCAAGGCTATATATTGTCACCCTGCTTATTTAATTTCTATGCAGAGTACATCATGAGAAACGCCGGACTGGAAGAAGCACAAGCTGGAATCAAGACTGCCAGGAGAAATATCAATAACCTCAGATATGCAGATGATACCACACTTATGGCAGAAAGTGAAGAGGAGCTAAAAAGCCTCTTAATGAAAGTGAAAGAAGAGAGTGAAAAAGTTGGCTTAAAACTCAACATTCAGTTAAGTAAGATCATGGCATCTGGTCCCATCACTTCATGGGTAATAGATGGGGAAACAGTAGAAACAGTGTCAGACTTTATTTTTCTGGGCTCCAAAATCACTGCGATGGTGACTGCAGCCATGAAATTAAAAGACGCTTACTCCTTGGAAGAAAAGTTATGACCAACCTAGATAGTATATTCAAAAGCAGAGACATTACTTTGCCGAATAAGGTCCATCTAGTCAAGGCTATGGTTTTTGCAGTCGTCATGTATGGATGTGAGAGTTGGACTGTGAAGAAAGCTGAGCACCAAAGAATTGATGCTTTTGAACTGTAGTGTTGGAGAAGACTCTTGAGAGTCCCTTGGACTGCAAGGAGATCCAGCCAGTCCATTCTGAAGGAGATCAACCCTGGGATTTCTTTGGAAGGAATGATGCTAAAGCTGAAGCTCCAGTACTTTGGCCACCTCATGTGAAGAGCTGACTCATTGGAAAAGACTCTGATGCTGGGAGAGATTGGGGGCAGGAGGAAAAGGGGACAACCCAGGATGAGATGGCTGGATGGCATCACGGACTCGATGGACGTGAGTCTGAGTGAACTCTGGGAGATGGTGATGGACAGAGAGGCCTGGCATGCTGGGATTCATGGGGTCACGAAGAGTCAGACACGACTGAGGGACTGAGCTGAACTGAACTGGCAAGTCCAAACTGTGCAGCACAGACTAGCACGCTGGAAAGTCCAGCAAAGTCAATGTTGCACCGTTGAGTCCAAAGGCAGACTGGAAAGCTGAATTCCTTCCTCTTGCAGGGACTTCAGTCTGTTCTATGAAGGCCTTCAACTGATTGGATAAGGCTTCCCTACATTATGGAGGGTAATCTGCTTTACTCAAAGTCCACTGATTTAAGTGTTAGTCACATTTGAAAAATACCTTCACAGCAACACAGCAACATCTAGACTTGCATTTGACCAGACAACTATGGCCTACCACCATGGGTTCCAAGAAACCTAATCTCTCCCCAGAATCCTCTAAGCATGATCCCCTCTTCTCCAGGCCACTTAGCCTGGGAGCTGATCCATTCTCCATCTGTATAAAGTCACCCCTCTGACATAGTCATACCCCAAACGTGAAAGATCCCAGAGGCCCAGAGATTTCTTAGCCACCCCAGATTTCAGGGGCAGGTCTCTCCCCTCCAGAGCTCAACATTGTGTCCGAACATGGAAAGTGGGGTTCTTCTTCTCTCCACAGCCACAAAGATCAAAATGGAGCCTCTTTACCCCACCAAGAGAATTGAACTGGATGGTTGATAGAGTCCCTGAATCTACCTGTCATATATTTCTAGACTGTGTCTCTTAAGCATCCAAACAGAACACTCTTAAGTATTTATCCTTAAATCACTCAGAGATCTCTAGATTGGTATCATTTTACTTTTTTAAAAAATGGGCATTTTTCATATATCAAAATTTATATATGTTAGAAAATGTGTTCCTTTAATCTGTAAGCTTACTCATAATTTCAGAAATAGTCTCATTCATTACTGTTTTTGGCAATAGAAATTATAGCTCTGAGAAAACACAAATAAAAGAAGATACACCCCAGATTCAGAGACCATGTGAACTGAGTTCTTGAAGCCACAGAGTAAGTCAGGAGGCAGAGTCACTGAAAACAAAGCTTGGCGCCAGTGTGTAGAGTGCTCACTCCCTACAGTTGGCATCACTTTTATATGCAGAGGCTTTGTAAAGAATTCTGGAAGCCAAGGGAGAGGAATGCCATTCAGCAGAGGGAAAAACAAAATATAAGCAATAGCATCTCCACCAGAGAGTAGATTTTCCACTTCTTCATACTCTAGCCAGACAACTGCAAGCAACTGTAGCATCCTAAAAGGAGTTACCTAAGATCCTAGTAGCACTGTGGAAATGAAATTAGTTCCTCTATTCTTACCACAATCGATCATTCAAATGGAGATGGGTGGCTGCAGCCAGCCCCCATAGAGCCTTGGGTTCAAGGAGGAAGTGGCCAGCGTTTCAGTTTCATGCTGGTCTGTTCCTTCCCCTCAGAAGGAAGCTGAATGCTGTGAACAGCTGATCTTATCTGCCCTGTTAGCATCATTAGTATTTGACATTTACCCAGCATAGGTAGTACATAAGGGTACTAAAACTAAAACTACAGAGACTAAAACTACATGGTGGGCCCTCAGCCTAATTTCAACCCCAAAATGTCAAAAAGGTCAACCACCAAAAATTCATAATAAGAGGGAGGGGACTTGCCTCGTCAGACTGAGAATTGGCCAGATTACAAAACAGGAAAAAGAAGCGGCCAGGAAAGAACTTGAAAGAGGAAAGCAGATTTTTGGAAATGTGTCATTTCTTTCCTTCACTCATTGACCTCTTTTGTAGGACTTTTGCAATGAAGGGATAACTATCTACAGAAATGGTTCATAGCCCACTAGAGGAAAGGTAAGAAAATTATTACAGATTTCCTTTTGAATCAAGGAGGTTTTGATTTTGGGTGAATATAAAAAGTCCTTCTTACAAGTCATAGTTAGTCACAGGAAAACTGAACATTTACAATATCCCTGGTGCCACAAGTCAAATTTGACATACAAAGAAAATGTCCTTATAACAAATAGGAAATGCTCATTTCTGTTTTACAGTAGGTCATTTGGGCATGAGGCAAATTTTTGGCATACTAGTCATGTAACTTTAAACAACTCACAACTTTTGTGTCTCTGTCTCAGCATTTGTAAAATAGAGATAACAATGAAAGTAGTCTGAAAGTGTTATTGTGAAGATCCAGTGAAATAACACATATGAAACCCTGGCACAGTACTTGGCATATAGTGGGTACTCAATAGATATTAACTACAACGTGAGAGCTCTTCACAAACCTCTGAAAGTGAAAGTGAAGCCACTCAGTCGTGTCCGACTCTTTGCGACCCCATGGACACCAGGCTCCTCCGTCCATGGGATTTTCTAGGCAAGAGTACTGGTGGGTTGCCTTTTCCTTCTCCAGGGAACTTCCCGACCCAGGGATCGAACCCAGGTCTCCCGCATTGTAGACAGATGCTTTACCGTCTGAGCCACCTCTCTAGTGTGACACAAATGCCAGTTCCCTTATATGAATGGTTACAGAATCAGCTTTTGTTGTTGTTGTTCAATCACCAAGTCATGTCTGACTCTTTGTGACCCCATGGACTCCAGCATGCCAGGCTTCCCTGTCCCTCACCATCTCCCGGAGTTTGCCCAAGTTCATGTCCACCGAATCAGTGATGCCATCCAACTTCTGCCTTCAGTCATTCCCATCATCTGCTTTTAATTGCTTCCAAATAACATGTTTGCTGTCTGTAAACAGACCCATATGGTAAGAAGTGTCCTGTCATGGTGAGTTTCTTGTCTGACTAGAGGCCAAAGTAACAAAGAGGTGGCCTCCTGAACTGGGGAGGAAGGTGAGGGAAGAGGTGCTGATTCCAAACTCCACTTCTGCCATGTTAATTGGGCTGCAAAGTCCTGCTGCTGCTGGTGCAGCAACATTTTTCATCTTCTATGCATGTGTATGCTAATGTTACTTCAGTCGTGTCTGACTCTGTGTGATCCTATGGGCTGTAGCCTGCCAGGCTCCTCGGTCCATGGGATTATCCAGGCAAGAATACAGGAGTGGGTTGCCATGCCCTCCTCCAAGCGATCTTCCTATCAGTGAAGTTTGTAATTTCCTCAGTTCTGTCTCACCACAGCAAAAATTTGAAGTGACAAACCAGTGTTACAGCTCAGTTTCATTTGGCAAGCAAAGGAAAATACATCCTCAAGATGTGAGGGCAGGCCGACCCAAAAGAAACGAAGAGGAGCGAAGCCTGTGGCTCAATTTTGGCTCCTCTTTTTTTGTTTTTGTTTTTTTTTCTCCTCTTCCTGAGCCTGCCCTATGTAAATTGGGCTAGCCAGCAGCACTGTTTGTTTCACATGAGGTTCTCACCCCAGTCCTTGGACATTCCTTTCCTATTTTTGTGGGCTTTTTCTTTCTTTGTCTTTTAGCCACCACTATTTTGGACTCCTTTTTCCTATTCTAGCTACCTAATATTCCCCCCTCAAGAGATGGGAGGCCCAATTCTTTGGGAATAGGGGCATCAAGGTCTCTCTTGCTACTTCCTGTTGAACTGGGACAGCAACGGGCATTGGGCCTCTCCCTCTTGCTAGTCTCAAGCTTTCAGAGTCCTTATAGTGGTGTCCATCTATGGGTGAGTGATATCTTCCATGGTCAGGTGTAGGTTTATATATCCCGTTGAACTGGCACTGTATGTTGTAGCTTGTTGACCTGGGCAGAGACAAAGCGGGTTAGACAATTGACAATACATGGAGTAATCACAAGCAGCATCAATATGGTGATAACAGGGATTAGTAGGGGCGTTAACCAACTCCAAATTCCTGCTTGCCAGGAGAAAAATCCCCCAAGAGATTGTAGCCACCCCAAGAACTCTCCAGGTCATTCTTTGAGATCCTGTAGGATCTGAATGTTTTTCTTGAGGACTCTGAGGCTTTTTTATCTTTGCTGGAGGTATTTACCCAGAAACAATGCATCTCATTCAACATAGTTCAAGTCTCTCTTTGTTTAGGGATCAGGAGATCTGTCTCCTGTCTACTTTGTGTTGTCCCTGCCAAGCTGTGTTGGCTCTTTAGAGCTATCTTCAGAAATCCTATCTCCAGAAACTTAATTTTGGGGGTGTTCATTAGAATGGCACTCATTGGTAGTCCTGAATAGGTATCTGAGATCCCCCAGGTGCTCACAGGTGTATTGAGTGTCCTCTTCTGTTTTCTTCCATGGCTTGACTCAGGAGTAGTGAATCCAGGAGTCATGTCCTGGTACCATAACTGCTGTGGGGGTAGAAAGTATGACAGGGTAGGGGCCTTTCCATGTAGGCTGGAGTTGAGTCTTTGGGGACCCGGCTTTCCAGATTTTAATCAGGGTTTGAGTCCCTGGAGCATATAGTGGTGGCTCTTTAGAATCTTTTGGGTCCTGGATGACACCCAACAAGTGTATCTCTTGTTTGAATTTCCCAATGGCCATGGTATAAGACCAGAGGATCTGAGCCTCTGAATCTAGGAAGAGTCATTGACATAAACAAAAAGTCCCCCGTATAGCATCTCATAAGGACTAAGACCAACCTGTTCCTTAGAGGCAAGATGGGTGTGTAGGGAGGAGGATATCTATTGGTAAAGCCTCCTTCCATCCCAGGGAGGTCTCCTGGGTTATCTTTCCTATCATTGATTTTAAGAATTGGTTGGCTCTTTCTACTTTTCCTGAAGACTGAGGCCTCCAGGCACAGTGGAGATAATAACCAATGCCCAATGTTTTAGAGACCCCCTTGGGTGACCTTAGAAGTAAATGATGTCCCATTATCAATTTGAAATGACCTGGGAAGGCCAAATCTCAGAATGATTTCATGGAGCAGTTTTTTTTTTGGTTTTTTTTTTTACCACCTCCTCAGCCTTCTCAGTCTGGGTGGGAAAGCCTTCAATCCAGCCTATGAATGTATCTATCATAACTAATAGGTATTTATACCCTTGAGAAACTGGCAACTGGGTGAAGTCCATCTGCCAGGTCCCTCCTGAGTAGGTCCCATGCTGTTGGAGGGGCTGGGCAGGCTGGGGTCTTCAATCTCCTTGGGGGTTGTTTAATCGGTATGTGGGAAAAGAGGAGAGCACTTCTTTATAGTCATATTGAAGGCCTGTTCATCTGAAGGACCTTTCTAGTAATCTTTGGAGGGCTTTTTCCCCTAAATTAGTGGTGGCATGTAAGGAGTTAACCAACTTCCATTGGAGGTTCCCAGGCAGAAAAAGGAGTCCCTACTTTTGGAACCATCCGTAACATCTTCTTGAAAGCCCTTACTCTTAGTTTTAAGAGTCTCACCTTCAATATATGAATGAGTTTCTGGCAAATTAGTCTGCAGAAGTAGGGTGGCAACCCCTATTAGGTCATTGTTCTGTAATGCTTGTCTCTTAGCTGCCTGATCGGCTGCTTGGTTCCCTCATGCCATTTCTGTGTTCCCTTTTTGGTGTCCTTTACAATAGGAGACTGAAACCTCAATGGGCAGATGGACTGCCTCCAAGAGCCTAAGGATTTGATCACTGTATTTGATTGGGGACCCTCAGGTGGTCAAGTGGCCTCTTTCTTTCCAAATATCAGCATGTGCATGTAGCACCAGAAAGGCATACTTGGAGTCAGTGTAAATGGCTGTTCTTTTCCCTTTCCCAGCTCTAAAGCTCAAGTCAGGGCTATGAGCTCAGCTAATTGGGCTGAAGTACCTGGTGGCAAAGGTTTGTCCTCTATGGTCTCAAAATTGGAGACTACTGCATATCTGGCTCTTCTTTTTCCATCCAAGACAAAGCTGCTTCCATCAGTGTACCAGATTTCCTCAGCATTGGTCAGAGGATCTTCTGACAATCCTTCTCAGGGTTTTGTCCAGTGGTCCAAAGTTTCCAGGCAAGATTGAAAGGGGAGAGAGCCCTCGGGGGTAGGCAAGAGGGTAGCTGAGTTAAGAACTTCACAAGGGGATATAGTTAAGCCTGGATTTTCCATCAGTACTACTTGATATCTAAGGCTCCTTTGATCAGACATTTATTTATAGACAACATCCATTTATAGAAAACTCTCCCATTCAGGAGTTGTTTCACTCGGTGATTGGTAAAAATAGTTAGTTTGCCCCCAAGAGAGTTTTAAAGCATCTTCTATCAGAACTGTGATAGCTGCAAGATTGCAAAGGCAGGGAAAGATCTCTTCCCAATAAGGGAGTAGGACACTCAGGGACCACCAGAAACTGGTGGGAAAATATTTGTGCATCTCAGTAACAAAGAAGTGCTCAGGTGAATCTTTTTGTAATTGTTTTTCCTGTAGCACCCAAAATGGTAAAAGTTTGAGAGAAGAAGGCTCTGGAGTAGGAGGTCAGGACAGAGTAGGCAGCCCCTGTGTCAACCAAGAAATTCTCAGACCCACCTGCCACTCCGGTTGCACCCTGACTCCAGCCCTGTGATGGTTATCTATGACAGGTGGGCTGGCTGGAGCAGGCCACTTCAGTCCTGTTTGGTGAGGGAAGGCTTGACTCTTGAACTTGAGGCTCTTGGGTCCTGAGGGCAGAGTGCCTCCCAGTGTCCCAACTGATGGCATTTATAGCAAGCCATTTTAGGAGACTTGTCACAGTTTGGACACTCTTTGGCCCAATGTCCCACCTGTCTACAGATTAGGCATGTGCCTTGCACCTTGTCCTTCAAGGACTTGGGGTTTGCCATAGGGCTTCCCTGGAGCATGGCCAGCATCTGGGCATGCCTTTTCTCTTTTCTTCCTTTCCTGAGCCTTGGCTTCCCTATCCTGTTCTCTGTTATAAAAGTTATTGGTGGCTGTCTGGACCATCTTGTATAAAGAGCCAGCAGAGTCCTGCTGCTGTAGCTGTTGTAACTTTATCCTGATGTCTGATGCACATTGGGACAGGAATTTGTCCTTTAAAATCACCTGTCCCTTGTAAGACTCTAAGTCCTTTAGTAAACTTTTGGAGGGCCTCTTTTAGCATTTCCAGAGAGGCAATGGGATTTTCACTGGGGTCCTGAGTTATCGCTGAGACCCGGCACAGTCCCACAACTAATAGGCTTTCTTCTATTTTTATGGGTGGACTTCCTTAGGGAGTGAGTTTCTCTGAAGCTTATCCTACCCAGTACTGTTGCAACCTGAGAGCTGGACATCCCCAGATCACGTGCAGATCCCCGGGCAGGCTGAGGCATGACAGCCTCCTGGAGTTCGAATCCCTGGGCAGGTTGAGGCACGTCAGCCTCCCGAGAAACTGGGTCCCTGGGCAGGTCATGACATGTCAACCTCCTGGGACCCCTGGCCTGGAGTTGGGCATCACCAAGGTCTCCAGTATGACCAGTGCTGGCTATGATTAAAGGATTGTAATCTTAACTTATTGCCAGTTTGTCCGCCATGGATACCATGGCGTAAAGCAATCCAAGCATATGCCCTGAGACTGGGAACCTGGTGAAATAGACATAAGCCTTATCCTCTTTTTGTTCTCAGAGGATGTAAGTCACTGATATTCTCCCCTAAGCCTCCATAAGAACAGTTTAGGTTGTCTCCAGTAGTAAACATTTCATTGGCATAGACCCTCTCTAGGTAATAACAGAAGGAATGACAAAAGAGTGGGTTATCTGGTCCTCTTAGGGGCATTAAGAGTATTTTAACAATAAGTGGGGTGAAATGATGCTGCTTATAAGGAGGCAGGGTTGTAGGAGTTAGTAAGTGGCTTAAAAACAAATTGATAAGAAGCAACAAACCAGATGTTCCATAAAAGTGGAGTGGAGATTTGATCCAGGGGTATGTTTGTAACTTCAGGAGAAGGATGGTAAGGGTTTGGGCCCAAATGGCCTGCAGGGCTAATTCCCAAAGTGGCAAACATTATCCCTGGAAGCCCATTTTCCCTTGAAGGGATGCCACCAACAGATGGACTTCTAACAGGCATTGTGTGCCTGTTACCTGCCCTAGCAGGTTCACTTAGAGATATTTTTGTACATGTTGTTGGAAACATGGAAGATGAAGGCCTAAATATCTAGAGAGATTGGATATTATACAGTATTTCCCTCTCAAGGGCCAGCTATTTTCTGGTTGTCCCTCCAGAAGATTGTAGAGACAAAATTGTGGGCCCAGACCCACAAGGGGGCTCAGGAGAAGAGTATGGAACAGGAGGGAAGGGGAGAAGGCACAACTTTTGAAAGAATTACATAGCCAAACCTGATCCTCAATCTGCAAGCTAAATGACACACCCAAAGGTGCCAGGACAGTTCCAAGGCACTGTCAAAAGATGGAGGAGTGGGTGGTTCTCCAATTGTTGGAATGACCCTCCCACTCATTAGCATATGAAATCACCCAGCTTGCTAAAACTAACCACACCACATTCCATGGCCACTTCACTCCCCTCTGTGAAGGCCCACACTCTTGGAGTGTGGTTCTCTCTGAATCTAAACCTCCTACCTATCCCTATGTCTCTCACTGATTTTTTTTTTTCCCCCAATGAGACATCAAGAACCTGAGCTTCATTAGGACCTGAAACCAGGCACTGTGGGCTTTGGCCAGGCTCAAGTCCCAGTCAGATGCAACTGAGTGACTAAGCATAACACAGAGTCCCTGCCATGTGGGTTTGAGTCCCAATCTTAATCAGTTTTAAACACAACTTTCAGAAATGAAAAGATGATGACCCGCCCAATACTTTGTAAGCAGCAGCATAGAGGGAGAGAGGAGCTGAAAGATAGGAGGAAACAGTGGTGGGAAAAACATGCTGAGGAATCCCCTTCATAACCTGCTGGAAAACCTGCTAAATACCTGACCTGTGCTCATAGTTTTCATTGGCCTGATCCTTAAAACAAAGAAGATTAAGGACAGAGGAACCCCCACCCACCTGGCAACAGGTACTAAGTAGCCCCTGCCAGAGACCCTCAGCTGCACCCACTGCTGCTCGCCTATTCACAGAGAGTTTGAGAAAACAAGAAAGGAGAGATCATAATGGAATTAAGATTTTGTTAGCCATATGTCCTTCCAGCCATAGGGGCGAGGACTCCCTACCCCAGCCAGAGGTCTTCTGGAATCTGAGACTGACCCACATGAGCTTTCTGCTGAGTTTGTTTTTGCTGCCCTGATTTCCAGCATGCTGGGCTTCTTGTCATTTCCATTGTGCAGGGTTTTCTTCACATTCAGCTTCCACCACAGGAGTTTTGGCTGAGTTGGGCTTCTGCTGTGCTTGGCCTCCGCCTTGAGCTGAGGTTATTTCAGCCAGGTTAAATTTCAGAAAGGGCACAATATATTTTGGGGGAGTTTGTAATTTCCTCGGTTCTGTCTCACCACAGCAAAAATTTGAAGTGACAGACCAGTGTTACAGCTCGGTTTTATTTGGCAAGCAAAGGAAAATACATCCTCGAGGCATGAGGGTTGGTCGACCCAAAAGAAGCGAAGAGAAGAGAATCCGGTGGCTCAATTTTGACTCCTCTGTTTATCTGTTTTTCTTTTCTCTTCCCCCTGAGCCCGCCCTATGTAAATTGGGCTAGCCAGGAGGGCTGTTTGCTTCACCTGAGGTTCTTACCTTTGTTCTTCACCTTTGTTCCTCAGACGTTTCTTTGTTCTATTTTTGGGGGCTTTTTCCTCTCTTTGTCTTTAAGCCACCACTATTTTGGACTCCTTTTTTCCTATTCTAGCTACCTAACATTCCCAAACCCACAGCCTGCATTGGCAGACAGGTTCTTTACCACTACCATCACCTGGGAAGCCCTCGTCTATGCATCAGTCAGTCAGTCAGTGCAGTCGCTCAGTCATGTCCGATTCTTTGTGACCCCATGAACCACAGCACACCAGGCTTCCTGTCCATCACCAACTCCTGGAGTCCACCCAAACCCATGTCCATTAAGTCAGTGATGCCATCCAACCATCTCATATTAACCCCTAAAATTAAGTCCACAGACAGAAAGGGTAACTCCTGGCAGCATTCGACTCGGGAGCTCCCCTGGATCTGCAAGAATAATGTATTCCCCAGCCCTCACCCTTTCTCCCTTTCCCCTCCTCTACTCACACCCTCCAGTGGAGCTCTGGAGCTCTGCACAGAGCTGCCATTTCTGTCCATGAGAGGCAACCTACTGTGATGCCAAATTGTAAGCCATGGTCAGACCACATGGATTCAAGTGCCATGTACTTTTGAGAAAGTTACCTTGGCTCTTTGTCCTTCAAGTTTCTTGTCTCTTAAGTGCAAATAATGGAAATGCTTACATCAAACATTTGTTGTATTCAATGTGATAATACATGTAAAAAATAGGTGTTCAATAAACATTATCTATTAGAATAACCATCTTCATTCCCATCTTCTTCATCATCATCCCCATCATTATCCTATTATTATTATATACACCTCTCAGAATATTCCTCACTCTTCTCAGAATATCAACCCTCAAGTTTGACAGTCCATCATCCTCTCTGTGAAAGGATTAAATCATCTATGGCAACCAGTATACTAAGTAACAGGAGAATAAGAGCACAAATGCAGAGGGGCCACAAATACACTGCCACAGCCTGAATTAGAAGAGTTCACCAGCATGAGAGAGGCCAAGCACTGAGTGCAAAGTTGAGTGGGGAATGAGATAGGATATCCTTGAGATCACTAAAGGTTTCATGTCCAATACAAGGGAGCATTCTTTAGGAGTGACTCATCTGTGCTTCAGGCCCACTGCCTGGTTTCACAGATGAGGAAAGCAGGGTCCACAGGAAATGACTTGCCCAGGGAATTCACATCAGAGACCAGAACCCAAGCCTCCTGATGTCCAGCCCAGCTCTCTTCCATGGCTCTCCAGCTGACTGACAAATTGTACCAACTCTCACCCAGGTTGAGAAGGAGGGGAAGGCAGGCTGAGTACTGGGGCCTCATTCATCGTGGACAATTCCCATTGCATCTACCAGTAAATTGACTTTCTTCCCATCCTGTCCTTATTTCCTTGTTGGTCAGTTCCTCTTTCTCTCCCAGGTCACAGTCAGGCTTACAAGAAGATTCAACAGTCACAGTTCTTGAGCAATAAAATGAAGGTTCTCAGGGTCAAAACCCTTCTCAGGCCCCTCTCCTCCCTCTCCTACTGACCACAGTTCCTCTGGGTTCTCATCCTGTCCATGTAGGCCCTTTGACAGCTAGTCCTAGAGTCTCTCCCTTGAAGCCCTTCTTTCCCTGTTTCTCTGTCATCTTTGCTCTCACCCTCTGCAGAAAATGCCTGTCTTCCCCCTTCTATCCAGTTACCTGGCTAGCCCTCCCTCCTGTAAATCTCAATTCTGAGCTCCCTAGGTCAGCATCTTTCTGAATCACTCCCACCCACCACCAGATGAGCCCCAAGAGTCTCCCTTTCTGGTTCCCAAATGTTTTTCCATTTCTGGCATTCTTGCCCTTGCCACACTTTTTACAGTTTTGCTTCCCTAGTACCTACAATCCTTCGAGGGCAGTGACCATCTGCTCTCACATCCCTGGGACATAGCATAGTGCCTGAATCCAATACTGGATCTCAGCAAACATTTGTTTGAATGAATGTAGCACAAGTGAAGCTCTCCCAGCTACGCCATTAGGTCCAACTGCCCCTGTTTGCATGTCAGTGACTTAAAACCCTTTCATGAATTCTTTAACACATTATTGATGAGGGGATTTTTGAAGAAACTAACCTGGGTGATCAGCTCAATTTGTTATGTAAGTGAATATTGAAATGTTTCTGGTCAATAACATTCAGGTAACAAAAGATGTATTATGATAATAAGTTTCTGGTCAATATGCTGTTAATTGTTGAAACAAGCAGCCATGTTATGCTCTCTCCTCCTGACTGATTTCCAAACCTCCTCTCATGAGATATTCCCTCACTTCTTTTTCTTTTTTTCCCAAAACCTACAATTTCAAAATCATCCTTTCAACTCAAGTGGTCAAAACAGACTTGCGATTATGGGGGTTGCACAAATTGTGGAATCGTTGAGTAAATAGGAAGTATAATTTTTGCAATGACAGATACACAGAACTAGTGGTTGGGAGGTCTCGCTGCATCAAGGCACATGCTATAGCTGAACACAGGTGCCCTGGAGAACCGCACCTCCACACTTGGTCACTCACTCACTTTTCGCTGCCCGGGAAACTCTCAAGTTGCCTCTGATGCATTCCTCCTGATTTCTACTTCCTCCTTTCTCCTCGAACCTCCAGCCTGCCTCCTCATTCTCACCCTCAGCAGCTGTGGCCTTACTTACCCTTTCACTGGAAAGGGAAGCCAGCCAAAGGGAGCTCCTGCAAGCTTGCACCTCTTCATATGTGCCCACCCTGTGGATACACTAGGGACCCTGGACCCTCCTCCTCTCCTGGAAAATGCTGAATCTCCCACCCATGGACTAGATCCCAACCCTTCTTACCTCTTCTAGGACATTCCTCCAGCTGTTCTCCCCAGTCTTGTGCAACATCCATTTTTTTCTCCTTATACTGAATATAGCCACCAGAAAACAATGTGTTCTCTTGCAGTCATCTTAGGGAAAAAAAAAAACCTCTCTCCCCAATTACTTCCATGTTTTCTCCTTCCCTTTATAGCAAGTTTCCCCAGGATCTGTCATGAGAAGTGTTCTCAACTTAATGTTCTCTGTTGTGACTTGAACTGACTCCAGTCATACTTTTGCCCTCCAAACTCCATCAATGTGAGTGCCCTCCACATTACTACAGCTACGGCCCAAACTCTTGTCTTCAGCTTGCTGATATTTCAGCAGCATTTGAAACAGGTGATAACAGTACTTTTCTGTCACTTCCCTCTATGGCTTTAAGGACCCTTCACTCTCCTGATTTTCTTCCTACCTGTCTGGATACTCCATTCTGATCTTTTTTTTCTGGTTCCTCTTCCTCTCTCAAGTCCCTAATTGTTGGAGTACCCCAAGCTTCGCCCCAAGTTCTCTATCTGTACTCACTCCCTTGGTAATCTTATCTAGATTTATAGCTTGAAATACCATTTCCATCCTGACCATTTCCAAAGATGTCTAATTGGCATCTTCAACTTATCATGTTTAAACTCCTGATTTATACCCCTAATTTAGCTCCTTTGATGCTAACTACAACTCAGTTCTTTCAGTTACTCCAGCTGAAACTCTTGGAGTCATCTTTAGCTCCCTTTTCTCTTTACATCAGCTTTGTTAGCAAAGCCCATTGACACCACTCATTTTCTGCCCCCATCAGCATCTTCTATTATTATTAAAAACTCAAAGCCTCACGCAACTACAGAAATTCAAAAGGAACCACAGATGCTGTCAAGAATGCCAAGGAACATAGACAACCTTTATACACAACTCTGCCAGACCCTCAGAGCCTCCTCATTCCCCACCTACACAGACACTTCTGCCCTACCCTCACATTAGCTAATAATATTGTTTAACTTTTTTGTTTTGAAATATTTACAATTCACAGGAAGTTGCAAAGTACAGAGATCCCACATAATTTTTAACCCACTTTTCAATGATGTTACATCTTACATAACCACAGCATATTATCAAAACCAGGGAACTGACATCTGTGTGTACGTATTGCTCCATGACATTTAACCAGGTGGTGACCCCTGTAATTACCACTGCAATCTAGAGACAGAACAATTCCATCATGAAAAAGTAAAAATTTCTCATGCTACCCCTTTACAATAAAAATTTCTCATAACCCCCTCATCCTTAACCCCTACAAAACTGCTAATCTGTTTTCCATCTCTTTGATTTTGTCATTTCTTTAATGTCATATAAATGGAGCCGATAAAGTATGTGATCCTTTGAGATTGGTTTTTTCACTCATCATGATATCCTTGAGGCCCTTACTGTATATATCAATAATTTGTTCCTTTTTCATTTCTAAGTAGTATTTTGTGGTAAAGATAGTCTGGAGTTGTTGAACCACTCATTTATTGAAGGCCATTTTGATTGTTTCCAGTTTTTTTACCATTACAAATTAAGTTGTAATGAATAATCCTGTACAGGTTTTTGTGTGAATGTATTTATTTCTCTGAGATATTGCCTAAGAGTGCAACTGCTGGGTTGTATGGTAAATGCATGTTTAGGGTTTTATGTCTGTTTGTTATTTTTGCTTTGTTTTAGAAACTGCCAAACTATTTTCCAGAGTGGCGGTACTGTTTTACATTCCAAAATGTTTCCAGAATCCAACCACTTGTCTGCTCTCCTCTCTCCCCGGGATCACTTCAATAGCACCATGACCACAGCTGCTCCCTGATGTTCTCTGCCCTAACCCTTCAGTTTGTTTCAATCCAGCAACCAGAGCGATCCTGGAGAAATGAAATTCAGATTGGGTGACTCTGCCTGAGACCATACAATAGCTTCTAATGTCACCCTGAGAAAAGCCAAACCCCTTACCATGACCTTGATAATGTGTCAGTCTTCTGACTCTATTTCCATTTACTCTCCCCATCACTCGCTTGTTATCACTCACTCACTCACCATCCTTCCCAGTAGGACAACAGCCCCTTTACCCTGCCCTCCAGTTTTGTTGATTTCACAGTTGCTGTGCCCTATGCCTGGAAGAGCCTTCCTACACACCTCATTCCCAAAATCCTTGGGTCTTTATTCAAACATCCCTCTCAGGGAGGCTTCCCCACCCCCCCACCCCCACCTCCCTACCAACCTCCCCTGCTGTGTTCCTCTCCTCAATATATTTATCACCCCCTGACATGCTACATGCTAATCTCACCTTCTTACCTCTCATCCTTCAAGCATCCTGAAGGCAGAGATATGTGTCTCTCTTTCTTGTGTTTACTGCTGGTCTAGAATACTGTCTAGAATAATGGCACGTGATAGATGAACAATGAACATGTTTTAGGGGAATGGAGGGATAAGTGAGTCATCAGTCACCAACTGCAGAAATATGATTGCCAGCATTTCATGTTTATTCACAACATCCCTGGGGGAATGCCACTCAGAGCACATTGAAATGGAGGCCAGAATAAAGCACCAAGACCATTTTAAAATGTTCCTGGGAATTAATGACAAATATATATTTGTAAATGGAATCATCAGTAGTATACCTTGCTGCTCAGCTAGAGTCCTGTGCATTTCTGTGTCACTAGAATGAAACTCTGGAACTGACCCAGTTCTGAAGTGTCACATTGGTACACACAGCTCAGGAAGCTGAACAGGAAACCACAGGTTTATTTCCTGATCAGGTGGACAACAAAGCCATGTAAATTTCACATCCATCCTTTGATTATCCATCCAAACACAAAGATGGGCTCCTTCATTCCTGCAATGACTGTTTCTCAAAGCCCATTACACTTTGAACCAAACTTATATTCAGTAAGTGATAGCATTTAACCAAAAAACAACAGGCAAAGAGTTCACAGAGGGTAGAAGAAAGTTCAAAGCCTATGAAAAAAGCTTGTTTACAGATTAGCAAGGCATGGCATGAACCTACTAGAAGAAAATTCTAAGGAGGCAAATTTACACTCACATGTGTGCATGCATGCTAAGTTGCTTCAGTGGTGTCTGACTCTCTGCAAAGCTATGGACTATAGCCCATCAGGTTCTTCTGTCCATGGGACTCTCCAGACAAGAATACTGGAGTGGGTTGCCATGCCCTCTTCCAGGGGATCTTCCCAACACAGGGATCGAACCCATGTCTCTTACATCTCCTGCCTGTAGGCAGGTTCTTTGGCAGTCAGGTTCTTTACCATTAACACCACCTGGGAAGCACCAATTTATACTTACTGGTATCATTGCTTTTTTCTTTTTTTTTTTTTGTGCTTGCTCTAAAAATAGTCAATAATAATACAGCACAGACTACATACCAAGGACTATTTTAAACACCTCATTAACTCAACCAACACACCCCAAGAAAACACAATGAGGTAGACAGTATACCAGGTCCCCAAATCACACAAAATTTTACTAATGGATCCAAAGGCACACAGCCAATGAGCTGGGCCCCCTGACCTTGAACCTGGGCAGCCTGGCTCTGGAGTCTGCATTCTTCACCTTTCCTCTCCATTTTGTGCTAAAGTCTCTGTTAAAATATTATCCTCATTATCTCATTTGATGTTTAAAACCAATTCAAGAGGTAACAGAAGAGGAACTGAAGTTGTTGGGTTTTTTTCTCTTTTTTTTTTAATTTTTATTTTTACTTTATTTTACTTTACAATACTGTATTGGTTTTGCCTTACATTGACATGAATCCACCATGGGTAAGAGGTGAAGTAAGTAGGCTGGGAAGAAATAGCAAGGGTTTCAAACTCAAGTCAGCCTGACTCTTGAAATCCATCCACCTGGCCTCTTCTGGCCCCTCCTACCTTTTCCTACCTGGCTTCCCCATTGGAGGACAGGTTGCTGTCCCCAGGACCACCCTCACTGCCCTGTCTCTGGTCTACAAGGCTCCACACACAGGTGAACCTCTCTTTCCTATGCATTTCCCTCCATTATGCAGTGTGAAATGAAAATATCTCTTGCTATATCAATAAACAAGAAATGTTACAGCCATTAGTGATTTCTGGCCTCCAAATGTGAATCAGGGCCCCCAAAACTGATCCATCAGATGCTGCCACCCCCCAGGATGATTGCTGAGGAGCTGGGGGAATGCAAGAAGGATGGAAAACAAGGAAACCAGAGCGGCCCCAGATAGCTGAGGTGCATATGAATGGAATTAATTCAGTGAGCCCAGAGGCTTGCGTTTTCCCATACATAGAACGCTAAATTCCTTAACTTGATACCTAATCTTTGATGTTCAGACTGCCTGCTCCCTTTGTTGCAAACTAGTATATAGCCCCACTTCCCCATCAGATGCTGTCTCTCAGGCTCGGAGTCCTAAACATTCCCACCAGATAAAATAGCTCTACTTTCAGGTTGTGACGATATTTTTTAGTTGACAGTAGGCAAGTCAATGTGATTTGTCTCTTTCTTGAGGCTTTCCTTTGAATAAAATCTACCCTCAGCACTTAACTCAAATGAAACTTGTACTGATCAGGCTTTGGACTAAGATAAGAATCTCAGAGAGCATTAAGGATATATGCTTGACTAGGAAGGTCTCTTTCTGGTAGACGTAAAAGGTATCCCATGAAGGGTCATCTTGATCTATGAGTAAAGCTAAAGTAAAACTACAGTAGCCCACATACCGCTTGTGTGATCTCTGACAAGTCTCATCAACTCTGTACCTCAGTTTCCCACATGCGAAAACATACCTCCCTCATGGGGTGTGAGAGGAGTCCTTGAGCTATTTACAGAACACAGTGCTTAGAACATTTCCCAGCACAAGGTAAGTGCTATATAAGTGTTTGCTATTGTTATCACGATTATTAAATGCCTGGGTCACTATCCCTACACAGAGTGAGGAGGCAAGGAGTGAAGAGACAGGCTTCCCATCTCTTCATTCCCAATCTCCTCTCAATCTAGAAAAACTTTATGCCACTGGTTTTCAAGAAAGCTTGCTTTCTGCCTCATGGAGTGGAGAATTTGTGTTGATTTAATAAAGCTTGCTATTTATAGAGTGTTTTTCTTCCTTAAAAGACCTCTGGGCAACCAACAGTTCCTTCCGTGACACTGAACAAAGAAAGAATTTTTAACAGGAAAATTTTGAAAGAAATGTCGTGGGCCTCATTTTCAGAAATGGCTGAGCTGGTTCAAGACTGCTTACAGTGAAAAGTATAACACAAACTACCACAAAAACGAGAACTTCTAGGGTGCAAGAAAATGAATTTCGTTCAAATGCCTTTCCCCCCAAAAAAGCTATTTTACATTTTTCAGCATTTGAGAGTAAATTTGCATTATTCCAAATGCTTTACAAGCTGCTTCTTAGGCTTCTTTTAAAAGAAATTTTAAGAGAAGAAAAAGAAAAGGGAACGGTGCAATAAAAAAAAAAAAAAGCATCCCTTGCTTATTTGACTCACAGTATCCACTGACGATTTTCACCTCGTTTGATGGAAACGTCTGTTTCCTCCTTCTTCAGTGGACTGTTCATCTTCCTCATTCAGAAATCTATTTCCCAAGCCATGAATTTTAACTTATTCACACTTAACTCTTTCCTGGGCTTCCCTGATAGCTCAGTTGGTAAAAAAATCTGCATGTAATGCAAGAGACTATGGTTTGTTTCCTGGGTGAAAAGATCCCCTGGAGAAGGGATAGGCTACCTGTTAGGGGAAGTACACTGACTGAAACCACCCACGCTGGCCAGGCACCATAGTAACCATTTGCATGAGTTGTTTTAGGACAGGAGGTCCTGGTAAGGAACACAGAACTAATAAGCCACCACCAACCAGAAAAGTTCAGGAAAGGTCAAAAGGAGACACCACATGTCCAACCACCTCCCAGAATCCTTTTCTCTGGCATCCATCTTGGCTGAACAAGAAGTGCACCACCAGGAAGGGCTCTGAGTCAGAATGATTGGCTAAAGACAACCCGGAAACTAATCCCATCACCATAAAACCAAAGACTGCGAGCCACGTGGCAGAGCTGTTCTCCTGGGTTCTCTTACTCTACTGCTCTCCACTCGGGTGCCCTTTCCCAATAAAATCTCTTGCTTTGTCAGCATATGTGTCTCCTCAGAAAATTCATTTCCAAGCATTAGACAAGAGCCCAGTTCCAGGCCCTGAAAAGGGTCCCTCTTCCTGCAACATACCCACTCCAATACTCTTGGGCTTCCCTTGTGGGTCAGCTGGTAAAGAATCCTCCTGCAATGCAGGAGACCTGGGTTCAACCCCTCGGTTGGGAAGATCCCCTGGAGAAGGGAAAGGCTACCCACTCCAGTATTCTGGCCTGGAGAATTCCATGGACCATATAGTCCATGGGGTCACAAAGAGTCAGACACGACTGATGGACTTTCACTTTCATTTTCAACACTTTCCTGGCTTTGTGCACTAAGAAAAGATCTGAAACATAGGCAGGAAACGCCTTCTGCTACCTACAACTTCAATCTGAATCTGTGCTTGCGTGCTAAGTCCCTTCAGTGGGGTCCAACTCTTTGCGACTCCATGGAATGTAGTCCACCAGGCTCCTCTGTCCATGGAGTTTCCCAGGCAAGAACACTGGAGTGGGTCACCATTTCCTCCTCCAGGGGATCTTCCCAACTGGAAGGCAGGTTCTTTATCACCACAGTCACTCTTAATATTGCAACTTCAGATGAAAGGATTTTCTCAGGAAATTATGAAAGAAACCAGATCAGTGGTTGAATACCACTGGTCAGAGATGAAGGGCTTTTCCTGGGTAGTGTCAGCTTGAGGACAAGACCTCCAGCCCTGGAAACAAACCATCTCTGTCTGGCCAACAGTAACTCCCCTCAGCTTCCCAGTCTGATTAAAAGATCAGCATTTGTACCTATATGGCTTTCCTTTCTAGACGTCTGGTCTGTATTTGACATATAAGACATGGGGCTATTTACAGGTGGGGGCTCTGTGATTCTGCCCCATGACTGAGATATGCTTTGCTAATGGCCTCATCTTGGATGACAGTCCAGCAGGGTCAGAGTCCGGAGCTTCAGCCTCCTAATTGTCAATGACTCACACACAACCTTGACTGTAATGTAACCTCTGTAAACAGTGCCACCATTGCTTTGACTTCTGGTTATCACACACAACATGTTCATGAACACAAATAAGAAGAGCTGTGTCCAAATTAAGCAGACTGCTGTTGCATTTTCTTCATTAGATTGAGGAATTAAGTTGCCCAATTATGGGTGCCCTGAAGTCCATGGTGGGCAGATTTATACAGTTGAACAGGATTTCTGTTGCTGGTTGAATCCAGAGAACACATACACTCGGCCTGCATTTTATTCCTGCAGCTTTCCTTGGTTCCAAGAACTCTCTTTGAAGTCAGTGCTCTTTAGTTCAGATGATAAGCACATTATTTTAATAAGGTCAGAACCATTAATCTATCCATTTGTCAATTAATGTCACTCAGTTCCATGTCACAGACTGTACTAGTCCTCGCCAATTGTCTCAGAAATGACTGTAGGTTACTAAGAATACCAAGTTATGAAAGTGCGGCCAGATCAGCACAAATCCACCATCCCAAGAGATGAAACAAATCAAAGCATCCATTCCACCCCAAAAAAGTGGAGGGAGGGTCATAGTCCTGTGAAAAGAGTTGCATTGAAGATATAAGTGTTCCATTAAAAGTGTCATTCACCCAGTGTCTATAAACAACTGCAAGCCAGCACCTATACTAATATTGCATATACAGTGTCAGAACATCAGAGTCTCAGGTTCACACAGTTAGTGACATCATCATGACCAAAGCCTTCAGGAATTTTCTCTGCAGCCTTAAAGCATAAAATGCAGTAGCACTGGCTTTGCCTCTAGAGTAACTGTAGCAAAGTTTACAATGCCATCAGAATGTATCACATCAATAAAATGAGCACGAAGTCTGTTCACCAATATAGATCATTTTAAACGTGAAAACATAAAGAGCCCGAAGTTGTTATTTTCCAATATCAAAACAGCCAGAAAATGAATGTGCTGGCCCAAGGGCAGGCCTCATCCTGTTTCAAGGGTAGATATAGCCCCATAATGAAGACAAATTGATCAAGTTCCTTTTTGCCAAATGCCACGGATTAGTCAAATCACACAACTAACTCTCCTGGTTCTAAGTAGAATTTTTATGGCTAGTCCATAGGAATAAGATGCACTCATATATTAACTGAATTCAACAAATAAGCATTAACCATCTAATTCAGGCTTAAGAATATACTATCCTCTGGAGCTTGAATTCTAGACAGCCATTGATCAAAGAATTATACAAATACGTATAAAATCCCAGTTGTGATAAATACTAAGTGTGAAAGGTTTCCAGTCCTAAAAGAGCAGAAAATAATTGGGACGTATCAGTATTGCAACTACATTGATCAAGTAGAAATAAATGTAATATTTAACTTTCAGAATTCTTGTGGAGGTTAAATTTTATATATACAAAAATGTATTTTTAAACTATACATATTTAGATAAAAATAAGGATCATTTTACTAAAGTGGACAGAGTATATTGCAATAATAAGTAATAAGTAAAATCTTCTCAACCCAGGGATCAAACCCAGGTCTCTCAAATTGCAGGAGGATTATTTACCAGTTGAGCCACCAGGGATTCCCAAGAATATTGGAGTGGGTAGCCTATCCCTTCTCCAGGGTATCTTCTCAACCCAGGAATCGAACCAGGGTCTCCTGCATTGCAACCGGATTCTTTATCAACTGAGCTATCAGGGAAGCCTATAGTGGAATGGGTTGCCATGCTCTCCTCCAGGGAATCTTCTTCCCAACCCAGGGAATCTTCTTCCCAACCCAGGGATCGAACCCACATCACTTTATATCTTCTGCATTGGCGAGCGGGTTCTTTACCACTAGAGCCATCTTGGAAGCTCCTTAGTTAAACAGATTAAAGGTTTATTCCTCACTCAAGTATAATCACTGTCAATCTGGAAGCTCTGCAAGGCAGTTTTCTTCAAGCACAGAGTCAGGAATCCAGTCCACTTGCATCCTGGGGCTCCAGAATCTTAAGCTGTGGCTTCTATATCATGGTGGCGACAAAGACCCTCAGAGCAAGGGATCACAGAGTCATGTACTGACTCACAAATGTTCCATCTTCCCATAAGGCACTAGTAAATGCTGGGGAGAACTTGGATATTCAGTAAAGACTTCTGCCATGAGTGGGACAAGCATAGTACTTGAGCAAGTCATCCAGCTTTTCTAAGACCATTTTCTCATTGATCAAGTGAAAAGGGTGATTTACCATCTCACAAGGCTTAATATGAAGACTTCATATATTGCAAGGAACCATAGAAAGGGCTCTTACTGCTATATCTGCCACAACCACCAATGACACCTACACCAGGGAGGAGAATGAAAACAGAGCTGAAGAGTGATAGGCCTGGACTGCTTTATGTTAATGAAACAGGCCTGCCAGCCTGGCACCTAAGAATGGATGGCATGGTAAATCCCCGGGGAGGGTGGGGGGAGACTAGGAAGGGGCGGGTGAAAACAGCACGGAGACAAACTAGTGCAGACCCTGGCCCTCCCCACTAACCTCCTGGAAAGCACCATTTGACTTCTGGGCCGCTGCACATTTACCTAATTTTCCTACTGGGCTAATCTAAAATTGTCTAATCCAGTTAACAGACCCAGTTTCAATTTTTTAAGAAAGCTAAATATACCAAGTTACCTAGTATTTTCTCATCCGGAATCATACTATTCGAGGTCAGAGATGAGGTATATTATTTGTTTAACTGGCATTATTAGTCCCTATTTGATCATCAGAGAGTCAATGGCCCTGAGCTAAATTACAGACCCTTGTTTACCTAACTAAAAACCAAGAAACCTATAAAGCAGCAATTCCTGGTTATCATTATGGCTCCCAATTGTCTTTGTGAAGATGGAAACTCAGGTGGTATTTATCTGTTTGAGAAATATTGTGCTTATTTATACTCTCTTAAGCAACTATCCTCAGCACCAATATATCTGCTTAATATGCTCCCTTTATTGCTTTGGTGATAGATTCAACCATTAGGTGCACAGCATGACAAATGGATATTTGGGGCCTTGTGCAAATGATGTCAGCCTCTTCATCATGGGTTTTAGCTCTCTATCTGCTCATGCAGGCTACTCACAGCTAGAATGAAGAAAGCAGTGTGCTATTACATTAAAGGCAATACCAGAAGCAGAAAAAAAAAGATATTTCTATAAAAACAAGTAGAGGTGAAAGAGAATGAAATGAAAGTAATTGATTGTAAGAAAAGAGTCTCAGAGAGTTCAAAGAGCAAAGATAAAAAATCCAAAGGCTTGGGAGATTAATTTAACCACTACGAAAAAAGATGATTCTGAGAAAAACCACCTACAAGATCAATTGAAGAATAGATGGCTGTTTCAGAAAACAGAATACAATTGAAAATGCTGAAAGGGTAAAAAGGATATGGTAAACAAAACAACACTTATTTACTTAAGAAGTTGATAGCCAAAATGTGTGTTCTTGTTAACCACGGTGACCCCAAGCAAATAAAAAAGCCCAGTAACAGTACATTTCTGTTGCCTATTAAGAGAAGTTATAGAATCTTGGGGGCTTTCCCACAAAATTAAACCTTGAGAAATCACACAAAGAAAAGCAATTCACTCTATGATCTTGGTAGAAATTAATTCTTAACTAAGTAATAAAGAGTATATTTTTAGCCTGTTTTATGAAAATTGTCTACATATTAATATTAGATCATATTATGAAAATAAATACATTGGGATGTTTCAAAAGGTGCTCGTGCGTATGTGTTTACATACATATGTTCTGTGGGAAGGACCACAGGTGGTCACTCACATTTTGAGCATGTGTAGGCAACAACTCGTATGTATTTGGTGTGTTTACATACATCTGTGTGACTTGAGTGGTTATGTATGTGGTTGTACATATGATTGGATGTATAAGTGTGTGCCATGTGTGTATGAAAGTGTAACAGCGTATATGAGTATATGTGACTCTATGCAAGAGTGCCTATCTGTCGGAGGTATACTTGTGAAAACATGCAACTCTGTGTGAACGTGGATGTACATGGGTATATGTGCATGTATGTATGAGTGTACATGTGAGCTTGCTGTGAGTGTGTGTGTATATGCACATGGGCATATGTAAGCACATGTAAGAGCTGTTTGTAAGAGTAGATCACTTCTAATAAAACAGTAAGGTGTTTCCATGGCTTAGAAGGAAACAAAGAGCAGAGATAGATAAAGGGGAATTAGCATAGCAACTGGCTTCTTATGAGATCACTGAGACCAGAACCACATTCAGCACCGAAGTCATTTCCTAAATGGTCCCCTAGGGACTGAGGGCTGCTTTCCTCACTGCTCTATTCGCTGCACTTTTTATCCTTATTAGCTCAAGAGCAGAGAAGGCAATGGCACCCCACCCCAGTACTCTTGCCTGGAAAATCCCACGGACGGAGGAGCCTGGTAGGCTGCAGGCCATGGGGTCACGAAGAGTTGGACATGATTGAGCGATTTCACTTTCACTTTTCACTTTCACACATTGGAGAAGGAAATGGCAACCCACTCCAGTGTTCTTGCCTGGAGAATCCCAGGGACGGGGGAGCCTGGTGGGCTGCCATCTATGGAGTTGCACAGAGTCGGACACGACTGAAGCAACTTAGCAGCAGCAGCAGCAGCTTAAGAAGGCCAAGAGACTCCAGCAGTAGCCCTTATTCCCTCCTAACCAGGTCTTTCTCATTTCCAGGCACCCCACCTCCACCTGTTCATCCCAGCCCGTGATATCTTCCAAACTCATCAAAAACACTTTCATTCAAGAAAGCTTCCCTCCCCAGCAGTCCCTCACACTGATCTCCCTCTCTCTCAGCTTTAAGAGCAGCATTTAGCATTTTGAATTACAGATTAAGTGTACAAAGAGATTAAATCACATAGTGAGATACTCAGGGTGATTATAACAACAGTTAACTTTTATTGGGGGCTTCCCTGAGTGAACTCCGGGAGATCGCGATGAACAGGGAGGCCTGGCGTGCTGCGATTCATGGGGTCGCAAAGAGTCGGACATGACTGAGCTACTGAACTGGACTGAACTGAACTGAACTGTACTGGTGCCTCAGACAGTAAAGAATCCACCTGTAATGTGAGAAACCTAGGTTTGATCCCTGGGTCAGGAAGATCCCCTGGAGGAGGGCATAGCAACCCACTCTAGTATTCTTGTGTAGAGAATCTCCATGGACAGAGTAGCCTGGCGGGTTACAGTTCATGGGGTCACAAAAAGTTGGACATGATGGAGCAATTTTTATTTTTAAGCACAACTTTTATTGAGAACTTACTATGTGTCTGGCACTCTGACAAAGAAGCCTTTTATATACACCTCAATTAATTGTCACAACACACCTTTGACAAAGCTACAAACAAGACTATCATTTTAAAGGTGTGGGGGAGAGGCTTAGTCGCTCAATCATCTCTGACTCTTCGAGACCCCACGGACTGTAACCCACCAGGCTGCTCTGTCCCTGGGATTTTCCAGGCAAGAATACTGGAGTTGCTTCTCATTTCTTCCTTCAGGGCATCTTCCTGACCTAAGGATCAAACCTCCATCTTCTGCATCTCCTTCACTGCAGGCAGATTCTTTACCCACTGAGCCATCGGGGAAGAAAGTGAAATCCAAACAGTTTGGGTAACTCATCCAAAGTCTTTTTATTTTCTATGTTCTCTGTTATTCATACTGATTACATAGCATTGATCTGTCCTCAAATTCACAGATTTTATCCGTCTTCTCCACTTTACTATTGAGCCCATCCAATGAGTGCTGCAGTTCATGGGGTCACAAGGAATCAGACATGACTTAGCAACTGAACAACAACAATAATGAGTTTTTACATTAGTCACTGTATTTTTTAGTTCTATAATTTCCTTTTGGTTTCTTTTAAAAATAATGCCTATTTTATTTCCTGAAATTTCCTAATTTTTTCATTTGCTCAAGAGAATTTGTAATTCCTTGGGAAACAGTTTCCTGATTGATGCTGCTTTAAAATTGTTGGCAGATCATTTCAATATCCGATTCATCTCAGTATTAGCATCTGTTGATTGTCTTTTCAAATTTATGTTTCATTTCTCTGGTTCTTGGTATGACAAGTGACTTCCTATTGTACTCTGAGCATTTTGGATATTGTACTATGAGACTCTGGATCCTGTTGTATCTTGTTTTAAGCAGACAGTCCCCCTGGTGACAGTTTCCTTTGAGCTTTTTAGTGTAAGGGTGTATATATTTAAGTTCCCTCCAGGCCCTGCCAATACCAGCTTGGGAAGAGTAGGGCACTGATTCACCCCTCCCCATTATAGAGTGGGTTCCTAGTCATCTCCCCCTCCTGCCCTATTGACACTTTCCTGATGAGAAGGGTACCGACTCCCACTCTGCTGGGCTCTGCTGCCACCAGGAGAGGGGAGGGAGAGGGATGGAGTGTCATAAGCCCACCTCCAGCCTCCTAATTCTATCTTGTTGCTATTGGATGCGATGGAGGCTAAGTTCCCCATTGAGCCCAGGGGAGAGCGGAGTACTGACTAGTCCTGGCATGTACCATCTCCTTAAATTTCATTGCTGCTGAATGACGATGAAGACTCGAGTCACCACTGGACCCCACCGACACTACCCCAGTAGAACTGGTTCCACTAGACAGGGAATGAAAGATGAGCTGCCCATCTGGTTCTGATGACAGCACTCGGAGGAAGAATGGGGGGGGGGGGGAGTCTGCTTATATCATGCATGGGATAGAAGGTCATCTTCCAGCTCAGCCCTGCTCATACCACCACCCTATGGAGTTAAGGGAACAGGCTGCCTGCCTGCTTCCACCCAGCAAGGGGGTGGAGGATAGAGGGGGCATCTTTCAGCTGGTGTTTGGCTACAGTACGGGAGATGTTTTCAAATGTTCTTGGTCCTTTGCCCAGGGAGAACAGGCTTTCCTTGGAGATTTTTATATCTGTGCCTGTTGGTGGTTCTGGGTTGGAGGCTTCTGTGGTGCCTGTTCAAAATAAATATATAATAAGGTAACCCAGGGGCATCCCCAGTGGCTCAGTGGTAAAGAATCTGCCTGCAACGCAGGAGCCACAGGAGATGTGTGTTCGATCCCTGGGTTGAGAAGATCCCCTGGAGGAGGACATGGCAAGCCACCCCAGTCTTCTTACCTGGAGAATCCAATGGACAGAGGAGTCTGGTGGGCTACAGTTCATGGGGTTGCAAAGGGTCGGACACAACTGAGTAACTTAGCATGCACACACACAAGGTAACCCAGGAACTCATCACTGTCATTCCTCAAGGTCTCACGGTCTCAGGCAGCGCATTCTTTCACCTTGCACAGACTTCCTTTGCTTGTTTGTTGTATCAGGTCTGTTCAGTTGTAAAGGGGGGAACCTTGGAGGAATGGGACTACTCTATCTTGGCAGAGTCAGAAGTATCGAAGGTCTTATAAACTCATAACTAGTAAGGCCAGAATCTGAACCCAGGAGGTCTAGTCATAGAAAATATTATTTAAACCGCCAAGCTAGCACTAGTCATAATAAAAAGTATTATGTGTATGAATTTGCTAGGGCTGTCATGACAAAAATACCACAGACTGTGTGGCTTAAATAACAGAGACTTATCTGCTCACAGGGGCTTCCCTGGTGGCTCAGATGGTGAAGAATCTGCCTGCAATGCAGGAAATCCAGATTCGATCCCTGGGTTGGGAAGACCCCCTGGAGTAGGAAATGGCTACCCACTCCAGTATTCTTGCCTGGAGAATCCCATGGACAGATGAGCCGGGTGGGCTACAGTCCATGGGGTTGCAAAGAGTCAGACACGACTGAGCGACTAACACTTTCACTTTCTATCTGCTCACAAGTCTGCAGCCTAGAAGCCAAGATCAAGGTGTCACAGGGTTGGCTTCTTCTGAGGCCTCTCTTCTTGGCTTATAGATAGATGCCTCTTCACACGTCTTCACATGGTCTTCCTTCTGGATGTATCTATCTTCAGACGTTCTTTTTTATAAGGCTAATCACAAGGGACTAGGGCCAACACCACGAACCTCATTTTAACTTAATTATCTCTTTAAAACTCTATCTGTAAACATAGGTGCATGCTGAGGTACTGGTGGTTGGGACTTCAACATATGAGTCTGGGGCAGGGGGACACAATTTAGCCCATAACAGTACATCATATAATCATATAGTATATAAAATAGTAGACCTCCATGCCACTGATTTTTTTTCTTCCTCTTCATTCACTTGTGATTTGGATCACTGAAACCAGTGGACACTCCACCATCTTCCGTCTAGGAGATGTTCCTCTTCCTGTCCCTGCTTAATGCCTGAGCCCTTTTGATAGACTGACATCCCACCACTGATCCTGGTCAATGGAGCAGGAAAGACTCTCTAATCCAAACCAGGCCAATGAGATCCTGCTCTAGAATTTTTAGACTCAATGCCCAAAGATTTGAGTCAGGAAAGAAACAAAGTTTAGGGACTTCCCTGGTGGGCCAGTAGGTAAGGATCTACCTTCCGATGCAGGGGACACAGGTTTGATCCCTGGTGGGGGAACTAAGATGTCACTTGCAAGGAGCAACTAAGTTGCTGTAGTCACCACAACTAGAGAGCCCACCCATTGCAACAAAGATCCCACATATTGCACAGAAAATCTAGCATGCCACAACTAAGCCCCAATGCAGCCAAACAATTAATAAATAGATAACTAACACTTTGGATGCTGGTGTCTCGATGTCTACCGTGTGTCTTGCTATGGATAAAATGGAGGCAGTGTGGGTTAAATTTCCAGTAGACAAAAGAGGAGCAGTTGAACAGAAAAAGGCACAATCGAGGACTGGGGAGAAAGCTCTGGTGGTCTTTGATTCCCTGTTTCTGGTTAGTTCCTGAGTATTGACTGAATTCCTCTTCTTGGGTTAGTGAGACCCCTCAATATTTAATAAATATTTATTACTTAAATGTATATAAATGGATCATAAATTTAAATGTATATAAATGGGTTGATTCTTTGTATGAAAGTAATAGAAACTCCATTTAAATCCCTTTAGGTTTATCTACTTTAAATGGGGTTTCTATCACTGTCATGCAAAGCATCTTCTTTATGCTCCGTTCTCCATGAGGCTGACCCGCCACACATCCCCATCATTGTCCAGTCCTTCTCTCAAGCTGTCAGTCAGGAAGAAATGCCATGAAGAAGATGACTAGTATTAATTAGTTCAGTCACCATTTATTGAATACCCTTGTGACTCCGCGGTGCTGGGTGCTAAAGATATCAGACCCTAACCCACAGGAGAGGAAAGCGACATTAGACTATGCTCTAAAGAAGAAGTTGACATCAGCCATTGGTGCAGCTCACCTCAACTTTGAGCTTTTCTAGAATATCCTTTTGTTTCTGAAATGTAAGCTCCCAACATTTCTGGAACCACGCTTCTGGATCTCAGGATTGACATTTACTAATTAAAAGAGAGAAGTGCCAATGTATATATAATTTAATACATTCTCTCCGGTTTGGCAAAAAAGGAAAGACTAAACCTTCCTCTTATCTCAATACAGGGAATACACATCCTCAAACTTTATAGAACAAATAAATGTTTCTTGATACCTGACTGTAGAGAACAATTCTTTTTTCTCTGGCTGTGCTGGGTCTTCACTGCATCATGCAAATCTTCTCTGATTGCTGGGAGCAGGCTTCTCTTGTTGAAACAGTCGGGTTCTAGATTGTGCGGGCTCTTAGTTGCCCAGAGGCGTGTGGGATCTTAGTTCCATGACCAGGGATCGAACCCTTGTCCCCTCCATTGCAGGGCAGATTCTGAACCACTGGACCACCCAGAGAACAAATTATTGACACACATATCAGGTTGCTCACTGCATTGACTATTTTTACTCCAAATCTGCACACTTATATAGCATATATCCCATGGATTTCATGAAGCAATGAGAATTCCACGCACATTTAAAATATCCAAAATAAATTAACTTTTTGCTCTGTGACCAAAGCAAGGATTTCGCATTGCTCCCAGCCTGGGTTTCACAGATAACATTGTAGCCAGTGTCCCAAACCACACTGTGGCCATAAAGAAATGTTCCCAGTCACTTTGCACTGAATCTACAAAGCATGCATATTTCTGCCTGCCAAGCATTCAAGCCTTTGAAAGGGTCTCCCTGTGTCAGAGCTCTGAATTCTGTGATACCAATGGAATTTCATCACACAAAATGAAGTTATTTGTGGTAAACGATTACCAAGGAAAAACTGCAAGTCCCCTGGAAAAAAATAGAACAATAAAAAGTTTTAAAAAACAGTCCTTTGGACACTCCCAGGGTCTCTCTCCCTGTGGACCAATTAACTGACACATTCAGATGTTGGCTGTCCTTCTTGTTTTCAGAAACGCAACCCAATTACCAGGCTCCACACAGCTACATTTTATAGCTAAGATGATTTTCAGCCCATGTTTTCATTGCACAGTATGTGTTCCTCTTTGTTAAACAAAAAGTTCACAGAGAAGAACTGCAGTGGAGGAGGGAGAAAGGGAAACAGGTACGCGAAAGACCAGACCCCAAAAGCCACATGCAAATTAAGGGGAAAAAAACAGCAATCTCTGGACTTCAGCCTCTGCTTTAGGGTCTGTTGTCATATGTGTATTTAAAAAAATAACCCCAATTTGGAATTTATTTTTTGTCTTTGCTGGAAGTGCTGCTCTACAATAGGCTTTGCTGAACAATAAACCTAATTCGGTCACCAAAGGATAAAAAATGAGCAGTCGATCTATTTTGTTATTTTGCTTTATCCATGACCAAGTCAGATAGACTATGGGAGACCCTTTTCATTATTAAATGCTCAGTCATTAGAACTATCTGGAGTGAAGGGCAGGAATTAGGCTTCACATTTAACACAGATGTGGACGAAGCCTCAAAGCCATCAGCTAAGGAGGAAAGTTTGTTCACTGTAACAGATGTGGACTATTTGGTTTAAGGAACTGAGCTAGCCACCTCTTGCACGTGATTGTACAAAACCAGTCTTCCCTGACCTGTGTCTTATAAATGAACTTTCTTTTCAAAGTCTGTCTTGGGTAAGTAAGAAATTACACACAAAAGAAAGGAAACCTAAGTCAGAGAATGATACAGATTTATCTGTTGTTAAACCTTTGTACTCAGTGGTTTCCAGTGAGGGGAGAGAGGGCTATCACCCTCCAGGAATCATTTGGCAATATCTACAGAAAGTGTTGGTGTCACAGCTGGGGTGAAGGCAGCTGTTGGCCTTTGGTGGGTAGAGACCAGAGATTTGGTTAAAGGTCCTAGAATGCACAGGACAGCACCCCACCCCCAACCCCAATAGAGAATTATCCAGTCCAAAATGTCACTAGTGAGGAGGTTGAATAACCCTGCTTTATACTTCCACATAAATTAATGACCCGATCCTTTCATAAGTTTAGCTAACAAAGATCAGGCTTCCATACAGTTTTATCTCATGGAGCAAGGTGCCTCGGGTGGGGAGGAATGAAGAAAAGGGCAGTTCAGTTCAGTTCAGTTCAATTCAGTCGCTCAGTCATGTCCGACTCTTTGCGACCCCATGAATCGTAGCACGCCAGGCCTCCCTGTCCATCATCAACTCCCGGAGTTCACTCAGACTCACGGCCATCGAGTCGGTGATGCTATCCAGCCAGGGGGTACCTCAAAGGGAAAGAAGAAAACTAAAAAGGGCAGTTACTGGAGTGAAACAAACCTTTCTTACATTTCACTTGGGCTTCAAAGCCAATTACCTACTAGAACCTAATTAATAATCAGCCTTGTTACACCCTCATCTCTCCTCTAAAAGATGACTTGGCTCCACTCCTGCTCCCGCGGGTGTTCAAATTCATTTCTCCATTAATTTCTTCTCTACACTAGGAAACAAATTTCCCTTCTTTCTCTCTCACCCTCCTGGTGCTTCTTTCTGGACGTTTAGGTCTTCGAATTTAGCTTTTGATATTCCAGACAGAAAACAGGCCTTGTTTATAACAACCTTTGTGTGTTATATTTCAAAGTCAATTTCACATTATCTACACAAAATTCTATATATATTTGTCTCTGAATACAACACCAGGACAGAAGTATCAGCCAACTTAATAGAGAATTCTCATGATATAAGGGTACCGACCCTCTCAGTTCTTTAAAAGTATTGCTACACATAAGCCTGAGCTGGGACTCATTTTCCCATTGTACAGGGAAGAAACTTGCCCAAGTCTCAGGGCTAATGGTGAGCCTGGGATTTCATTGCAAGTCTACCTGTGTTCAGAGTGGTGCTCTTAAACACTGTGATCTACTCCTGGGTTAAACAGAGTTAAGTAGAAATTCTTTACTGCGGAATATCTCAGACACTTTAATGCATGTGTGCATGCTAAGTTGTTTTCGTCATGTCTGACTCTGTGACCCTATGGACCATAGCCCGCTAGGCTTCCCTGTCCATGGGATTCTCTAGGCAAGAATACTGGAGTGGGTTGCCGTGCCCTCCTCCAGGGGATCTTGGCAACCCAGGGATTGAACCTGTCTCTTATGTCTCCTGCATTGGCAGGCAGATTCTTTACCACTGGCACCACCCGGGAAGCCCCTTTATACGCTACTTCATTTATAAGCTCTAAATTAAGTTCCCAAGCTAATTTGTCCCATGCACCTTTTTCACCATGAAGTATCCTGTGTGGTCAGCTCTCCAGAGGACCCCTTCAGAAGCAAACCATGTTCTCCACTGGAACAAGCTGGTCAGAAAAAGATCTGAAGAGAAGATCACACCAGTTAGTTTTTCACTGAGTAACCTGAACCAGTGACCACAGAAATGCCACTGAAAAGCTTTGAGAAGCATGACAAGTGTCATGGGGCTGAGGGGAAAAGATACTGGTACATCTTCTGAGACTAGAGGCTAAAGAGAATCAGACGTTTTGTAGAGCTGCTTTTAGAATTTAAATCAAGCACAATTTTCTTCCTATAAGCCTCATGTTAAGGTCTTTACCAATGAACAGCTGGAGAGGATTAAAGTTGTGTGAATATCTTCTTACATTCAAGAACAAAAGATGTTAAAATAAACTTCCAAGGCAGCTTTGGTGACTTATGAAGTGTCCTGCATTATGAGCAGTTTGGTTGACTGTGAGATTGGTTCATAAAAGCCAAAAATGAAGTGTTACCATTGAACGAGTTTCCACATATCCATAATAAGATCGTTAGCTTATTTTGCTTTTCAAAACTTTCTTCTCTGTCCCTTACTTTTATAGTCAATATTTAAGTGGAATCATAATTCTGGGAAGATTCAAGCTCTGGGAAACAAAGGATAGTCAGGTAAAGAGATATAATATATTACTTAGAGAAGCCAAGAGAGAGACAGCAAAATAAAACCAGATGTGAATTTGATATGATTATATCATCCCCTCCAATAGGAAGAACACTTTCAAATTCACATTTTTATTTCTCTTGGAATCAGTTGCATCACTGAATTCTTTCAGATAAGTAAAACAGTGAGCAGCACTTGCCCAGAAAGAAATTACATGAAGCCCACACAGAGCTTTGAACGTTCATTTGCATTTGAATGAAGCAAATTGTAATTTTGGATAATAAAGTCTATGTGACTGAGCCGGAGAAATTATATGAACAACCAGAATTCCATTCAAGTCCTCTGCTAGTTTTTATCCCAACATGCTAACTTCAGTCTACATGTTCCATCAGAGATGTGTTTCTAAAAAACACGCAAAATTCTTCCCAACCCTGCCACATTTGCCTGGCTTAATACGACCAAATCATTGGTTATTATGGGTTATTTTCATTTAATGTACTCTCAAGGATTCCCCATGAACAATATGTTTCTGAGTCTTCTTTGGTACATCAGATACAGCATTACGGTGCCACAGTAGAGTGAACCCAGGATTTGTTCAGATTCTGATGTAGAATCAGCATAGTGGCAAACCTGTATTATGAAAGATCATATCTTTGCTGGAAAACTAGTATTAAACATTTGACTATCAGACTACAAACCTCTATACACATACTTCCTTATTTTCAAATACAAGTAGGATAACAATGCAAAACAATTTGCCTGATCTCCCCTCAAAGTGGTTAATTTATGTAATTTCTAAGCCTGAATGGGCTTCCCTGGTGGCTCAGACGGTAAAGCGTCTGTCTGCAATGCAGGAGACCTGGGTTTGATCCCTGGGTTGGGAAGATCTTCTGGAGAAGGAAATGGCAGCCCACTCCAGTAGTCTTACCTGGAAAATCCCATGGACGGAGGAGCCTGGTAGGCTACAGTCCATGGGGTCACAGAGCTGGACACGACTGACTGACTTCACTTTGAGACTGAATATTATACAAAGGGGCTTCTCAGGTAGCACTAATGGTAAAGAACCCACCGGCCAGTGCAGGTAGACGTAAGAGACATGGGTTTGATCCCTGGGTTGGGAAGATTCCCTGGAGGAGGGCATGGCAACCCACTCCAGTATTCTTGCCTGGAAAATCCCATGGACAGAGGACCCTGGCAGGCTACAGTCACACAGAGTTAGACATGACTGAAGTGACTTAGCATACATGCAAAGGGACTAAGATATCATGATTTGGGGAGAACATGAAGGAGAAATGCAATTTTTTTTCACTGTGTATGTGTGTGTTTGCTTTGTCACTATAGCATTATACTGTCCCCTTAAAATTGAGCATAAATTTTGCAAAACACCTTCTTAAACAAAATAAAAAAAAAGTATGACTTTTTCACATGAAGGGTTAAGCCCCAGAACTAAACTACATTATTTTTATAACCAATCAGGAAAACAGTGTCATGATTTCATTATAGTTACCCAGTGTATCACCAGAAAGCATTGCTCACATAATGTGTCTTCATAAGAACAAGTTATAAATGAACTACAAACAACAACAGATCTTTTTTTTTTTCTTTAAGTATGACTTTTTAAAGACTTTTTATTGACTCTTAGACTTCAGAGAATCTTAGAAGTCATCAAGTGTCCCCACCCAGCCCCCTCTAATCAGGACTTACTTCTTTATTGATGGGCAATAAGACTCTTTAATGGGGAGGGAACTAAAGATGCTTTGAGGTAGTTCCATTCCATGTTGTACGTTTCTATTCTTTGAAAGTCCTTGCATTAACATAAACAGAACTGACTTTCATAAGTTCCTCAGTGCCCTCGGGAGGAGCAACACAGACTAAATCTAGTCCCTCTTTAAAAGACTAAAAGCCACACCAGTCCAGCCTTGAAAGGACGTGCTCTCCCTAACCCCAATTATGGCCATTCATTCAAGCATTCTTCACGTGATGGTAAGGAGACTCAAGCATCTTTGCCTCCTTTCTCTGACACTCCTTCACAGCCTCCTCTTCTCTACCTACCCTTGTATGTTTGAGTTTTCTCGTTTTCCTTCCCTTTGTCTTTTCAAACCCCACACTCCCCTCCCAACTGTCACATGGATGAAGACCACCAATTCTGAATCTCCAATACAGACTTCTCTTTTGAGCTCAACTCCTAGCTGAACCACATGCAGGTACCAAGGGCAGCTCAATCTCAGAATGTCACAGCAGCATCTTTCTTCTACATTCCCTATCTCTATCAATGCTATTTATTAGTGCCATCACCCAAGGAAGGCATTTTGAGTCATAATAAATCCTCTTTCCCCCTCAATAAATTTCTCTTCTAACATCTACTTCCTAGAATATCCTTGAATTCTGTTCCCTCTTCTCCACACCATTCCTACTATGCGTCAATCTGGTCTCCCTGGTTCCAGTCTCACCTTATTTCCCTCACTGCAGCCAGAGTTATCTTCCCAAAACACAGCATGTTCCTGTCACATCCGTTCTAATCACAATGAAAGAAACTGTATCTAACAAAACCGCCTTTCATGCAAAAGCTTACCCTTAACTGGCCGGGGAACAAAAAATATGCAAATAAATCATATTCTTTTTTTAGAGGAAGTTTGAGTTAAACAAAAGAAACAGTTGACAGAAAGGAAGAACTGCAGCTTTAAAAAGCATTTCCACTCAGCTCATCAGTTCTACGCTGTTAGCTGACAATAAACATATGGGAGGAAACTACAGTGTAAGACAAAGATTTAAGAGCCCATAACGATACCTATGTATGTTTAAACAAGACATTTTCCAGACCCTCACACCTGCGTAAAATAAAAGGACACGTTCTGAGAGTCTTTCAGTTTTTAAGAAGTTAATCTTGCCTCTCCCCCATCATTAATAACTCCACGGGACTTTCATGCCTTTCTACACACACTGATTATAGGGGGCTCCTGATAGAGCTCTCTAGGAGGAATAAAAGCACTGGTGAGAAGGGTTTGAAAGGATTGTGATTCAGTGGCAGAAACAGAAAACTTTATTACTTTTTTTTATGAGGCAGGTTAGCTTCTATTTCACATGAATTGTCTGTCACAAACAGCATCACACTAGAGATAAAACTGGATTCTGTTGGTCTTCAGTCACTTTTATGAAACCAAGCAGATTGGTTTAATTATATATTTTCAGGATCCTAAAATGGACTGTCCCATTCTTGGCTCTTACAATTTTCAATAAATATCCACTAAGAGTCCCAGCCTTAGAGTCTCTTGATGCCTTCCAAACAAAATATTTCAGGTTTGTTCAATTGTCTAAATTTATTTAAATATATATATATATATAAAGGATGATGATGGAATAGACCCTTCCAGATGAGCGTGTGCATGCTCAGTGGCTCAGTCGTGTCCGATTCTCTGCCTCCCTGGTGGTAGCCCACCAGACTCCTCTGTCTATGGGATTCTCCACCGTAGAGAATACTGGAGTGGGTTGCCATGCTCTTCTCCAGGGGATCTTCCCAACCCAGGGATTGAACCTATATCTCCTGCATTTCCTGCATCACAGGCAGGTTCTTTCCGCTGAGCCATAAGTAAGATGTCTTAAACTTTCAAATTTACTTACTTCTTTTTGAAAACATCCATAGTACAGTGTCATTGACAGTGGAGTAATATTAAAGAAAAAGATGTTTTACTATTGTTATTTTTTGTTGAAATGTAGTTGGTTTACAATATTTTGTTAGTTTCATTCTATTGATATTTAACCTTGAAGAGTAATGAACTCCGAAAAATGAATAAATAAAACACTAAATCATTAACAATAAATAATTCCAGTTAGGTCCCAGGCCTGAAGTCTGAGTTTTCTCCCCTCAAAAGAACTGACATATACTCTAGAAACAAAACTGATTTTCCTGCATGTTTATAAGTGTTTATGTCAGTGTGAAGCTATGTGTTTTCTTCTTCACTTCCTTCAAAAACAGAAGTATTTTCATTTAGATTTCATTTTCCATTTCCTTCCATGCTTTGGAATCTTATTACAATGCTGGTGCAAATCTGCAAAGCCACAATCAGGTGTTGCCAGCAGCTTCTGCATAAGTTTATTTTTACTTGGTGTGGGTTTGAAAAAAACTTTTTTAAAACGGCTCCATTGATAAACATTATCTGAATTGAACTTTCACAGTTCTGTGGAAAATCAAGCAGAACACACGTTTTGGTGGTCATATCCCAAGGTTTTCACCCTCCCTCCAAGGATTTGTGAGGATGGATATGTTCATGCTCAAGTCACTGTCCTGTTTGTCTACTCAACTCAGATGATTTGGGGTCACAATTATATAGAAAAATGAGATTTTATTCTGTTTCATAGAAGGAAAAATAATTGTAATAATTTTTGCTGTACCTTTTGCTATGGTTTTTTAATCCTCTCCCCAAACTTACAGATTATTTCAGATGCAACAGACAACTTAAAAAAATAATGGAACGGGAAAGAAGGGGAAAGATCCTGAAACATAATGTTTAAACAACAACAATCCCATACCTAAATGCAATCAAAAAAGATGAGAACAATATCTGTCTACGGTGGATAAAAAAATAAATGAAACCTGTGAGTGTAAAACAAGAGCAGTTTAAGAAGATGTCACAGATGATTAACCTCGGAAATGCTAATATGTTAGGGAGAAAATGATAAGGAAAGTAGATTGCATTTCTCCATGCTGAACCAAAAAGATAAGAGTACATCATTAGCCAAAAATTTTGCTTGTGTTGCCATATATGAAAATCTATATAGATTTTCCCCTATTTTTAAAAATGCATGTAGAAAAGGAACAATTTCAACCCCTCAAAACAGCACCAGTTGCAGATATTTTATTTAACTTTAACCTTTTATCCAGACCCATAACTCATTGATTAAGAATTCATTTCTATATTTCAGCTCTTGGTTTAAGGCCCCTCATACCACATATGTCAATCCAGGACTATCTGGAGCATTAACTTAAAATGTCAAAAGTGTAATTTTTCTTTACAGCAGAAGTAGAATTATAAAAATTAGATCTTTCAATTACAGATGACATTTACCACTCTAATCAAGGTTAGCCTTACATGTGGGTGGGGTCAGAGGTTGAATGAGAATGATTCTCTATGCCAAAATAACTCTACCACAGGTCTTTCAAGGAGATTTTGCTTCTACTTTTAGTAAATACTCCTATTATCTTGGGCTTCCCAGATGGTGCTAGTGGTAAAGAACCTGCCTGCCAATGCAGGAGACTTAAGAGATGCAGCTTCCATCCCTGGGTTGGGAAGGTGCCCTAGACGAGGCCACGGCAACCTACTCCAGTATTCTTTCTTGGAGAATCCCATGGACAGAGGAGCTTTGTGGGCTACAGTCTGTGGGGTGGCAAAGAGTCGAACACAACTGAAGCTACTTAGCTTTCACAGGCACCGATTATCTTGGATCTGAGCCATGACAACCATAACCATAACTATATTTTATCGTGGATTTCCTATGAACAAATACTGTGTTCAGCTCTTAATGACTGACATAAAGGAGTCCTTAAGTATGGACACTAAAGTCAAGCTCCATATATTTGAAACCTAGATCTTGGGAAAATTAGCTAACCTAACAGAACTTCTGTTTTCTCAAGTGTAAAATGGGTATCAGTTCCATTCAGTTGCTCAGTCATGACTCTTTGTGACCCCATGGACTGCAACATGCCAGGCTTCCCTGTCCATCACCAAATCCTGAAGCTACTCAAACTCATGTCCATCGAGTCGGTGATGCCATACAACCACCTCATCCTCTGTCGTCCCCTTCTCCTCCCGCCTTTAATCTTTCCCAACATCAGGGTCTTTTCTAGTGAGTCAGTTCTTCGCATCAGGTGGCCAAAGTATTGGAGTTTCAGCTTCAGCATCAGTCCTTCCAATGAATATTCAGGACTGATTTCCTTTCATATAGACTGGTTGGATCTCCTTGCAGTCCAAGGGACCCTCAAGAGTCTTCTCCAACACCACATTTCAAAAGCATCAGTTCTTCAGTGTTTGGCTTTCTTTATGGTTCAACTCTCACATCCATACATGACTACTGGAAAAACCATAGCTTTGACTAGACAGACCTTTGCTTTTTAATATGCTATCTAGGTTGGTCATAGCTTTCCTTCCAAGGAGCAAGTATCTTCCAATTTCATGGCTGCAGTCACCATCTGCAGTGATTTTGGAGCCCCCCAAAAATAAAGTATCTCACTGTTTCCATTGTTTCCCCATCTATTTGCCATGAAATGATGGGATCAGATGCCATGATCTTAGTTTTCTGAATGTTGAGTTTTAAGCTGACTTTTTCACTCTCCTGTTTTGCTTTCATCAACAGGCTCTTTAGTTCTCCTTCCCTTTCTGCCATAAGGAGGTGGTGTCATCTGCATATTTGAGGTTACCAATATTTCCCCCAGCAATCTTGATTCCAGCTTGTGTTTCATCCATCCCAGTATTTCTCATGATTTACTTTGCATATAAGTTAAATAAGCAGGGTGACAATATGCAGCCTTCACATACTCCTTTCCTGATTTGGAACCAGTCTGTTGTTGGGTATAATGTCTAAATCTTAAAGTGGCTGTGAAAATGATGAGAAAGGTAAGAATAGAAAAACTAAGTGATTTTCCTAAGATCACACACAGCTAAGGAAAAGAAACAAATTTCAATCTAGTTCTTGTAATTCCAAATTCCTGTAACTTTCCATAATATCACACCACCTCTGAGGGTGCCCAGGATGACATGCAGAGAGAAGGCACCAGAGAAGAGCAAGACACAAACACAAGCAGTGTTTCTATTCTTGGAAGAAGACATGGACCTTTGGGGGTCCTGGGATAACCAAAGGAAGATGGATTCTGTTTGACTGTCAGAATTATAGGAAATCATATTGGTGACACATTCAGCTGGACATCATGGAAACTGACAAAGAGTTTCTAATCAACAGTGCTCGACATACCATAGAACTTTAAAAAAAAAAAAGGAAAGAAAGAAAACCAAAAAACAAGGTAGTGAATAAACTGAGTCAGTTAATGAACTCTAAGAACCGTATGAGGCCTCCCTGGTGGCTCAGTGGTAAAGAATCCACCTGCCAATGCAAAAGATATGGGTTCAATCCCTGGGTCAGAAAGACTCCCCTGGAGAAGGAAATGGCAACCTGCTCCAGCATTCTTGCCTGGAAAATGTCATGGAAAGGAGGAACCTGCTGGATTACCATCCATAGGATCGCAAAGAGTTGGACACGACTGAGTGATTAAACAACAAAGAACTGTATGCTGTATAAGAAAAACTCTTTCACCCAGTTAAGACATTTTACAGTCCACTCCTAGCTTCAGCCTCCTTCAAACACCTCAAATACTTACATTTTATAACAGAAGATGAAGGTTCACTTCAGGAAAGTTGGGATAAGTGATGTTGCCCCTTGGTTATAAGTTCAACCAGGGCAGGAAGATCAGCAGTTTTAGTGACCACTTTGTAACACTAGCTGGCGCATGCTGAGTTAACTCAATAAGTCTTTTCTTGAATTGAATTCAGTCCAATTGCTACTATGACCTTCATCCATAATGCAAAGATATATGACCCTCCTGTTTTCTCTTGAGCTCTTAATTAACATCTAGCAATATTCCATTTGACATGCATTTGGATCCCACCCACATTAAGCATCTGCAAGGCAGAGTCCCAAAGTCACAAAGATCAGACATATCAGCTCAAGAAAAATGGAACCAGTTGCATCAAAAGGAAGTTTTGTGCCTTATTTTAAATTATTAAATATATAAGATAATTTAATATATAAGATAATTCATGTTGATAGAGGGATTCAATATTATGTGATACTGACCTGGATTTAATGCAAAACATTTTTCTTTCTTCATGGAATCCAGAAAATCTCATGGTGCTTTTCTTTGTGAGATATTACAATCATCTAAAGAACATGTGGTCCAAAAGAGCAGGTGGGAGGTACAATCTTGTAAGATGGAGTCTCAAAGCCACATGTCATCACTCTGAATCTTTGGTGTCACCCTGCAGGCTACCTCTCACAGCTTTCCTCCATAAAGCCAAGTTTTTGAAGCTGAAATAACATTGTTCATAAGACTATATAAGTACAACTACTTTTCTGTAAATCTATTTGGAAATGTATGTCAAAACCTTAAAATACATCCATCCTTTGACTGAATATTTCCTCTTCTCAGAATCTGTCTTAAAGAAATAATCAAAAATGCAAAGAAAAGTTTGTATTAAAAGAAAAAAAGAAAAGTTTGTCTTTTATAAATAAAAGACCCATAATAACAAAGTGGTCAATTAAATTCAGGTGCAAACATTGATACTAGGACTCACCTTTCTCCATTTTAACATCTTTGAAATTGGAATATGTTTTATAGTAGCTGGCATCTTATTATCCCCATCAGCCATGCAATAGCCACTAAGTAGCTGTCACTGGAGTTTCATCATTCACTCCAAAGATGCTGGGAGGGATTGAGGGCAAGAGGAGAAGGGGACGACAGAGGATGAGATGGCTGGATGGCATCACTGACTCGATGGACGTGAGTCTGAGTGAACTCCGGGAGTTGCTGATAGACAGGGAGGCCTGGCATGCTGCGATTCATGGGGTCGCAAAGAGTCGGACACGACTGAGCGACAGAACTGAACTGAGCTGTCATTGGCAGGCAAGCATTAACTTGGTCACAGATGTTCATCTTGTCATTACTTCTGTTGAATGATGGACATTGTTGGTACTACACATGTTGCTTTCACTGCCATTTAAAAGTAACACAGTGACTCAGTATTGAGATGAAAAGTTATTGTGTAACCATGTAAACAGAACTGCAGCAGGTAAATTTTATATTGGTGAAGCAAATATTCACCATGGGAGAAATGGTCACTATTCCATATTTTGTTCCAAAGGAAAAAAGTCATGTGTTCTATGGAACCTAAATAGATGAAACGGTGCTACATTTAGTTTTCTGAGGAATATGCAAAAGAAGCATCTCCTACATGCTAAGTAGTGCAGCTCTTAGGCAAAAGAATTGCCAAATGCTTAGAAGAGATGAAAGAAATGTCAAAGCATCAAAAGGCTGGTGTAAGTAACAAATGTGTTTCAGGAGATCGTAAAGGCTATGACTGGATCGTGAATCCGGTCATAGCTTAATTGAAAACATCTTTTTCCTTTCATAGCAGTGTGTAGAATAATGTGTTCTATAGTCTACAGCATCTTAAAATAATTTAAAATAAAGACTTCCTAGAGACAAAAAAACTCTGGGCTTAAATAAAAATATAAAAGAGGAATAAAAATTTGCAAACTCACAACTATGCAAGATAACTTTTAAATAGTGTGGAAAAGTGAAAACAAATATGTTAAAATGTGTAAAAATCTGTAAAGTGAGACTATGATTAATCTTTTCTTCTTCCTTTTTATGTTTCCAAGTCAGTTTTTTAAATCTTCCATGATCATTTTTTTGTGTAATAGGGTATATTTTGTTTCCAATAATAAAAGACAAAATTAGAGACGCTTTCTTTTTTATTAAATTATGATTTACAATGTTGTGCTAATTATTGCTGTACTGCAAAGCAATTCAGTTATACATATATGTACATTCTTATTTTAATGGGAGTGTGTTTTTTAATTAGTTCAAAATAATATTTAGAATATTAAAAACAAGGGTGGAAAGTTACCCTCCATGCACTCATCACTTTCTTTATAACATTTATTGTTATGTGTCTAAGGCTGTTTTGAAGCTGCTCATATTTTATATCCTTATTCTTCTGCGAGGATAGTTCTACAGATTCTGTGAGATCCAGTCAATAGATTCACAAGCTTCCACTTCTGTCTCCTGCCTGGTGTTCTTAAATCCAGCCCATGCATGTCAACCCAATCTATATTCTCCACACTTTCATTATGTTCAATCAAACTTTCTTGGCCTTTGCTATCCCAACCACAAAAGCTAACTTACTACATTTTTTCTAACTATTAAAGCTCTCTCTGATAAAGGACCTTTCCAACTCATCTTTCTTAGGACTTATAATTATTCCGAGTTCACTACCCAAGGCTACTCTGAGATCAGGTGAGTTTATTTCCAAGTTGTTTATCCAGTTGTGGTATCTCTCAATTCCTCTTCTGTATGAAAGATAACTAAGAGGAACAAAAGAGAAAACACATCTTTTCCTTGATATATTATTGATCAAAGGGCCTTCTAGCTGGTATAGTTTGCAGCCATGGGCTTTTGGATGGTAACCTTAATGTCATTCACTAGAATTTCTGAGGTCACTGAGAAGATGAATGAGGAGAGCATAAAGTGAAGGTGGAACAGAGATAAGAAAACACAGAGCCTGAAATAAACCTCAGAACCAGGGGACCCTGAACAAGCTGGATTCATGCTGGGGAATAATGTATCCCCAAGACCAGATCTTTCTAAGTTTCATTGTATTTACAAAATCTGTCCATGCTCTGGTCTCTCTCATTCTTCTACAGTTGAAAGAAATTGTGCCCAATTGCCACAGGCAGCCTTGGAGTGCAAGTGGGAAGTAGGATGAACCCCAATGTCATATGTTGGGGCTCCTCATCAGTCAGTGCTGAGATAAGACTTCCCCCCAAGCAGCATCTCTATTTGTCCCTGCAGTTAACAAGAATGCATCCTTCGTGCCTCAAGCACATGTGTACTTCCGTCACTCATGGTCTGAGGGTGGCCCTCCTGTACATATGGCAAGACTATCAGAGCAACCAGTTCCACAAAGGCAGGCCCCCAAACTAAGCTCTCCACTGGCACCATCAATCAGCCGAGTCCTAAAAGGAAGCTCTGTTTTCACTTCAGTCCTCCCACAAGTCTATGTATTTGATGGTAGTTATAAAATCATCAATGCATTTAACCTGTAGCCCATAAGCATGTTAACTCCTATTTGTGCCTCATCCCACCCCAAACTGGGCTTCCTTGATGGTTCAGTGGTAAAGAATCCACCTGCAATGCAGGAGACCCAGGTTCGATCCCTAGGTCTTGAAGATCTCTTGGAGAAGGGAATGGCTATCCACTCCAATATTCTTGCCTGGAGAATTCCATGGACAGAGGAGCTTGTCGGGCTATAGTCTACGGGATCGTAAAGAGTCAGATACGACTGAGCAATTAACACACACTCACACACAACCCCCAACTATTTAAAATAATAAAGAAGTAAAATCTGACTTGATACTACTCACCCACAACTTATAATAAGTATCTGAGTTGGTCTGAGATTGAAGTTCAAGACTTGCTTTGGCTGGAGTTGGACTCTCCCTGGAGGCTTGGACACGGAGGCTTGGCAGGAAGCGACAGGATGCAGAGATGCCATGGCAATTTAGAGCTTACTTCAAGTCAGAGCCACAACACATGGGGTCAGCGTGGGGAGGGGAATATCCATCCAGAGCAGAAACCTGAAGGAGGTGGGAGAGAGGTCTGCCACTAGTGCCTTGTCACCGACACAAGAAGACTTAGACTCTGTCGAGTTGAATCTGCCAAAAACTGTAAAATAAGGATAGGTCTCATTGCTCTGTCATGTGTGAGATGTTCATTAGCATTTCATGCAGGCAGGCAGAAAATTGCTGGGGAAGGAAGAAATCACATCCCGAGCTCATCCTCCATCTAAGCACTGCAAATTTGGCATTTCTGCACAGGAGGAAATGGTACCCTGCTGGCAACAGGTTCTTCATCAACCCAACCCACAATGAAAACACAAAGCAAGAAAAAGACACTGCATCTTGGTTGCTCTCAGTACTTTGTCAGTACCCATCAGTCTTAAGAAGAGTTCCCGGAATTGTTACAGAAACTCTCTGCTCACCTGAAGCACTGCGCTCCCTACATGAATTCTGTTCAATTTATTAGAATTAATACTAGAAATCTAGGGAAATAGGGGAAGAGGGAAGGAAAAGCATTATTGTATCCAGAGCACTAGAGTTAGGCTGGGTATCACCGCTGTCCCAGCCTCATTCTCCCAGGACTTTTCAGTAGAGAAGCTCTCTCTTGAATCACGTAGGACTCCACAGCCCCAAATGATAAACCAGCCTCGATGCCAGATTTGACTTTCATCACTCAGGTTGTGGGGGTCCTTCCCACTCTGCAGGTTCCCAGTTGTCCATGGCAACAGGGAATACACACAAAGCAAAGGAAGGCAAGCCCTTCAAACACTGTCTCATCTTTCAACACACCTTTTAGCAGAACTGATTGACATGGAACAAAACAGACTGTTTGAAATTGTACCCCTTCCTCTTTTAATTGCCCGCCTTTTGATGGGAGAGTGACAAGCAGAGATGTAGTCTAAAGGCTGATTGTCCAAGGGGTGACCAAGTGGGCTGGATAATCGGCGCCTTTTGCATCTGAGTCACTTTCCAGGTGGCGCTAGTGATAAAGAACTCGCCCGCCAATGCAGGCAGACATAAGAGAGGAAAGTTCGATCCAGAGGTCAGGAAGATCCCCTGGAGGAGGATCCAGGAGGAGGAAGACCCCCCTGGCAACCCATTCCAGTATTCTTGCCTGGAGAATCCCATGCGCAGAGGAACCTGGCAAGCTACAGTCCATGGGGTTGCAAAGAATCAGATACAACTGAGCTGCTTAGCATGTAGGCACACACACTTCCAAGATGAGGACTTTATCTTGTGGCCTAAATGGTGCTTAGCATTACAAATGGATACTGAAGAGGAGGACAAAATAAGAAGCTATAACATTCTTTCAAGTGTGTGTCTTTCAATTGACTGTCATCTGCCGCTAAATGCCCTCATGTTGCTGCTTGGAGAGGACTGACAGCTCTCAGCTGCTGCCGTCACCAATGCTTCCACACTGACATCCCAGATCAGATCATAGCACCAAACCTTAGCATGCTTTTCTTTTTATTCTATACCAGGATTTATGCCACATCATCCTGTTCTAATGGTTCATCAAGTAACAAAAACCAAAAGGAACAACCAGAGAATATTCTTTAGCCATTTAAAAACCATAGCGTTGCAGAACATGCAATGATATGGGAAAGTGCTCATCATATAGTATGCAATGAAAACACCCAGAGAGAAAATTATGTATGCAATATGATCTAATTGGATTATACATATGTATGTGTGTGTGATTCCAAAATACTAATCTTGAACATTTCTTGACAAAGTGGTTAAGAGTGATTTTGATTTTTTTTCTTCATACTTTCAAAAGTGTACTAAATTGAGCATGTATTATTAATTTTTTAAATCTTGTTGTGCCTGGTCTTAGCTGCAGCATGCAGGATCTTTAGTTGTGGCATTCAAGATCTAATTCCCTGACTAGGGATCAAACCTGGGTCTCCTGCATTGGGAGCATGGAGCCTTAGCCACTGGACCACCAGGGAAGTCCTGAACATGTATTATTATTATAAGCAGAAAAAAAAAAAAAAAACCTGCTACATAGAGGTAGGATAGTCCTCAGTTTAAACCAGCACGTTATTGTTTATTTATACCACATTCTACGCCACTAATTTCATTTCCTATTCTCTGGATTTCCCAAGGCCCATATGGTTCAACTTTGTTTCTGGCATCCAGGATGCAAATGAAGCAAGCAGGCTGACTTTTGGGTGACTTCTCAGTTCACCATGTGTCAGGAAGCAGAAGGAGCCAGAAGAACTGGCTCTGAGTCCCCATCCTGCCCCCCAAGTGTAATCCGGGACCTTGGAAATCCCTGAGCATCTGGGCCAAACTCTCCCCACGTATGAACTGAAGACTGGGCCCTCGCTTGAAAAGCCTGCTTTCCATGAGCTGCTAGATCCAATTGCAGAGGAAAGTTCTAATTGCCATGATCATGAATGAGGGTGCTGCAAAGTTCCTCCACAGAGAGATCTTCATTCAACCGGAAGTGGTGAAAGCCGAGTCATCAGTATGCAGGAGATCCAACATGCTGTTTTATCTCAGAACAAACCTCTTAGGCAAAATGTTCGATGCAGATGTAAATACAGTCCCAGTATCTACGGTATTGAACTAGGCAAGGTGGTCTTTGAGAAACCTAAACCATGTAGTATAGCAAACATAAATAAGCAGTTAGCTTTATATCCAGTATTTAAGTTTGGGCTTCCCTGGTGGCTCAGACAGTAAAGAATTTGCCTGCAATGCAGGAGACCTGGGTTCGATCCCTGATTTGGGAAGATCCCCTGGAGAAAGAAAGAAATGGTTATCCAATCCCGCATTCTTACCTGGGAAATCCCATGGACAGAGGGGCCTGGTGGGCTACAGTCCGTGGGTCACAAAGAGTAGCACACGACTGAGAGACTAATATTTTCACTAAGTTTAATCATCTGAATTCACTTGAATCATCAGATGACTCAGGTACAAATGCATGGAATGATTACAACGACCTGATCTGAACAAGTAGTCGGAGAAAATACAACCCTTCCCTTGAATGGAATTATTGACATTGTAAATTCTGAAAATTATACAAGCAATGCATAAAATCACTGCAAAATAAAATTCATACCATGCAAATGTCCACAGAGTGAAAAATGGAAATTCTCCTTGAAGTCTCACCCTCTGCCCACCCACTCCTCTATCCACAGATACCCTGTTTTTGATCCTTTCCATTTTAAAAGTAGGTATCTCTACATGGTTCCTATCACTCACTCCCAAAGTTCCTCAAGAATATCTATAAATATCTCAAATCTTTGTCCCATCAAATGTAACCAAAAACGACAATTTTTTTTTTACTAAAATGAGTCACTGTTTTTCAAAGAAATGTTCATTATTCATAGCCTCTATAATTGATGCTGACCATTATTTTCTCTTTGCTCATTTTGTTATCTTTAAATAATAAGTAAATAAACATGAATATTAGAGGAAAAAATGTTACTGGGACAGCAAGAACAGTAAAAAGGCCCTGCATGCGCAGTTTTTGGTCTCCCAGACACAAGCATATGGCAACCTTTATCAGCTCAAACTCAAAACTGAGCTCAACAGATGCCCCAGGTCAGCTCCCATGTGAAAACACATCCTGCCTGTGGGCACTGCCAGGGAATAGCATCACAACTCTTCCTTCTCTACAAAACCTGGACAGAGCTTCGGGTCCAAGAGGAAGGATCAGATGATTTTGCAGGCACTAGAAGTCCAGAAATGGCACTAAGAGACCAGTCCCTAAGGTTTCATTATTTAAATGCTGACATGGACAATTGACTACTGGCAAAACCAATTCTGTGCCAAGATGACTTAAGTATAGAGCTCACCTAAGAGAAGAAAAAAACAAGCAGCGGTCTCCAACCTCCAGGTCGTGAACTGATACCTCCTGTCAGATCACCAATGGCATTAGATTAAAGTGTACAATAAATGTAATGTGCTTGGGTCATCCCGAAACCATCCCCCTTCCCCCTGGTCCATGGAAAAATTGTCTCCGCTGGTGTCAAAAAGTGTGGGTACCACTGGTTTAAGGAGTTAAATATAATTAACCAGACAGCTCAGGCCCCCAAAATGGTTATACTGGGCTCACAGAGAGGAAATGATGCTATTTGTTAAAGTAGAGGAAATACACTCTATCTGCTAATAAAAATGATCACTTATTGAGTACTTACTGTTCTAAGCATCTTATGTAAGTTAAACAATTTAGTTTCACAACAAACCCAGACAAAGCTGCTATTATCATATCTGTTTTAAAGATGAGGAAACGGAAGAACTCAGAGTTGGTCAGCTTCATCTTGAGAGGATCTGGGCTCTCCCTCCTAGTGGCAAAATGGCTGCAGCAGTGTCAGCCTTTACATCTCAATCACCAAACTATTCAGAGGAAAAGAAGCTCTCTTCTGGAATCCACACTCTCACTGGCCTGACTGTGTTATGTACTCATTTGTTATGGTCAGGGAGACTGAGATGTGCAGATTAGAACAAGCCAATCAGAGCCATCGGGTTATATACTAGGATGTATAAGTAGGATCAATGTCACCTAAATTTCCAGGGGGATAATGGATGCTGGAGAGGTGAACACCGAATGTATACTACAGTATTCACCAACCAGAAAAGAAAAGTTTTCCTGCAGTATAATTATAATCATAGTTGAGCTTGAAGCTCTTAATTCCTATTGGTATTATTTGTTCTAGAACAATATTTTCTCCATGTAGTCACTTTGAAATATATATATATATTTTTTTTTAATCTATCTCCTCTTCCCCAGAATTGATTTTTCCTAAGGACAATAGGTTTGCAATACATGGTGAGCACTCTTAGGCATATATGTGATCATTACTTTTAATAGGAAATATGATAGTGGAGAACTAGGACTATCATATACTCTTTGATTAGAGGAAAATCAAGGCTTCAAAGGAGAAGCTTCTTCATACCTAGTTATCTTATGTATGTGTTATTTTACCCCTAAGTTATGGATTTAGTGCTTTGCTTCAGTTGGCTCAGAGGTTAAAGCATCTTCCTCTAATGTGGGAGACTTGAGTTCGAAGCCTGAGTTGGGAAGATCCCCTGGAGAAGGAAATGGCAACCCATTCCAGTATTCTTGCCTGGAGAATCCCATGGATGGAGGAGGCTGGTGGGCTACAGTCCATAGGATCACAAAGAGTCAGACATGACTGAGCAACTTAACTTTCAACTAACTTTCAGTTCAGTTCAGTTTAGGCTCAGTCATGACTCTTTGCGACCCCATGGACTGCAGAACACCAGGCTTCCCTGTCCATCATCAATTCCCGGAGCCTACTCAAACTCATGTCCATCGAGCCAGTGATGCCATCCAACCACCTCATCCTCTGTCATCCCCTTCTTCTTCTGCCTTCAATCTTTCCCAGCATCAGGGTCTTTTCAAGTGAGTCAGTTCTTCACATCAAGTGGCCAAAATGTTGGAGTTTCAGCTTCTGCATCAGTCCTTCCAATGACTATTCAGGACTGATTTCCTTTAGGATGGACTGGTTGGATCTCCTTGCAGTCCAAGGGACTCTCAAGAGTCTTCTCCAACACCACAGTTCAAAAGCATCAATTCTTTGATGCTCAGCTTTCTTTATACTCCAACTCTTAAACCCGTACATGACCACTAGAAAAACCATAGCCTTGACTAGATGGACCTTTGTTAACAAAATAATTATCCCTGCTTTTTAATGTGCTGTCTAGATTGGTCATAACTTTTCTTCCAAGAAGTAAGTGTCTTTTAATGTCATGGCTGCAGTCACCATCTGCAATGATTTTGGAGCCCAAAAAATTAAAGTCTGCCACTATTTCCACTGTTTCTCCATCTATTTGCCATGAACTAATGGGACCAGATGCCATGATCTTAATTTTCTGAATGTTGAGTTTTAAGCCAACTTTTTCACTCTCCTCTTTCACTTTCATCAAGAGGCTCTTTAGTTCTTCTCTTTCTGCCATAAGGGTGGTGTCATCTGAGTATCTGAGGTTATTGATATTTCTCCCAGCAATCTTGATTCCAGCTTACACACAAGCAAAGCACACAAGTGAAATCAGAACTGTAGGAGTCCTTATGAAGTGCTCAGAATTATTCTAAACAGATAATTAGCTATCCAATTTAAAGAAGTGAAGTCGCTCAATCGTGTCTGACTCTTTGTGATCCCATGGGCTGTAGCCTACCAGGCTCCTCTGTCGATGGAATTCTCCAGGCAAGAATACTGGAGTGGGTTGCCATTTCCTTCTCCAGGGGATCTCCCTGACCCAGGGATCGAATCTAGGTCTCCTGCATTGCAGGCAAATGCTTTACCGTCTGAGTTACCAGGGAAATCCCATCCAATTTAAAAGATGTTCTCAAATGGAGATGCCACAGCATTCTTTGGGAACACACTTTAAAGTTTAATGACCTTCCCTATCAGTGTGATGCTTATATTGAAACTAATGTTGAATTCAACTTAATCCCACAAATATTTGTTAAATGTGACCATCTTGATCATGCCTATGTCTCAATAGAAAACATCCTCTATGTAGCCTTCATAAACTAGAAGACCACAGTTATACATAAGTTAATCAACACATATGTATTTGAGCATCTGTGCTAGGAATGGAGGCTTGCAAACAAGTATAAACATTATTCTCAACCTTACCTCTCCTGGATACATGGCTGAAATCCATTTTCCTGGTTCTTCATCATTTCCACGGCTTTTCTCTGGACCTTCTGCTAGTTTTCCACAGCTATGATAAATGGATGTCTCACAATTGACTCCACAAATAGAAACAGCCAAATGGATTCTAGAGAAAAAAAAAAAAGTAGCTTATTTTGGGAAGCAAATTCCCAACCACAACACTTGCATTAGGTTGTGCTTGCATTGGAAAAGAAAAAAATATATAAAATGGAAAATGTGAACATAATAGATATCACCTAATAATCCAGAGAGAAACACCTCATGTAATGGTTACTAGGGATGACTAATCCAATAAAGCCCTTGGCTAACACCAGCTGTCCATAACTGAAACAGACTAGCAACCATTCCCAGGCCAACAACATACATACCCGCTGTTAAGAAGGACTAATCCTATCAGAGCCCAAGCAGTTCCAAAGTTCATTCAGTTCTGCTCCAAAAGAAGTTTCAGAAACATTGTAGACCTCTCCGTTGTGATTTAAAGCTGCAGAAAAGGCATATTAAGGGGTGACTGAGGTCATCTTGTTTAATGTAAGAACCCCTCTATACCCGTGGTTATCCATCAACCCAGCAACGGGAAACTGAGCATGGCTGTTCCAATGACAAATATTAGAAAGCCATTCCTCACACTAAGCCAAAGGCCTTATGACCTTCCACTCTGCCACTCCCACCAAAATATGTCCAAGTCTTCTTCCAATGACAAGCCTTTAAACAGGAAGTCAGTTATCATATTCCCTTCTTAGTCATATCTCCTCTGTCTTCTTCATAGAACCTCCTATAGCTTGCATAAATTTTGTGTCATCTTTCTCCTTGTCACTTTGGTTGAGCAAGTTAAGTAACATAAAATCTAGAAATTCTGAAAAACGTAGCTGCTTCATTTTCTATCATATTGCTTTTGCTAAAGGTGTTTATGTTCATTTTGCAGTCACTCAGAATTGAACAAATAAGTGAACCAGTACACATCCTAATAAGCATTTATCCTGAGGATGTCTGTTTTGTCATGAGTCAACATTCATACTGCTTTGTGCGTCCTTAAGCGATAACCTGCTGATTTTCTCCATCTTTGAGTCTTACTGTATTCAGCCTTCCCCATTCAGTCATTCTTGCCCAGGAGATTGTCAGGTAGCAGATGCCTCTTTCCTCTGTCATTTAATTGATTACACTGGTGTGACAGTTCAATCCCTCCTTCATCTTGAAAAGTGGCCCTGTGTTAGATGGTAATTCTGTGGAGGAAAAAACAAAAAGAGAAAAAGCCAAGTAACGTTCAGAAAATGATAGGACAACTTGTGTTTCTGCACACCTGATTATTTTCTAAGCAGCAAAATTTTCAATTTATTAAGCCTTAGGTGGGTAAGTGATGCCTTTACAAACAAAGAATGTGAGATACCATTTTTCAGTGGCTCTGTGACAATCACAAACACTGGGAGAGATTGAGGTAATGAGCAACTATGAGAACCACAGATCTGAGTTTCAAACACAAGACGCTCTGTCTGCACATGCTCTACTTTGCTATTTAGAGAGATAACTCTAACATGTAACTCCAAAAGGTGGAATTCAGACCTCATCCAAAAGACCTGGGTTACAATTGTAGGTCAGACCAAAGTATTCAGTATAGATTAGCTACTGTGTATAGCACCTTTATGTACCTCAACTCAGTCATCATTCAAAACAGCCTATCAAGACCCAGGAAGATGGGCTCCAATTTACAGATTAGGTCACTGAAGCTTGGAGAATTATGACTTGATGAAACTCACATTAACTGCCAGATGGAATTAAAATGGACTTCCCACATGGCACTAGCGGTAAAGAACCTGCCTGCCTAAAGCAGGCAGACATAAGAGATGCAGGTTCAATCTCTGGGCTGGGAAGATCCCCTGGAGAAGGAAATGGCAAACCCACTTCAGTATTCTTGTCTGGAGAATCGCATGGATGGAGGAGGTTGGCGGGCTACTATCCATGGGGTCACAAAGAGTTGGACATGACTGAAGCAACTTAGCATGCATGCACGGAGTTAAAATCCGAAATCAACCCATCATTGATTCAGGATGCTATGCTAAGAATTCACCATAGCAGTCTTCAGTGTTCATTGGAGCACATCTTCTCTGAGACCTAATATAACAAAATTAACTTCTGCTTTGACTTGCCCTAGATTTTGACAAGTGGCACAAGCAAAAGTCAGAGGGGAAGAAGGATCCTAAGAAGGCTGCAAACATGTATCCTGAAGGATACATCCACAGAGCACTACCCAGCAGCCAACCCTAATCTCAGCTTCAGTGACAGGAAGCCACCATATACTCTAATCATGGTGTCTTAGCATCTGCTAGTGGCCATGCCTCCTTCTGTTCCTTGCTACAGAACCCTGACTCTAGACACCTATTTGCTATAGGTGTATCAGTTCAGTTTAGTTCAGTCACTCAGTCATGTCCAACTCTGCAACCCCGTGATTCACAGCACACCAGGCCTCCCTGTCCATCACCAATTTCCAGAATTCACTCAGACTCACGTCCATTGAGTCAGCGATGCCATCCAGCCATCTCATCCTCTGTCGTCCCCTTCTCCTCCTGCCCCCAATCCCTCCCAGCATCAGGGTCTTTTCCAATGAGTCAACTTTTCGCATGAGGTGGCCAAAGTACTGGAGTTTCAGCTTTAGCATCATTCCTTCCAAAGAAATCCCAGGGCTGATCTCCTTTAGAATGGACTGGTTGGATCTCCTTGCAGTCCAAGGGACTCTCAAGAGTCTTCTCCAACACCATAGTTCAAAAGCATCAATTCTTCGGTGCTCAGCCTTCTTCACAGTCCAACTCTCACATCCATACATGACCACTGGAAAAACCATAGCATTGACTAGAATGACCTTTGTTGGCAAAGTAACGTCTCTGCTTTTCAATATGCTATCTGTGTGATCCACACAGTCAAAGCTTTTTGGTCATAACTTTTCTTCCAAGGAGTAAGCGTCTTTTAATTTCATGGCTGCAGTCACCATCTGCAGTGATTTTGGAGCCCCAAAAAATAAAGTCTGACACTGTTTCCCCGTCTATTTCCCATGAAGTGATGGAACCAGATGCCATGCTCTTCGTTTTCTGAATATTGAGCTTTAAGCCAACTTTTTCACTCTCCTCTTTCACTTTCATCAAGAGGCTTCTTAGTTCCTCTTCACTTTCTGCCATAAGGGTGGTGTCATCTGCATATCTGGGGTTATTGATATTTCTCCTGGCAATCTTGATTCCAGCTTGTGCTTCTTCCAGTCCAGCGTTTCTCATGGCATACTCTGCATATAAGTTAAATAAGCAGGGTGACAATATACAGCCTTGACGCACTCCTTTTCCTATTTGGAACCAGTCTGTTGGTTCCATGTCCAGTTCTAACTGTTGCTTACTAACCTACATATAGGTTTCTCAACAGGCAGGTCAGGTGGTCTGGTATTCCCATCTCTTTCAGAATTTTCCACAGTTTTATTGTGATCCACACAGTCAAAGGCTTTGGCATAGTCAATAAAGCAGAAATAGATGTTTTTCTGGAACTCTCTTGCTTTTTCGATGATCCAGCAGATGTTGGCAATTTGATCTCTGGTTCCTCTGCCTTTTCTAAAACTAGCTTGAATATCTGAAAGTTCACGGTTCACATATTGCTGAAGCCTGGCTTGAAGAATTTTGAGCATTACTTTACTAGTGTGTGAGATGAGTGCAATTGTGCGGTAGTTTGAGCATTCTTCGTCATTGCCTTTCTTTGGGATTGGAATGAAAACTGATGTTTTCATCCACATCATCTCCCTGAGACAGCTTCAGCCTGTCCCTCCCCCCTTCCCCGCCTCCAAAATACTGGGTCTCAAGACAGGTGTACCCACCTTTTCACTCTCTCTGGATTAAGGTGTGTGCATGTGCTAAGTTGTCTCCATTGTGTCCGACTCTGCAACCCTATGGACTGTAGCCCTCCAGGCTCCTCTGTCCGAGGAATTCTCCAGGCAAGAATACTGGAGCAGGTTGCCATGCCCTCCTCCAGGGGATCTTTGCAACCCAGGAATCAAACCTGTGTCTCTTATGTCTCCTGGATCAAGGTAGGAAAACCTATTTTTTAGTGTTCCAGTGTGGGAAGGATTTTTTTTTTTTCTCTCATTTTCTGAGATCACTGGTAAGTTTCTCACTGAAACGATTTTAGGGAAAAAAAGAGAAAAAAATCCTGGTGGGGGGAGTGCAATTTTCCAGATATTTCTAAACTTTCACACCACTAACTCTGGGATTAATCACATGAATATCATGAATCTTTTTTCGGTAACTAAGCACAGAACAATTTTCTAATCTCTGCTTTGCCATTTTCTTTATAATTGTGGGGTAGTGACATATGTTCCTTCATCTGTAAAATGGTGATAATATTAGCCTACTCTAGGGAGACTTTGTGAGAATAATAGAAGAAAAGCCTTTATTTCAGGTATAGCAGCCACCCCCATGGATGAAGGTTTCAGGGGATTTGTGAGGAATGGGAGGGAGCACAGTGGGAGTGGGATGGTATAAGAAGCTCAGAGAAAAATGTTCAGCCCACCCCTCCCAAAGCATAGCATACCACCTTCTCTTTCTCTCTTATGTTCAAGCTCTCTCTTATGATCTTCCTGCAGGTCTCAGGGAACTACTGATCTCATGTTAAGAACACTAGCTTAAGATTTTGCTTGAGATTCTCACATTTCTATATATGCATTGCTGCTTTTAAGACTACACAAAATATGTGAATGCCATGGCTGAAGATTCCTTCATTAAGGAAATTATAGTGATATGGAACCTGTTGACTTTTCACCTTGGAGACCACCAAATATATTACCCTCCACTTCCTGTTTTAGTCTTAGCTCATATAACCACCTATCAGTAAAGCAAAAGCTGGTCTCCAGGATAGATCATCGTGTCATTCTTTTTTTTTTAATGATTTTTTTTTTCAAATAAATGGTTCTTTTTTGCTCATTTATTTATTTACTGGCTGTGCCACACAGCAAGTGGGATCCTACTTTCCCGACCAGGGATGGGACCCATGCCCCCTGCAGTGGAAGCACAGAGTCCCAACCACTGGACCACCAGGGAAGTCCCCACCCTGGCATTCTTACATACCATCAGCCTTATAGGAAAGTAAGACCCACCACAGGAGAGCCAAGGAAAACAATAGAGACTAATCTCAACTGAACACCATCATGGCAGAACTGTGAAAAAATAAAGCCACAACTTTACTGGATTTTAAAGGAAATTACATAGAGAAAAGCACATTTCATTTTGTATACCCAAGTAAATAACATGTAACTCTATTAGAAACTTTTACTAGTAGTGAATGCCCACCCTCTTCTACTGAAAACATTCATTTGCAGACAATATGTATCAATGACTATAGGTCTTAAAACACTGACAAAAACTCAAGATCCAAAATATAACAACTTCGACTCAGTTTGTTTTAATCACAGATGCCAATGTTTTCAAAATGTTAGAATATCCTTTCATAGCAACCACTGTTTCAAAAAACAGACCTCTTAATTGTGTTTGTCTAAGAATTTAATGTGATAACCCTACTTTTTTAATTAAATAAAAATTCAGTATCTATACTGAATTTGATAACGATGTTTACCCATCAGTTCAGTTCAGTCACTCAGTCGTGTCTGACTCTTTGCAACCCCATGAATTGCAGCACGCCAGGCCTCCCTGTCCATCACCAACTCCCAGAGTTCACTCAACTCATGTCCATCGAGTCTGTGATGCCATCCAGCCATCTCATCCTCGGTCGTCCCCTTCTCCTCCTGCCCCCATTCCCTCCCAGCATCAGAGTCTTTTCCAATGAGTCAACTCTTCTCATGAGGTGGCCAAAGTACTGGAGTTTCAGCTTTAGCATAAATATAGCTAAATAACAACAGTCTCCTTTTTCTAGAAACAAGACAAAAGATATACTTGTCAAGTGTAAACTCTGATAATTTTGAGTTTAGCTTCACAAGTCTTAAAAATAACCTGGGACTTCCCTGTACGTCCAGTGGTTAGGACTACACTTCCCAGCGCAGAGGGTACAGGTTTGATCCTTGGTCAGGGAGCTAAGATCCCACAGGCCTCAAAGCCAAAAACCCAAAACGTAAAACAGAAGCAATATTGTAACAAATTTAACAGACTAAAAATGATCCACATCAAAAAAATTCTTTATATAGCTATGGCTGATTCATGTTGATGTTTGGCAGAAACCAACACAATAATTGTAATAGTTGTAAAACAATTATTCTTCAATTAAAAATAAGTAAAATTTTTAAAAACCTTTTTTAAAAATGACCTAGACTAGATGATTACATATTCATTTACCTCTTCCTTTCCAACCACCTACTTTGTCTCATAGGCCAGATCCCTGCACCCTTTCAATCCTTTTCATGAATATGTTAAAAGGGCTAGTGTTTCAGTAATCTCAGCCCCTCACTATGTGTTTCCATTCACCTTTTCAACAATTCCCTTGTGGCTCAGCTTGTAAAGAATCCATCTGTGGGAAACCTGGGTTCTACCCCTGGATTGGGAAGATCCCTTGGAGAGGAAAAAGGCTACCCATTCCAGTATTCTAGCCTGGAGAATTCCACGGACTGTATACTCCATGGGGTCACAAAGAGTCAGATGTGACTTTCACTTTCACTTATTTTTAACAATTAGCCAATTAATGATCTGTTCATCTCCAAGTCACTATTGAAGTATCCCATAAATCAGCAGTTGTACTTTTGAGTCAATATATTACCCTCATTCCTTCTCTGCTAGACTCTAAATAAGAAGTCATTCAGATTCAGTTCAGTTCAGTTCAGTTCAGTCACTCAGTTCTGTCCTTTTTGTGAATCGAAGCACGCCAGGCCTCCCTGTCCATCACCAACTCCCAAAGTTTACCCAAACTCATGTCCATCTAGTCAGTGATGCCATCCAGCCATCACATCCTCTGTTGTCCCCTTCTTCTGCTGCCCCCAATCCTTCCCAGCATCAGGGTCTTTTCCAATGAGTCAACTCTTCTCATGAGGTGGCCAAAGTATTGGAGTTTCAGTTTCAGCACCAGTCCTTCCAAGGAACACCTAGGACTGATCTCCTTTAGGATGGACTGGTTGGATCTCCTCATTCAGATTAGGGAATATTATTTCCAAAAGACAGTCATCAAAGGAGTGTTTCATAGCCTTCAAAAATCTACATGAAATTTGTAAAACTTTGATTGTAAGTATTAATTAAGCACTATCATTGCAAAGTACCATCACAAAGTGGCAAAAAATCTATGCACAGCATATATACAAATACATATACATAAAACAATCAGATATAAATACATAAATAGAAGTTATTTTGGTAGATAGTTGTGTGCATGTGTGTTTAATATTTTTGGCAGCTCAGCATCCACTTATCCTTTCTATAAAACACAAATTTTCTTTTTGAGAATGACTTCTTTCCAGTGGTATCGTTTTAGTGGTGTATTAGTCTCTAAGTCGTGTCTGACTCTTGCAACCCCGTGGACTGTAGCCTGCCAGACTCCTCTGTCCATGGGATTCTCCAAAGAATACTGAAATGGGTTGCCATTTCCTTCTCCAGGGGATCTTCCCAACCCAAGGATCAAACTCAGGTCTCTTGCATTGCAGACAGGTTCTTTACCAACTGAGGGAACAGTGAATCCTGTGCCTGCCTCTCACTAGGAATGTCAAATAAACCAGCATTCCTCACACTTTCAAGAGTCAGAAGCCCAGGGAATCAGCTACTGTCTTCCAGTATTTGCATGTTATGTTAGAGATTCTGGAATAGAGGAAACTTGAAATCATTCTTTCCAGCTATGGTTCCCTGACATGATTGTGCCTTGTCTGGAAACATTCTCAGCCCTTCAGAGCAGCATTAAGTAGTGACTATTACCAATCCTTGTTCTTAGCTTTCCAACTGATTTGCTGAGCTCCTGGTCAATTTCCAGGAGATTCCCTTCTAAAATTGCCCAAAGTCAGTTTCTCTTGACTACAGTCCAAGAATTCTGACCATTCAGTTACTGATGAAACAAACTCTAAACAGGAACACAATTAAATATATTATTTAATTTGGGGCAATGAGTATATATGGATAGATGCATCTTGTTGATCAGTGAGTAAAGAGGATCCAGGGAAGTTGAATTTCAAGGCAGGAAGGCTGCCATGAACTCTCTCCAGGGGAAAATGACAAGTGCCAAGAAAACATCTTTCCCAGGCATGACACACACAGACATGTATCTAGTGATATATTCTGAAATTTCATTGACAGGGGTTTTCAGTGAGTATTGCAACCCACTTCAGTATTCTTGCCTGGAGAATTCCGTGGACAGGGATCCATAACCGATGGAGTCTCAAGAGAGTCAGACACGACTGAGTGACTAACACTTATTCCAACAGCAACGAAGTGAGTTACCTCCCTGTGTTGAAAAATTTTGTATTGTATGCAGCCGGTTTAAAAACATTTCATCCAACTCTTCAATGTATGTGTAGCATATGATACTCAATGGCTCAGGAAATTTCATTGTTCACCCTTGCGATCTTTTTTAATAGTGACTTACTATCCTGATTCCCCTACATCACTCAGCAAAGAGGGGATTTATTCGCTTTGTTGATGCAAAGCATTAACTTAATGTTGCAGAATTTAAGGTCTTCTCTTTTATAAACTTACAATATTCCTTCTCTCCCTGTTCTGTAAGGCTGATTTAATTATCTTCCAGAAATCAGTTTAGGTACTATTTTTGTCTTTGCTTGTCCTTAATCTTTATTTGATTAAAGTTACCACATTCTTGATTGGACTCCTCCATTAAGGGAAGTCCTCCATTCTAAATATCAAAGGCAACAGTGGGACTGCTGGGTTAGTTTTAACAGGTACCTTGGATTCAATAGACTTTTCTGGGATAATCAGGAAATCGGTGTAATCTACAAAATGCCAGGTCCTGTGTTCCACGCTGCCCTGAACTACAAAGCCCTCTCATCTCCTCTGAGCACTGGTCCCCTCCTCTCTCACAGTTTTAGCCAGCAAGCGAAGGGGGATATTTATAGGAATGAGGAGGGTGTATGAAACCGATTATCCTCATTCTAGAAGGCTGGAATCTTTTTCAATCTTGTAGGTTTTTGAAAGACTTCAAATACTATTTGATTGAAGCCCTGCAGTATTGGCAAGAAAGGACCTCACTAAAAATTTCAGCAATTGAAAAGGCAAGAGAAAACCATAGATCCCTGTCAGCACACATTTTTAAAGAAAGTACATGTATCACTGTGATGCTTTTACCAATGAGTGACCTTTAAGATGGTAGGAGAAATGGAGAAGGAAGGAGGAAAGGGAGAGAGAGTTGTCTTAGCTCCAAGAGGGAGCAATATTATAGCAAAAGCACTTTCCCACCAGCAGACATTTCCAGGGTTTCCATGAACACCAGGCACACCTGTAGCAGGCAGGGAAGACATTTCAACACTACCCAAACTGTTAGTTTCTTGCAGGACTGTCATAACAAAGCATAACAAACTGAGTTGCTTCAAACGGAATATTTTTCTTTCATAGCTCTGGAATCTGGAAGTCTGATATCACTGTTGGTTCTTTCTGGCGGTTCCAAGGAGAACCTGTCTCCTGCCTCTGTCCTCTCCTGCTGGCTAGGGTTGCTCGGCATTTTTTGGTTTGCAGCTCTCTCACTCCAATCTGGTCCTCCGTAGTCACATGGCGCTCTCCTCGTGTGCCTCTGTGTCCCTGTGTGCAAAGCTGCCTCCTCTTATAAGGACACTCGTCATTGAATTAAGGCCCCACCAGAACCCAGGATGACCTCATCTTTATTTGATTTCATTGCCAAAGCTCTGTTCCCAAATAAGGTCACATTCATGGGTTCAGTTCAGTTAAGTCGCTCAGTCGTGTCCGACTCTTTGTGACCCCATGAATCGCAGCACGCCAGGCCTCCCTGTCCATCACCAACTCCTGGAGTTCACTCAGATTCATGTCCATCGAGTCAGTGATGCCATCCAGCCATCTCATCCTCTGTCGTCCCCTTCTCCTCCTGCCCCCAATCCCTCCCAGCGTCAGAGTCTTTTCCAATGAGTCAACTCTTCACATGAGATGGCCAAAGTACTGGAGTTTCAGCTTTAGCACCATTCCTTCCAAAGAAATCCCAGGGCTGCTCTCCTTCAGAATGGACTGGTTGGATCTCCTTGCAGTCCAAGGGACTCCAAAGAGTCTTCTCCACCACCACAATTCAAAAGCATCAATTCTTTGGCGCTCAGCCTTCTTCACAGTCCAGGGGTTAAGATGTCAACATATCTTTTGGGGAGATGCAATCGGCCCACAATACCCTCTATAATACTGACACAAAGTAGCCTTGTGCTACTGCTTAGCTATTCCGTGCTCCTCTTTGTATATTCAATTCTTTTTTTTTTTTAATTTGGCTGCACAGGGTCTCAGTTGTGGCATGTGTGATTTAGTTCCTTGACCAGGGATCGAACCCATGTGCCCCTGCCTTGGCAGCACAGAGTCTTAACCACTGGACAACCAAGGAAGTCCCTATTCCACCCTTTATTGAACTGGTTCTCAGTCACTGTGGACCTTGCATGGATATGCCTTTGTATTTTAATTTAAATCTCATAGAGAAGAAGACAATTTGCTGTGGAAAAGAGGGAGGAATATTATCTGGATAAAGACTGTCGGTTTACTAGAACAGGGGTCCCCAACCTTCAGTATCTAATGTCTGATGATCTGAGGTGGAAGGGATGATGTAATAATAATAGAAATAAATCACACAGTAAATGCAATGTGCTTGAATCATCCCAAGACCATCTCCCTCCACCCAGCCCATGGAAAAATTGTCTTCCCTGGTGCCAAAAATGTGGGAGACCGCTGCACTAGAACACACAAGAATTTTTGCCTTGTGTGAATATGAGAGAAGGAGTTCTGTGCAAACAGTAAGCCCACCAAAACAGACACCACTGGAGCAAACCAGTGAGCAGTGTGATAAAGGGGCAGACGTTCCTGGACCCCGTGAAGTGTCACTAGGTAATAATAGCTACTGCACTGCAATTGATGCTTGCTTGTTGTGCTGTGGGGAGACCCCCAACCTCCTGCAGTGTGCTGTCAGTCTAGAAAGCACAATGTTGAGAACCTCTGTTCTCAGGGTTGAGTGTAGATCAAAGGCTCCAACTCTAGCACCTCTGCCACTGAATAATCATAATTTACCAGGTGCTTAACACAGTACATTGCCTAAAGATGAGACTTTCAGAAAATGATTTGGGGTAGCTGAGAACTTTTCCAAATTTCCTCAGTGATTTGTTTCATGTATACAGGGGAAAGATGGACTTCCCAGGTGGCACTGGGGTAAAGAACCCACCTGCCAGTGCACCAGATGTAAGAGACGAGGGTTCGATCCCTGGGTCAGGAAGATCCCCTGGAGGAAGAAATGGCACCCACTCCACTTTTCTGGCCTGGAGAATCCCATAGACAGAGGAGCCTGGGAGGCTACAGTCCATGGGGTTGCAAAGAGTCGGACACCACTGAAGTGACTTAGCATGCACTCACACGTAGGTAAAGCAACCCCACCCAGGGCTCAGATAAAATCACGCAGTGTCACTGGAAAAAGAAAAACTGATCTCAAGAATATGAATCTTCAGAATCCATCTATAGCTACTGGAGGGTATGTAGAAGGCTTTGCCCAGGCTCTAACTCCCAGCAAGTTGCTGAAGAGCCAGAAATCCTGTCACTGGGGATTTGCTCTGAAGATGTGTGAAGAGCTGCCAGACACAATACAAAACCCACCCCCACGTAACAGCTATCATCAGATATTTTTCCAGCCAAGAAAGAGAGAAAGGGACCTATCTGGGACACATAATGAAAAGAAAGGCAAAAGAGACCCAAATAATGTCACCCATTCGTAGCTGTGCCGGGGGCTGGTCTTATAACTCTTCTCCCCACGGAATTTCTGCTCAGCATGTCCCTAGCTGACATTTTCCATAACTTGGATGATGGAGGGGAATCCTTGAGGTAGGAGATCTCCACAAATATTCTCTCAGAGAAAGTTCACACTCAGTGAAGAGAAATGAGGGAAAGAATAGAGATCTGGGGAAAAGGAAAAATAACATGCTCTGGTTTTGCTCCAAAGATCAGCTTCCTCATCCTTCTGCCACCCTAACCTGCTGACTGCAGGGTCCTGTGAGTCTGATCCTGAAAGGCCACGTGAACATTAGGTTGTAAAATGAGAGTCAAGGTCCCATCTTTCTGTCTTCAACACGAGATCTGGGTGGTCTTCCGCAGCTCAGCACAGTCCATAGCAAAGCTACTCAGGAAGACACTCCCACACTCCACTGAGAAGCTGTTTTAAGTGCAGAGACATCGGCTAAATGCCAGCAAGAGCCTCATGAGTTTAGAGATGAGAGGAGGGCTCTGGAAATGTGAGGGTGCCAAATCTCACCTGTCCTCACCTTTTCTTCTCTCTCCTTTGGAAATCTCCTTCCTACTTTTCCCTACAAAATCATCCAGCCAGAACTTCCAGGCCACTATGCTGAGGCTATACCCAAGGCAGCATGCTATCTTCCACAGGACAGCCTTGTGCTGCCAAGTTAGTGATGCTTTTTGGTACTGAGGTACAGTGAGATCATCTTCTGGCAAAGATCAATAGTCATTTCCCTCTTCTCACCTGGGCACACATCTGGAACTCCCCTCCCAGCTCCCGCATAGTTAGTTACAACCACAAGACTGAATTCTAGTTAGTGGGTTATGAGGGCTGAGTGGCAGTGTGAAGTCTGGCCCATGAAACTCCAAGCACAGTAATCTTCACTCTTTCCCCATCCACTAGTCTGATGTAACAAACACAAATACCTGGGAAGCCACGTGGGGTGGATGGCAGAGCCACAAGATAGAAGGAGCCTGGGTCCCTGATTCATCACTAGGAGCCTTCAATCAAACCATTCAGGGTGTCACATAAGTGAGAAGTAAACTTCTATTGTCTTTGAGCGATTCTACATTCTTTACTCAAATTTGTTTGTTACAGTGGTGAATCTATCTTAGTCAATCTTCTTTCTGAGATGCCCACCATAGAGGCCATGTGCTTGCTTATACCATTTATCACTAGAGCTTCTGAAACAATGCAGATGGTATAAGAGAACCTGTTCCTTATTGATGATAAAACTTTACTCAACAACAGGATTTTATATTATTGTACAGAGGAAATAGGCCAGCTTTAGAGTCACACTAAGTTTGATCTTTTTTCCAAAGTATTCTGCCCAAGTGATCAATATCAGCTCACTTTATTTCTTTTTTTTTTTTTCTTCCCTCCCTCCCCATAACATCTCAGTGGGTCATCCCCATGCACCAACCCCAAGCATGCTGTATCCTGCGTCAGACATGGACTGGCGATTCAATTCTTACATGATAGTATACATGATAGAATGCCATTCTCCAAAAACATCCCACCCTCTCCCTCTCCCTCTGAGTCCAAAAGTCCTTTATACACAGCTGTGTCTTTTTTCCTGTCTTGCATACAGGGTCGTCATTGCCATCTTTCTAAATTCCATATATATGTGTTAGTATACTATATTGGTGTTTTTCTTTCTGGCTTACTTCACTCTGTATAATCGGCTCCAGTTTCATCCATCTCATCAGAACTGATTCAAATGAATTCTTTTTAACGGCTGAGTAATACTCCATTGTGTATATGTACCACAGCTTTCTTATCCATTCATCTGCTGATGGACATCTAGGTTGTTTCCATGTCCTGGCTATTATAAACAGTGCTGCGATGAACATTGGGGTATGACCCTAAACACTTCTCTGTGATTGGGATCACTAGTCCTAATTAAATATTAGGACAAAGTCACAAAGCCTAATGTTTAAGGAGAAGAATCAAAGTATTTGGCACAGCACCTGGTACACAGTAGATCATCAGTCCCTAGAAGCTATCATTATTAGAAGGCAATGGCACCCCACTCCAGTACTCTTGCCTGGAAAATCCCATGGATGGAGGAGCCTGGTGGGCTGCAGTCCATGGGGTCGCTAAGAGTCGGACACGACTGAGCGACTTCACTTTACTTTTCACTTTCATGCATTGGAGAAGGAAACGGCAACCCACTCTAGTATTCTTGCCTGGAGAATCTCAGGGATGGGAGCCTGGTGGGCTGCCATCTCTGGGGTCGCACAGAGTCGGACACGACTGAAGCGACTTAGCAGTAGCAGCATTTACTTGATTGTACCTGTCAAGTATAGAACAGTATCTTATTCATGCTTCTATCTTCAACATCAAGAAAGAGTTCCTAGAAGTTATGGATTATGTCTAATTTATCTTTATAACCCCACATGCAGAACAGTGATGATTATTCAATGAAAAGAAGCCCCCCTTTAGTTAATTTTTTTCACTACCTGTGACCTCCAAAGCAAGAATCACGTCTATAAATCTTTCCCTAGAATTTGGAAGGGTGACCTGCACATAATAGGAACTCAACAACAATCATTAATAAACTAACTTCTTCCCGGTAGGTCGATGATGTCATTCTGGTCATAGTGCTAGTGGGAGACACTGATTGTTATATAGCAGATAGATCTGTGGGAGAATCTGGATTCCAAATCAATAGCAGCTTGAATTTCCAAAATCTCCTGTGTCACCTATGTGACATCACTCCCCACCACAAACAGAAAATTCATTCAAAAGGAAGCATTCTCCAGTTCCCACGTGTATAATTAAGACAAACAATGTAGTCTTCTCAGCTGCCTCACAAAGTTGTCCTGAAGGTCAAACACCATAATGGATGGGACGTGGTACGCATATATGGTTGCTGTTGTTTAGTTGCTAAGTCATGTTTGACTCATTTGGGACACCATGGACTGTAGCCCACCAGGTTTCTCTGTCCATGGGATTCTCCAGGCAAGAATACTGGAGTGGGTTGCCATTTCCTACTCCAGGGGATCTTCCCGACCCAGGGATCAAACCTGCATCTCCTGCATTGGCAGGCAGATTTCTTACCACTGAGCCACTAGGGAAGCCCGATATACATATATACAGGGACCCTATTATCTTCTGTCATCTTTGTCATCAGTACTCTCATGGTCTAGATTCTTTCCTCTCATCTGGTAGGAGACTGTCTGTCACATTCGTCCCCTGCCTGATGCAGGACCATAAAGTAAAATGCTGTTATTAAGGCAAATATATTACATAGTACGTAAAGACAAACACCTTTGTTATTAAATCGACCTTTCTTGGAAACACACCCAGAAATGACTCATTTCTTAGAAAACAGGTTAAGAATGCATTTCATTTTGTCCAAGATAAGATTGTATCACACACAAGTCAGAGTAGCCGGCGATAAGACCATTTCACTTTCTCAAGTTGTCTCAACAATGAGTAGACCCACAGGCAGCCGCTGAAATAAAACCAGGAATTGGGAGGAGAAAGGCAGAGGAAGAGTTGAAATGAGAAGAGCAGGGTGAAGTTAAGGTTTGACTAGCTGGAGGAAATATAGTTCAGTTACACTATACGCATATAAATAATTGCCCTGGAGAAAGGAGGTTAGAAGTGTCACCAGGAGGGCTGCCAGGCTTAGGGCCAAACGATCCCTCAAAGTTACATTCCCCTGGGGGCTTTCTCCTTGAGCAAGGCCAAGTCCTCCCCTTTGTAGGCTCTGATACTTCATGTTCTAAGTGTTCTTAGTGTAACCAAAAGTGAGGTCTGGCTGCTTGCCACTCAAAAGTCAGTGAAGAGGCAAGGTTAGTGGAAAGGAAAGTTTGCTTTAGTTTATATGCTGGCAGCTGGGGGAAAGGGGAAGATTCCTGTCCAAAGGCCAATCCCATACCTCCCCACTGACAATTAGTGGGCAAGAGCTTTTATAGGCTGAGGGAGGGGGCTGCATGCAGAACAGCGCAGTCAGCTCTGAGAGTCATCTTGAAACTGGTCATTGGTGGTCTGACCAGCATCATCTTCATTGTTTTAAGTACAGTTACTCTTCAGCTCCAGGGTTGGTTTGTTTCCATTTCTTGAGGTCAGTTCTCACAATTGTAGCAGTTTCTGTCATAGCTACAGTCTCATCATCAAGTAGTTAACTTCTCCCACCTGGTGGGGATTTCAGTATCTATAAGACAGCTCACAGGATATGGCTCAGAATATTATCTATAGCCCACGAGAAGGAACTAGAGGTCCTTGACTATGCTTAATGAGTGATTTATTATTACTTGGGCTCCTTTGACTGTTTTCCTTTGTTTCTTCATGTTCTCACTTCTTTGATTAAACTTGCTCTTTGGCTACAGTTTTTCTACAGATAAAAGGCAGGCAGAGGACACTGGGGACAAGGATCATAGGATCCTGCTCCTTCCTTAGCACATGTAAGTGAATTCATCTCTTGGGGATTTAAACTCACGGGATATTGAGGGATAAACTAAAAAGCCAGCATTTGCATTTACACTGAGCCATGCAGCATTCAAGATCCTCACGAATGTCTCCTCTAGCCAGCCCAGCCTCTCTGATTTTGAATACCACATGGAATACAGACTGAAAGCAATTTACTTTGTGGGTTTAGCCTTGAAGTTAGTACGAGAATTCAGATTACAGGATTTCCGGCCATTCATCACCACAACAGGAACACACGTCTCTAGAAATTAACACATTAACTTGGGGAAGATGGGTGCCTTCTGCCTTCCCAGCATAGAGTCTGAAAGATCAGTACCAACATAGACCTCTCTTGATTCCCTGCATCCAACACTCACTTGTCCTTTACTCCCTCTCCCACACTTGGATGTCATATCTTTTCTCATTCTTCATCATGTTGATAAGGTCAAACAAGGATCTTAAGACTCATGGTGGTTGTATGTGAAATGTTTTATTTCCAAAGTTAATATTGCCAATTGTTGTTGTCATTGTTCAGTCCCTAAGTCATGTCTGACTCTTGGCAACCCCATAGACTGCAGCACACCAAGTCTCTCCTCTACTATCTCCTGGTGTTTGCTCAAATTCATGTCCATTGAGTCGGTGATGCCATCCAATTGTCTCATCCTTGGCCACCCACTTCTACTTTTGCCTTCAGTCTTTCCCAGCATCAAGGTCTTTTACAATGAGGCTCTTCACATCAAGTACCCGAAGTACTAGAGCTTCAGCTTCAGCATCAGTCCTTCCAATGAATATTTGGGTTGATTTCCTCTGGGATTGACTGGTTTGATATCCTTGCTGTCCAAGGGACTCTCAAGAGTCTTCTCCAGCACCACAATTTGAAAGCATCAATTCTTCGGCATTCAGCCTTCATTATGGTCCAAATCTCACATCCATACATGACTACTGGAAAAACCACAGCTTTGACTATATAGACCTTTGTTGGCAAAGTGATGTCTCCACTTTTTAATATACTGTTGTAGCTTTTCTTCCAAGGAGCAAACATCTTTTAATTTCATGGCTACAGTCACAGTCCACAGTGATTTTGGAGCCCAAGAAAATAAAATCTGTCACTTCTTCCAGTTTTTTCCCCTTGAAATGATGGGACCAGATGTCACGATCTTAGTTTTCTGAATGTTGAGTTTCAAACCAGTTTTTTCACCCTCCTCTTTCACCCTCCTCTAGAGGCTCTTTACTTCCTCTTCACTTTTTGCCATTAGAGTGGTATCATCTGCATTTCTGAGGTTATTGATATTTTTCCTGGCAATCTTGATTTCAGCTTGTGATTCATCCAGCCCAGAATTTTGCATGATGTACTCTGCATATAAGTTACATAAATAGGGTGACAATATATAGCCTTGTTGTACTCCTTTCCCAATTTTGAACCAGTCCGTTGTTCATTGTCTGGTGCTAACTATTGCTTCTTGACATGTATACAAGTTTATCAGGAGATAGGTGAGGTAGTCTGATACACTTATACCTTCAAGAATTTTCCACAGTTTGTTGTAATCCACACAGTCAAAGGCTTTAGCATAGTCAATGTAGCAGAAGTATATATTTTTCTGGAATTCCCTTGCTTTTTCTATGATCCAACAAATGCTGGCAATTTGATCTCTGGTTCCTCTGCCTTTTCTAAACCCCAGATTGTACATCTGGAAGTTCTCAGTTCATATACTACTGAAGGTTAGCTTGAAGAATTTTGAGCAAAACTTTGCTAGCATGTAAAATGAGCACAATTTCATGGTAGTTTGAACATTCTTTGGCATTGCCCTTCTTTGGGATTAGAATGAAAACTGACTTTTCCAGTCCTGTGGCCACTTGCTGAGTTTTCCAAATATGCTGACATATTGAGTGCAGCACTTTAACAGCATCACCTTTAAGGATTTTTAATAACTGTGCTGAAATTCTGTCACCTCCACTACCTTTGATTGAAGCACTGCTTCCTAAGGCCATAGGACTTCTCATGCAAGAATGTCCAGTTCCAGGTGAGGGACCACATCATCATGGTTATCCAGGTCATTAAGACCTTTCTTATATAGTTTTTCTATGTATTTTTGCCTCCTCTTCTTAATCTCTTCTGCTTCTGTTATGTCCTTACCATTTCTGTCCTTTATCACGCCCATTCTTCCATGAAATGTTCCCTTGATATCTCCAGTTTTCTTGAATAGATCACTAGTCTTTCCCATTCTATTGCTTTCCTCTACTTCTTTGCGTTGTTCATTTAAGAAGGCTTTCTTATCTCTCTTTGCTATTCTCTGGAACTTTACATTCAGTTGGCATGGCTTCCCAGATGGTGCAGGGTAAAGAATCTGCCTGTGCAGGAGATGCAAGAGATGAGGGTTCAATTTTTGGGTCAGAAAGATCCCCAGGAAGAGGAAATGACAATCCACTCCAGTATTGCAGCCTGGAAAATTCCATGGACAGAGGAGTCTGGCAGGCTACAATTCATGGGGTTGCAAAGAGTTGGACACAACTGAGCAAATAAGCACAGGCATACACAATATTGCTATTACACAATCTTAAGGACCATGCGATATTTTCATTCAGGTTGTCACCTCTGCTTAGAGGAACTAGTGTTACTTTTCCTTGGGGAAGAATACATTTGGCCTGTTTTTGATGCAAATACTAATCATTTAATGGTCGCATCTGCAAATCCTGAGGTATTCAACTTTCTTCTAGGAAAGTACAAATATTCTTTTTATTAAAATGACTTAATAAGCACCAATTCCTTGACAAAAGGAAGTCTGAAATGGCAGATTTTGTAACTAAAATAACAACTGGTACCTGAGGCACCAGGAGGTTGCTGAAATAACAGTAGACTGGGATTCAGAATACTGGCTCCTTGATCTGGTGCAGCCAGTATAGCTCTGGGAAGCCTTTTTTTTCACACTTTCATCGTAGTTCTTTATCTAAACAGTGAGAGAGCTAGATGAGACCCTTTCCGGGGCTCTTTTCTGCTCTAAATTCTTATGATGCTAAGATACTAGAGTAGTGTGCTACTGAGAAACACTGCTAAGATGGGAGAAAGAAAAGAGTTACCAGTGATGACATCTTTACCAAGTCCCAGGCATTTTGCACACACCATCTCATCCTGTCCTCAAAAGCATCCTGTGAGTGGGTCTTATCATCATCTGCATTTCGAAGATAAAGAAACTAAGGCCCAGAGATGTCACACAATTTGCCCAGTGTTATGGATTGAACATTTGTGTCCCCCAAAACACGTATATTAAAGCTCTAACCCTCAACGTGATGGTCTTTGGAGGTGGGGCCTTGGGGAGATGATTAGGCTTAGATGAGGTCATGAGGGTGAGGTCCTCATAATAGGATTAGTGCCCTTAAAAGGAGAGACTCCCCCTCCCCCAAATCCTCTCCCCTCGACCTGACCCTCCCTGCCCCACTATGTGTGGACATAACACCAGTAGGTAGTTGTCTGCAAACCAGGCATTGACTCCTTGTTGTGTTGGTTGTTTAGCTGCTAAGTTGTATCTGACTCTTTTCCAACCCCATGGACTGTAGCCTGCCAGGCTCCTCTGTACATGGGATTTCCTAGGCAAGAGTACTGGAATGGTTGCCATTTCCTTCTCCAGGGGATCTTCCTGACCCAGGGATCAAACCCATGTCTCCTGCATTGGCAGGTGGATTCTTACCACTGAGCTACCAGGGAACAGGAACCACATCAAGCCAGCATCTTGACCTTCAACTTCCAATCTCCAGAATGATCAAAGATAAATGCCTACTGTTTAAACTACCCAGTCTGCGGCATTCTGTTATAGACAGCCGAGCTAAGACACGCAGCGCCCTATAGTTAGTACCACATCTGAACCCTGTGCTAAAGATAGAGGCCAAATGAAACTCTGTAAATGTCTGAAGAAACTGTCCCCAGGGCGGTCAGCTGTATGTCAACAGTTCCCGTTCCTGGGTCCTCCTACTCTGAAGGAAGGACTAAAATTAATTATTGTCAGGGCCAACCCTACCCCCAATGTGGCAAATGACCTAGATGGTCTGATCGGAAGGACAGGCATCTGGGGGCAACCTTGTGCAACAGTATCTCATTGACCCTGCAGTTAGTAAGCAGGGCACCTGCTAAACCATCAGTTCAAAAGTCCATTCTTCGGGAACAAGCACTGCCCTCTCCCCAGGGCTTTCTTCACTGGATTGGGAGACAGATGCTCCAGGTGAGCTGCCCATTGGCCTACTAGGTGCAATTGGCAAGACAAGAGAACACAGATGATAACAGGAGAGAAGGAGGCGATTGGGAGGAGAGAACTGACAAGAGGGAAGAAGGAGAAGGAGGGGAGGGCAGATGAAGACAACCTCCTACTTCTCCCTTGCTGAGACTGATCTTGAGAGCAGATGATTTTGCTCCAGGCTTAAGTGCAGATGTTAATGCCATTATTTTTATCTGCTGTTGTTGTTCAGTAGCTAAATTGTATCCAAATCTTTGTGACCCCATGGACAGCAGCACGCCAGTCTCCTCTGTCTTTCACTATCTCCTAAAGTTTGCTCAAATTCATGTCCATTGAGTCCATGATGCCATCCAACCACCTCATCCTGCGTCACCCCCTTCTCCTCTTGTCTTCAATCTTTCCCAGCACCAGGCAGGGTCTTTTCCGATGAGTCAGTTCTTCACATCAGGTGGCCAAAGTATTGGAGCTTCAGCTTCAGCATCACAGTCTCCTTCCAATGAATATTCAGGGTTGATTTCCTTTACGGTTGACTGATTTGATCTCCTTGCAGTCCAAGGGACCCTCAAGACAGTCTCCCAAGCCAGGCAGCCCCACTCGCATGGGAAGGGTACCAGATGAAGCAGGAAGCCATGATGGAGGGGACATTGCAACAGCAGATGGTAGCCATGCAAGCTGTGGCGGCAGCTTTTTCAGAGCAGATTCTGTTCTTTTTTCATGGCATCTGTTTCCTAGTTAGGGTTGAGCCTCAGGTCTGCTGATGCAGCTCCACTAGAATCCAAGTGGGTCTGGGGACGTTCATTTGCATCTGGACCCCTCAGCCCTGGGGCAGACTGCATTGAGCTCAGGCAGAAAATGGAATTTCCCTTTCCTGCCACATTAAAGGAACTGTCTAAATTCACTTCTCTAACTGAAGTGATTGGGGCTGAATTTAGCCTTGAGCAGTAATGAGCAAAGGTATAAAGTTCCATGATCCTTCCTACGTCTCAGTTAACAAATGCACTGGAGTATGAAAGAAATCTCTACACACATCCTTACTCAGGGAGAGGGGGCGGATATGCGATTCCATCTGCCATCTCACATGCTAAGGGCCATCGGTGGCAGTCATTTCTAAGAAATCATTTTTAAAAGCTGTTCACAGGTCATATTTTACATGTTTCCTCCATAAAGCATATTACTGGACACCAGGCAAAATACCATGGGTCACAAATACAGATGCATCTGTCTTTGTGTTCCTGAGTGCTGAGTTGTTACAGTCATATCCAACTCTTTGTGACACTATGGACTGTAACTGGCCAGACTTCTCTGTCCATGGGAGTCTACAGGCAAGAATACTGGAGTGGGTTGCCATGCCTTCCTCCAGGGGATCTTCCCGACCCAAGGATCAAACCTACGTCTCTTATATCTCGTGCACTGGCTGGGGAGTGTTCTTTACCACTAGCGCCACCGGAGAAGCCTCCTCACTGTCTTTAGATGCATTTATGTTCAAGGGCGCAAGCCATTCTAGAGGTTTCATCTGGAATATCCAGATAATGAAGTTGCCACTTTAATGAGATGTTTCTTATAACATCTCTCTAATCCCTTCTTCCATCTCCCATGTGTTGATCCAGATTTAACATCAGCTTCTTCAGCTCTACCTCAGGCACTAGATTTATTGCTCAGGTTTGGACAGTAAGGAGGAAAGTGCAAGAATGAGATCAGAGGTCTTACCAAACCTCACTGCCCCAAAGCACAATGAGCCATTTTTGGCAGCCTGGCCAGTCCAACAGGAAGGCCAGCAGCGAAGGAACAGCGCCAAGCTTTAGCTAAGCACTCAAGTGTTGAAAAGTTTCATGCGAAAATCCTGAAGCAGAGCAGTGGAATTTTCAGGGAGTGGAGCCCTCTGACTCCTGCCCCGGAAATTGTGTTTATGGGATGCTTTCTGGCTCCCAGCAACCCGGCTCAATTTCCATCAGGCAACACAGAAGTGAGCGCAAACTTTCCACTACCCCCACCCTCCCCATGGAGGGTTTGCAACAGGCTCTGACTCCTCTCACTTCCTGCCTGAGCACAAACTCTCAACACCCTCTGCTCCACACAGGAGGTGGGTGGCAAACAGCCAGGATATGGGCGGTCAGGGGAGCTGAGACACAAGCAGAGACCTGGTGTCCTGTGCACTAGGAACATGGGTCCCACGGAGTGGAGAGAGGAGGTCTTAAATGCCCTTAGAGTTCAAGGCCCAGGCGTTTCAACACACACGATGTCCACCTTCAGCATTTACTGATGAAAAATCCATGAGGGGTGGTGGGGACTGACGATGACACAAAGGCAGAGCCAGGACTGGAATTCAGATGACTCTCCATCCACTCCTCACAGTCTCCTTGTTGCTGCAAGGAAAGAGAAGAGAAAGTAGAAGAGAAGTAAAGAGGGTTCCTGGAGTGGAAAAGTTGGAGCATGGCTGGCTGAGGGTTTTCTGCAGCAGAAATTGTGGCACCTTCATCGGTTCTGCCCACAGCCCTCTAGAGGCATCTGGTTGGCTGCCCCCTGCCTCCTGGTGCCAGCTCTGAATGCGGGGGCAGCAGTAACGGAACTCAGCTCAGTGCCCAGGCGCAGAGAAAGAACCTCTGCATCCCAGGGCCACTTGCTTGCGGGCTGGGCCGCCCGTAGCTACAGTGGAAATGTGTGGAAACAGAAAAAGGGAAGCTGTGGTTCGGCCTCAGCAGACCGAATGCAGAGAGGGAGCATGGAGGGCTCTCGACTAACCCACAGCTGCAGGGCCCCTGCCCTCCCGCCCCCACAGGCACCTCTCAAAAGCCAGTGTGAAAGCAGGCGAATTCCACTGCAGAAACTGTTCCATTAACTCATTTTAAAACGGGGCTTTGAGAGTCTAAAAATAAAAGACACGGTTTCTTCTGCTTTAGATTATGGATGGATGAGCAACACAAAACCTAGATTTTAAGCCGGGGGTCATGCCATCTTTAGAAAACAGGTATTCATGCTGAAAGACTTCCCAGGTGGCACTAGTGGTAAAGAACCTGCCTCCCAGTGCAGGTAGCTGTAAGAGACGGGGGTTCGATCGCTTGAACGGGAAGCTCCCCTGGAGGAGGACATGGCAACCCATGCCGGTATTCTTGCCTGAAGGATCCCATGGACAGAGGCACCTGGAGCGTCACAAAGCATCGGACATGACTGAAGCGACTTAGCACGCATTCATGCTGAAATCCAAGCCTCCAGGATTTTTCATGTGGGTCCCCCAGATGGTCTTGTTTTGTCCCTTCTGATGTGCTGAGATAACGGTAATCACTCTTTGTGGCCCATGCCAGAGACCTCAGATATATTAGGCAGGGTACATGTTCCTATTCCCACTAGACAGATAAATGAGGCTGAGAATTTCTGGCTGCGTGATTGGCCCTGAATTGTACAGCTCACGGGTAACAGGGTTGTGATCCAAACCAAGCCTGGGCCAGGAACCCGGCGGCTCTTTCCACGATCTCAGGTGCAACTGGACAAAGCTCACTTAATCAACTCAACCTTACTCCTTGCTGAGCACATAGAACTTCCCTAGTGGTCCACTAGTTTTGAGTCCACCTGGCAATGCAGGGGACATGGATTCAATCCCTGGTCTGGGAAGATCCCATGTGTAGTGGGGCATATAAGCCCACGTGCCACAGCTGCTGTGCCCACGTGCTGCAATTACTGAAGCCTGCACACCCAGAGCCTGTAGTCTGCAACAAGAGAAGCCACTGCAAAGAGAAGCCCATGCACCACAACTAGAGAATAGGCCCCGCTCTTGCAACTAGAGAAAGCCCGTGAGCAACACTGAAGACCCAGCACAGCCCAAAAAAAGCCTAGCACATAGAAGTCCCGGTACACCCATCAACTCCACACTCTCCTGGACTGCCAAGACTCAGCGAAGGTGAACTCTCCTCCCACTGTCCCCTGAATGCTCACCAGAGAAAGGTGAAGTGCCTCCTTTCCTCTGAGATACTTTAAAGCTGTTCTGATATGCCACTCAGGGACCCACTTTTTAAGTGTGCTCCCCATGCTGGCTGCTAGCAGATGGGTTTCATCTTTCAGTAATATCTATATATGAGTGGCCATACTTGTGGTTTACTTTAGATTATAATCCTGCATGGGCTTCCCAGGTGGCTCAGTGGTAAAGAATCCACCTGCCAGTGCAGGAGATGCATGTTCAATCTCTGGGCCATGAAGATCCCCTGGAGTAGGAAATGGCAACCCACTCCAGTATTCTCTCCTAGGAAGTCCCGTGGACAGTGTCCTTGGTGGCTCAGATGGTAAATAATTTCCCTGCAATGCAGGAGGCCTGGGTTCGATCCCTGGGATGGGAAGAACCCCTGAAGAAGGGAATGGCTACCCACTCCAGTATTCTGGCCTGGAGAATTCCAAGGACTGTATAGTCCATGGGGTCACAAAGAGTCTAATACGACTGAGCTACTGAGCACAAATGCACGAGTAATCCTAGATAGAAGGAATCTAGGCTGTTTAATTTTTGATTCAGTATCACATTGAAAAATCATCTAGAATTAGGTCTTTAATAAATGTTTGATCTCTAATTGGAGATTATGAAGATGATGATGAGGATGACAGTAAAAAGGCCTGTAGGCTTTGTTCTATATGAGTCTAGAGGGCTTTACCAGAATTATCTCTAGAGATTTCCCAATGAGTTTCAGTAGGGGACTCGGTGGACATGGGAGAGACAGTCTCTGTGGACTGGTTTTCTCTGAATATACCAGACAATGGTTAGTGTCTCCTCTCTCCCAGGACACTGGATGAGGCGGCAGAAGAGTCTCAGAGGCTGTGGGAGGCAGCAGGTCAGGAAGAGTGCCTGTTAGCACACAGAAGCATCACCTGCTCGCACAACAGGGAGCCAACCATGTCTGAGTCACCGAGCTTGCAGCCAAGCTGACAGGCTGGAGAAAGAAATCAACAAAACCTTCCCATCAATGCATGGACTGCTGGTTTCCCTGATAACACGCTGAGCATGACTCAAAGCGGGGAAGCCAGAGGAGAGAGTCGGTCCCCTGGGGTCAGCCGACTGCATGTCGGGGTCTTCTCCAAAAAGGCTCTGCATCCTGTGATCAAGCCACAGATTACAGTCAGTGCGATAGCACCAAGCCTCACTCACCAACAGTTAACAACCACAGTTGAGGTGTGAACATAAAGCGAGGGCAGAGGTGATAGGTGTTAGAACTACAGGACACTCTCAAGCCAGGATGGGACCTCCTCCACAAGACACTCAAGCCCAGGACTGCGCATACCTTTCAAAATGCTCCACAACTGTTCCCCCAGGTATTCTAAATCAGTCAAAAATTGCCCTTAGATTCTAAAGCATTAGATTTAAGTGACCATAAATAAAGAATACAAATAGCTTCTGTTATGCATCAAGTCAATATATCATATATCCCAAACCAAGAGGCATTGCACTGATTCGGTCTTGCATTTAGGGCATTTGTTTTTTATTGCATCTGTGTTTTGCTGAGTACTTTCAGGGGAAATATATAAAGCTTTGAAAGTACAGCTCATGAAATTTATAAATTGGAAGTCTTTTTACTGTTAAAATAATTTGAGACATATAAGCGATTGTATATCAATGGTATACAATGTATACCATACATTTTTAGAAATGAAATCTTCTTTAATATGAATACTTTCTGGCTTACTTTGGAAATGGGACACAGAAATTAACCTGCAGATTCACATTTCAACCATCGCTTGTCATTTTTGTTATTTTATTCCATAGCTCATGGAGGTGAGGACTGGAAAAGAATTAAAATGTGCTTTTTGACTCATAGATCCTTATTCCATTTTAATTGCAGGTAAAGATGACACACTATGGCAAAGACATTTTATTACAGTTCAGAAAGAGACAGGTTGAGTGAGTTATGAGCTGTACGGGATTGGGGGCACTGAAAGAGGCATGACAATTAAATTCAGAAATACCCACCATTTCCTGTAAATGGTATTGCAACAGATAAATAGCATTCATGTCATTCTTTGCATCTGCTTAAATAAATGGCCTTGGCTGACTATAAATATTGAATGCTATCTTTTATATTAGGGTAAGCATCAGTAATGATACTACTGTCTCTGCCCTTGAGGTCAAATGAAAAGATGAGCTTGCCAGTTGCTAAGATGATGAACTCCAAGCATTCCTTCTCTCTAACACCTACACAGTGAGCAGGCCAGCCGCGAAGTCTCAGAGTTTCAGTCTGGAGCCAGCCCAAGTCTAAGTTCTGACTCTACCACTTACTAGTATTATGACCTTGATGACTGCCCAGTCACTCACTCGGTGCCTCATTCCCCTCTGGTGGAAAGAGGGGCTAGTAACACCTCCTGTGATGTGAGTTTGTTGCGTTATATACAAAGGGCTTGGAACAGTGTCTGGAAGGTAATACATGCTACATTGTTGTTGCTCAGTCACTCAGTTGGTCTGACTCTGCAACCCCATGGACTGTAGCACACCAGGCTTCCCTGTCCTTCACTCTCTCCCAGAGTTTGCTCAGACTCATGTCCATTGAGTCGATGAGGCCATCCAACCATCTGTCCTCTCTGTCCCCTTCTCCTGTCCTCAGTCTTTCCCAGCATCAGGGTCTTTTCCAATGAGTCAGCTCTTCACATCAGAAGGCCAAAATACTTCAGCATCCGTCCTTCCAGTGAACATTCAGGGTTTTCCTTTAGGACTGACTGGTTTGATCTCCTTGTGTCCAAGGGGCAGCAGTTTTCAATGATCTTTTTTTCTTATCAGTGCTTTCTTTAGTATTTCCACTTCTCCCCTCCAGCCCCGCTTCTACACCCACCCAACCCCACCCCAGGTCGCCTGCAACAAGTAGGATCCTAACAGAGCTTCCTGTTCTAGTATGTTTCACCTCACCCACCTCCAGTTCAAATCAAACATCCCCTCCTCTGTGGCTCACTCTACCCAGTAGACACTTCTTTTTTTTTAACTTTTTATTTTATATTGGAGTAGACGCGATTAACAATGCTGTGACAGTTTCAGGCGGAGAGCAAAGGGACTCAGCCATACATATACATGTATCTACTCTCCCCCAAACTCCCCTCCCATTTAGGCTGCCACATAACATTGAGCAGAGTTCCCTGTGCTATACATTAAGTCCTTGTTGGTTATCTGTTTTAAATATAGCACAGAGTACAGCAACTACTGCACTTTTGACTTTATCTATCTATAGTAAGGTACAGTGCCACTGAAAGACATATTTTAAACATTTTTTTCTGGTCTGTTGAGATATAATTGTCACGCATGACTGTATGAGTTTCAAATGTACAGGATAAATGTATGACTTACATATACTATGAAATGATGACCACAGTAAGTTTAGGGAACATCTGTCATCTCATACAGGAATAAAGTAAAAAATCATTTTTCCTTGTGATGAGAAATCTTAGAATTTACTCTCTTAAAAATTTGCATATATAATTTACAACAGCATTATATTAATCATGTTGCATATTACATCACCAATACTTGTTTATATTTTAACTGGAAGTACTTTGATTACCTTCCTCTAAGCACATATCTGATCTTTTATTCTGTGAGTTTGGGATTCTTTTTCCTTATTTTATATTCTACATGTAAGTGAGCTCATATATTATCTGTCTTTATCTGACTTATTTCACTTATCATATGCCCTCCATCCTTGCATGTTGTCACAAATGGCAGGATTTCCTCATTTTTTACGGCTGAATAATATTCCATTATATGTCCACCCATTAATATTTCTATATATATTCCACTAATATTCCAATGTGGAGAAGGCAATTACACCCCACTCCAGTACTCTTGCCTGGAAAATCCCATGGACAGAGGAACCTGGTAGGCTGCCGTCCATGGGGTCACGAAGAGTTGGACACGACTGAGCGACTTCACTTTCACTTTTCATTTTCATGCATTGGAGAAGGAAATGGCAACCCACTCTAGTGTTCTTGCCTGGAGAATCCCAGGGACGGCAGAGCCTGGTGGGCTGCTGTCTCTGGGGTCGCACAGAGTTGGACACGACTGAAGTGACTGAGCAGCAATATTCCAATGTAGATATGCATTCCAATAATATGCCATTATATATATGCACATATAATGATATATATCACAATTTCCTTATTCATCAATCAACAGATATTTAGGTTGTTTCCATTTCTTAGCTATTGCAAATAGTGCTGCTATGAACATGTGTTGTGCAGATATCTTTCAAGTTAGTGTCTTCATTTCCTTTGGATATATTTCCAGGAGTGGAGTTACTGGATCACATGGTAGTTCTATCTTTAATTTTTTGAGGATCTTCCATACTATATTCCAAAATGGCTGTACCAATTTACAACTCCACCAACTGTTTACAATGTTGTTTTTGTTTTTGTTTTCCTTGTGGGCTCAGATGGTAAAGAGTCTGCCTGCAATGTGGGAGACCCTGGTTCGATCCCTAGGTCAGGAAGGTCCCCTGGAGAAGGAAATGGCAACCCACTCCAGTATCCTTTCCTGGAAAATCCCATGGATGGAGGAGCCTGGCAAGCTACATACCAAGGGGTCACAAAGAGTCGGACACAACTGAGCAACTTCACTTTCACTTTTTTCTCCACACCCTTGCCAGCAATTGTTATCTCTTATCCTTTTGAGGATCATTCTAACAGATGTGAGGTGATATGTCATAGGGGTCTTGATTTGCATTTCCCTAACGACTAGTTTTTCCTGTGGTCATGTACGGATGTGAGAGTTGGACTGTGAAGAAGGCTGAGTGCTGAAGAATTGATGCTTTTGAACTGTGGTGTTGGAGAAGACTCTTGGAAGTCCCTTGGACTGCAAGGAGATCCAACCAGTCCATTCTGAAGGAGATCAGCCCTGGGATTTCTTTGGAAGGAATGATGCTAAAGCTGAAACTCCAGTACTATGGCCACCTCATGCGAAGAGTTGACTCATTGGAAAAGACTCTGATGCTGGGAGGGATTGGGGGCAGGAGGAGAAGGGGACGACAGAGGATGAGATGGCTGGATGGCATCACTGACTCGATGGACATGAATCTGAGTGAACTCCAGGAGTTGGTGATGGACAGGGAGGCCTGGTGTGCTGCAATTCATGGGGTCGCAAAGAGTCAGACACGAATGAGCGACTGAACTGAACTGAATGACTAGTGATGCTGAGCGTATTTCCATGTGCTTTATGATCATACACATACCTTCTTTGGAAAAATATCTACAAAAGCTTTTTAGTTTCAGGTAGTGCTTCAGGTACTTTAGGTGTCATACCCCAAAAATATCTGTGTCAAGATTTTTCCTCTATATTTTCTTCTAGGATTTTCGTAAGTAATGTATCTTTGGAGAGCTGGTATCAGAAGTCTGCTTGGGTAGGACATTGTCTTCCTATCTATCCTAAAATTGAAAATTTTCAGCTATTTTCTTCACAAGAAAAATACCTTGAGAGGTAAGTTTTGGCAGGAAAGATGAGTCCCAACAACTCTGACTGTAACAAGACAAAGAAAGAGAGATAAACCTAATTTCTCTGTAAGAGAAGTACACATATATTCAGGCATCCAGGTGGGCAGGGAAAAATAAGTTGGGTGAATGGGACCAAGGCAGACAAACAACATGAAAACATATTTCAGCTTGCAGAAAAAGGTGGCCAGTGAGAGATTCCTGGTGAGTGGGGCTGCAGAACATTTAAAAGAGGAATTGGTCATCTTTAAGTTCAAACTGTTTGTATTTCTGAGATGTGAGAAAGACTTAAGACTTCTGGTAAACCCTGATATGAACACAAAGGGGCATGTGGTAAGTGGTTTGGGACCAAATCAAGGAAAAGAAGCCAAGTTCCATACAGGAGTTGAGATGAAGTAGAGGGAGGAGAACCATGGATAAAAGATAGAAGTAAAGGTAGGAGTTCAGAGGCTTACAGCTTGGGGCCAAAGTGAAAATATAAACCTTCAGGAAATTTGCAGAAGTCTTGGTCATGAGGTTGGGCTTCCTAGGATATGTGCGTTGAATGACTCAAGGCTATATTATTTAAATCCCCAAACCTAAGTGCCTTGGCTTGGGTATGCCAAGAAGCAGACACAACTGAACGTGTAAGAGACTTCCTGGGGAAGCACATGTAAAGGAGTAAGAGGAAAGGCTATAGAAGGTGAGAAGAGACTTCAGAGAGAGATGCAGATTTGACACTTCTGAAAGGAGAGGGAGAGGGAAGGAAAAATGGGTGGAAAGAGCCTCAGGTCATAGAGCAGTTCTATGAAAGATCCAGCCAGACTGATGGAAAGTCCTTAAGTCAAAGTCACTGTTGGAAGAATCTTGCAGTAATGGCCCCACCATGCTGGTAGCAGCCCACTGGAAGTGTGTACTTGGTGCAAATGTGATGGTAGATTCAGTGGGGCAGCAACTGGGGCTGTCAATCAGCCATGACTGCAGAGCTGGAGATTGGAGCTGCCTATTTTCATCACCACCACCACTTCAGCTGATAGAGTTCACACTTGAATCATCACTGGAGTCTCAATTGCTCAACAAATGTTTGCTGAATCGCTAAAGGGATCCATCCTGCACATCAAATATTCAACCTAAATAAACTTCAAAACCAAATGTTGTACACTGAAGAACTTACTATACTAGTCTTTCTATTTTGTGTATTTAAACTTAATAAGGTTTATTCCATATGTTATTTAGAAACATTATGGTGTTTCCTCAAAAAATTAAATACAGAATCACCATATGACCTGGCAATTCCACCTCTGAGCATATACCCAAAAGTTGAAAGCAGGGACTCAAAGAGGCCTCTTCATTTCCATGCTTATAGCAGCACTATTCACAATAGTCAAGAGTGAAAACAACCAGAATGCCCATCAACAGAACAGATAAACAAAATGTGGTATATGCATACACTGGAATGCCATTTGGTCTTTAAAATAAAATGATCCTGACACCCACTTCATCGTTGAACCCTGAAAGCATTATACTACATGAAACAAGCCAATCACCAAAATGCACACACTCCATGATTCCACTTATATGAGGTGACCAGAGTAGTCAAGCTCACAGACAGAGAAAGTAGAATGTTGTTTTCCAGGGAGAAACGGAGAGATGAGGGTTAATGGGTACAGAGTTTCCACCTGGGGAGAAGAGAAAGTTCCGGCAGTGGATGGTGGTGCTGACTGCACAACAGTGTGAACGTACTTAATGCCACTAAAACAGACACCTAAAAATGGTCAACATGTTGCATATTTTCCAACTCAATAAACATGAATTTGAGCAAACTCCAGGAGATGGTGAAGGACAGGGAAGCCTGGCATCCTGCAGTTCATGGGTTTGCAAAGAGTCGGCCACGACCGAGCGACTGAACAGTAACAACCGCCACAATAAAGATACATTATTTGGAGGATATATCTTATGGGAGGTCAAATAGAACTACTCCACATGAGCATGAGCTCTCACACCCCCAAGTCCACCTCTCCGCCCCCTGATCTCTAACCAGGATAGCTCCCGATCTCTCCGAATCCAGCCATGTGGCTGGTGGAATGGTTCTAGGACTTTCCCTAATGGTTTCCTTCCGAAAGTCTACTTAGGGCAACTTCTCAGACTTCACACAGGAGCTTCCTCTCAAGAGTCATTCTCAGACAGCCTATCCCCCCAAAGACCACAAAGCCCAGGGCTCTGAGGCTTCTTAAACCCCAGACATTGGTGCTGTCCTTTAACGGAGATTTCCCTTTTTTAAAAAGAACAGTAACCTTGTTACATAAAAGTACAATAGCTTGATGGCATCTCCTCCTCCAAAGACATTTGCCAGGACGATGGTGTGAGAAAGAAAACCCAGGCGAGGAGCTAACTGAGTCTTTGGGGTATATGCAGCCTGAGTTAACAACAAAGAGGATAAACAGAGGCGGGGCCAGGAGGCAAGGCAGGGTGTGCCCTTGGTACATGCTTTCCACTCTTTTCCTCAGGTTTCCAACCCCTGATCATGACACCCTTCTCACTTTCCACTCTGCTTCAGGCACTAAAAGATTGCAGATACCCTGTCCTTCTCTCTATTTCCATCTTCCATCCTGCCTATCTGTCCACTCACTCTATTAACTTTATCATTCTAGAAGTTCAAAGTCATCAGGAACTCTGAGTTCAGAGTTTGGGCTCTGCATTCCATGTGTTCAAAGCAGCGTAACACATCTGTCAATACGATAACTTGGGATCAGTAGGATTTGGAGGTACTGATCATTTCTGCTTTTAAAAGTAGCAAAGACAGCTGACCCAAGGCACCAAAAGGCCTATAAATCACCTAGACTGATTTATAGATCAAGGTGCCTGGGTCTATAAATTGTGCAGAAGGGTGGGGGAAGAGGACAAAGAGGGCATAGAGTGTTCAAATAAAGGATGCAAAAGTGCATCTTCCCTACAGTGATGGATACTAGAGTGCCTGGGCCCCTCCACCCCCACAGCAGCTTGCCATGTTAGTTTCATTTACGTAATCCAAAACCAACTATTCTAAAGAGCTGGAGTAGAAAAAAAAATATGATTAAATGATATTAATTCACTTACAGAAACTTTGGAAGACCCCATCAGCAGGCTTGGGGACTAATCAGCCAAGTAAAAAAGTAAAAGCTTCAGTCACTCAGCCCTGTCCAACTCTTTGCGACCCCATGGACTGTAGCCTGCCAGTCTCCACTGTCCATGGAGTTCTCCAGGCAAGAATACTGGAGTGGATTGCCATGCCCCTCTCCCGGGGATCTTTCTGACCCAGGGATCAAACCCAGGTCTCCTGCATTGCAGGCAGACTCTTTACCACTGAGCTGCTGGGGAATCCTCATATATACAGTACTATATAAAAAACAGATAACTAATAAGGACCTACCATATAGCACAGGGAACTCCTCTCAATACCCTGTAATGACCTATACGGAAAAAGAACCTAAAAAAGAGTAGATGCATGTGTATGTATTACTGATTCACTTTTCTGTACAGCAGAAACCAATACAACATTATAAATCAACTATACACAAATAAAAATTAATTTAAAAAAATCTACTGTAGTAACTACTATCTTATAACCCATTTGTCAGTAGGTCATGTACCATATGACATCATTTCTATCATTGTCTCAAACTCTGTGTCTTTTCTTGTTTACTTATTTACTTATTTATACATAAATCCATCTTATCTCCACAGTTAGCCACTAAAGCCCTTGATGGCAGAAGCTCTTGTTAGATTTCTTGGGACACATCCATGACATTTCACAGAAGGCTTTGTTTATTTCAGGCAATCCATAAAGATATGTGATTTTAAATGTACTCCATGGACTTATTTGTTTATTTATTTACTGATTTATATATATTTGCTCCTCTGGTGGCTCAGATGGTAAAGAATCTGCCTGCAATGCAGGAGGCCTGGGTTCAATTCCTGGATTGGGAAGATCCCAGGAGGAGGGCATGGCATCCCAACCCAGTATTCTTGCCTGGAGAATCCCCATGGACTGAGGAGCCTGGCAGGCTACATACAGTCCATGGGGTTGCAAAGAGTAAGACAAGACTGAGCGACTAAGCACACATTTACTTATTTATACATAAATACGTCTTATCTCCCCCATTAGCCACTAAAGCTTTTAATGGCAGAAACTCTTGTTAGATTTCTTGGAATGCCCATAGCATTTCACATAAGGCTGTGTTAATTTCAGGCAATCCGTAAAGATGGGTGATTTTAAATTTACCCCATAGAGTTTTTACCTATCAGCATGACTATGGATGCCCTTGCTTCTTAGCATGGCTCTGCCCCACATGCTGACACTTGTGAGTTTTCTTAAGTAGGACATCTTTCTTAGGGAATCCAGGTAGAAGGAAGTCAGCAGTTGATTTTTCCCCAGCAAGCATGCTGGCAGAGACAGAAATAACACCTCAGCATCTCCCATTAATCTGGACACACTGGCCCAATATTTACCTGAACAGTGCTGATTAAACATGTTAGGTACATGCTGAGAGCTCACCAATCCTCGTGGCAACTCCATCAAGTAAATGATATTAGTTCCATTTTACAGCCTGTGTAAAACTCAACTGGATCCCACAGCATATAGGGGACCTACCCAGGACTGAACCCAGACAAGCTGGCTCCAGAAGCAGTGCATTTAATCACAGGTTAGTGACCAAGACACTCCCTTTTCATACTGTAAACTTGATCATGGTGTCTACAGAAAGAGTATATTCTAAGGATTTTTAAAGTTAATTTTCATAAAACATTTTGTTATAGCATGGAGACTGGCTCAACAGAAGAAAACTTGCCAATATTTCTGTCTCGAATTTCTTTTGAGGGGACATCAGAAAGCATGCACTGTATTTCCTCTCATCCTCCCTGAAGAGTCAAGTTAGATAAACAGGGAAGAGAAACTTCTGCCTCTCTGTGGCCCAGAGACTCACGTAGAAACATCTCCTACACTCAAAAGTGGCTGTGAGGAAACCAAACGTGCCCGTAACCTCTTCAAGTGAGTAGTATGCTAATCATTCTATCTAAAGCATGTCTGAAAATAAACTGCAAACCCTCAATTTTCAAGAAAATACTAAGAATGTGGTATAGATGGGAATCTATATCCTAGAAATCAAATACTAATTTAAACATTTTTAAGTAGAATTAATGGGAAAGTTAACATTTTCTAGTGGTCCGAGCAAAAAAAAAACAAAAAAAAAAGCCCTTTTTTGCGCTTTTTTTTCCATCCTATTTCTTCTCTGTTCATCCAAGGAAAGTATTATTGGATATCTCTTGCTAGGTGTTCAATTTTCTTCTTTCATCAGAAATCTAGTTGACTTCACTTTTTTTGTACCTCAATGTTTCCTGCACAGGATGGTAAGGTTCTAAACATCGGTGTTCAGTAAAGTGTAAGAGCTTTCAGCTTTTACTTGAGGGAAACTACAAAATTTCAAGAAATCCATTGCTTTGGGGATGTCTTACTTCTGCCAGTGTCTTCTGAAAGCAGATACTACATGAGAAAATGTCTCTACATTTTTGCTCTATGAAATGCTTTCCTTGAAATCACTTGTCTTATAAACAATGAAAAGTGATCGTGTTTTTCAGTTTACCTTGGCCACCAGGAGACTCAGCTTCACTTTCAGGCCCATCATATTTGCATCTATTTTAGATCCAAACAGAACTGAAGCCATTTAAAATTTATGACTTAGTAGGCCAGTTAGTGGGCTTCCAGGTGGCTCAGCGGTTAAGAAATCGCCTGCAATGCCCGAGCCACAGGAGACGCAGGTTTGATCCCTGGGTCAGGAAGATCTTCTGGAGAAGGGAATAGCTACCCACTCCAGCATTCTTGCCTGGAGAATCCCATGGACAGAGGAGCCTGGTGAGCTACAGTCCATAGGGTCGCAAAGAGTCAGACATGACTGAAGCAACTTAACGTGCACACAGGCCAGTTAACAATGTATTGCCTCTCAGTTCCAAATGCATTCCTTGTGTCTACTCTGAAAAGGGATATGGGCCCTTTAAATGTTTTCCCTTCATCAGCTGGCACTGTTAACCTTTATCAGCAGTGGGCTCTGGAGAGACATTTCAGGATGAAAGGATTTTGTTTCCTGGTCTGGTGCTGGTTCTCCTGACTCCTGCAGGGCGCACAGCTTCTCTAGGGCCCTCTGACAGCACACGTGGCTTCCCCAGGACCCAGCACCTGCAGCAGAAGCAGCCTCCCTAGGGCTGGACTCCTGCATAGCACAGTGGTCCACTTCACCCAGCAGCCAACCCCTTTGGGCAGATTTATGGCAGAGTTTCTCCCGTGAGACACCTCCCCGTGCATCCACCTCCCAGTGAACAGCTCCTCCAAATCCTAGAGAGCAGATTGCCAGCAAGCTCCTAGGGGTGAATTTCTGGATAATTCTTACAGCACAGCATCACACTGCTGCTCTGCTACCTGGGCAGCCATAGCTGCGTGGTCTCCAACCAGGCCTGGGTCTCAGCCCTGGGGGAAACCTCCTCCCCCTCACTCTCAGCCCTTGGAATAGTGTCTGCCCCACGTCTCTGCTCTTCCGATATTCCATAGAGCTCTCCTGATCTCTTCCCAGGCAACACCTTGTTGCTTCAATTCCCTGTTACAGTCAGTAATTCTCTCTACTCAACTTTCCACACTCAAATGACTGTTTCTCTCTCCTGATCAGTTCCAAACTGGTAAGTTTTAGCATATGTGCATTTTGTGTTTTCTTCCTACCCTGACATCTACCCCAAAATGTTTTACCCCTTGATTCCATTATTTTTCAATTCAGATTTCATTACTTTACTTTATGAGTGCATTCTTTAAACTGTTTGTGGAATTTAAAGATTATTAATTAATTGAAATGTATATGCAAATGAGTATCATGCTTTTTTAACTTGCCATGTACCTTTTCCAGGAAATAACTAGACTTAAGGCAGAAGATCAATTACTTTCGATGAAGATAATGAGGCTGATAATCCTGCTGATCCTAGGTTAGACTGTCTTACAGCAAAATAAAACCTCTGGAGGCTTCCAAGTTAGTACAAAGAATAACAAAGCTATGAGTGCATGCAGGCTAAGTTGCTTCAGTCATGTCCGACCCTTTGTGACCCTGTGGACTGTAGCCCACCAGGGTCCTCTGTCCATGGGATTCTCCAGGCAAGAATACTGGAGCAGGTTGCCACGCCCTTCTCCAGGGGATCTTCCCAACCCAGGGATCCAATCCTCATCTCAGTCTTCTGCACTGGCAGGTGGGTTCTTAACCACTAGCACCACTGGGAAACCCAAATTATGAGAGACCTATGATAATACTAGTTCATCACTGTGCTTCTCAAATCAAAATTTTCCAACAAGCGTAACAGAGTAGATGATAACAATTTCAGATGAACACAGGAGACACTAGTGTGCTTTGAGATGTGAGGTCTCAGACCAAATTCCCAGGGTGGCCCCAAATGAAAAACTTCCCAGGTTAACCATGAATTCCACTACCACTGTCCAGAAAATTGAGAACTGCGGTGTGGTGAGTGGAGCTGGCTTTTTTTTTTTTTTGAAACCCCAGAGTCCACTGAATATTAACTATATATCCTTGAGCAATTATCTAGCCTAAATATCATAACGATGCCTACCTCCCAAGATTGCCATGAAGATAAAGAGAAGCACTAACTTTGATGCCTTTTTCACAAAGCCTTTCACATGAGAAATCTTAGCAAATGTAATTACCAATACCTTCTCCCCTGAAACTAGTTTCCTAGGGCATCCACAACAAATACCACAAACAGAGTAGCTCAGAACCACAGAAGCTTGTTGTCTCACAGTTCTGCAAGTAAGACTCCAAAGTCAAGGTGAAGCTTGACCATGCTTTCTCTGAAACCTATAGAGGAAGGCTCCTCCCCTGGCCCTTCCAGCCACTGGGAGCCCCGGACTCCACTTGTAGCAGCCTAATTTCAGCCTCTGCTTCCATCTTAAAGTAACATTCTCTCTGTGTCACTTCACACAGTCTTTTCTCTCTGCATGTCTGTCTCTGTACCAAATTTCCCCTTTCTATAGGGATATCAGCCATATTGGATTAGCACCCACACTAATGACTTCATTTTAACCTGACTAATGGCACGCCACTCCAGTACTTCTGCCTGGAGAATCCCATGGGCGGAGGAGCCTGGTAGGCTGTGGTCCATGGGGTCACTAAGAGTTGGACACAACTGAGCGACTTCACTTTCACTTTTCACTTTCATGCATCAGAGAAGGAAATGGCAACCCACTCCAGTGTTCTTGCCTGGAGAATCCCAGGGACGGGGGAGCCTGGTGGGCTCCCGTCTATGGGATCGCACAGAGTCGGACACGACTGAAGCAACTTAGCAGCAGCAGCACTCTGAAGACTCTGTTTCTAAATATGGTTACATTTTGAGGTAGTAGGGACTGGGTCTTCAACATATCTTTTTGAGGGGGAGTGGACAAAATTCACCCCTCTTCAATTTTTTGAGTAGAGGTCACAGCCTAGTTCCTTTCCTCCACAGCAAATAATCAATTAGCTCTTTAGAGTACAACGTCTGCTTGATCACAGATTTTGGAATATGGGTTCATATAATACACCCATCAAGGTAAAGCATAATTGAGTCCATAACTTAGAAACCTCCTAATTCTTCTCTTTCTGTCCACTGCCCTCAACCTTGTTCCCTCCAGCCTCTCCTGGCCTCTACTCACTCTAGTCACTGCCTCTCGTTATGCGTGTGTGTATGTGTGTGTGTGTGTGTGTGTGTGTGTGTGTGTGTGTTAGTCATTCAGTTGTGTTCAACTCTTTGCTCCTCTGTCTATGGGATTCTCCAGGCAAGAATACTGGAGTGAATTGCCATTCCCTTCTCCAGGGGATCCTCCCGACCCAGGGATCAAACCCGGGTCTCCTGCACTGCAGCTGGATTCTTCTCTGCTGAGCCACTAGGGAAGCCCCTGCCTCTCATTAGCAGCTGAACTCACCAGACACTTTTTTTCCTTTTTCCTCTTTCTTAATCTGGTTCCTTAACCAAAGACCCATAACTATATATAAGCTGAATGAAAATCTCTATACTCTGCCAAACAGGTATAGTCTATGAAAAATGACCCAGATGGTGAGGAGGACATTTTAGTTCATCCGAAGGGAAGCTCTTCACAATTCTATGTTGAAATCCAAGTCCTTAATTGAAATGTCAGAACTCTGGGGAAGGGTGATACATTTTGCCACCAACTCCTTCATGTGAATGACAGGGATAGGTTCATGTTAGGATATTGTGGACTCTCCTGTGGAACAAAAAGACCATAAGGGAAGAAGCATAGACTGTGCAGACATGTGTGGACAAAGACATATCAATGCATTCTCCAACTGGTCCAAGCCAAGAAAAACCAGCTAATTTAAGAGGGGTCCCTGAGTTGTTTTACAGGCCTAAAGTCTTGGCAAAAATGGACCTGTAAACATTGTCTCTATGTCCTCACTATAAGCACCCCGTTTCTCCCACTCTGTAAATTCCAAATTAAAAAAAAAAAAAAAGTGATGGGTGGCCTGTAGGAGGCAATCCCATTTAGGCAGACACAAGAATGTTCTGCTTTAAGGAGGAATAAAAGATTCCCTCATTAAAAATCAGCCCCCCATCATTCCCCTCAAGGTCTACAACTCTCATCATTAGGATTACTCTAAAGTTAAAGACATCCTATCTTTCCAAGACACACGATAGAAGCAGAACACTAGCCGGGAGGAATGCACTGTGTCCTTAGTGACCTTTAGTATTTTCAGGAGCATTGGGTGTTGTATTCCTGGTGGTCACTTTAGTCAGCTGTCCCAAGGGAACAAGTCTAACTGTAGACATATGTTCATCTTGTTCTCTGATATATCCTCAGAGCTGTGCAAATCCCTGGATGCAAAATGAAATATGCATCTGCCTCTATAAAGCAGAGACAGGACAGCACCTAGCATTTCATGTGTTTGGAAGAGTTAATGATGAACACATCTGAAATGCTCAGCACAGTTTCTGATACATAGTAAGCTCCCAGTAAATATTATTATCAGTATCATCGTCGTCATCACCAATGACTGATAAAACATGGGAAGTAAAGACGGGAGAGGAAAAATGTCTAGAAAACCAGAACAGGAAGGCCCCATGGGGTGATGTGAATAGTTGCAGCAGGGAGGGTGGGGGAAGGAAGTGGGTGGTGAGCTGAAACAGAAAGCGAGCAGACCAGCTTCCCCTACCATCCAAGAGCATACAGAAGCCCCTGTGGACACTTCCCAGGTCCCAGGCACACAGCACTGACCAAAGCCCGCTGGGGACCTGGCACTGAACTGCAGTCATCCTTTCTCTCCGGGGTTGACCCAGGAGCATTTGCCTGTTTGCCCTACTGTGCACAGAGAAGCATGACAAAATGCAGGAGAGCACTGGGGGGAGGAGCCTCCACACATTCAACTTCAGGAGTCTGTCCTGAAACCTCTAAAAGTGAACCAGATCAACAGGGATCACAGGGGGCTGGAAAGTAGGTGTCCCAGATTCCCACCAAGGGCCCACGGGGCAGCATCGGGCCGAAAGGAGAGGCAAGGCACTGCAACAGTTTCCCGGAGCATGTTACTGGTGGCTCGTGAAAAGGAAATGTATTCAAATAGGTTTCTGGGTTAAATACAGTTAGATGTACTTCTTTAGAATAAGCTTTCTCAGAACTTCGAATATGCCACAACGCATTGTGCATTTCCAGAGGCTCTGCAGTTTCCCAGATGTATTTGACCAGAGAAGCCTATTTTTAACAGTATCCAGAGGTTAGTGTCCTGCTAGAAAACCCTGGAGGTGAGGATAATGCTGGACACAGTATTAACTGAGCCTCACAGCAGCCCTGGGAGACCCAAGACTGGGGTCTCCAAGACCAGGTCATTTAGAGTTTCTGAGCCCTTGCTTCCTCATCTGAAAAATGAAAGGTTCTTAGTTCAGTGGTTATTATCTAAGAAGCTGGTAAAAGGCATGGATCCTTTCCCTGAAACTAGGTACATTTATACATGTGCCAGACTCTTTTTTCTCACAAGTTCAAGGAATCATAAGTCTCTTAACCATAAGACATTCTAAGATCCCATATCCCATCATCTCTCAGATGGTGAAGGCACCTAAATTAGAAGGACATCATGGCAGACAACCATCAGTCTCGCCTTCCCAGCACCCTTCCCTTTCCTTTCGGTAATGGCACTAGTTCCCCTTTGTGAGATCCCCTTTTTCCCATCCTCAGTCCACATGGTTCAAGAAAAGTAGAATAACTCCCTCCAATTCCAGAAGTAGGCACATCACCCAAGCTTAGCCAGTCAGAATACTTTATTCCCCCCATCCCAGCAAATAAATCATGGATGGCACAGTGTTTATGAGAGAGTTCTCTAGGGCATGTGCTGGAGCTATCAGATCAGAAAGGAAGGGGGAGGGATGCAGGGAAGGAGGAATTAAAGGCTTCCTATTATGACTACTAAACTAACAGAAGAAAAGCTGGCAGTCTACACAGCCACCTTTATCTTTGAGACGGAGAGCAGTTCTTAATATTAGCTGAATCAACCCTAAAATCCTCCTCCTCCCCCCAAATATCCCATTTATGTGAGCCAATAAATAGTCTCTTCTGTTTACACTAACTTGCAACTGCATAATTCAGACCTCCGTCTTGGGTCTCCCAGGGCTGCTGTGAGGCTCAGTTAAGAGGCTCACCATGTTAATGCTGAGACGACACTCAACAGAAAATAAGCCCGAAGGCTATTTAATGGGGGACTGTGTGCTGGTAGGTACCAGTAGGAGCTGACTCCTGTTCCATGAGATCTGTGTGCCAAGAAGACTACAGAGACCTCAGCTGGATTCTTCCATCTGCTAATGCCATCCTGGAGCATCTGGGATGCAGGGTGTGGTGGGCCGGGGGGAGGGCAGGGTGAGGTGTGGGGGTAAGTGGGAGGTGTGGGGGGGATGGTTTAGCCTTTTGAGATTATGATGAATCTAATCAATCTTCTTCTTTGAAAAATAAGTGAACATATTTGCCTGCAATTTCAGGGCTTCCTTGTTGGCTCAGGTGGTAAAGAGTCTGCCTGCAATGCAGGAGACTCAGGTGATGCCAGTTCAGTCCCTAGGTCGGGAAGATCCCCTGCAGAAGGGAATGGCAACCCACTGCAGTGTTCTTTCCTGGAGAATCCCAAGGACAGAGGAGCCTGGCAGGCTACAGTTCATGGGGCCACAAAGAGTCAGATACAACTCAGAGACTAATACTCAGGGATTTACAAACTCCCTGAAGCCCGGAAGAGACTTCTTCGTCAAGGGGTCCCAGGACTGTATGAGCTCCCTTAGGTAGAGAGGAATGGCTGGACTTGTTCCATGAAAGATCCCAATTTCTGCAAGGCCTGAAGGTGGGAAGGAAGAAAAAAGGGAGATTACCACCAGCATAGGAAGAGAAAGGAGGGTGGCCAATCGTCCACAGACTCTGACATTTAAACAAACAGCGCGAATTTGTCTCACTACCCCCATCAGCCCTTTGAGGGTTTTTCCAATTCATGGAAATGGGAAGCCAGCATAGCTAGAGCGCCCCTTAGTCAAGTTTGGAATTAGCTTCTAGCCTAAGGTTTGGATTCCTGTTAAAGTGATTCCTGGAGAGAGAATGTTTTAAACTTCTGTCAGTCCTTCGTACCTTTTCCCAGGTAACATATTCTAATAAGAAGAATCAGGGCATCTGAACAAAAGTAGGAGGGAGAAAAGAGACAACAGATGTCCTCTGCGGGCGGCTTTGTCTGGGCGGTGGTGGAAGCACTAGTCTCTAAAAAAAGCAATCGATCCTAACTTTGAAACCTTTTGCTGAATAACTGCTTTAAAGGGCTTTGTTCTTCCAATTGTGAGAGATTTTTTTCTAAAAAAAAAAGAAAAGAAAATTAGCCAAATCTTGTAGTTCCAACCAGGGAACTACTGAGTATACAGTTGGCCTTACATTTAATTGCAAAGTTACAGGCTGATGATTTAACAGAGCCTCACCTATTTTTCTTCCTATCCCGAAATTTTTTTCTCTTTCTAATCTTTTATTATTTTAAATTATGAAATTTTATTATTTTAAATTATTATTTTAAATTATTCACAACAGACTTAAAAAATACACAACAAGGTTACATATAGTTCCACTCTATATACAATTCTTTTTCTAAGTAGATAAATTAAGATTCTTAGTTGGAGCTTCAATAGCAAACTTTAATAATAAAGTTTAATAGAATGAATTAATAGAATTAATATAAAAATTAATAGAATGAATATACAGAGAAGTAGAAGGACATAGCAGACCTGGAAAAAGCACTGTGAACCAATAGTATAAATCTTAACAATGTTGAGTTGGCTTAATTTATTTTTTATTAAAACTGGCCTCTCCTACAGGAGTCCAACTGTTCCATTCCCAGCCGTTCCCCCAGCCCGCTTGCCCCACACCACTCCCAGCAAGCCTGTGCTTGTCACCCTCTTGAGGGCTCCTACACAGCCAAGGTCCCAGGTAGGAAGAGGAAGGTGACACTGTAGCTCAGCTCCTGACATAGTCCTGCCACCAAAACTGTCTTTATCTCCTGCCCGCCAAGATGTCAGAAAAACACATTTTACAATCCAGACCCTTTTGCTAAGAACAAGAATGGTCTCCCCTGTGCCCTATTTCAGTCTCAAACTGAGAGCAGGTAATAATTTACATTTGCCCAACTCCTCCACAGCGTGGAAGTGCTTTTCTCTACCTTTCTGCCTGTTTGTTTGTTATACCTGGGACCCCAGAGGGGAGCCAAGATGTCAGATCTGCCCCATAGTAACTGCCTCCCTCTAATTTCAACAGGGCTGGAGTCAGCATCACAAAGGCACATGCAGATGAAGCCTGAAAGCCAGTTCATGGTGTGGCTGGCTGCCGGGGAGATGTGAATGTTGTTCAATGTTTGCCTCCATAAATCCTTGAGAAAGCACTAGAAAGACCAACTCATTTCTTACATGAAATAAGATCTTTACATCTAAATAGTCAAGAATTAAACCAAGCCATCAAGTTTCACTTTGTTTTGAAAGACTGGTTTTGGTACCAAACTCACTCAACTTGGCATGTTCCAATAGGAAGCTCATTATGCTAAGTGAGTGCTAAATTGCCTCAGTCATGTCCGACTCTTTGCGACCCCATGAACGGTAGCCACCAGGCTGCTTTGTCCATGGGGATTCTCCAGGCAAGAATACTGGAGTGGGTTGCCATGCCCTCCTCCAGGGGATCTTCCAGCCCCAGGGATCGAACCTGAAGCTCATTAAAACCTAAAAAACAGCTTGGGCAAAGGCTTTCCACCATCAGCTCAGATTTGATACAAGCACAGGTTGAAACAACCCACTCCAGTATTCTTGCCTGGAGAATTCCATGGACAGAGGAGCCTAGCAGGCTACAGTCCATACAGTCCATGGGGTCACAAAGAGTTGGACATGAATGAGCAACTAACACTTTCCCTGTCACTTTTCAGATCAAAAATCTGGCCACCAGGACCTGTGTTTTATGAATGACGAGTCGGTGGCACAGTCTTGGGCACTGAATGGGGGATTTCACCACAGCGCCACTAAGGAGGATTAGAAAGAATGTGATATCTTATGGGTTGTCCCCTTCTCTCTCTTTTGCACCCTCTTATACATTCTAGGATCCCTTGGAAGCTTCTCTCAGCCCTGCATCCACAGACACTATCTTCACGTTGCCTGTCCACATCAAAGGGCTCTGTGCCTTGAACCACCTATCCAGGATGGGAGTTTGCAGACGGTGTTGCAAGAACAAGCTCGCCCCAGGAACAATTCCTTGCCATGGAGATGGCTGCACCATCTGGCAGGAAGCTTTTACCTTGCTCCCTAGCAACTGCTCCCACACCCGTGCCTCTGGCTTCCCTAGCTACCAGGGCTCCCAATCACCAGCCCAACTCTGACACCACCCCCCAAATGTTTGCAGCTTCCCCTGTGAACTCCTAGAACTACAGATGTGGGTCCCAGGCATCCTGCCTCCTGGACCACAGACTGACTCTCAGCATCTACTCCAATTTCAATCCTGCCAACTCAGCAGTATGTTAGTCAAACCCCCCGAGTTCCAGTGTTTTGATTCAGTGTCAGGCAGTCTGGTCAGATAATGCAGTGGGTCTCAATCCTGGATGCACACTTGAATCTCCTGGAAGCCTTTAAAAATGACTAAGCACCAGGTACTAGGTCCAGAAATTCTGATTTCATTGGTCTGGCATAGAGCAGTGTTTGGTTTTTTTTTTTAAGCACTGCAGGTGGTTCAAAGGTGAGTCAGGGTTCCAAATTAAGGATCCAACCCAAGAAAAGCAGAGTACCAAGCTTGTGTGCAAATGCAAAAAAATAATTTCTTGCACAATTATGACTGGACAAATACTAAAGAATGATATCCCAGTTTAATTTAAACAAGTAATTTCACTAGATTTTTTAATTTGTCTAACACTCAGTAAAATACATATTTCATAATTATATTTTATAAAAAGCCAGTCCAGTTTTTCTCTTTCAGGACAGCTCCATAAAACTGCGTTACCAGTTGAATGTAAACTTTGTCTATGTGACTCCCTGGTTGAATATTATGCACCTTTAGATATAACTCTTTCATGCCTCTGAAGTGCCATGTGAAACCCTGAAATAGTCAGGTTATATAATATATAATAAAAATATCATTAATCATTTTTCCAATTAAATCTATACAACTTTTCACTTAGCCCTCCCGACTGTTGTTGTTCAAGGTGAGGTCCACGAAGCATGGGAGAAATGCAGAGTCCACAGCTCCACCCCAGACCAACTGAATCAAAATCTGCATTTTAACTGGATCCTCAGGAGAACCCACAGCTACATCCACATTTGAGAAGCACTCCGATAAACTATTCATTGGATTCTCCAGACAAGAATGCGGGAGTGAGTTGCCAAGCTCTCCTCCAGGGGATCTTCCCAACCCAAGGGTCAAACCAACATCTCTTATGCCTCCTGCATTGGCAGGAAAGTTCTTTACCACTAGCAACAATGGACAGAGGAGCCTGGTGGGCTACAGTCCATGGGGTCGTAGTGTCGGACACAACTAAAGGGACTTAGCACATATCCAATAAACTACTTTTATCAGCCTTGATGTCAGAATAACTTCTTTGAATGTCCTCCATTCGTGGCCTCAGCCCCCCATGAATACTCTGCTCCTATTAAACCAAACTACCCTGCTTTCCAGACCTCTCAACCTTCTTCCCCACCAACTGCAAAGCCCTCTCCCCTACTTTTTGCCTAAAGGTAGAATTTGCTTTTCTCAAAGTCCCAGTTGAGTCTCTCAACTCCAAAATCTTCGCAGATCTCCACAGCCTAGGATTCTTGCCTGCCTGAGATTCCCTTGGATACAAAGGAGATCAAATCAGTCAATCCTAAAGGAAATCAACCTGAATGTTCACTGGAAGGACTAATGCTGAAGCTGAAGCTCCAATACTTGGGCCATATGATGTGAAGAGCCAACTCATTGGAAAAGACTCTGATGCTGGGAAAGATGGAAGGCAAAAGGAGAGGCGGGCAGCAGAGGATGAGATGGTTACACAGCATCACTGACTCATTGATCATGAATTTGAGCAAACTCTGGAAGATAATGGAGGACAGAGGAGCCTGGCCTGCTACAGTCCACGGGGTCACAAGGAGTTGAACACAAATGAGCTAATGAACAATTATCTGACTACACATTCACTTATCTAGCTACACATTCACCCAGTATTCACCCAGTTCCTGTTTTATTACTTAACCCTTATTCTGACTTTAATTTTCCAAGTAACTTCTGCTTTGTGTCTCCCGCTAGTCCATCATTTACATGTTTTTGCACCTGTCATGGGACTTTGCACATAACAGATTCAACAAATACTTGGTGTTTGGCTTTGATTCAGATCTCCGATGGCAAACTATATAATACAAATAAAAAAAAAACACACACACTATAAATATGAGTCTAGCAACTAGCAAAAAATTTACCACACCTAAGCTTTGCTGGTATTAAACCTTCCAACGTGTTGAACAAAGGAGTTGCAAAATAACATACTGTGCAGATACTGAACTCATTCAGATACTGGAGAAAATAAATATCAAAAATGAAAATAGACATAATATCAGATATCAACTAACAATGTAAGTATAAACATTTCATATTATTGTTTAGGACAACTAAACAAATAAAATCCCTTAGCTACCAACAGCTGCTATCAAACAAAATGCATTGAAGCCCAACTCTAGACTATGACGTACAAAGAAAAACCTACAGGGCTTTTAACCAAAATTGTGTTTACCAGGATACAGGCAGTCTCAAAACTCATTCCATTTCAACCCTGGATATAACGACCCCCATACACTGTGGCAGGAATATTCAGGGGTGTTTGTTCCTATTCTTTCAGAAAGTCCATAAGTATTACTGAGAATTTAATAATGTGTCCTGTAGGAGGTCCCAGAAATACAAAAAGTGGCTAATGCATGTCCTTACCATCAAGGTGCTCAGAGTCTTAGTGGGAAGAGGCATACACAGATCATTTTAACAGTGTGGGCCACACTATACCAAAGTACACATGCACGGGGCATTATGGGAACACAAGGAAGGGCAGCCTAACTCAACCTGAAGCAAGCAAGACTGTGGGCTTTTGGAATGGGGATACTGGAGTTGAGACAGAGTTGGCAAAGGAATTAGCTGAGTGAAAGATGAAGATGGATATTCCAGGTCAGGGGAAATCCGTAAGGAGAGGGAAGAGGACACTGATCACATGGTATGTGGAAGGAGCCTAGATAGTTCTGCTTAGTATGAGGCTGGAAGTAATGAGATTTTCTCTACAGAGGCAGCAACCACTTGCTAGTTGCTAAGGTTGGAGGTAAGAGACTGGACTTTATCCGAAAGGCAAATGGAGAATGTCTCGGCTTGAAAGACTTCGTGCAGCTTCTGAGATCTAATAAGCAAAATAAGAACAGCTTAGATTCTAGATGAACCACACTATAACAAATGCCACAAAAATCCTCATCAACATGGCTGCTGAGATACTGATTCAAACATTTCATGGGTCATCTCTGTCGATGGGTATTGGAGGAAATGACCTCTCAGTTAAATCCCTTCCAGTCAAGATTCTATTTTCTGATTTTAAATGGCCAACACCAGTATGGTCCTATAACATGGAACTATCCTCCTGAAGGCAGTTCATACCGCAGGACATATACCACAGTGTTATTAAGACAGTAAAATGAAAAGAGCTTTAAAAGTGTCATAAAATAGAGGCTTTCTCACTCCTAGCTAACTTCTCTTTCCAGCAAATTGTATTTTTCTCCAAGTATAGCCTGTCACATCAACAAATGTATATAATTATTATTTCTTTATCCTTAGTATTTTAATTTATTTAATAGGTTTTTTCACTTGCAAATGTGTTCAATTATTTGCTTCATACCTACAAATGCACACATACACACTGACTGTTACTCAATTTGGAGAGGTGAGAAGCTAGTTTATTTGAATGCTGGCATTTTGTGAAACTTTGCCTCAGTATAAGAAATAAATTGCTCAGTCCTGGATGTTCAAAACCATTTACACAGAAGAAAAACACCAGCAGGAAATAATCCTGTTTGGTTCAGGCAGGTGACAAAATACATTATACCCAAAGTTATATATGAGCTGGAATCATCCAGCTGCCTGCCTTTTAAATATGTCATGTCTCCAACCTGAACTGTGCACACTGCTTTCTCTAACGGCTTCTAATCTGGGCCAAACTTCTCAAAATGGATAAAACTGGACTAACTCAGTCAACTTTTGCCAGTTCACCGTATTTGGATGCAGTATCTCATCTTTCCATCTCACCTGCATAGGTATTATCTTCCTAGCAGTGATTTTACTTCTTGGAGATGGGCAAATGTCCGTATTTACATTTTTAGCTTTTTCAGGACCATAAAATTCAGCAATCATTAGGAAAAATAACAATGATGACAAAGTTTAAAATAATATTAAAGAGGTAAGTGTGATAGTTAAAAAAAAGTTAAATTAAAAAAGCAAGTAGACCAGAGGGGAAGAGCACGGGCCCTGGGGCCAGACTGCAGAGTAGTTCTTGGTTTCCTCAGTTGGTAAAGAATCCACCTGCAATGCAGGAGAACCCGCTTCAACTCCTGGGTCGGGAAGATCTGCTGGAGAAGGGACAAGCCACCCACTCCAGTATTCCCGGCCTTCCCTTGTGGCTCAGCTGGTAAAGAATCTGCCTACAATGCAGGAGACCTGGTTCAATCCCTGGGTTGGGAAGATCCCCTGGAGAAAGGAAAAGCTGCCCACTTCAGTATTCTGGCCTGGAGAATTCCATGGCCTGTATAGTCCATGGGGTCACAAAGAGTCAGACATGACTGATCAACTTTCACTAACACTAGCTAGATGTCTTTGGAAACATCATTTACTCATTCAGTGGTCTCAGTCATCCAGCATGTAAAATGGAGATAATAACGCTGGTTCTTACATCATAATGTTCTTGACGAGATTTTTAACAGTAATTTACACACAGCGTGTAAATCAGAGTTTGGAACATAAGAAGCTGTATGTGCTAGTTATTAAATATTATCATCAACAGCAGCAGCAGCAGCATTATGCCGTGCTGTGCTTAGTAGCTCAGTCGTGTTCAACTTTTTGCCACCCCATGGACTGTAGCCCACCAGGCTCCTCTGTCCATGGGGATTCTCCAGGCAAGAATACTGGAGTGGAGTAGAATCCTTCCTCCAAGGGATCTTCCCAACCCAGGGATCGAACTCATGTCTCTCGCCTTACAGGCAGATTCTTTACTGTCTGAGACACCAGGAAAGCCCCAAGAATACTGGAGTGGGTAAAGTAAAAAGTCGCTCAGTCGTATCTGACTCTTCTTGACGCCTGTGGACTGTAGCCTACCAGGCTCCTCCGTCCATGGGATTCTCCAGGCAAGGATACTGGAGTGGCTTGCCATTTCCTTCTCCAAGGGACCTTCCCGACCCAGAAATCAAACCGGGATCTCCTACACTGCAGATGGATCCTTTACCAGCTAAGCTACCAGGGAAGCCCCATCATCATTATAAGGTACCACAATCCACAGATTGTGGATTCTCAGAAACAGTTTCATGGAATGTCACAGCATATTTCACATTCACATATCTTCTTCTTTCCCAACACTTCCTGGGATGTTTGAAATACAAGAGAAAAACAAAACAAAACAAAAAACTCTTCTCAAGAGATAATTATAAAAATTAGTTAGCAGAAAAGTACTGTTGGCAGACATTGTTGGTTGAATGGGCAACCCCAGTTCCCTAGGTCCTCTTCCAGCTTGCAGTGGCCACATGGCATGATGCAGCTTTTCCCTTCTTCCTACTGAAATGATCACCAGCCAATGAAGGAAACCCCCAAAGAATCAAAGACCTTAGTGCTAACTTGCTGAGCCCCACAGCGTGTGCCAACAACCCCGCACCCTCAGATTTGTCATCATATATGGAAAAAAAACTTTTACAATTAAGACATCATATTCAGATTTTCTGCTGCAAGCAGCCAGATGCATTCCTGACCAATAGATAAGTTTATAGACTCCATGCTGCTCTTGAGATGACCTGAGAGATACCAGTCTGCAGCAGTCATGCTTTCCCATTGCCACTGATATCTGATTTCTTTTCAAAACTAGGGTAAAACTAGGTCCCTGGCGCTCCTGCTTCTCTTTTCAGCATTCCACCTTTCCCTGAATAAGCTGCATCCTGGAAACAACTAGAGAGCCCTTCCTTCTAGGTCTTCCCCACTCCATCTTCCTGTTCCCAGGGGCTGATGCACTTCTGGCTGCTCCTGCTGCAGGCTTTTCATTTCTTGCCCTCCTGGAAGCCACATTCTGGGTGACCAGCATCCTGATGCTGGTGCTCCTGATTCCCCTTGACACCAGCTTCATAAGTGTTGTCTTCAGTGTCACCCGGTAATGGGAACAGACATCTTCCCATCACTTGTCTCTCTCCACCTTACCAGTTTTATTACTACGGCACATTTTCCTGGTGCCCTGCGGCTCTCAGAAACCTCTCCTGTCCAATCACTTCTCGGCCCCTTCCTACTTCCAGCAAAGTCTAGTTTCAGCTGAACACACAATAAAACTGGTAAAAGCCACACAGTTTGCAAATAGCATTTCCAATTGTCGTATTATTGTATTTAGACAATCAAACGGTTCTCTGAAATACTTACACTATCAAGACATTTTTGAATTGTCTATGGACTTATTTCAGATAGTACTTCTTCAGATCTGAAAGTATTCACCATTTCCATAACAAAGGAAAAAGCTGGAACTGGACTCAGTGATTGATTTTTTTCCTTCATCAACTTAGTTCATATTTTGGAAACAAAGGTTTGTCTGTTTAATACTATATGAAAGATTACAGTTATCTTGGATAAACAACAGTGTCAATAAATAACATCTACATAAGGATGAAAAAAAAAAACCCTATATTCTTGCTGCCAGCAGAAAGATAAATTTTGCGGGCCTTTGAAAGCCAGGGAATTAACTAGCATTTGGGGGGAGATGTTTGGAAAGATACAGAACCTGTCATATTTTCTGCTTCATGAACTAAACATAAACACTGGGAAGGCTATTATGGGTGTGTTACAGCTGTCTGCTAACAGATGAGGCTTCAGAGATTGTGAGCTGAAGGAACTGCAAAGACCATTCTGTATTTAATAAACCTTATACCCTCTAGTATTGAGATTATCCCTGATAGGGAGTTAAAATTGGGGGGAAAACAAAACAGTTTTTCCAAGTCATGGAGATATAATATAAAATTCTTTGATTGTAAAGAAATCACATGGGTTGTGAAGAGAAGCAACTGTGAGAGATGTCATTTTTGAAATTTAATATAATTTACAAATAAGAGAGGCCTGAGCTGATAAAGTAGCATCCAAATTACCATTTAAAAATGATCTATATCACAAGGAAGACCAAAAAATATTTGTTTGCTTTTCTAGCAAAACATACATATGTGCATCAAAGTTAATCAGAAATATTTTTCTCAACTAAGAAAAACTTTAAATCATAATAATAATTGAAGATAAAAATCATTTTCAGGCAGTCGCTCAATAATACACCAAGAATACACATACATAACTCAGGCATAATGTAATCCTCAAGACACATATTCCTACTAAAATAAAGAGGCAGATAGCCTGGGTGTGCTTCTGGCTCTTGCTGTGCTACTCTGTGCAAATAACTTAACATCTCTGAGCCTCACTAGCCACATCTATAAAATGCAGCTAATAGCTATGTTTCAGGGTTGTTAAATAAGTGAAATGAGGTGATTTTTCAGTGTTCAGAACTGTATATGTATATATACATATATGTATATAGTAAGTGATATATAAGTATAAAAAACAAATAATAACAGCTGAGTAGCTTAGCTGATGCCTGATGGGATCAATTTAAACTAATCAGTCAGTGGAAGAGCCATGAAAGCCTTCAGTCTAACCTCTTATCTCATACAAGAATCCTCTATGAACCAAAATCATGACCCAGCAATTCCACTCCTGGATATATGCCTGGAAAATACAAAAACACTAATTCAAAAAGACACATGCACCTCAATGTTCATAGCAGCATTACTTACAATTGCCAATATGTATTGTTAATTGCTAAATCATGCCTGAGTCTTTTGCAACTCTGTGGATTGTAGTCCACCAAGCTCCTCTGTCCATGGGATTTCCCAGGCAAAAAATACTAGAGTGAGTTGCCATTCCTTCTCTAAGGGAGCTTCTCGACCCAGGGATCAAACCCATGTCTCCTGCATTGACAAGCAGATTCTTTACTGCTGAGCCACCAGGAAGGTCCCCCAAAAAGAGTTCTAGATGTATATAAATATATGTGTGTGTGTGTATATATGCCATTTTAGAGCAACATGGATGGACTGGGAGGGTATTATGCTAAGTGAAATAAGTCAGATAGAGAAAGACAAGTACTGTATAATATCACTTATATGTGGAATATAAAAATACAACCAATGAGTGAATAAAACAAAAAAAGAAGCAGACAAACTAGTGGCTACCAGTGGCGGGGGGCGGGGGTTGGGCAGTATAGGGGTGGGGCAGGGGGAGGTAAAGCTATTGAGTATAAGATAGGCTATGAGAACGATTATGCAACATGGGGAATATAGCCAATATTTTGTTAACTGAGTGTAACCTTTCAAAATTGTATAAAAAAATAAAACTTAAAAGAAAACTTGACACTCTCTGACCTGAAAAAGGAGAACCCAAAAACTACCTCCCTGTAATTTCCGCCTTGAATTCTAAATCTGACATACTAACAGGTAAATCCAAGTCCGCTTCCACATGGCAAACAGTCGCAGTTCTTAAGGAACCATCTTTATGCTCTTCAGGACAAGCATCCTCTGTCTTCACCCTTTGAGACTCTGTTGCAGCCCCAGTTCCTTCACCGTGCAGGACGCTTGCCTCTACAGGCACTGAGTATGTAGAGCTCCCCAGGAAAGTGGGGCAGGAAGTAGCTGGATGTGGTTCACATGGCTGTCTCTGTGCCACTCTCCTTCCGGACCTTGATTTCTGTCAACTGAGGTTGGGATGGTGCTCACATTTTTGGGCATCCATGTCACATTATAGCTTTATACTTGGTTTTCAGTTAATAAAACTAGCCTCTTGGTCTTCTGAAAAATCAGAGATTCAACTCCATCTTGCAATGACATTTTTGAGCCTACACTCAAAACTGTATATTTATCTCTATTAATAAGTCTCACTTGATTATTTATCAGGATAAATGTGCATGCAAATAGAATCATAGTACACCAAATCAAATTTTAAATTCCCTAGAGGAAATTCGGGGTTTTTTTACAGGAATCTTATGATCAAATTTTGTAAGGCAAATCAGTATCCTTCAATTGACTTTTTGTAATTATCTATTAATATATTACAGTTGCCTACAGCAGGAAACAAATATATTAAACTTTGTATTATACCATATTATATTATTAAAGTAGATCTGCTTTCCTGTACTTTAATTAAGCCAATATTAAAATTAGTTTATTTTCCCTGAATGTACTGAAACTGGAAGATTAGCATGCAGAAAAGAGAGCCAGGAGGCCACAGACTCAAAAACTATGCCTAGGTCTAAAATTTCCTCAAACTTACAATCTGCAAAGGGCAAACCAAGAGCTGATCTTGGCTTAAAAGTTCCCTTCCATCCCTTTTATATGAAATAATTCTGTTTAAAAAAAGTTACAACTGACCCTCTCCTATTTGTTCAGTTTCCATTTAATTTGTTTCCACAGTTGGCTCCCTCTCCTCCAGGACTTTCCACCAGGCAAGGACCTTCAGCTAAGCCTTCTACAGGCTGAGTCTAGCTCATGCCTCTTGCCTCATCTCTGATGAAACTCCATCACTGTTACCCCTAGAGTTTCACTAGCCCACCCACCGGTACTCTCAGTTCAGTTCAGTCGCTCAGTCACGTCCAACTCTTTGCAAACACATGGACCACAGCACGCCAGGCTCCCCTGTCCATCACCAACTCCCGGAGCTTGCTCAAACTCATGCCCATCGAGTCGGTGATGCCATACAACCATCTTATCCCCTGTTGTCCCCTTCTCCTCCTGCTTTCAATCTTTCCCAGCATCAGGGTCTTTTCCAAGGAGTCAGTTCTTCACATCAGGTAGCCAAAGTATTGGAGTTTCAGCTTCAGCATCAGTCCTTCCAATGAATATTCAGGACTGATTTCCTTTAGGATGGACTGGTTTGATCTCCTTGCAGTCCAAGGGACTCTCTTTCCAAACATGAGAAGACCTGTACTCTCAGCTCTACCCCATATCCCAAGACCAGTCCTGACAAAGGAAACAGTTGGCAAGATCTTCTCTTTTTTAATTATTTATTTTTAATTGGAGGATAATTGCTTACAATATTGTGTTGGTTTCCATATATCAACATGAATCAGCCATAGGTATATGTATGCAGTTGGTAAGATCTTAAATCAATCCTGTGGTAACACAACCAGTATCTAGTGTGCCTGGGTGAGCCCTGGGAACCATAACTGAACTAATCCTACCCAGCAGCTGAGGACACTGAGCCTTACTGCTCAGATTCTGACTGAGCCTTCCTTTCCCCTTACTGGGCTTGAAGCTCTTCCCCAAGCCTGAACACTGAGCTGAGGTGCTGACAACTTCCCCAGACCATTTGCCAATCCCTGTTACCCAGTTATTACCTGGGATCCAGCCGTAAATCAGAAAGACCATGTACCACCATGTCACCTCCCATTAGACTCAGTGTCAGTGTTAGTGCCCACAGACTTCCACCACACTGGAGACTCAGCCACAATTTACCCTGGATCTTTCAACAATTTGAACTACTGATACTAAAGAAAAACTTGAAGAAGAAATATGCAAACCCACATATAAAGTCAGAGCATTTTTTTCTGAGTCTTAAAAGGGGTCTCAAATAGCTGAAGGAAGACATGTGACATATTCCTGGGAATAACAAGGAGTCAAAGCCAAGATATACTGAGAATCCAGTTGAAGGTGTCAAACCTCTGGCAGCACCAATCTACTCATGGGGAGGTTTTCTAATCAGCAGGACTCAGGAGTGTTAGACCAATGGTTGAATTCATCCTGGCTTGAGATTTTGCTAGCAGAGGTGAGAGAAGAACAAACAAAAAGACAAAAGAGTTGATACTGTCAAACAGAGACAGAATCTCTCTTAAAAATCTCATAAAATCTAAATGGCTTGGGAAATAAATATAGAAAGTGGGTAACAGAGAAAGAAAACAGAAGAAACTAGAGTCTGCAAAGTCCAATGTGACCAACAAATAAATGATTCTTGCCAGAGGCTATGTCAAGGAAGCAAAGTCTGGATACAAAATTTCAGTGCTGAAGACAGAGGTGATGAAAAGATGCAGAGTATGAAAACAGAAGGCCATCATAAAGAGGGCCTATGGTGGAAGCTATTGGAGAGAAGTAACTCAAAGCCTGGGAAGCCTGTGTCACTGAGGCAGGTGCTGAAGGCATCCCGAATATGACACAGCCTGAGGGTCCAGAGAAGGACTAAAGCCTGGTGACAAAGAGGAACCTCTTTAAAATGGTGAGCGCATTGACTCTTTCAGGACAATAAATTAGACAGAGGATGTACTGCTGATCCTATTTGTGATGCCAATTGTCTCACTCTATCTTACTGTGCACACTGTTCATTGAACCCAGAGTAGGCAAGGCACAAGCTAAAAGGTGGGAAGAAGATGGAGGAGCCAGGAACTGCAGACATGTTTATTCTCTCCTGGCTGGCTCAGCAGGCGTAGAAGCAGACATAACATAATACAACATAACCACGCATAACACAATCCTGATGCCGCTCCAGCGTAGACCCAGTGCAGCAGCATCCAGGCAGGGTTTTCCTGGTGAAGCTCATACAGGCTTACTGCACACAGTAGCCTGCGACCAAGTGAGCACCTCCTGAGGCGTAGGCGCAGTGCTATAAGCGATCTCAGCTGTTACATAGTCATTATTGACAAAACATGGGGCAAGAGAGCCCTGAACATGCCATCTTGGCTAATTTGCTCTCTCCATGCACATGACAATCAAAAAAGGAAACCGGAACTATCTCTGAGGCTTCCACGGTGGTTCAGCAATAAAGAATACACCTGCAACGCAGGGGACACAGGATCGATCCCTGGGTCGGGAAGATCCCCTGGAGGAGGAAATGGCAACCCACTCCAGTATTCTTGCCTGGAGAATCCCATGGACGGAGGAGCCTGGTGGGCTACAGTCCATGGGGTCGCAAAGAGTCAGACATGACTGAAGCGACTTAGCACACAAGGGACTTTAACTTTTCCATTTCTAAGACTGGATGGGGAAATGAGAATTCTTGGTTTAAAGTGTTCTGGTTAATTTCACAAATCAAATTTAACTTCACCAAGAAAAGTTAAGAAACATGGTTCTCTGGCATAAACAGTAGCAATCAAGTGATACGGCACCACAGCATGAGATTTCAATAGTCTATATTTCAACACTATGAAATAAAACACTTCCTAGAATTTCCCTTAGCAAAAAAGAAAATGAATTCTGGGGGATTAATTATTAAAACATAAAATGTACAAAAATGCATTTAACAAATATTTATTTCATTAGTTTAGAAAGCTATTTAAAACCATTAAAATTCTTATTACCTATAAGCAAAAAGAAAATGGTGGAAGAAAAGGAATGAGACTGCTGCTAGCTAGGACAGTGGATAGGAACTACAGTAAAATTGTAGAATGTTATATAAAAGTGACTGTCATGGGAAAATTCCAATCACCTGTAGCCTCCCTAGTACCAGCCCTCAATTTTCTTGGAATAGCATTTCGTTTCAATATATCAGTTCAAAGAAGATGTGCTTGAAGCCCTGAAGTTCTAATATCAAACCAAAAGTAAAAACTCAGGCATGTAAAAGCAAAAGGTAAAGTTCCCTTGGTCCTGATTCCTTTGATAAATAATTAAATAATAATGAAATTGGAGGGCTAATTTCACTTTAAAAATTCTAACTTGTTCAGATGAAAGTCTACTAAAAATTGCATGTTAAATGACGATGCTTTGAGGCCCCAGTGCTTGATCCAAGGAAAAACTCCTTTGCAGTTTTGGTTAAAGTAAGATTCTCAACAAATAACCCCCAAGTGTTTTTGTGATTAGTACTCATACACTAACTTCACAAAAACTCAGAAAACTATTAGGTTGGGGAAAAAAGAGATTGAGCAAACTATGACTGACTTTATGATTTTGTATTGGGGTATAGACAATTAACAATATTGTGAAAAGTTTCTGGTGAACAGCAAAGGGACTCAGCCATACACATACATGTATCTATTCTCCCCCAAAGCTCCCTCCCATCCAGGCTGCCACATAACATTGAGCAGAATTCCATGTGCTATACAATAGGTCCTTGTTGGTTATCCATTTTAAATACAGAAGCATGTACATGACCCTCCCAAGGAAAAGTATCGTATGACATCTCTGATATGTGGAATTAAAAAATAAATGATACAAATGAGCTTACTTACAAAACAGAAAGAGACTCATAGACTTATAAAGCAAACTTATAGTTGCCAGAGGGAAGGAATAGTTAGGGAGTTTGGATTGGTTAACAGTAGAACCAAGATTCTTGGCAGGGAATTTTTAAATGAATACATTTTTTTAATATTTGTCTTTCTATACAGTTCCCTAGGGGCTTCCCTGTTGACTCAGATGGTAAAGAATTTGTCTGCAGTTCTTTACCCAGAAGGTCTGGGTTTGATCCCTGGGTTGGAAAAGGGAATGGCTACCCACTCCAGTATTCTTCCCATGAACAGAGGAGCCTGGCAGGCTACAGCGCATGGGATCAGAATCAGGCACAACTGAATGACTAACACTTTCAATTTCACTGTTAAATTTGCATTGGGTTTATTACTCTTTTTCATTTGAGAACCATTCTACTTACGTATGTTATACGTGGAGACTGAGAACTTTAATTGAAACTACAAAAGCCCTAAAAATCAATAATTTCATTGTTGAGGGCTCATAAACCTTAACAAGTAAGTCAACTTTTGATATTAATGTTTGAAACGAGTTTTTGTTTTTAAATCACAAGTAAAAACATAGGCAAAAAATGAGGGGAAAAAAGAGAAACACACATACATATACACACGCAAGAACTTTTTGTTTTATTCCTCTAAATACCAAAGTGATAAAGATACTATTAGTCAGTTTCCGGGTAGCATATAAGTATGCCAGCATTTTTCTCACATTGAAAATCTGAAGGGAGAATGGGTACTTTTTTCTATTAGCTTTGAAAATTGAAGAAAAATATGTGTCCAAAATAACCCAGACCAAGTAGGAGTATATGATTTTAGCAAAACAAAATAAAAAAGTTAATGTCCCTGTGCTACAGTTAAAAAAAAAAATTAATTCAATGTTTTTTAATTTTCCGTAAAAGATTATCTTCTCACTTTAACATAAGAAGGCTGAGTATAAGCAAAACTGTATTTACTTCATGTTTCATTCTCTGAAATAAATAAAACAACATAAAGCTACTTCTCAGCTTGACACAGTAACAGTTAAACCATCCCAGACAGGGATTCTGTAACCTCTCTCTTTTAATTTGACAACTTAATCTTCAAGACTCAGTTTGGAACACTTGCTGACCAAAACATTTTATGACCTACTCCTGGAATTATTCAAAAGAACACAATAAAACATATCACACTGCGTAATTCTTCTTTTTGGAACACCACGGTAAAATCTTACAAAGATTTGATTGAATAACAGTGTCTCTCCAGAGACAAATTTTAGCAAAGATGCTTTGAGCAGGAAAATCATTTTCTCGTAAGATATGTAAGAAGAGATACAAAGCAGTAAGTATTCATTTGTGCTTTTCCTCCTATCGGTGACAGTGTAAGAAGGTTTTATCTACCTTCATTTTTGATGGCAGCATAAATTTAAGATAAGCTGCTCCCCTTGTAGACAATCCACTTGTAGACGTATTGGCCCTGGTGGCTGTTTTCTTCCAAGTTATTTCTCTAAGAAGAAATTCTTTATGCTCAGAAAAAAAAAAAAAAAATCTGTCACAAAATAATGCATGCTTGTGAGTATGACTCAGCATTTTTTCCTTTAAGATTAGTCACTTCAGAAGAAGACAGATCATTAAACCTTGCCCTAAATATCGAAGGTTCTATTTCAGCAAAGAATTTTGAGATTCATGAGTGACTCAAAGTAGATAATGATTAGAGTTTAAATCAAGGGAAGGACTATAAAGCATTAGCCAAAATGCTGGAGACCAAAGAAGAGCGATAATGATAAATATCAGCAAAACCACTTACAAACAAGTTCCTTCCTTTATAAAAGCTTCAAATACAGTGCACACTAATTCACTGTATTGCTTAAAATGACAGTTTCTCAACATGTCACAATAAAAATAATCAAATGGGTTTGTCTTAAAACATCTTACATGTTGTCAAGATGGTATTTAAAAAGATCTTAAAATTGGTGTCATATTCACTTTAAGAATATACTGCTCAACTTTTGCAGATCCCCTAGCTTACCTTTGCTCTTGCATCAATGAAGCATTTAAAATATGAAGCTTAGGTGTCAGAACTTAGCCAGAACGTGTGCTCCCGTGCACAACTAGAAGCCTATGGTCAACTGGGTAGAATTTTTCTTCTGAAACACCATTTGCTCTTTCTCCAAGTCCAAAGCAAAAATCTTTTGAGCAAAGTAACTGAAAAGACAGGCTCAGGATAAAGGGCAAATACAGACTGACTTTTTTAGAACTGACCTTTCCTTAAGCTAGAAATAAACTAATTTAGAACTTGTACACAAGAATCAGAAAGATGCTTTTCCTTTTTTATGATTTTTTTTAAAAAGCAAAAATGTACCCAAATTTTGAAGGAAATATTGCTGGAATAAGAGCTATGAATTCAATATATTAAACTAAGTAAGATCGGAAAAATCTTTTTAGTACAGATGGCTTATAATTCCCATGTATTACTTCCTCTCGCTTTTCTACCTTCCTCTTTGTCAATTTTCTTCTCTTTTTGTGTTTTCTTTTATCCCTGTCCATAGGTTAGAGAAGTTTCCATGGTTTGACCTTCTTCCAATTTCTTGTCTCTCTCTACTTGCTATTTCGTAGTTAAGTCTCATTGTATAGCACTTAATACATTTTACAACAATTACCACATTTGATTCTCATAGCCATCCTGTGATACAGTCCTGGAATTCAGTATAATCTTCCATCTTACACTTGAAATCATACATCTATTAAGTAGTAACATAGAAACTCACAGTAATCTTCCAATTGTTTTCAACCACTTCAAAGAGACCAGACATATCACACAGAAAAAAAAAACTGTCCTGCATCAATGTGGTTTTAACAATTAGCAAAGTCTGTAGCATATGATACAGTTACACATATATAATACAGAACTATACACATATCAGCAGTGAATATGCTCAATATGTTCAGTTCAGTTCAGTCACTCAGTCGTGTCCGACTCTTTGCGACCCCATGAATCGCAGCACGCCAGGCCTCCCTGTCCACCACCAACTCCTGGAGTTCACTCAGACTCACATCCATCAAGTCAGTGATGCCATCCAGCCATCTCATCCACTGTCGTCCCCTGAATTACAGATAGCTCTACTTCTTATCTTTGTATGAACTCTTACACTTTTCAAAGTGTTTTTAAAAATAAGACCTCTCTGATGAACACAGAATTTTATGAATTAGAATAATTGACTACTTTGGTCCCCAGTTTTATTGATAAAGACATTGGGGCTCAGAAAAGCTAAAGAACGTACTCATAAGTAGCCAGGAGTAGTGCCAAGCTTAGAGCCAAAAGAATATCGATATAAGAAGGGTTTTCAATCCCATATGAACCTGTGGACTATACTATAATGTTACACTTAGGACTTCTGGCTAGTTATTGTCATCATTCTGCACAAACCCAATAATGCCCACTGTCTGTTTATATCATATGTGCTAGGCTATTTAATGCAGGAGACCCAGCTTCAATTCCTAGGTTAGGAAGATCCCCTGGAGAAGGAAATGGCAACCCACTCCGGTATTCTTGCCTGGAAAATGCCATGGACAGAGGAGCCTGGTGGGCTACAGTCCACGGTGTCGCAGAGAGTCAGACATGACGAGCGACTAACACTTTCACACTTTCATGGCTAGCTATTTTCATCACTCTGTACAGACCTGATAGTGCACATGTTTCTGTTTATATCACGTGTGCTAGGCTATCGGGATAGGCAAAAAACCTTACATATTTTTACTTAACAGATTGCCTCTAAGCTGTGCATTGAAATAAATCCAGTTACTCAGTTCCTTCTAAAATATATAATTAAAAGATCAAAACACTTTAATAACTATTTAAGCCAAAATAATAGTTCCCCATGTCACTGTTCTGTATTAACACTCCTTTAAATAGAAAGCATTCATGAACAGAGACATTCCTAACACATTAGATGTATGTCCACACACGTATGGTGCACACACACTCTTTCTTGCAATATTCATCACAAGGCATTGCCTTGCCTTTTGGCCCTCCGGATGGCCCATCGCTTCTAATCAAACTGAACACCAAGTTTCCTATTTCCTAATTGCTGGCTTCCAGAAGGAGCCATTTGTAGCAGCTGTTCCCCCCAGTCAATTGCAACATTCCATTGCTTGAGCCTAAGTTTCAACATAGTCTTCAGGCTCTTCCTCTGCCTACCTGGTTCATAGCCACAACCAGGCCTTGATTATCCATGCAGAAAAGGGGAAGGGGCAACAATAATTGAATATATCATCATCAAATGATTTTATTTGAATGAACAAGAACTATTGTTTCAACTAAGACCTGTGATCTGTTTTTTGGTCTCTGAAGGCAGCAAGTAGACTTGTGGAAAAATTGGGTTTTCAAGATAAAGTGTGTTTTCCTTAGTAGTCATTCATTCATTCAGTAATTATAATAAAGAGGGTAGAATAATGCCTCAACCAAGTGGCTGGGGGATGAAATCAGAGGAGAGAGAAAGAAAGGAAAAAATAAAAGGAAAGAAGGAAGGGAGAAATGTGAATCATTATTTCAAAGCACCTACATCCTAAATAGAGACCTCCAGCTAACATTTCAGTGGTGATATTTTTTTCTCTTGGGCCAGCCCTGTGTTCTCCACTCTTTCTTCCTATCTAGCTAAGGCTGATTCATCATTCACATCCAACATCCAGTTTTGCCCAGTGGAAACTTCCCCTCAACCTACCTCCCAACCACAGTAGCTGGCCCTCTTGACTGTGCCTTCCTCCCCCATCTATTATCACATGAGATCTAATTTTATAGTTTAAATGTTTTAATTATATTTAAAGCATATTTAATACAGGCATTTCTGAGTGACTGAACTGAACACATTGTATGTCAGCTCAATTTAGTTGCTCAGTCATGTCCGACTCTTTGCAACCCCATGAACCGCAGCACGCCAGGCCTCCCTGTCCATCACCAACCCCTGGAGTCCACCCAAACCCATGTCCATTGAGTCGGTGATGCCATCCAACCATCTCATCCTCTGTCGTCCCCTTCTCCTCCTGCCTTCAATCTTTCCCAGCATCAGGGTCTTTTCAAATAAGTCAGCTCTTTGCATCAGGTGGCCAAAGTACTGGAGTTTCAGCTTCAATATCAGTCCTTCCAATGAACACCCAGAACTGATCTTCTTTAGGATGAACTGGTTGGATCTCCTTACAGTCCAAAGGACTCTCAAGAGTCTTCTCCAACACCACAGTTCAAAAGCACCAATTCTTCAGCGCTCAGTTTTCTTTATAGTCCAACTCTCATATCCATACATGACCACTGGAAAAACCATAGCCTTGACTAGATGGACTTCTGTTGGCAAAGTAATGTCTCTGCTTTTTAATGTGCTGTCTAGGTTGGTCATAACTTTCCTTCCAAGGAGTAAGCGTCTTTTAATTTCATGGCTGAAATCACCATCTGTGTGATTTTGGAGCCCAGAAAAATAAAGTCTGACACTGTTTCCACTGTTTCCCCACCTATCTGCCATGAAGTGATGGGACCAGATGCCATGATCTTAGTTTTCTGAATGTTCAGCTTTAAGCCAACTTCACTCTTCTTTTTCACTTTCCTCAAGAGGCTGTTTAGTTCTTCTTCACTTTCCGCCATAAGGATGGTGTCATCTGCATATCTGAGGTTATTGATATTTCTCCCAGCAATCTTGATTTCAGCTTGTGCTTCTTCCAGCCTAGAGTTTCTCATGATGTACACTGCATATACGTTAAATAAGCAGGGTGACAATATACAGCCTTGACATACTTCTTTTCCTATTTGGAACCAGTCTGTTGTTCCATGTCCAGTTCTAACTGTTGCTTCCTGATCTGCATACAGATTTCTCAAGAGGCAGCTAGGTGGTCTGGTATTCCCATCTCTTTCAGAATTTTCCACAGTTTATTGTGATCCACACAGTCAAAGGCTTTGGCATAGTCAATAAAGCAGAAATAGATGTTTTTCTGGAACTCTCTTGCTTTTTTGATGAGCCAGCAGATGTTGGCAATTGGATCTCTGGTTCCTCTGCCTTTTCTAAAACCAGCTTGAACATCTGGAAGTTCATGGTTCATGTATTGCTGAAGCCTGGCTTGGAGAATTTTGAGCATTAATTAACTAGTGTGTGAGATGAGTGCAATTGTGCGGTAGTTTGAGCATTCTTTGGCATTGCCTTTCTTTGAAATTGGAATGAAAACTGACCTTTTCCAGTTCTGTGGCCACTGCTGAGTTTTCCTAATTGGCTGCCATATTGAGTGCAGCACTTTCACAGCATCATCTTTCAGGATTTGAAATAGCTCACTGGAATTCCATCACCTCCACTAGCTTTGTTCGTAGTGATGCTTTCTAAGGCCCACTTGACTTCACATTCCAGGATGTCTGGCTCTAGGTGAGTGATCACACCATCATGATTATCTGGGTTATCAAGATCTTTTTTGTACAGTTCTTCCATGTATGCTTGCCACCTCTTCTTAATATCTTCTGCTTCTGTTAGGTCCATACCATTTCTGTCCTTTATCGAGCCCATCTTTGCATGAAATGTGCCCTTGGTATCTCTAATTTTCTTGAAGAGATCTCTAGTCTTTCCCATTCTGTTGTTTTCCTCTATTTGCATTGATCACTGAGGAAGGCTTTCTGATCTCTCCTTTCTATTCTTTGGAACTCTGCATTCAAATGGATATATCTTTCCTTTTCTCCTTTACTTTTCACTTCTCTTCTTTTCACAGCTATTTGTAAGGCCTCCTCAGACAGCCATTTTGTTTTTTTGCATTTCTTTTCCATGGGGATGGTCTTGATTCCTGTCTCCTGTACAATGTCACGAACCTCCGTCCATAGTTCATCAGGCATTCTGTCTATCAGATCTAGGCCCTTAAATCTATTTGTCACTTCCACTGTATAATCATAAGGGATTTGATTTAGGTCATATCTGAATGGTCTAGTGGTTTTTTCCACTTTCTTCAATTTAAGTCTGAATTTGGTAATAAGGAGTTCATGATCTGAGCCACAGTCAGCTCCTGGTCTTGTTTTTGCTGACTCTGTAGAGCTTCTCCATCTTTGGCTGCAAAGAATATAATCAATCTGATTTCGGTGATGACCATCTGGTGATGTCCATGTGTAGTCTTCTCTTGTGTTGTTGGAAGAGGGTGTTTGCTATGACCAGTACATTCTCTTGGCAGAACTCTATTAGTCTTTGCCCTGCTTCATTCTGTACTCCAAGGCCAAATTTGCCTGTTACTACAGATGTTTCTTGACTTCCTACTTTTGCATTCCAGTCCCCTATAATGAAAAGGACATCTTTTTAGGGTGTTAGTTCTAGAAGGTCTTGTAGGTCTTCATAGAACTGTTCAACTTCAGCTTCTTCAGTGTTACTGGTAATCATATTTAATTATCGTATTTAATAAATATATTGTTATAGATTTTAATTATTTACTGTCTCCCCAGAAGCTAACACCATGCCAAGCATTTAAGAGGTCTCCAATAAATATTCCTGTATAAAGAAATAAGTTATCGACTTCTCTGGTGGTCCAGTGGTTAAGAATCTGCCTGCCAATGGAGGGGACACAACCATGAACACTCCACGTACCAAGGAGCAACTAAGCCCAAGCACCACAACTACTGAGCCCACGCTCTAGAACTCACGGGTCATGACTATAGAAGTTCATGTGCCCTAAAGCCTGTGATCTGCAAGAAGCCACTGCACCACAGGGAAGAGCGGTGGTCACTGGCCACAGTTAGAGAAAGCCCATGCACAGCAACAAAGACATAGTACATCCAATAACACTTTTTTAAAAAAGAATGAGTTAGTAAATGATAGATTTAAGACAAAATGATGTAGGCCCCTAGTGGTTAAAAATGCAAATTTTGAGTCAGAATTCTGGGTTCAAATCCTTCAAGCTGAAAAAACTTGAGATTAAAGTTACCTTATGCAACAGGAGATTCTCAGTGAGGATTCTGTGGAGGTTAATTTTATGTGTTAGAGTGGCTAGTCTTATGGTACCCAAACACCAGGCAACACGTTGCAGTAAAGCTATTGTTTAACATGTAATTAACATTTAAATCAGTAGACATTGAGTAAAGCGGAGTACTGTCCATAATGTGTGTGGGACTCATTCAATCAGCTGAAGACCTTGAAAGACTGAGGTTCCTCAAAGGGGAAGAAATTCGTCCCAAAATTGTAACATAGAAACCCTGCCTGAGTTTCCAACTTGCTTCCCTGAAGCATTCGGACTCAAGACTGCAGAATTAACTCTTACCTAAATTCAAATTTCAGACTTGCCAGTTCCCACAATCATGGGACCCAATTCCTAAAAATCTATTTCTCTCTCTCTTTCTTTCTCTGACTCCTCGCCTCCCTTCCTCTCTGTCTTTCTCTCTCTCTCTCTCTCTCTCTAAATATATATATATACACACACATATATGATATAGAATAGCATGCAATATAATAATACATAAATATATGTGTTCCATATATTTTACATACATAAATATACACTAATTACATATTACATGTATATTACACATATGTATATTTAAATGATTGAATATTATTATATATACTATATAAATTATATTTATTTATTATATATTATATGTGATAATTAAATATTTTATGTTATATAATGTGCATATATAATATTACATTTATATATATCCTATTACCCTGGAAAACCCTGCCGGATACAGATCTATACTAGGGAACCCAAGAGATGCCAAAAGCCTTGTCTTACACAGAAAAGACAGAATCGGGCTCCGGGACCAGAGCCATTCAGATACCCAGTTACTCAAGGCCTCAGCAGCAGGAATTTGTACGTCTCCTTGTAGGGCTTCGTCATCAGTGTGGCTCTGATTCTTCTTCACGTCTCTACCATTCTCCAGGAGCTAGAGACTGACTCTTCATCTGTTTCTCTTTTCCGTGCCTTGTATCTTCTGCTTGGTCATGACTTTGGTTTGTCGTGACCCTCACGGTGCTAACACTACTCCACGGCTTTTCTCTAAGCAATCTTTCAGTTTCAGCTCCCACGGCTGACCTCTTCTCTATCGTTAGAATCCACAGATCACATTCTTGACAGAGAGAATTGAGTCAGTACAGCTAATTTCTTGAAGCCAGATGATATCTTAGGACTCTGGACAGCCTGGGAATCAGCTGCCTCTGGGACAGGTACCAGTCTCGGGAACAATGAACTATGACTGGGGACAAGAGTCATGTGATGCCTAGGAACGCCATCTGAGACTGTTGGTTCCTGGGGAACTATAAAAAAAGTTTCTTTGGAGGATCTTTAAAAAATTATAAATAGAACTACCATAGAATCCAGCAATTTCACTTCTGGGAATATATCCAAAGAAAATGAAAACACTCACTTGAAAAGATAAATGCACCCCTGCGTTCATAGCAGCATTATTTACAATAGCCAAGGTATGGAGGCAAACTAAGTGTCCACCAGTAGATGAATGCACAAGGAGGTAATAAACGGAATATTATTCAGCTATAAAACTGAGGATATCTTACCATTTGCCACAATATGAATGGATCTTGATGGTATTACGCTAAGTGAAAGAAGACAGAAAAACAAATACTATTTGATCTCACTTATGTGTGGAATCTAAAAGAAAAAAGGTGAAACACATGGAAAAAGAGATCAGACACTTGTGTTTACAGAAGCAGAGGGTGTAGGAGGGGAAACTGGAGGATGGTGGTTAAAACATACAAACTTCCGTTTGTAAGATTAATAAGTACCAGAGAAGTACTGTGGGCTTCCCTGGTGGCTTAGTGGTAAAGAATCTGCCTGCAATGCAGGAAACTCAGGTTTGATCCCTGGGTGGGGAAGATCCCCTGGAGAAGGAAATGGCAACCCACTCCAATATTCTTGCCTGAGCAGTTGCATGGGCAGAGCCTGGTGGGCTACAGTCCAGAGTCACAAAGAGTGGGACATGTCTGATGAAACTGAGCATAGCATAGAGATGTAATGTACAGTGTGATGACTGCAGTTAACACTGCTACATGATGTATAAGAAAACTGATGAAAGAGTAAATCCTGAGGGTGGGTGCTCACTAGGAAAATGTTTTTTCCCTTTTTTCCCTTTCTTTCCTTTTTATTGTACCTGTACGAGAAGATGGATATTTGTTGTTGTCACGCAGTCCTTTCTGACTCTTTTTGACCCCATGGGCTGCAGCATGCCAGGCTTCCCTGTACTTCACCATCTCCTGGAATTTGCTCAGACTCATGTCCATTGAGTCAGTGATGCCATCCAACCGTCTTATCCTCTGTCACTCCCTTCTCTTTCTGCTTTCAATCTTACCAGGATCAGAGTCTTTTTTAATGAGTCGGCTCTTCACATCAGGTGGCCAAAGTGTTGTGATAATCATTTTACAATATATGTAAACCAAACCATGACGCTTGTATGCCTTAAACTTAACAGTGATGTATGTTAATGAGTTCTCAGTAACAGTGGGAGTCGGGGAGAATGTATTTCAGGGAAGGCAAAGATGTAACACTTTGCATTCAGATGCTTCAGGTGGGCTGCAATAGGTTTAGGATGGCTGTCCTAAGAGACAGGTCACATAGGCTTCTCTCCTGTAGACAATTTGGCTTTTAAATCATTAGGACTCAATGCTCTCTGGTGGTCTAGTGGTTAGGATTCGACATTCTCCTTAGGACTCTCAGTTCAGTTCAGTTCAGTCGCTCAGTCGTGTCCGACTCTTTGCGACCCCATGAATCGCAGCATGCCAGGCCTCCCTGTCCATCACCAACTCCCGGAGTTCACTCAGACTCACGTCCATCGAGTCAGTGATGCCATCCAGCCATCTCATCCTCGGTCGTCCCCTTCTCCTCCTGCCCCCAATCCCTCCCAGCATCAAAGTCTTTCCCAATGAATCAACTCTTCACATGAGGTAGCCAAAGGACTGGAGTTTCAGCTTTAGCATCATTCCTTCCAAAGAAATCCCAGACTCTACACTGGGCTTATTCCTTAAAATGTTAAACACAGTGTCAGCATATGAGCACATAATCCACTCTTAGTTATACACCCAAGGGAAATTAAAACAGCTGTTCATATCAAAACTTGGACAAGAATGTTCAAAACAACATCATTCATAAAAGCCAAAGAGTTGAAAGAATCCAAATGTCCATTGATTGATAAATGAGAAACTAAAATGTGACACATTGGCACAATGGAAGATTATCTAGTAATAAAAAGGAATGAAGTCCGGACACAAGCTATAATGCTGATGAACATTTAAAACCTAGGCTAAGTGCAGGTCACTCACAGAAGACCATATAGTGTACGATTTCATTTGTATGAAATCCCCAGAACAGGTGGGGGATAAAGAAATCCCCATGACAGGGAATAGATCACTGTTTGCCTAGGACTGGGAATGAGATGATGAGGGAGAATGGGAATTGACTATTTATGGGTACAAGGTTTCTTTTGTGGATGATGAAAATGTTCTAAAATTGATTGTGGTAATGGTTGCCCAACTCTGTGGATAGCCTTTCCCTTCTCCAGGGGATAGTCCCAACCCAGGGATTGAAAGCAGGTCTCCTACATCGAAGGCAGATTCTTTACCAGCTGAGCCACAAGGAAAGCCCAAGAATACTGGAGTGGGTAGCCTAGCCCTTCTCCAGCGGATCTTCCCAACACAGGAATTTTACAATTTAAATTGGTGAATTGAAGAACATGCAAAGTATATCTCAATAAAGTTATTTTTAAAAACGTTAAGCTTCCCTTGGAAGGAACTGTGAGTATATGATGACATGTCTAACAAAAGAGGAAATGGCATTGACAGAAAAGGGGCCAGCCTCGGGACGATGACTAGGGTGGGAACTCTCTCATCCAGCCTTGTGGAGGGAGCGTTTGGCACCACCCGTGGTGGCAGGACCGCCATTCTGACCTGTCCTCAGTCACCTTCAGGGACAGGGAAGACTCAGAAGCTGCATCTGTTACAAAACTGAGTCAGAGATGATGACCAGTGTTTATAGTGTTGTCATGCGGTGTTCACAGTATTCCTAGTATTAACACTATCGTGAGCCCCATTCTTTTATTTTTACATCAGAGTGGGGAGAGCCTTCAGAAATATTTACTCTCTTTGAGGGAGAAGGGATTTGCCCAGGAATAGTCCAAATTCCAGAGCAACATTCAGCTACCCCATAGACCAGCTGCCCCCTCTCGACCTCAGCTCCTTGATGTTGTGGGAAATAGCAGTGGGACTTTGAAATGATCTCAGTCAGATCAATGTGGGCCCTTAAAGACCACTCCTTGCTTGGGGAGTACTGTTGAACTGAACTGTGGCAAGGGTACTGCTCAATAGACGGAGCTTATAGCTGCTGGGTTGGAGAAGGCAATGGTAACCCACTCCAGTACTCTTGCCTGGAAAATCCCACGGACAGAGGAGTCTGGTAGGCTGCATTCCGTGGGGTTGCAAAGAGTCGGACACAACTGAGCGACTTCACTTTCACTTTTCACTTTCATGCATTGGAAAAGGAAGTGGCAACCCACTCCAGTGCTCTCAGCTGGAGAATCCCAGGGACAGGGGAGCCTGGTGGGCTGCCATCTATGGGGTCGCACAGAGTCGGACATGACTGAAGTGACTTAGCAGCAGCAGCAGCAGCACAGCTGCTGGGTTACTATGGAGCTGTACTGCCTAATACAGTAGCCCCTTGATATAAGTGGCTATTTACCTTTAAATGAACTTAAATTTTAAATTTAGTTTTCAATCATGTGAAGCCACATTTCACATACTCAGTAGCCACGTGTAGAAAATAGCTATTATATTGGACAGCCCAGAAAGAGAACATTTCCAGCATCATAGAAAGGTCTGTTGCACAGTGCCACTTGTCACGCTTACTTGATGTTCACGATGAAGGGAACGGGAACACAGTTTTACTAGAATTTTCCTTACAGAAAAATGACCCTAAGATTTCTAGGAAGATACTTGTGAAGAGAGTTCCAAGAAAAAAAAAAAAAAGTGTTTGAGTCCTCTGCCTGAGATATTGAACTTTTTAAGTTGAATCATTTCCTAGAAAGAGCTTCCCTGGTAGCTCAGACAGTAAAGAATCTGCCTGCAATGCAGGAGACCCAGGTTCGATCCCTGGATTTCGAAGATCCCCTGGAGAAAGGAATGGCAACACACTCCAGTGTTCTCGCCTGGAGAATTTCATGAACACAGGAGTCTGGCAGACTACAGTCGCTCAGTCGTGTCCAACTCTTTGTGACCCCATGGACTGTAGGCCGCCAGGCTCCTGCGTCCATGAAATTCTCCAGGTGAGAATACTGGAGTGGGTTGCCATTGCCTTCTCCAGGAGAAAGTAAAGTGAACACATCATAAAATATAGCCAAAGCCCCACCACATGAAATCACCTTGGCAGTGCCAGATGCAGCCCCATTATATTCCAAGTATGCTCATACACTGGGGCACATGTTGGATGCATAATTCAGCAAAGCGCTTATAGAAGCCACAAAGAATCAGGACACTGGTGATTTTCAAGAGAAATCCTAGGTGGGTCTCTGAGAAAGATTTCTGAAAGCCAACTACAACAAACAGCTATAATGAAGAATGGCAAGTTTGAGGAAGGAAAACCATGGGATTCACTGGAGTTCACAAGCGCTTCTGTCCAAGGCAGCCATGCTCACACATGGTTCCTACTCAGGTGTCGGGAGCTCTGAGAAACTTAATCATTCTAGCAGGACAAAGGAACCAGGTTAGAAATATTGGGCTTCCCTAGTGGCTCAGAGGATAAAGCATCTGCCTGCAATGCAGGAGACCTGGATTCGATCCCTGAGTTGGGAAGATCCCCTGGAGAAGGAAATGGCAACCCACTCCAGTATTCTTGCCTGGAGAGTCTCTGGAATTACAGTGTCCAACACTGACAATTAAAACAAGAACAGTTACTTGAGGATCACCCCTGTACCAGGTCAGAAGAAACCAGAAGGAGATGGGGCTTCATAGGTCCTCACATGCTTTTTGGTGTTTATTCAACAGTACTATGAATCACCTCCTTTTACTTTTTAATCTTCTCATAATGGGAAAACACCTAATAAAGATCACTATATGTGTGTGCTTAGTCGCTCAGCCGTGTTCGACTCTTTGTGGCGCCGTGGACCGTAGCCCACCAGGCTCCTATGTCCATGGGAATTCTCCAGGCAAGAATACTGGAGTGGGTAGCCTATCCCTTCTCCAGGAGATATTCCCAACCCAGGAATCAAACCTGGGTCCCCCACATTGCAGGCAGATCTTTACCGACTGCAATGCTGCTGCTGCTGCTGCTGCTGCTAAGTTGTTTCAGTCGTGTCCGCCTCTGTGCGACCCCATAGATGGCAGTCCACCAAGCTCCCCTATCTCTGGGATTCTCCAGGCAAGAACACTGGAGTGGGTTGCCATTTCCTTCTCCAATGCATGAAAGTAAAAAGTGAAAGTGAAGTTGCTCAGTCATGTCCAACTCTTTGCGACCCCACGGAATGCAGCCTACCAGGCTCCTCTGTCCATGGGATTTTCCAAGGAAGAGTACTGGAGTGGGGGGCCATCACCTTCTCCGCCGACTGCCCAAATATCACTATAGATGCTTGGAATATTTATTTTAACCTTTTCATTGTAACATTTATTGGTCAAGATTTTTTTTTTACCTTACTGGGTTGGAAATTGGGTGGCCAATGGTAGAGCCTATTAGTATGTACATACCTCTGGGTTTGCCTCAATGGCTCTGGTTTTATATTGTTCAGAAGTACTTATCAATAGAGTCACTTTCACTCAGAGAAGTCCCAGTTTGGACAATAAATATATGGTCCCCTACTCATCATGCTATTCTCTAAATGCATGCCAACATGCCAAAGGCAAGATGCATTGTTTTCAGCGGCTGCTGGTTTTACTGCCACTTTCCATCTCAGGAAATGTCACCTTGGGTGGAAGACATTACTTCACCAAGTTGGTATTGCTGACCATTTTCAAAACTATTTCATTTTGATGCCTTTTTTAAGCTGTTTGTACTTCTCAAATTCAATTTTAGCGTCAGTTTCGCTTGGCACAGCCTTCTTCCTGTCCTTCACTCTTCAAGAATTTTTCCTTTGGCTTTCTGTTTTCTTACCTTTGCTGTCTATTTTTCTACATTTACTGTAATGTGTGTCTTCTATTTGTGGTTTCCTTTCTTCCCACGTTCAATTTGTCTGTCGTGTTCTCAATGACTATCTTTTTAGTAAATGATAGCATTTCACAAACATCCACTGATAGGATGTGCAATACCTGGTAACTAAGCTTTCTATTCCACCTCAGCTATGGTAGATGAAACTTAAATCTGATAGGTTAAATTTTCTAGTTCCTTTAAAACTGTCCTAAAAGCAGTCATCTGCAGGTAAATATTCACTAACCAGTTTGACGGGAGAGGGGAAAGGAGAGGTTGCGGGGGGTGGGGGTGTCCTGATTTGTTCTATTGCTGACTTCCATGATGTAAACACCCCACCAAGGATAACTTCAAGCTACCAACATGACCTCAACCAATCTGTGAAAATTTAATATTGCCCCAGATAATTAAAGTTTGGGCGGGGGGAGGAGATAAAGAGGGGAAAATCACATAATTTTAAAAATCATTCTAATTATTTGAGTTTTGTATTATTATGAAAGAAAAAATACATTGAAAAAATAGATTGAAGAGACATAGATATAGAGAACAAACACAGGGACATCAAGGAGGGGGAAGGGGAGTTGGGATGAATTAATTTATATAGACTATTGCTATAATGTACAAAATAGATAACTAATGAGAACCTACTCTATAGCACAAGGAACTCTACTCGGTGCTCTGTGGTGACCTATTATGGGAAGGAAATCCAAAAAAGAGGGGACATTTATATATACAGCTATGTGTGTGTGTGTGTTAGTCATTCAGTCATGTCCAGCTCTGTGACCCCATGGACTGCCGCCCACCAGGCTCCTCTGTGCATGGAATTCTCCAGGCAAGAATACAGGAGTGGATCACCATGCACTTCTCCGGGGGATTGGACGGCTATATGTCTACATAAAGCTGATTCACTTTGCTGTACAGCCAAAAACAACACATTATAAAGCAACTATACACCAATAAAAACTTTTTAAAAATAAAAAAATAGATTGAAAATAAGCTTATATAAAAAAAATAACATGTAAGTTTCCACTTGGTAATTAAAAATCCAGTAGGGGCTATTTCTGATACACAAAAGTGTCAGGTGAACTACCTTGATTCTCTCCTCCCAAAGATTATTCTCAAATCTCGAGGACATTATTATGCAGTGAGAACTCTAGGCTCCACGACTGCCACACTAAAGCAAATCCATGGGCCAGAAAACCTCCACGAGCTGGAACTGAGCCTCAGGGCAGAGAGTGGAAAAGTCAGATGCTATCAGAGCTATAGATCACTTGACTAGCTATTGAAAATCCTTTGGCATTTTAGCAAGGTTATAAGACTGCCTTTTCTCTGTTCTGAGAGATTCCAGAAGGGCCTAAAGGTTACATTTGGTATCAGTGCTTTTTAACAGATCTAAGCATTATTTTTATTTGAAGCCAATTTATAGCTTTGTTTAGTCCTGACGGATTAATACATTACAGAAACTAAAGGTTAGAGATGGGGGAAGTCCTTTGAGGAGTAAGTAGTGTAAGCACCACTTGCATTAATTCAAACGCTTTCATCAAAAGTAAGAGAATCTACACAGAATGTACTAGCAAGAGACACCCAGTGAAGGGCAAAATGAAAGTTATCTAGAGAACATTCTGCAGCCAACACAGTGTTACCTCTGAACTTGAAATATTTGGCCTGAGGGAAAAATCTAAGGGCTAAAGATTTACTGAACCCAAATTTATTAAGATAAATATCTTTGAACACATTAGCCATCTATCATTGTAGATTAAAAAAGAAAAAAACTCATACACTAAACTTTAGGGCTTCTCAGGTGGTGCTAGTGGTAAAGAAACAGTCTGCCAGTGCAGGAGAAATACGAGATGCGGGGAAGATCCCCTGGAGGAGGGCATGGCCACCCACTCCAGTATTCTTGCCTGGAGAATCCCATGGACAGAGGAGTCTGGTGGGTTACACTCCATAGGGCTGCAAAGATTCAGACATAACTGAAGCAACTTAGCATGCACGTACACGCTAAACTTTACAGATAGCAGATTAAAAATAAAATACTCCATTTCCTCCTCCAGAGGATCATCCTGACCCAGGGATTGAACCCCCACCTCCTGTGTCTCCTTCATTGCAGGCAGATTCTTTACCACTGAGCCACCTGGAAAGCCCCAAAATAAAACAGACTTTGTTTCAGACTTGTAAATTGACGTATCATTTCTAGAAACAGTTCCTATTTATTAAGCTAGATTGGGCTTCTCTCATAGCTCAGTTGGTAAAGAATCTGCCTGTAATACAAGAGACCTGGGTTCGATTCCTGGATTGGGAAGATCCCCTGGAAAAGGAAATGGCAACCCACTCCAGTATTCTTGCCTGGAGAAGCCCATGGACAGCAGAGCCTGGTGGGCTGCAGTCCATGGTGTCACAAGAGTCAGACACTACTTAGCGACTAAACCACCACCAAGTTAGATACTGCGCTAAAATCTCTCCACAAAATATTTTATTTAATCTATTATGAACCTCCGGAAGTAGATGCTATGATTCACATTCTACAGATTAGGAAACCAAAACTTGGGTCAGTTACTTACCCAATATCATACACCTACAAAATGGCAGAATCTGTGTTAAAACTCAAGTGTGATCAAGAGTGCCTCCATTTAACCAAATTGCTACCCTGCCAAAAACCTTAAAAGTATCTTATACTAAAGAGCCTCTTGATGAAAGTGAAAGAGGAAGAGTGAAAAAGTTGGGTTAAAACTCAACATTCAGAAAACTAAGATCATGGCATCCAGTCCCATCACTTCATGGCAAATAGATGGGGAAAAAATGGAAACAGTGAGAGATTTTATTTGGGGGGGCTTCAAAATCACTGCAGATGGTGAGTGCAGCCATGAAATTAAAAAACACTTGCTTTTTGGAAGGAAAGCTCTAATCAACCTAGACAGCATATTAAAAAGCAGAGACATTACTTTACCAACAAAGGTCCATCTAGTCAAAGCTATGGTTTTTCCAGTAGTCATGTGTGGATGTGAGAGTTGGACTATCAAGAAAGCTGACCATCAAAGAATCGATGCTTTTGAACCATGGTGTTGGAGAAGACTCTTGAAAGTCCCTCAACCTGCAAGGAGAACCAACCAGTCAATCATAAAGGAAATCAGTCCTGAATATTCATTGGAAGGACTGATGCTGAAGCTGAAAATCCAATACTTTGGCCACCTGATTCGAAGAACCGACTCATTTGAAAAGACCCTGATGCTGGGAAAGATTGAGGTGGGAGGAGAAGGGGAGGACAGAGGATAAGTTGGTTGGATGGCATCACTGGCTCGATGGACATGAGTTTGAGTAAGCTCTGGGAGTTGATGATGGACAGGGAGGCCTGACATGCTGCAGTCCATGGAGTCACAAAGAATTGGACATCACTGAATGACTGAACTGAACTGATACTTTTTGAACCAATCACCCCACTGCTACAAACCTATCCCAAGATAATATATCACAGGCAGGCACAATGTAGCAAAGGAAAATTGGAAACAATACAAATGTTCATTAACTGATGAATGTTAAATAACCTATCCATACAACAGAATACTTATCAGAGAATTGTATTCATCAGGGACATTTCATAAGATGAGAAACTCATCATGTAACATGAAGAAAATACCCAGGTTATAAAGCAAAATAGTATTTCACTATACGACTTCCCAGGTGGCTCAGTGGTAAAGACTCTGTCTGCCAAGCAGGAGGCACAGGTTTGATCCCTGGGTCAGAAAGATCCCCTGGAGAAGGAAATGGCAACCCACCCCAGTATTCTTGTTTGGGAAATCTCATGGACCGAGGAGCCTGGCAGACTATAGTCCATGGGGTCACAAAGAGTCAGACACGACTTATGGACTAAACACCAGCAAAAATTCCACTATACAAAGTAAATACAAATGTAGATGGGGAGAGCTAAAAGAAAAACACAGCGATATTTTATCTTTGATGATCTCCGTGGTTTAGAGTTATATATATTTCTTACATTTCCTTCTGCATCTTCTTATTTTTCATTTTTATGATGAAACACATATCATTTTTACAATGAGAAAAAAGTCGCGTTTAAATTCAACAAGAGCATACATGTAGTTCTTGCCACATCTGACGAAGGAAATGTTGGCACTAACAAAGGTCGAAGAAAAGTAACTAGAATGGTCAGAGAAATGGATGACAAGTTAACATTACCAGGCCTGGGAATTACTCAACAATTTCTGAAATACACAGGCAGGGAATGCACAGCGAACACAGTCCAGGCTGGGGAGCATAGTGAATAGGATTCCCAGCCAGAAATAGGACAGGACCCAGGCCGGCTCCAGTGTCTCTCATATCCTGCATAACCAAGACCCTTGGACTGTCTCTCCCTACCTCCACTCTCTCATCCCCCATTTACTCTTTAATTCACCATAACCAGGTTTCTTGCCCTAATCCCCCTACAACTCTACAGGGATTGCTCTCTCTTTGCTGTCAAATCCAGTAGTCACATTCGATCTGTCCTTACAGGAGTGACTTCTCATTCACAGGAGCTCTTTATTCTAAACACTACTCCTCTTTTTCTATCCTCTAAGTTTGTGTGTATTGTATAGCCTGTTGTTTCTTAGAGATTTTGTAAAACTTCTGACAAAGTTACCTGACCCTAAAATGTTCTTTGTAGAACGGTCTTTTATTTCTTCTTGAGTCAGCATTTGGAGATTATGTTTTTCTAGAAATTCATCTATATTTACGAATGCATAAGCTGAAGTACAAATTTATGGCTAAAACTTCTCTGTGTACATCTTTGGTTGCACCCCATCAGTTTTTATACAGAGTATACTTAGGTGTGATTCTAAATATTTTCTAATTTCTGTTATGAACTCTTCTTTGACCCATGGGTTATTTAGAAACTTCTTTCTTAATTTTAACATATACTGATTTATTTTTATTTATCTATTTTTAGTGACTTTTAACATAATCGCATTTATGGTCAGAAAATATATTGTGTATGATTTTATCATTTTTAAATTGTTTAAACTTCCCTCAAGGCACAGGATATACCAACTTTTATAAATAACCCATCTGTTACTAAAAAGAAATGTATTCTTCACTTTTTCGTGTCCGTATGTGACCATTAGATCAAATTTGTTAATATGTTGTGCAAAACTTTCTCTTTCCTTCCTTGTTAATTTTGTTGTTAACTAGTTCTGTTACTTATTGAGAGAGAGATGTTACATCTCCCACTATGATTGTAAAGTTATTTTTACTCACAGTTCTGTTGATTTTGCTTTATCCATTTGAAACTATATTATATGGAGCACCCAACTTAATATTGCTGCATCATTCAAAGAAACTGAATATGTTATCTTTATCTCTAGTAATGCTTTTTGCTTTAAAAGTCTATTTTTTAAATAAATTAAAATAGCTGTTCTTTGGTGAGAACTCATCCAATTTATCTTTTACATCCTTTTAATTCCAGTCTTTCTTTATCATCTCCACTGTTTTTCAAATGATTCCATAAGACTACTACCACTGCAACATTCTAATTACAATTTTAACTTCCAAAATGGATTTATTTACTTCTCAAAAGAAAGAAGAAACAGAACTGGCATTTCTGGAATTATGGTTTGTGGCTTTGAGTATCATTGGTTTGCCATGGTAAGCACTGTTCTTTCTCTGACAACCAGTTCTTGTTTTTAGCTGAGCTCAGGGGCTCTGTTGGAAAAACATACATGTGTGGGTGGATGCTGGGGCAGGAAGAGGGAAGATGTGGTCAAGACAGGTAGAGGTGAGTAAGCTGTGCTAAGCGTGGAGTGGGTGTCACAAATCCAAATGCAAACAAGGGCCAAACAGCTATTTTAGCTAATTGCACAGGGCAGAAGAAAACTATCTGTACTAGGGATCACTCGTCCTTCCTAAGGCAGCTATTTATCCTCCATCAATCCTTAGCCAGTTTGGATAGTGCCAGGCTTTTTTTAGGGGAAACCTAAATCTAAATTTGAGTGCAAAATCTACTGAGTTTGAAAATTTGCCGCTAACCCATTATTTTAATTTATGCAAGTTAAATAAGTCATGTCTGTTATCTACATCTGCAAATCCTTATAAAACCTAAAAGAAGGGAACAAGTGGAGAAGACCTTTCCCAGCCCTGGTCATCCTCTCAAGTGGACTAATTCATTCCTCTTTACACAGAGAAATCCCTCCTAGGAAATGCAAACCTAATTCATGTTCTAGCTCTTCAGAAATGGGTTTTCAAGATCCTTGGTCTGGTTGACTGCCACAAGCAGCATTATATGCTGGTTATCCCTAAAGACAGAATTGGAAAATGGTAGAAAGCCAAAGTAAGGCTCACACATGAAGGGATTCCAAAAAGTTGCTACCAAAACAAAATTCAAAATTTTGCCCAGGGCCCCTGATGGCAGCTGTATGTCCAGTCTGAGAAAAAGATGTGGAAAAGAGAAGTGAAGAAAAAGTAAGTTGTCCCCTCAAAAATAAAAAACCTACAGATATAAATATATATCAGTTCAGTTCAGTTCAGTTCAGTCGCTCAGTCCTGTCTGACTCTTTGCGACCCCATGAATCGCAGCACGCCAGGCCTCCCTGTCCATCACCAACTCCTGGAGTTCACTCAGACTCACGTCCATCGAGTCAGTGATGCCATCCAGCCATCTCATCCTTGGTCGTCCCCTTCTTCTTATATACACACAAAAGAAGGGAAGAAAAGGTAAGATGTCCCCTCAAAAACAAAAGCTATACAGATACAGATATAGATAGATAGATAGATAGATACACATAGGCATATGCACGTGTGAAGTCCTTAATTCGTCTGCTCATTTGTTATTTCAAAATAATAAAATATTTGTGAAATATCTGCAGGGAACCTTTAGAATCTACACCACCACCTAAAGGAGGTGCTTCAATGACTGGCTGAAAAAGGTGCTCTTTACAAAAAATAATAATGATAAAAATAAAAGAAAGAAAAAAGACTGAGTCCCCACTACTTACAAATCACTTCTAGATGCATATATATATATATATATATAATTTTAAGAATTACTTGTAACAAAACTGCACAGTACTTCCATCTTATACTGAGAAAACTGAAGCACAAAGGAGATAATTTAATAAGTCTTAATGTTACTTCAGGCTTCCTTGGTGGCTCAGACAGTAGAGAATCTGTCTGCAATGCTGAAGACCCAGGTTCGATCCCTGGATTGGGACAATAACCCTGGAAAAGGGAATGGCAGCCCACTCCAGGATTCTTGCCTGGAGAATTCCATGGACAGAGGAGCCTGGAGAGCTACAGTACATGGGGTCGCAGAGTCGGACACAACTGAGCAACTAACACACAATGTTAGTTCAGTTCAGTTCAGTTCAGTCGCTCAGTCATATCTGACTCCTTGCAACCCCATGGACAGCAGCACGCCAGGCTTCCCTGTCCATCACCAACTCCCAGAGCTTGCTCAGACTTGAGCAGCAGGAACTCAGTGTGTAGTGAAAGCAGGACCACTGGACGGTTGCAAGAAAACACTTAGTTAGGCCTGAGTTTTAAAACCCTATGCTTTCTCACTTTTGCCACAACTGAATTCCTCTTCCCTTCCCTCCACATAAATGTCTACAAACATAAAAGACAAACTTTACCCCAAATTAAAAAAAAAAAACTTTTCTATTTGTTTTTATCTTCTTACACAACTCAATCACCTAATCCCTTAGCAAATTTCAACTTTACATGATACTATTTCACTATCCACCTTCTTACATTTTTTTTTCTTTTTTTTTTTTTTACATTTTTAGTATATTAAGATAGGTAAGTCAGTTTGTATTGTCTCAGATAAAGAAAACACACTTATTATAGATTAGAACATTTTTAACAACAAAAACATTCTATTTGCTTTCATCATAGTTTCACTTAATGAAAGTGTTAGCTGTGAAAAAAAAACAAAAAACTCAGTGTTGTCTTTCAGATAAAAAATAAATAATGAGCAAGAGAAAGTAGATAATTAAATTAATTCTCATTCTCTTCAATATGCACAACGACAATTTCTTTGAGAATTGTGATAAAAGAGATTTCACTGGAAAAGAAAATTCATAATTCACTTGCCGTCTCTCTGGTCAATTCTCAGATTGACCCTTCAGAGCAAAGCCTGTCATTACTCTTCAGCATTTTCCTTATCAAAGGTTTATTTTGCAAATAAAAATTACACATGCATAACCCACCTCCCAACTGAGTGAAATTTAACTTATTTTTGTTCTTTTGGAGATTCATTCTGAAGTGAACAGCTTCTCCCCTCCCAATCTGATCTCAGGCCCACCTTGCTCACAGCTGCTTTGGATCTGAAAATTCACGAGGGCTTTGATGAAATATTTAATAGCAAAGACAATGTCTTATTTACTTCAATCAGTTTCTACTGAGGTGCCCTGTAAGGAATTATGGAAGGAAAGGAGAGGATGTGAAAATGATAACCTCCTAGGTATTTGCCTGCAAAAAAAATTAATCTTTAAGTATAGATTTCCCCTACCATTGACTCAAATCTATCTTTGAAGAGTTCACCCATTTCCAAGAGGAAGGTATTTGGGAAAATAAACCATTTACATTTAACAGAAAATTTACTTAACAATTTTGTCATAAAATTATGTCTTCCAAAAATGCTTGCTTATTGATATCTTTTGGCAAAGATAAAGGCACATATAGAATGATAGAATTCTTTGCAAAAGAAGGCCATTTCAGTTTTTCTAACTCGATTATAAAGATTTGACTGTTCCCTTTAAGCAGTTGTTGCACTAGGGGATAGATAATTATAAAAAGAATTATATTTCTCTGGTTTTTTAAGAAAAGAATTCATAAAGTGCTTTAATGAAGAACATTTTTAAAACATTCAGCAGTTTGTTTCATCCATATTTCCAGGACCTTTGGCTAAAACCAAAAATCCATTAGTTTTTCTGAAACATTTCACTGGGCATCACAACTTAGGTATAAATAAGCCCCCCTAAGGGCCCACATTATCCTCAGTGACACCTGTATTATAGTTTCCCATAATTCATGAGCAGGCCCAGTGCATCATGGTCAGATCACAGCAGAGGAGCAAAGTCTGATGGCATTCTGCTATTGACTAAACGGGACAAGAACATCCTGGTTCTATTCTCCCCATTTCAGTCCAGAATCTTAACAATCTTATCCATAGAGTATAATTCCAGTTCTAAGATAGAACATTATTTTTATACTGATAAAATACAGTGGGTCTATCATAGAAACTGGAAAGGAAAATAAAACACTGAAGTGATATAACATATTGAAAAGCAGAGACATTACTTTGCCAACAAAGGTCCATCTAGTCAAGGCTATGGTTTTTCCAGGGGTCATGTATGTATGTGAGAGTTGGACTGTACAGAAAGCTGAGCACCAAAGAATTGGTGCTTTTGAACTGTGGTGCTGGAGAAGACTCTTAAGAGTTCCTTGGACTGCAAGGAGATCAAAATAGTCGTAAAGGAAATCAGCCCTGAATATGCATTGGAAGGACTGATGCTAAAGCTGAAACTCCAATACTTTGGCCACCTGATGTGAAAAACTGACTCATTTGAAAAGACCCTGTTGCGAAAGATTGAGGGTGGAAAGAGAAGGGGAGGACAGAGATAAGATGGTTGGATGGTATCACTGGCTCAATGGACATGAGTCTGAGTGAACTCCAGGAGTTGGTGATGGACAGGGAAGCCTGGCGTGCTGCAGGCCATGGGGTCACAAAGAGTCAGACATGACTGATCATCTGAACTGAATTGAACTGATGAACATTCAATATATAGCAGAGAATATTCTCTCTCCTTCCTGAAATAATGAGGCTTCTGGGTTACTTGTTCACAATTGTTTTGCCCCATGTCTGAGGATTTCTTCAGCAAATCAACCAATCCTGCTAGTCATCTACCATACTGGTCTCTATTTGCTCAAACAGAAAGGACTGAATAGAATGAAAGGATCCTAAATAAGATACCAAATGGAAAAATATCAAGAAAATCAACATTTCCAGAAAAAAACACTGACGCATCAGAATAAATAAACTACCTGTCCAAGAACCATAGGATAGACGCCTATTGACTGTATTAAGTTCCTGTGCAACAAAGTACCAGAAATTTGATCGCTTAAAACAACAGAAATTTTTTCCTTCATGGTCCAGAGGCTAGGTGTCCAAAATCTAGTGCAGCCTTCAAGTTGAAAATTTTCAAAGATGCTTAGTGCATTCACATATTCAGTCACATGGGTTCATGTGTCTGGCGTACCTTGTCACATATATGCATTCTCTACCAGTGGTTGGCTTTTACTGTGCAGAACGGTACAGAGTACAGTAGTGCAGTATCTTTATTTCAAGTCCAGAATATCTGGAAGCAAGCATAAAAGGAACAGTGACATCACTGGTACTGCTAAGAAGTGCCAAATGATAACAATGGAAACAAAGGTGAAAATAATTGAAAGAGTGAGGCAAAGATGGAATTGGAGGCCCAGAGCAAGGACCAAGAGAAACAAAAGAAAGAAGACATAACTGAAGAAACAAAGAGATTCACGACTCAGGAATGGCAAGGGGATTTTCTTTATTTGAGGAGGCACTGTTGGGTTTTGGGCACAGGACCCAAACATAGAATGGCACACGAAGGTTGCAGCAGCCATTCAGAATGCAATCCAGTGCTACTGTGTCATCTGTGATGAGGACGAAAAGAGCTACTGCCCAGACATCACTGGATCATTTTTCTCAAGAGGGTAGATAGAACTGAATCCAGCAGGGAACCAGAACCTGTGCCATCAGCATCAGGCATGAGTGAAATTGCAGCTTGCCCTCCATCTCCTATTGCTGATGACCCTTCAGCTGCACCATCTCCCACCTCCCCGCCCTCCTCCAGATAGTAACTCTTCTAGCCTGTCCACTCAATGCCAGCATCTGTTTGCCAGCTGTTGGACTGTACTACTCTACTTTCCAAGGTACTTTACAGTAAGATTAAAAATGTTTTCTCTATTTGGGGGGCTTGTTTTTTATGTATTATTTGTGTGAAAAGTAGATAAACCTATTACGGTACAGTACTATATAGCTGATTGTGTTAGCTGTGTACCTGGGCTAATTTCATTGGACTTACATTCCCAGACGGAACGTGTTCCTATGTAGGGGACTTAGTGTACTCCTTGGTTTGTGGTCGCATCACTCCAGCTTCGGCCTCCATGGTCTCATGAGCTCATCCTCTTCTCTCTGTGTTCCAATCTCTCTCTGCCTCTCTAATAAGAACACTTGTGTTGGCATTTAAGAACCACCATATCGCTAGTGGTAAAGAACCCATCTGCCAGTGCAGGAGATGTAAGAGACATGGGTTCGATCCCTGCATCAGGAAGATGCCTTGGAGGAGGGTATGCAACCCACTCTAGGATTCGTGCCTGGAGAATCCCATGGACAGAGAAGCCTGGCGGGCTTGGAGTTGAAAAGAGTCAGACACTACTGAAGCGACTTAACACATGCAACATATAATCAAATATCCTGATCGCAAAATCCTTAACTTCATCAAAATCTGTAAAGACACTGTTTTCACAATTACAGGTTCCAATAATTAGGAAGGAGATCTTTTTGGGGGGAGTGTGGATGGTGGTGGTATTTTCAGCCTATCACACTGATCACACTGCTCAGGACCATAGCTCAAGAATTTAAACATAGAAAAAGAAAATGGTTGGAGGTGGGCAACCTGCCTTATCCCTAAGCCCCACACCATCCATGTCCTTCTCATGTCATGACTATATGATGTCAGGTGTTTGGAGTCATGTTTAGGGTCTTAGTCATAATGATGTTTGTGGATCAGTGGATTCTCTGCCTTTAGGCTAATAATAAAACATAATTGTAATGGAGGCAGGCAATATTCTTACCTGATACTAAACTAGGACCAAACTTGTTCTCTAATAAGGATTTGAGGTTTTGATCAAAGTATTTTAGTTTAAAAATTATCTAGAGGCCAACAGTTTTTTGTTTTGTTTTGTTTTTTAACGTTCACAGGATATTGTCACTGACACCAACAGTTACAAATAAGAAGGCAGAGTTTACTTTAAAAAATGTCAGGTGAGGCTCTGGGAAAATATCAGGCCAGCTTCTGGGTCATGGTGCTTAGCTTTCAGCTGCTAATGTATGTAAATAACTTCATCCAGGGACCCAGCTGTTGTATGTTGAAATGTGCTGATGAAACTAAATTGGGATTCTAGAGAACACAAATCAAATTGTAAGCAAAATGACTGAAATACACCAGCCCTCCTTTGCAGCATCATAGGCCAACCCAAGAAAAATGACTAATGGGTAATAACACTCAGTCCTGACAGGAATCATAAGCTAGGAAGGAAGTTACATGTAAAATAATAATAAAGAATATTAAATTGCCACCAGGCCCCTGCTAGAGACAAATGAAAACAGAACAGATTTCTTACCACCAGTCACTTATTCAACCCCTTTGAAAACATCTCTGGAATCTGCAGACAGAGAACACGTTCACTCATATTCCCTTTCTAATAGAAAGGAACGTTTTCTCCGACCTGGAAAAGACAGATGAAGGATGACCTGAAAAGGAAGCTCTTAGAGGTACCTTCTGACCAGTTCATTAGCCTTCCTTGGGCAACAAGGTAAGAAAACAGGCTACCTTTACCACCTTTACTGGTAGAGAAAATGATGCACTTTTGCCAAGATAGCCACAGTTTGATGGCTTTTCATTTTGTCTCTTGTAATGCCATTCTTATATGTAGAATATGAAGTAATTTTTAATTGTCCATGTAACTTACATTATTATTATTTTTACTCTAAGTGATATTTCTTCATCACAGGGTAATTTGGCTACTCTCTACCAGTTTAAACCCAAAGCTGTGTCACTGGTCACCAGAAAGAAGTGAGCGCCTGCTGCCTGCTCACTCCTTATCATCAAATTGTAAGCAAAACCCAGCCTGAAGCTCCTGTCATCTCAGACGCAGCCTACACACCTCTCTGCAAAGGACAGGTAGCAAAACACTGCCACACAGGGCAAGCAGCCTCTAATCTTGGATGGCAGCTTATTTCAGAGTATTGTTCTAGTTGCCCTATTTGTTCATCCTTGACTTTACTGACCTGTTAGGACAGCAGTTCTCAGTACTAGTTGCTCATAAGAAATACCTAGGAGATGTCGATAACCAGACCTGAAGTCCAGAACCCATTCTTGTTGTAGGGAAAAACAAAATCTGACCCCATGTGGAATCTGTTTGTTTTACTTTAACCTTTGTTTCCCATTGTTTTTGTTCACTAATAGAATACTGCCCATTCATAATGGACTTCCTCAGGGAGCCCTACCCCCTGACTGAATGTTAAACCAAAATGCCTTTATTCAGGAAGACATCCTGACCCTGTCCAACTGTGAATAGCTACAACAAAGAAATTAACTTATCCCATCCCCGAGTGAGAGACCTTATTTTGGGGGGCTCCAAAATCACTGCAGATGGTGACTATAGCCATGAAATTAAAAGACACTTGCTCCTTGGAAGAAAAGCTATGACCAACCTAGACAGCATATTAAAAAGAGGAGACATTACTTTGTCAACAAAGGTCCATCTAGCCAAAGCTATGGTTTTTCCAGTAGTCATGCATGGATGTGAGAGCTGGACCATAAAGAAGGTTGAGTGCTGAAGAATAGATGCTTTGAACTGTGGTGTTGGAGAAGACTCTTGAGAGTCCCTTGGACTGCAAGGAGATCCAACCAGTCCATCCTAAAGGAGATCAGTCCTGGGTGTTCATCAGGACTGATGTTGAAGCTGGATCCAATACTTTGGCCACCTGATATGAAGAACTGACTCATTTGAAAAGACCCTGATGCTGGGAAAGATTGAGGGTGGGAGGAGAAGGGGAGGACAGAGGATGAGATGGTTGGATGGCATCACTGATGCCATGGACATGAGTTTGAGTAAGCTCCAGGGGTTGGTGATGGACAGGGAGGCCTGGCGTGCTGCAGTCCATCCGGTCACAAAGAGTCGGACACGACTGAGCAACTAAACTGAACTGATCCCCAAGGCTGGCCATTCCAGAAGATATTTGCAAGATAAATGGCCTTTTTACTTTACTTTCTCACCTCACCACCTCTCTGTTTTATAAAAGAACCTGGCATTCAGACCCCACAAGATGGTTATTTTGAGACATTAATCTGCCATCTTCTTGGTCTGCCAGCTTTCCGAATAAAATTGTATTCTTTGCCTCAATACTTCATCTCTGATTTATTGGCATGACTGAACTTGGAGTAACAGTTTGAGGTCGGGCCCAGGGACCAGTATTTTTCTTAATTCCGTAAGTGATTCTAATGTACACAGGTTTGAGAACCATTGTTCTACCTTGCTAGCTTCTGCTCCTTTTTACCTTTCACTTCTTCCCAGACTTTCTTCCACACTTAGCTACCTAGATCACCATATTTACCCACTTCTTTTCATCATTCTAGGACCTCTTGACCTTCATTTTGCTGCCTCTTGCTATGGTACTCTCTTGCTCTTCTCCAGGCTTGATACAAACCTGGCAAGACCTTCTGATCAATTTTTTTTCATGTCCTGTCTTCTCCTGGCTATTCCCAATAGAACATCCACCAAGGTTACAAAAGTACCTTGGCAAGAGACTAACTACCCACACACCATTTTCCTCCTTCATTTAAGCCCTTCTCAAATCTGACAATCCACATAATCTTTTGCTCTTGGAACTCAGCAACATTCAATGCCTTGCTCTTGCTCTACACTGGGACCAAACACCTTACCCTAGCCATTTCTTTGTCCATCTATTCATTCTCTTTTCCATCACAGGACTTCTCAACTTCAAAACTATCACATGTAAGGTTAGATCATTCTTTGTTGTGGGAGGCTGTCCTGTATATTAATAGAATGTTTAGCAGCATCTCTGGTCCCTGCTTAGTAGATGTCAGGAACAGTCTTCCTCCAACTTGTAAAACAAAAATGTCTCCAGACATTACCAAATGATCCCTGGGGAGAGGGAAGAACTGCCCCTCCATCCTGACACCCCATTGAAAACCACCGCTCTGTATGTCTAAAACTACTTCAGTTCAGTTCGTTCCTCTGCCATCTGGTGTATATTTCCTTCCCAGTTTCAATTTCACCCAAGTTTACAATCCATTACTCTGAAGCATCTACTTCCTCCTGAGTTGGCAGCCTTCAGCTTTGATTCAACTTCGCAAATGATGCCAACTCCAAAGCAGCTAAGACAGATCCTCACATCTGTTAGTCATCCTTAACCCTCCCGTTGCAGAGGAGCGAAAATAATTTCTCCATTACATACCTTTGTTCCACAAAGACTGGCCTTATGCTATAAGCCCTGTGAACACCAAATTAATTTATATAACAGTGGGAGTATTAATAGACAGAACATAGATCAGACCCTCTCTTAAAATTACAGATGCTAAGCTGGTTCCTGACTCTAAACTCACGTACCTTCCTGAACAATTATTCATTTCTCCCTTTAAATAGGAATCATATGTTCTTGCAAACCCCTTTGAAATTTCAAATCGAGTGGAATTTCAATTCATTCTGAGTAACAATTCTTAATTATCTGAGCTAATGCAAAGGGGTAAAGCACAAAAAATTAAAAATTCACATAATACAAATTTAAGCACATACTGACACAAACACGTATTCTCAAATTTTCAGAAATTAAAAGGTTACTAAAAGTTATTAGACTGATTTTATTGTGTGACTCATAACTCATCCAAGTGAAGAATTGCTAATATGCTTGAGAATAACATTATTGGCAAAACACAACCAAAGAAATGACTTTCCATAGTTCTTCATCATAATTGGAGATAATTTTAATGTTAAGTTTTTGGTCGAGCTAAAGAACAACTTTTGCTTGCTTTATAATTGTCTATATTTTGTTACCTTTATTAAGCCCATATTATTTTACTATGGTAAACTGTACATAATGTAAAATTTACCATTTTAATAGGGAGGCCTGGCATGCTGCGATTCATGGGGTTGCAAAGAGTCGGACACGAGCGACTGAACTGAACTGACTGAACTGAACCATTTTTAAGTGGACAATTCTGTGGCATTACATACGTTCACATTGTTGTTGCAGCCATAACCACCATTCAATTCCAAAACTATTTCATCTACATAGGGCCTACATGGGGGCTCATTGTTAAAATGGCTCATTATGTTGACCTTGCAAACAAAGAATAAAATCACAGTGACCCTTGAGACTGACCAAATTGCCAAGTAACATTCTGTTTTCCCACTGGCCCCTGCCTTCTCAAGGCTACAAGAACACCTGATTTAAGACTTTTGGCTACGTGACCACAGGACTCAGCTACAGGCTAAAAATTAACCATCCCTTCAGAGAATTTTTCATTGCCAAGGGTATAAGAAAGACCCCATCAGAAAAGGAGGACACTGGTTCTCCTTAAGGGCCAGTCATCATCTCATTTCCCTCTGATAAATTTCCTTTTCTTTGCCTGACTGCTGGCTGGCTTTCTTTTTCTCCACACTCACCTTACAGCCTTCTCCAATGACAACAGCTTTTACTAGATACTGCCTCTCCTCTGCCTACTAATAATCTGCTAAACGTCATTTTAAATTAATTTCCTATAGCTCTTACTGAAATTAATGTAAAGTCTACCAAAATAATTGTTTTCAAGGACAGCATTTATATAGGTTTATTAATTCAACTTTCTTATACAAAAGAAGAATTCTTGCCTTTTCCTAATCGTGCTTCATACATTCCCACTACTCAATGCCTGACTCATCCCGACCTTCTTCCATCTCCCTGTCAACAGCCTAGGGGAACTTAACGTGTACAAGCCCCAAAGGCTCTTTTCTCCTGTTAGATCCAGAAATTAAGGTAAAAGCAGTGATTTTCCTCACTTATCCTCAAATTGCACTAGAATTAAATTAAATGATGATAATAGCATGAAGCTTTTTTGAGAATTCTCTTAAGACGCTGGGAGAAGATTGTACATTATAGGGGAGAAATATAACAACAATATAATGAAGTTCTGGTTTGGCCTGCTATAACAAAAATACCATAGACCCCTAGCTGAAGCAGCAAACATTTCCTTCTCACAGTTTTGGAGGCTGGGACGTCCAAGATGGAGGAACTGGCAGATTAGGTGTATGATGAAGGACTGCTTTCTGGTTCATAGACACACATCTTCTCATTGACTTCACATGGTGGGAGAAATGAGGGGTCTCTCTGGGGTCTCTTCTATAAGGACACTAACTCTATGCATCAGGGTTCCACCCTCATGACCTAATCACCTCCCAAAGTCCCCACCCTCAAACTCCATCACAGTGGGAATTAGGATTCCAGCATATGAATTTTGGGAGGACATAAACATTCAGCCCATAGCACTGTTGCTATTTCTTGCTCAAATTTTAAAAGAAAGCCTCCCAGATCCCTGGATAAAACATAGACCTTACAGCTGTGTTTCTAACATAAACTGAGGGGGAGAATTTATACATTTGAATACACGTGGTTCTGAGCTGAAGGAGAAAAAAAAACATATCTGCTATTGTAAGGTCAGCACATCATTGTACAGGTCATTCATTTTTTAAAAGTCCTTAAAGCTGTCATTTTAAAAACTCACAACTCTCACCAGCTGAATATTTGAAACAGTACACTCTAGCATGTCAGGGAAGTCAAATTTCTTTCCTACAACTCTTAAGAGGCACCTCTTGAAACTTTCCAGTTAAGATTTTCAAAACTCTGTAACAAATAACAGCCCCAGAGGAAAGCCTATAATATAGCTGTCAGTGAACTTAACTTCCATCATAAAATGGAAATATTGTCAAGTATTTGGGGCCTTGGAACAGCTGCCACCTGACAACTATTCAGAAAAAAATAACCAAATCAGTTTAGGTCTCATCATAATTCCTGCGACTTTCAAGTCAAAGAGGATAGTCATTTTTATGTATTTATTTGTGAAAACTACAATTACAAATTTCTCAAAAAATATATACATAGGTATACAGAGGGAAAAGTGATTCTTGGTAGTGTTACCAAAAAGGTAAAAGCTAATTTTAAGTTAGTTCGTTTTTTCCCTAATACATAAAAGAATGAATTAACATAAACACTCATTCGTTTATTCAACACACTTCTACTGATGATCTATTATGTGCTAAGCAGTAGGGAGCCCTGAAACAAAACTAAAGACATAAATGCTTTTTCTCCTCCTACAAATGGGCAAATAGATGTCAAAGGTGAGTGAATATTAAGACTACACCATAAAGAAAAGCAAACAACCCAAGTCGCCAGGAAATCTAAACTCCTAGTTTCATTTCCTTCACATTCCTCTCACCCTAACCGGTGGCTTTCATTCAATGTTTTCCAAAGAAGAAAGATAAAGGCTGAACAAGAAGATATTTGTACTGCCCTTTCCATCAACATACAGAAATGAGGGCTTCATCTCACCTTGGATTCTTTATCACCCACCCAGAAAGTAATGGAGAAAGATAATGAATTAATGAGGAATAATTTGTAAATAACTTGGGAAATCTTTTCCAGTTACTATAACAAAAGAGAAGCCCCAAATTTTGAAAAAATGCCATTGCTGGCTTCATCTTTTCCACTCTGAAAAACTCTGGAAGGGCAGCACATAACAGGGTATCATTCTTAGAAGCTATTCAGTGTATTTTTTTAATTGCAAGAGGAGATACTATTCATAAAAGCCCAAAAATGCCAAGTGTATAACGCCCAACATGGCTAAGATCTCTGTGATTTTTGGTTGTTCCAGAGGTGAAGTTTCTTTAACTGGCCAGTTCACCGTTTTGCTCACTGTTGTGGAAGATAAAGAAAGCAAACCTGAAGGGACATGCCTGTTTCTCAGATATTTGAGGGGCTCAGTGGATGATTATTGAAAGCTGAAAGGATGAACTGCTATTTCAGGGTTCTTGAAGCATTAATGCAGGTAGGTACTTGATAAACTACCTACTAAATAAATAATTCATTAGGTTTCTCTCAAGACTTCTACTACATCTCTTGAGGATGAGATCTAGGGATTAACAGAAGAGTTCCTCATTCAAACACAGTGTTCCCACAGCAGTCAAAGGAGAGGATAGACAAATTCAGAGAGTAACACTGAAATGTATACATTACCATAGGTAAACCAGATAGCCAATGGGAAGTTGCCACATAGCACGGGGAGCTCAACCTGTGACAACCTAGAGGGGTGGGATGGGGTTGCAGGGTGGGAAGAAGCTTCAAAAGGGAGGGGACATGTGTATACTTAGGGCTGATTTGTGTTGTTGCATGACAAAAACAAGCACAATATTATAAAGAAATTATACTCCAATTAAAAATAAATTCAAAAGAAAAACCACACTGTTCCCAATATTATTGCAAACAAATCTCATGTAAAACTGCATGACCTAAATAAAGAAGCTGTGGTACGTATATACAATGGAATATTACTCAGCCATAAAAAGAAGCACATTTGAGTCAGTTGAACTGGGGTAGATGTAGAGCCTGTTACACAGAGTGAAGTAAGTCAGAAAGAGAAAAACAAGTATCATATATTAACCCACTTTGGCCACCTGATGAGAAGTGCTGACACATTTGAAAAGATCCTGATGCTGGGAAAGATTGAAGGCAGGAGGAGAAGGGGACAACAGAGGATGAGATGGTTGAATGGCATCACTGACTCAATGGACATGAGTTTGGGTAAACTCTGGGAGTTGGTAATGGACAGGGAGGCCTGGCATACTGCAATTCATGGGGTCACAAAGAGTCGCACATGACTGAGCGACTGAACTGAACTGAACTGATGGAATTTAGAAAAATGGTACTGATGAACCTATCTGCAGGGCAGGAACAAAGACTCAGACATAGAGAACAGACTTATGGACATAGCAGGGGGCAGGAGATGGTGGGAGGAATTGAGACAGTAGCACTGAAATATATACATTACCATATGTAAAATAATAGATAATGGGAGCTCAACATAGCATTCTGTGACAAGCTTGAGGGGTAGGAAGGCGTAGGGGTGGAGAGGAAGTTCAAGAGTGAAGGGATATATGTATACTTATGGCTGATTCACATTGTATGGCAGAAGCCAACACAATACTGTAAAGCAGTTATCCTCCAACTAAAAATAAAAAATTTTTTAAGTTGCATGACCTGAAACGTTTGAAGGGAGAAGAAAGGTGAACAAAACTTTACCCCACAGGCAGACTCATGTGCTCTGCCTGTGACTCTCCTGGAATTCTCCAGGCCAGAATATTGGAGTAGGTAGCCTTTCCCTTCTCCAATCCAACCCTTTGATTATTTCACATTTTACTTAAAATTCTTCATCCCTAAGAACTATAATGTTCAAATTTTTCAATATCATATATGAGGCTCTCATGGGCTTCCCAGGTGGTTCAGTGGTAAAGAATCTACTTGCTGATGCAGGAGACATGGGATCGATCCCTGGGTCAGGAAGACCCCCTGGAGAAGGAAATGGCAATCCACTCCTGTATTCTTGCCTGGAAAATCCCATGGACTGGCCAGCTACAGTCCACAGGGTCACAAAAGAGTTGGACACAACTTAGTGACTAAACAAGAACACAAACATTGCCCCTCCAGCTGTTTTTTCGTTTGGTTGATTGGTTGACTTTTTTGTTTTGGTTTGGTTTGGTGTTTTGGGTTGTGCGATTGGAGGGGGTTGGCTTTTTCCCATGAGTTTATGATTCTTACTATCCCTGGGTCTTTCCTCATTAAGTCGGCCTGTGCTTAGAAGGCACCTCCATTTCTTCTTACCTTGAAACCTCAGTTCTGGCATCTCCTCCTCTAGCAAGCCTACAGAGTTAGATATCCCCCTTTCTCACTCCTGTAATTACTCAGGCTATCCCAGCACTGCACTTCCAAGTTATGTTGTCACTATTCAACAGCTCCCTTACTAATGCTCAGCACTTACTCGTGTGTCTCTTGAGACAGGCACAACCGAGCATACAATAGGTACTCAAGAGATTTTGCATGAATGAATGAATGACTAGTGAATGACTCCCCATAGAGAAGTCTTGCAGAAGCCAAGTTTAGAGTTAGTGACCAAAAGTAACCCTCTCTGCCTCTTTTTTACTTAGCCCCAGACTGAGTGACTTCACTTTCACTTTTCACATTCATGCATTGGAGAAGGAAATGGCAACCCGCTCCAGTGTTCTTGCCTGGAGAATCCCAGGGATGGTGGAGCCTGGTGGGCTGCCGTTTATGGGGTCGCACAGAGTCGGACACGACTGAAGTGACTTAGCAGCAGCAGCAGCAGAGAGCACTCTATCTGTAAGTGGGAGGGGAGGTGCTATTTGGCCTCAGAACAGCACTGGCCTTGAAACTTACTTTGTGAGCAGAGCAAAGAGCTTGAGAGACTAACATCTTCCCTAACCTAGCCATCAAAACACTAGCCCAGCAGATACCAACAGTTCTCAACTCCATCACCACCACCACCATCACCAAGTTCTCAGCGACAAAAGAAGGTGAACTCCTCCCTGGAATTCTACAACTTCAGGATATCTTCAAAGTTTAGGAATTTGTCTTTTAAATTCACATAAATAGGTGGGAGGGGGGTTCATGTTTGGGAACTCATGTACACCCGTGGTGGATTCATGTCAATGTATGGCAAAACCAATACAGTATTGTAAAATAAAATAAAGTAAAAATTAAAATTAAAATAAATAAATAAATAAATAAATTCACGTAAATTTACCATTCTTTCCACAAAATGGAATCAGTCTTTGTAAATCAGTTACCAGGTAAATTACTTAATTCCCTAATTCATATATCCACACCTCAATTAGTCCAACTAATATTCCAGGAAGGTGCCCCATATTTATTTTATAGTTTCCCATCCTTTTCCAACTCCCCCAAGAGGTGCCTCATTAAGAAGTATGGGAAACATTATAGTTCCTCTAACATACTATATTCTTAAAAACAAGCATCAGCCATAATTAATGAAAAAAAAAAAAACTAGAATAAAAACTGAGGGAGGAGGACTTTCATAAATTGAAAACAAAAAAGGTGTGTGTGGGGGGGGTTTGGGTTTTGGGTTTCTTTTTTTTTTTTCTTGCAAGGGGGGCTTGTCCTCAGTGTGAAAGGTACATAAAACTTCACACTGTTACCTATCTAATGACTCTATAGTTATTTCACCCTACCACCATCCTCATTCCCTTTAGAGTTTCCAATGAATCCTATTATTTCCATAGCACTTAAAGAAGAAAAAAGCATCTCCAGGTGCTTTCTCTCTTGGCATCACTTCATACAAAAAAGACTCAGATATATTTGCATATATGTAAAAAGATATTCAACAGAGCACTTTTTGAAGCAGAAAAAAAAAACTTAACTGCCCATCAAAAAAAGACTGGTAAAATAAATGACAGCACATCTCAACAATGGCATATCACTCAGAATATTATGAAGCCATCAAATAAGATGAGGTAAATCACTGCTCCATGTACAAGCATGCATTGCAAGAGCTCCAGGGTCAGTGGTTAAAAGAAGAAAGCAAGGCAAGGAATGGATATAAACCCTACTGAACACAAAAAAAAGAGAGAGGAATTATTTATGTATTCATTCATTCCTATATTAATTCATTCATTCAATTTATGGAATATTTCTATAAAGATTTACCAATGATTACCCCTGGGAAGGAAATGGCAACCCACTCCAGTACTCTTGCCTGGAAAATCCCTTGGATGGAGGAGCGTGCCCACGGGGTCACAAAGAGTCAGACACGACTGAACGACTTCACTTTCACTTTCACCCCTGGAAAAAACTAGGGGTTACTGAAGGGTAGACATCTACTTTCTATGATACACACTCTTATACTGCTTAAATTTTTCACCCTACATTTTTTAGAAACTAAAACAAAAGCTATCTAGAGGAAGTACAGGCTAAAGCAAAGAGGAAGGCCAAAGCCGGCCTTGCTACCCCGCCCAACGCACAGCTTCCTGTGTCACAGCCCAGCAACCCAGGGCTGGTGTGGCCAGCTCCAACGTCTCTGGTTTCTCAACCCGGGAGGCACTGTGTTTTCAATCAAGAAGAGTGGGACATCAATGACCATGGATGATTCAAGAAAGAGCCCCTATATCCAAAATGCAGATATATCTATACATACAGATGATTCACTCTGCTGTACAACAGAAACTCATACAACATTGTAAAGCAATTATACTAAGATAATAAAATAAATGGGCTTCCCGGGTGGCTCAGATGGTAAAGAATCCACCTGCAATGAGGAAGACCTGGGTTCAATCCCTGGGTTGGGAAGATCCCCTAGAGGGAGGGCATAGCAACCCACTCCAGTGTTCTTGCCTGGAGAATCCCCATGGACGGAGAATCCCCATGGACAGAGAAGTCTGGTAGGCTACAGTCCATGGGGGTCATATAGAGTCAGACACAACTGATCGACTAAGAACAGCAAGTAATATTTTTTTTCAAATGCACAGCCTCTTCCCACATTTTTTAGATTTTTATCTTCATGCATTATACTTTTAATTAAGGCCTATCTCACAGCATCTATTTCCTTTCCTCGTAAACTTTAAGAGATCATCTCTATCTACAACCCCATCCTCTGTTCAAAATAATTCACATGTGTTGCCGAGACTGTGGTCAAAGAAAATGTTTGTGAAGGGCTTTACCTCCACACTGAGGACCAAACCACCTTGACAACAGGGGTTCTTGACAAAAAACTCTGGGGAAAAGGCCCATTCTCTCCTGGCCCAGCTGGCTAATTTCCGAGGAGGAGCCCTTCTAATGGTATTAACCTCACAATAATTTAGGAAGCATTACCAGTATTTAAGGGGCTTCCCTGGTGACTCGGAGGTAGAGAATCCTCTTGCAATATAGGAGACGCAAGGGACTCAGGTTCGATCCCTGGGTCGGAAAGATTCCCTGGAGGAGGGGATAGCAACCAACTCCAGTATTTCTGGGGCTTCCCTGATGGCTCAGATGGTAAAGCATCTGCTTGCAGTATGAGAGATGGAGGTTTGATCCCAGGGTCGGGAAGATTCCCTGGAGCAGGAAATCACAACCCACTCCAATATTCTTGCCTGGAGAATTTCATGGACACAACAGCCTGGCTACAGTTCATGGCGTCACAAAGAGTAGGCCACGACTGAACCACTAACAGGAACTAACCAGTATTCTTGCCTGAAGAATCGCATGGACAGAGGAGCTTGGCAGGCTGCAGTCCATAGGGTTGCAAAGAGTCAGACATGACTGAAGTGACCCAGAGTGCCCCTTAAGTGAAACTAGACCAGTGTACTTGAGCCAGTCCATATCTTGGAGCCAAGAGGAATAATTAAAGGAGTGGATGTTTTATTTTTTAGTGTTTAATAGAATACATAACAAGTCACATAATCAATGATTCATTACTTCACACACAGGGAGGAAAACAGTATCGAGTATTTCTGTTATACCACTGGTTGTGGACAGAGAGAACCAAAATTTCTAGAGCATTTAGATGGTTGAAGAAATCCTCACTTTAAGTTTGGGCGTGTCTGAAAAGAACTTCGTCAGTTTTTAAAATATAGAAGAATTGTTTTTTTCCTTGGTTTTCTGTTTTGTTATAAAGTCTGTTAATTGTATGATGATTTTTTTCCCCCTTTCTCCTTCAATCACTGAGGAAATGGCTCAGTGATCCATATCACTGAGCATATAACATGTTCAACAATTTCATAATCCCAGGTAACTCTGTGGGAATCTTACATCGTCTCCCAGATAAGAGTTTTTCAGATGCCCAGAAAAACTTAAATAACACATAATTTATAACTTCAAAATTAACATCCATAATGGATATTTTTATCATTAAATGTCACAAATGCTGTTTGAGTGATCATAAATGAATTGTCATTTGTATTCAATAGTAATAGCAAAATTCACCTGCCTATGAAGTCACAAAGACAGTTGTATAATAGTTTACATTACAATTATGTCCACATACCTCAAAACACATTTAAGTTTTTTTTTAAAAAACTTGGGGGAAAAAAATCACAAAATGTCTAAGGTGACAAGAATTCTTGATCAACTAGTTCAGCTTCCTACCACACAAGATTATACTGTAATATAAATATTCTGGTTGAATTTCTTCCATCGAAGTTTCAAGGGTCCCAGTAGAGAATATTAATCTTCAAACATTAATCCTTTTAGATGTTTATTGTCCAAAATTGTGACGAGGAAAAGTTAACTTCAACATAGCATGTTTCTGGCTTTAGGAAGTCTTATTTTAGGTACGATAGCCACTGGAAACAAGAATATTTTATTTCTCAAGAGAGAGATTTAGGTCATCTAAGAAAACTAATTCAGTTTTTAAATGAGTTATAATAAGGAAAAACAGAAAAAAAATCCAAAGAATTTACTCTGGTAGGTTTAGAATAAAAACATTCAGTTTACAATAAAAATTTTAAGTTAACTGAGTAAAGTACTTATGATTTAGACTATAAAAGAAATTCTTAGGGAATTCAACCCCAGTCAATACTTTTCTAAATACCTGCACTATCATTTAGCATTTTTCATGTGGAGTACAAAACTGGTTTGTTTGGGTTTTTTTGAGTATTAGATTAGAATTTACCATAATTTGAAAAGTAAAAAATTATCAAAGCTTCAACTTACATGGCTTTAATGTAATAACATTACAAGGAAAAATCTAATAAAAATGGAAATGTGTCATGAGCACTGCCAGTTGCCCATTTTGACTGAGAATTCAGATTATGCATTTCCCCAGAGAAGCAACAGGCTATATATATATTTATATGGATCTGGTTTGAAAGAGAAGACAATTTGGGCTAGTATTAATACAAATTACTTTGCTATCAACACCAAAACCAAATAAAACACAAGAATAAAAATTGTCTTGAAATGGAAAAAAAAATTAAGTTTCACACATTCAAGGAGTATTTTCCAAAACACATAATCTGAAACATTAAAATGAGCATGGATCATAATTCTACATGTATTAAAAAACAGACAATTTGTCAAACTCTTGGTGCAAAAGCATTGGACATGGTACCTGTTTTTCTAACCACCAATGTCAACTATTCTTTTTCAAAAAGTTAAATTTGTTATTAAAATCTCAGTAGTATTTGTGGACAAAATGGTAGTTGAGCCATTACATATGTAAATACACACTGCACTGAGTCAGATGAATGCAGTCATAATTTCTGAATAAATTCATGACACTCTTCCAAGTTCCTGAATGTCTTTCGAGGGCTTACTCACATGTACCCTCAGAATCTCATCCAACCTATAGATGACAATCAATACTCCAGCCCGTGATGTAGGCCACTAAGGTTCCTTCCATGAAGCACATGGTGAATAAGGGACCCAAGAAGGCAGAGGCCAAGTCATCTTACCTCAGTTACAGGGTCCACCCAAGGGAAACATGAGTTTCCTAACCAGCCTTTACTTTAGGTTGAAGACAGAATTTTTCACGTATCAACTTCCAGCTTTAGAGAGGACAGTCATCACACGAAAAGAGGTCAGTTTACTGTCTCTAACGGTTCAATTCCCAGTTTTTCAGCTAATGAAACAAGGAGGGGAGACCTGCAGGCCACCAGGGATGTCTGGAAGGAGTAAAATTTTGCCAAGCAGAGGAACAGTCAACTCAAAGTTTTACAAGATAAAACTTTTTAGACTTGAGTGGCAGAGACAAAACTCGAGCAGTTTCCCATGACTCCTGGAGTTGAGCAGATTTAACAAGGAAAATGAGAAGCTCGGAGTCTTGCCATATGTCAGTGGCTTTGATCTGTCCCCAAGATGTTCTCAATTATGTGCTTTGTGTTGCAACAATACCGAAGACTACATGGGGTACAGAAATCTCTGTGATACTCACTTTTGGCCAGCGGGTGACATCCCTAAATCATTTCAGGTTTGAAACAGGGGTATGTTCTAATGCGTTACCTAGTCTGAGAACATGCTCAACACCAGCAAATATGACTTCCTGAATTTTTCTGCTTCCTTTAAAATTACAGTCTTTGTATATAAAGCTAACTTTACTTTTCTAAAACTGAACCTCCAGTGAAAGACCTCAAGTCCTTTCCCTCAATAAAAAAAGAAAAGAATTAGTGGATTAAAAATGCAGGTACCTTGGTTTACAAAGAGAGTTAATCAACATATTAGAATACAACTAATAGCCAAGCGAATGGAGCAAATTCAGCTTCATAATTATGCATTTTTTTCCTAACCCAATTTCCCCATAGACAAGGATATAAGAAACTCATCAAAGCATGTTGCGTTAGTATATACACCATCTGATGCAAGTTACTAGGGTAAATACAGGAAAGTTTTAGCATTTAGTAAATGAATTAAAAAACTAAATGATTCATGTAAAATGTTTATATATGGTATATACAGATTGGATCACATGAGGCTAAGAATAAAACTATTTCAATTCTTAACATCTGTTATGGACATATAGGAAGATACAGTACAAGATTCATTTTTAAAAAGAAGAAAAAAATAGCGCTAATTTCAACACTGAAAAGACTCTTACAAAATCTTTTAAAAACTTACTTCAGAGAATGATGCTGAAACAAATGAAAAAGGAAAGGCTTCTCCTTAATCACAGAATATCCAAAGGAGCCTCACAGCATGAAAGATAAGGATTCATTTCCCTTCACTTACAGTGTAGATAGGATATACAGTGGGGATTTATTCCATGATAAAGTAAAGGTATAAGGCAACCAGGTCTCCTTCTGCTTCAGCTGCATTTACCTGGGACACCATTTTATTGCTCAGCTCACTCTGAAGTACTTATTTGCCTTCATTTAAAAATGTTCCCACTTTCCAGTTATCTACAGATGGCAGCCCTCAGCATTTCTGCTTCTCTGCAGCTCTGTCATTTGCAAAGACTCACCTTCACTTCAAACCACCTGCATCAAAAGGGCATTTTCAGGTTTGCCCAGAAGTCAACATTGGCTGGGCTTGGAGAAAATAAGGATTTTTTAATAAGAAAACTAAATCTAAGTAACTCAAACATATTTTGCTCAAGGTAATAGATTTTAATCAACAAGAAAATAAAAGTTCAAAAACTAAAACCCTACTGGGTAACTCTTTGGTTAGGTTACATAAGTATCAGCAACTTCTAAGTTTAGGACTCAAAACAGTTAGTTCAATCAACTGCCAGGTAAGAGGAGATCTGTGATTGATCTTTACAAAATGCTCAGCTTGTTTCTTGCCTGCTATTTTGTTAATGCGCATATACTCAGACGGATGGTACAAACTTCCAACTGTCAACAATAAATGAGTGTATCTGCTCCCCCCCTTTCCCACCCCTCTTACCCTTCTCCTTCCTCCCTCCCCACCCTACCCCCTAAGTCTTAAGAGCTAAGGTACTACTGCCATTCACTGCAAGAAAACGGGCTTTCCTAACACCCACGACGTGCGTTACCACCCAGCTCCGTCACAGTCACAGCAGTACTTGGTGACCTGGGCTGTCATGCTGTCTTTCCCCTTCTTGCCAATAAAGGCTGCCATGTCAAGCCGTCGAAAACCAAAGGCTTCGGGCGCTGAGCCCAGTTGAAAGGGTGCCTCCTCAGGCAGGAGGGGAACTTCCTGCAAGTTTAAGCCACAGGCGAAGATCTTTAACTCGGCACGGAAAGCAGAGGCTCCTCCGTAGAGCCAGCACGAGATTCTTCTCCTACCTGTAACCGTTCAGAACTTTCTTCACGTGTAGTCACTGAACTGCCTCCGCACTGAACTCATTCCGACTCGGCTCCGGAGTCCTCCGTTTAGCCTTCTAAAACTCTACCTTTAAAGAAGGTCAAAAGACTGCGTAATGAATGACCTTTCGAAACTAAACTATTCCCAGAGTGCTACCAAGTCTCTTAAACCGCGAGTGAGTCATCAGGGCTTTGAGAAGATTTCAAGGAATCTTCTATACAAGTGGACAAGGTCCAATCAGGGTCGGAACAATTCAGTCATTCCCGACTACTCGGTGGCTTTGTAGCCACACTGCCCCACCCCCCGACTAGATCCAGACTGAAGGACAATTCGGGGGAAGGGTTGGTTTGGGGCCGGGGGCAGAGGAAACATGGGGTGGAGGGGTACGTCTGGGCTCTCTCTTTCAGTGGGGTCCGGAGAAGACGAAGAAGCCGAGAAGATCTGAAGCTGCAGCCTGTAAAGTGAGGGGGCAGTGGGTCTACGGGAGGTGGGGAACGGGGAAACGCGAGAACGCGGTGGGTCGGAGGGGAAATCTAGAGTCCCCTCCAGGGCAAAAAGGAAAGGACGGAAGGGCGCGCTGGAGTCGCCAGGGGGAGCGGGGAGCTCACTCCCTGCAGAAGACGTACTCGGTGTAGCTAGTCCAGATCTTGTCCTCGCTCTGGTCGGTGCTACCGGCGAAGGCGCAGGTGCCCGTGGAACTGCACGCCACCATGTGGAAGCCCGACTCGGACAGCTTGTCGAAGGCCTGCTCCAGGAAGTTGAATTTGAGGTAATAGCGCGAGGTGTAGCGCTCCGGGGGCCGGTCGGGGTCCCGGCTCTCGTTCAGGGTGTCCCCGAACACCTCCTTGGCCAGCGACGTCTTGCCACACACGGTGATGCGCGCCACTCGCCGGAACTTGGCGTCTGCCTGCGCGTCCCGCCCGATCGTGTAGGAGCCGCGGTAGCCGATGGTGATGTAGCCCGAGCGCCGGCTGCCGTCCAACGACTGCGACGGCGTAAGCAGCGGGCCCGCCGCGCCCCCGGACGGGCTGCGGCTAGCAAGCTCCAGCGTGGGCGAGGGCGCCCCAGCCGAGGCGCCCTCCTGCTGCTCCGGCTCTGCGGAGCCGAGCGGCAGCAGATCGTCGCCCAGCGAGCCCTCCTTCTGCACCCCGCGCCGGGAGTGCGGCGGCGGCGGCCCGGGGCCGGGCTGCTGGGGCGCCCCGAGGCGGCGCACGAGCTCGGGCAGTTCGAAGTACTCGGCCTCGCGCTGCAGCCGGCTGCGCTCGGGGAAGTAGTCGGGCAGCACGAGCTGCAAGTCCCGCAGGTAATCCAAGATGTAGCGGAAGAGGAAGCCGTCTCGGTCCAGAAAGAAGCGGCCTTTGCTGTCCCGGGCTAGCTCTTGCGGCTGCTGCTGCGTGAACATGCGCCAGAGCAGCGAGTCGGGCACCGACACGACCGTGCAGCGCCGGGTCACATACACCTGGCCCCCCACATTCAGCTCCACGATGTCGGGGAAGAGTGGCGGCTCCGCCGAGGACGACGAGGAGCCGCTGCCGCCGCCGCCACCCCCGTTGGGTAATCCACGAGTGCTGTCGGCCAGAGCCATGGCCAAGAGGTGGCCGGGGCCGCCGCCGCCGCCGCCTTTCTCGGACGCTCACTCAGCCCTGCGCCCCGGCCGCCGCCGAGAGCCGCGCGGAGCCGAGCGCACGATGCGAGCGCGCAGCTGTGCGCCCCCGCGAGCCCCGCTGCGCTCCGCCCGCCTCGCCCGCGCGCTCCAGGGGAGTGCCGGGTGGAAGCCGGCGCGCCGCTTAAGTAGAGCAGCCCGCCCGGGCGCCGCGGCGCGCAGGAGGCGGGGGCGGCTGCGGAGCGGCGGAGCCTCGCTCCCCGGGCGGGAGGGGGTGGTGGAGCGGGGAATCGATTTGCATCTTAAACGCTGACGCCGCGGCCGGCGGCTGGCTCCACCCCGGCTCGCGCGCAGCCTGGGGGCCCCGACTTCCCTACCGCCCCGTCGCCCCGCACTCCAGCGCCTTCCCGCTCCCGCCCAACTTTATTTCTCCTCCAAAGTGGAAGGTCCTGGGCCCGGCCCCTGGGGAAGAGGAGCTTTCTTTGGAGGGGCAGTCCGGTACGCCTGCTCCTCTCCTAACTGCACCCGGGGACTGTGGAAGAAGCATGTAAACTTTCCAGTTCCCCCAGCCCGGGGAGTGGGAGAGCCTGGCTACCCCTCTCCCCAGGAAACTAGCCACGTGAAACACTGCAACTGTGGCGCCGTAAACACACCGGTCGTCGCTTCGCTGAAAGTTCTAGAGAGAAACCAAAAAATCTGGAGAGGTGGTAGGGCCGCCCCCAGCCCGGAGGCAGCTAGATTTTATTCGCGTGTACGAGTAGCCTCGAAAAAAAATCCTGGAAACAAAAAGCTAACCTCGGTATCCTGCTCTCCCGTAATTTGTTTTCTGGGCCAAAAGGCAAACTCATTAGTTAGAAGACCTCAGACCTGGAGGAAACGGGCTGAAATGGCAAAGAGGGGGACCTCGGGGCAAGCTCCCTTTTGAGTGGCCGTCGCGGTGTCCTCCCCGCTTACCCTCCCCTTCGAGGCCAGGTTGAAGAGGCGTACAAGGTGAGGCCTAAGGGAAAGCCCCGTCTCCCGGGCCCTCTCAGCACCGGGTGAATGGCTCTGTGCCCTCGGAGAGTTTGAAGATCTAACTGAATTTAGAAAAGCTACCTTTCGAACCCTGCGTCTTTATTCTCGCAGAGCTTCTTGCGCCCCTGCTCCCCGCAGGCCTGGGTCATTCCCTTCAGCCTTCCCTCTAGTCAAGGTCCTTGTGCTTTTGAAGGCCTTCTCTAGACCTCATTTGGCCTTGTAACTTCCTACCCCCTTTACAATGCAGCACACAAGTCTCCTCCGGGAAGCCTTCCCTGACTTCTCAGGCGAGTGGGCCTCGGGTGGCTCCTTCCATGTACCCTAAGGCCCAACACAATATGAAATTTCACATTTCTGAGTGATTATCAGATTTCTGACTTTAACAGATGAAGTGCTCCTGAGCACTACAGAAAGAGGACAGAAGAGAGGCTAGTGCAGGAGGTGTGCTTTTTGTTGTTCAGTGGCCAGGTGATGTCAGGTTCTTGGTGACGTCATGGACTGTAGCACTGCCAGGCTCCTCTGTCCTTCACTATCTCCCAGAGTTCGCTCAAACTTATGTCCATTGTGTTGTAATGCTCTCTAACCATCTCATGCTGTGTCCTCCCCTTCTTCTCCTGCCTTCAATCTTTCCCAGCATCAGGGTCTTTTCCAATGAGCTGGCTCTGCATCAGATAGCCAAAGTATGAGAGCTTCAACTTCAGCATGTCCTTCCCATGAATATTCGGGGTTGATTTCTTTTAGGATTGATTGGTTTGATCTCCTTGCAGTCCAAGGGACTCTCAAGAGTCTTCTCCAACACCACAGTTTGAAAGCATCAGTTCTTCAGTGCTCAGCCTTCTTTATGGTCCAGCTGCCACATTCATACATGACTACTGGAAAAAACATAGCTTTGACTATATAGACCTTTGTTGGCAAATCGTGAAGTCAGTGGATATTTGTTGTGCGCCAGCTGTTTGGCTGCACCCGGTAGAAGAATGCAAGGTTGAATACGCTCCAAAGAGCTTTCAGTGTAGCTGGGTAGGCTAGAGTTAGAAGTCTGAGCAGTTTATCAGATCTGTGTGAAGCATAGACTGTCAATCAGTATAAATCAGGCAAGATCTTTGTTCTTGATGATAATGTTTCCCCTTTTGTGTAACTACCCAATGAGCTTTACAGTCTCCTCACGGATAAGTGTCATTTTTACTTTGAAATGTTTATGTCTGCTGAACAATTATCTCATTCATGTCAGTGTGCTGAAATAAGATCAAGCCCCAAATCAGCTCACTTAATTGCAAGGACAGAGTCTGATACTGAATATATTTGACCACTCTCTTTTTGTTTGTTCTTGGGTATAAATAATAGCTGACACAGAAGTTCCAAGTTCCAATGCTGATTTTCTAGGGCTGTGCTCTTTGTTAAATCAGTGTCAAAGCCCTAAAGAAACCAGTCTCTTTTTTGTAAATCCAAGAAAAGCCTTCTTTGTATCAATTCTGTACATATTTTTGTATCATTTCTTTGTTCATCATCTTAGCAGCAAATCCTGTCAGTTCTGTGCTCAGAATTCTTCCAGGCTGTTAATGTTTCACCATTTCCCAGCCACCACCTGGGACCAAGCCACCCACTTGACTCCTAACTGCTTCCACCTTGGCCTCCTACAGTCCTTTATCACCAGAACCAAAAGAGGGATCCTATTTTAACTAAGTCAGATCATGTCACTGTCCAGAGCCCCTCACTGGCTTCTCATCTCACCAAAGAGTAAGAACTAAAGTCCTTTCATTGCTTACAATACTCTACTAGATCGAAGCTGCCCCACTAGGACCTCTCAGACCAGCATGCGTCCTAAGCTTCGGTAATGTCCAACTCTTTGTGACCCCATGGACTGTAGCCCGCCAGGCTCCTCTGTCCATGGGATTCTCCAGGCAAGAACACTGGAGGGGGTTGCCATGCCCTCCTCCAGGAATCTTTAGACCCAGGGATACAGCACGAGTCTCTTAAGTCTCCTGCTTTGACAGTTGGGTTCTTTACCTCTAGTGCCACCTGGGCAACCCTCTCAGAGCCCTTGCCATTTTCCCATGAACTGTTGCTTTAACTTGGTGGCTCAGATGGTAAAGAATCTGCCTGCAACGCAGGAGACCCAGGTTGAAATAGGAAATGGTAACCCATTCCAGAATTCTTGCCTGGAAAATTCCATGGACTGAGGAGTCTGGTGGGCTGCAGTCCATGGGGTCACCAAGAGTTGGATACCGCTGAAGCAACTTAGCACACAGGAGGGGCTACACTTCTTGCTTGCTTTAATCAGGTTACCCTCTACTCCCCCTACTGTTGGCTCAGGGCCTTTGCACTTCCTGCTCTTTTTCCCTTCTTATCTTCCTCATCTTGTTCAGGTGTCTCCCTTCTCATCTTCTCCAGGTCTCTGCAGCAAGCCCTTCCTTTGATCACCCCACTTAGGCGGCACAACCCCACCCAGACAGAATCATGTACCCTGCTTTATTTGTTTGCTGTTTGTTTCCCTACATTAGAATATAAAGTCCAAGAGATTAAAAATTGGGATTTGCTTGATTCGGCACCACAGTGCCAGAACAGTGCCTGGAACAGAACTGGCATATAATAGACATTGGATAACTGTTTCTCACTTGTTTATTCCACCAATGTTTATTAAAGGTCTACTACTATGTTCCAGACAACATGTTTAAAAAAAATAATCTCTGCTCTCTGGGGGCTTACAGACCTGTGAGGGAGACAGATAATAAGTAAATAGATGAGTATATCTATTTCAGGTAGCAATAAATGCCATGAAGAAAATAGAAATGTGAAATGAGATAGAGGGACTGGTTGGTGAAATAAGTTCTGGAATACTACAGTATATGAAAATATACATATGTATCTGTGAAGAGCCAACTCATTGGAAAAGACCCTGATGCTGGGAAAGATTGAGGGATGGAGGAGAAGGGGGCAACAAAGGATGAGATGGTTGGATGACATGACTGACTCCATGGACATGAGTTTAAGCAAACTCTGGAGATAGTGAAGGACAGGGAAGACTGGTGTGCTGCAGTCCATGTGGTCGCAAAGAGTGGGACATGACTGAGCGACTGAACAACACCACTGTATACAGACTGGCTGGGAGCCTCTCCAGGAGAGTGGCATTTGAGCTGAATAATAAGAGAGACGGCCATGGGAAGTTCTGAAGGAAGGGCATTTCAGGCAGAGGGCAGAGCAAGGGAAAGGAGTCTGGGTTAGGAATGAGCTTGGTATGTCTCACAGTGGAAGCTTTTCTGCTGTATCAACTTCATGTATCCTGTGATCGCCAGAGTACTCTTGAAGAGACAGGACAAGCTCACATGTATATGCCCAGACATCTTTGTTCTCCATCACTTCACACATTCATCTGTCAGAAGCTGGCCCACTGCACAGAATCATTGGAATTTCCTTACAGAAATCTCGGTTGTGCATGAGAGGAATAGTAATGAGTGAAACCGGTGATACCAGACTGATGGAATAATTTTCTGGTTAATTTTGTAATGTTCTGTTTCCTGCCTACTGGTTGATGTCATGAAATTCAAGAGGAAATAAAATAGGGAACTTTAATGATGGGACTTAATGGGCTGGGTGTTTACAGAGGAGGGGAGGGCCATAACTCTTTAGGCTCTTCAGTAGATTAAATATGCTTAATTGTCAGAGGGTAAGGCAAGGAAATCCAACCAGTCCATTCTGAAGGAGATCAGCCCTGGGTGTTCTTTGGAAGGAATGATGCTAAGGCTGAAACTCCAGTACTTTGGCCACCTCATGCGAAGAGTTGACTCATTGGAAAAGACTCTGATACTGGGAGGGATTGGGGGCAGGAAGAGAAGGGGACGACCGAGGATGAGATGGCTGGATGGCATCACGGACTCGATGGATGTGAGTTTGAGTGAACTCCAGGAGTTGGTGATGGACAGGGAGGCCTGGCGTGCTGCGATTCATGGGGTCGCAAAGAGTTGGACACGACTGAGCGACTGAACTGAACTGAACTGAACTGAAGGAAGTTCAGACGGTAGAGAATCTGCCTGCAATGCAGGAGACCTGGGTTCGATCCCCGGGTTGGGAAGATCCCCTGGAGAAGGGAATGGCTACCCATTTCAGTATTCTTGCCTGGAGAATTCCATGGACAGAGGAGCCTGATGGGCTATAGTCCATGGGGTTGCAAAGAATCGGACATGACTGATCGACTAACACTTTCACTTTTCAAGGGTAGATTTGGGAAGCCACTAGCTCTGCATCTTGTCTCAGTCCAGTTTCTAGTGATGGATGCATTGATGGTGATTGTTTCTTTTCAAGTGACTGTGTACTTTTCTATATAAGAGACAGAGCTCTGTCCTTTCATCCTGAAATGTAGGGTATTGGCTACATCCTTGTACCTACTTTCTCATCTGATTTGTATCTCTTCCCCACCTATTGCCTTTTCTTCCAACCAGCTTCCCACCCCCAGTGCACACAGTAAATATTCTGCACACCAAAGAGTTGAGAAAAGAATGAAGAAGATTAAGAGAAATGTAAAGTTTAAACGGGAGGAAGAACTGGGGTGAAATGAAGTGAGTGCCTCTGAGGACTGAATAAATGCAATATATGTGAAAACGATCTGTAAGCTGTAAAGCACCATTCAAGTGTCAGAATCAGGATTTTTTACTGCCTCTCAAGATTGAGAAGTCTACTCAATAAATACTGAATGAATAAATGAATGGCAGAAACATGAAAATGAATGCTGTGAGGAAAGAGGGGAAGAGACAGAATCAGAAATTGTCCCAAACAAATGTTTAGCTCGTTCATCATCTTCCCAGTATACGTGAATCTTATCTGTACACAGGTTTTAAAAATCATTGATTTTTTTGTATACAGGGAGAGAAAAGAATGAGATTCAGAGAGATTAAATATCATTAAGCTTAAGTGAACCAGGGGATAAAATGATCTCAATAAATAACTGGTAAAAGATATGCCAATAACTAATTTTAAAAATGAGAGTGAAAATGTTCTGTGAGGAACACTGCTGAAATATTAGGTTGAGACAGTAGAGAAAATCACAACATCATGATTATATGTTTTATACCTGAGAACCAGAGAAACAAAAAACAATTTGGAAATTTTTTAATTTTCACTTTTTTGTATCTTTATAGACAGTTTTGAAGCTTTTCTAGGAAATAAGTAATAATATAATAGCATTTATATAGTACTTACTATGTGCCAGCCATGTTGATAGAACTGTATGTGTATTAGTACATTTAATCCTCACTATAACTCTATGGAGTTGATACTATTACTGCCTGATTTTTAAAAGATCATGAGTTCAAATAAGTGGTGGAGCTGGGATTTGAACCCAGACAGTCTAACTTTAGAAAATATGCTTTTAAACAATGCATGTGTATATAACTGTATGTATATAAACACATCTATGAATGCTTTATATGTAGGAAAGAAATCGGTTCTATGATTCTCCCACTTTACAGATGATGAACCCAAGGCAAAGAGAGGTTAGGCAATGTGAGCAAGATAATGCAGCCATTTAGCCCTGCTCGGAGCCTGGTGGGCTGCCGTCTATGGGGTCACACAGAGTCGGACACGACTGAAGTGACTTAGCAGCAGCAGCAGAGCAAGAATGGTGTTCTTTTTTTTTAATGATTTTATTTATTTATTTGTGGCTACGCTGGGTCTTCGTTGCTGTTCGTAGGTTTTCTCTAGTTGTGGCAAGCGGGGGGCTCCTCTCTAGTTTCGGTGCACAGGCTTCTCTTTGCGGTGGCTTCTCTCGTTTCAGAGCACGGACTCTCAGGTGCGCGGGCTTCAGTAGTTGCAGCTTCCGGGCTCTAGGAGGTAGGTTCAGTCGTTAAGCTGCACCCACTTCATTGCTTTGCAGCATGGCAGATCTTCTGGGGCCAGGGATCACGCCTACATTAGCAGGCAGAATCCTTACCACTAAGCCACCGTGGAAGCCCAGGAATGGTATTCTAATGTCCGTGGGCTTCTGATCTACAGCAGAGGTCCCCAGCCCTGGAGTTGTGGACAAGTACAGGTCTGTGGTCTGCTGGGAACCAGATCACACAGCAGGAGGTGAGTGGCTGGCAAACAGGCAAAGCTTCATCTGCATTTACAGCTCTCCCCATCACTTGTATTACCCACCTGAGCTTCACCTCCTGACAGATCAGTGGTGGCATTAGATTTCTGTAGGGGTGCAAGCCCTCCTGTGAACTTTGCATGAGAGGGATCTAGGTTGCTCACTCCTTATGAGAATCTAATGCCTGAGGATCTGAGGTGGAACTGAGGTGGTGATGCTAGCACTGGGGAACAGCTGCCACAGAGTCCCGTCACCCCTGGAGTCAACCGTTCAATTACAGGAAAACATCCGGGCTCCCACTGATTCTGCACTGTGATGAGTTGTATAATTGTTTCCTTATATATCACAATGTAATACTAATAGAAACGAAGTGCACAATAAGTGTAATGGGCTTGAATCATCCTGAAACCATCCCCCTCCCCAGTCCATGGAAACATTATCTTCCACAAAACTGGCCCCTGGTGCCAAAAAGGTTGGGAACCACTGATTTACAGGATCGGTAACCAGAAACTCAAAGTAGCTGCTGAGAAAGAACTAGGAATTGGGAAGGAGTTCAATCTCTGGCTCTCGTTTCTCCTTCTATCAATGGCCAAATCCTGACTCAAGTAGGAATCTGCAAGGACACACTGAGCCCACAGATGGAATGGACACACTCTTGTCCTACTCATCACCCAGCTGAGTCCTACACATGATAAGTATGATTTTATTTCTGGCTATATGAAATATCATTGTGGTTTACAAAGAACCAGATTTATAGTATGTTTATTCAGTCTTACTCTGATCTCATTTACTGTGGACAAGGATAAAGTGAGTCCTTGAAAACTGTTGAGATCTAGGTTCCAGGACTCAAAAGCAAGTAGTATCCACTGCTCTTCTGGGGCTTGTAAAATTGAAAAAACGTACTCTACTTGGGTGGTGTTACATGTCAAACTGAGCCCAAAAATAACTGTACCTCACACACATGGGTGAGGCGGGAATTACCATCACTGATGTTCCATATGAATCTGACGGCTTTGGTTTCAAATTGTGACCTGAAACTTAGAGGTTAATTATACGTGAGTTGTCATGTTCTGTTCTACTGCTTCACTGTCTTGAGGGCTTTCATATTGTCATGATGATCACAGTTTCAGGAGGTGTTATTCAACAGCGTCACACATGAAGAAGCTCGGAAAGGTTAGATGACTGACATTGCTCTCAGGTATGCACATGGTGCCTTTCAGGAAGCTGGGATGCAGTGCTGGGATGCAAATGGATGCTTCCTGACTCCACATACAGTGCTCGTCAAACCCCTTAGCAGCCTTATCAAATCTACTCCATGTAATACCCCCAGTGAAGGCTGGCATTCAAAATAATCACCTTGAGGACTCTAGGCTTCTTTGAGGGATGTCTGAATCACCCACCATTTTTAGCATATCTGTTTAGGAATTTTCTTCAGGACTAGTTTACCCAAAAACCTTATTTCATTAATTTACACTGATACCAAATTTGGGGGTTGATTACTTCTTAAAAGGCTGTAATACAGGGCACAACACTGCAGGACACACCTACATGCCTGAGAATGATTAGGACAAAGCCAGTTTTCATGAGTGTGAAACTGAGGCAATGAGTATCAGGTATTCACCTTTTGACATTGGGTTTTAAAGATCTTATCCCTGCAATTCACTTGTCTGCTGAATAGCACTGAGTTTAGGTTACTCAGAAAGAAGAAAGGCTGACTCAACTTCCAAAACTTTAACATGTGGTTCCAGAAAGTCTGCATGTTTCACTGTGAGGCTTGGACAAGAAGACAAGCGAGACCATAATGGGCAGCTACTTGTGTAATTGTAAGATCATTTGTTTGATATAACTAAGGGGAAAAAACACCTTTCTCCAATTTGCTTCCCAGAAATATGTGTAATATTTCACAGTAGGGAGATGGCCTCAAACTATGCTAAGCTTTGTTTAATTCATTTATTTATGCATTGGCTGTGCTGGGTCTTTGTTGCTGCACATGGGCTTTCTCTAGTTGCAGAGAGCAGGGGCTACTCTTCCTTGTGGTCCTCGGGCTTCTTATCAGAAAGACAGTGGCAGGCACATTCCCCAGTGCTAGCATCACAACCTCAGCAGTGGTGGCTTCTGTCGTTGCAGAGCACAGGCTCTAGACACACAGGCTTCAGTAGCTGCAGCACATGGCTCGCTAGTTCTGGCTCGCAGGCTGCAGAGCATGGGCTCAGTACTTCTGATGCATGAGCTCAGTTGCTTCACGGCATGTGGAATCTTCCTGGACCAGGGATCACACCCGTGCCCCTGAACTAGCAGATGGACTCTTATCTGCTGCACCAGGGAAGTCCTTATGCTAAACTTTTTTTTTTTTTTTTTGAAGTTTCGAAAACTTTTATATACAAAGAGCTAGTATTTCCGCCTAAGGTTGATGTGCTGGATGAGCCATCTGAGGAAGTTCAGTTAGTCCAGCTTAATGAAGCCGATGTCCTTCGCATACTGGCGGAAACACTGGCGGCACATATTGAGGCCGTATTTCCGGATCAGACCATGACGGTTTGAGCAGACTCGGCAAGAGCGAGAACCCTGGCCGAATTTTCTCGGGTGGCTCCAGTAGAGCTGCTGGTGACCCATGTTGCTTTCTCGGCTGCAACGAGGTAAAAGGCCTTATGCTAAACTTTAAATGTATATTACTTAATATGATTTGTATTTAGAACATAGGTCTCTTTTCCTACAGCAAAGTATAGATGAGAAAATTACACACTTTGGAGTTGGATGAACTTGTATTCTTCTTCTGGCCTTGTTACTTAAAATCCAAGATATGGAGTGAAGTTATTTAAATATTCTGAACTTTAGATCTTTATCTTACAATGGAGCAGAAACACCTTACTTCCTCAGACTCTTGTGAAATTAAATGAGATGATGGAAAGCATTTCACTGCATGCTCTCCAGCACACAATGGACACATCATAAACATGTTTGTTTTTCTGCCTGCAGCTTCCCAACCCCCTGTTTCCACTGACTTCTATAACCCAGTTTCTTGTTGAGTGTGCTTTCTTTGCTCTCTTCCTAGTTTCCTTTCTCTTTTTCTTGAATGACATCTCTTGGGTACTATCTATAATGGACTAGGGTCAATGACATTTCATCTGCAGTGCCTCATTTTTTCCAGTAGTCAGTCATTTCTCCCAAAATTTGCTATTTGGTTGGAAGATGTAGTAAAAATCTAGACAGCTTGGAACTCTCCGTTTCAGAGCTTATTTCTCATCCCAGTATTTGCATCTCAAGTGACACTTATCAACACAGCTTACTTTTGCTGTTGTTGTTAAGTTTCTAAGTCATGTCCAGCTCTTTTGTGACCCCATGGACTGTAGCCCGCCAGGCTCCTCTGTCTGTGGGATTTCCCAGGAAAGTATACTGGAGTGGGTAGCCATTTCCTTCTCCAGGGGATCTTCCGGACCCAGGAATTCAACCAGTGTCTCCTTCATTGCAAGTGGATTCTTTACTGCTGAGCTACCAAGGAAGCCCAGTTTAATTTTATCTCTAACTAATAACTCCAGCCATTAACAACACCTAGGAGATAAAGTCTAGGTAGAATTAGGCAGAAGTGATATAAGTAGGGGCCTTAAAAAAAATTTCGCACGTCATTAGAATTCTATGAAAGTAATTTCCTCCAGGAATTGAGGAAGATCCAAGACTAAAGAGGGTAGAGCTATAAGAATGCCATCTCAGAGGGCAACCGTGGTGTTTCCCCCTGGTTTCCAGGTTGGGATGAGGCAAGAGAAAGACACACCTGCAGACTGCATCACTGTAGCAGATATTACCAGAAGAAATATCAACAGTGCAGGGGACGTTTAGCTCCTCCTTACGTTGTATTCAACCTTCCTTCAAGTGTTTATGAATTAACAGTATGTGTTCAGTTACTCAGTCCTGTCCGACTCTTTGCAACCCATGCTTCTTGTCCCTGGGGCCTCCCAGGCAAGAATACTGGAGTGGGGAGCCATTTCCTCCTCCAGAGGATCTTCCTAACATAGGGACTGAACCCACATCTCTTCCATCTCCTCCACTGGCAAGTGGATTCTTTACCACTAACGCCACTTGGGAACTCTATGAAGTAACTGCCATGTGCCTAAGCTTCCTGAAAGTCATGGATGACCCATAATCTGTAAGGAAGTATGAAATATCAAAGCAAGTGGCCAGTAATGGCCGGAGCCGTCAGGAGTCCCATATGTCAATGTCACATCATAGGGAGGGATGTTAACTTCCTTATCGGTCAGTTTTCTCTGAAGAAACAGAACCAATAGCATAGAGATAGTTGTATGTTATGGCTATATCTATTAAATGATAGCTATAAAAGAGAGAGGTTGATTAATTTTAAAGAATTGGCTTGCATAATTATGGGGGTTGGTAAGTCTGATGTCTGTAGGACAAACCAGCTGGCTGCAAATTCAGACAAGAGTTGAAGTTGCAGTCTTAAGTAAAATCTGTAGGGCAGGAAGAGAGGCTGGCAGGCAGGATTTCTATGCTACGTTGACTTGGAATTCCTTCTTCTCTGGGATATCTCAGTTTTCGACATGGAATTCCTTCTTCTCTGGGATATCTCAGTTTTGGTTCTTATGGGCTTTAGCTGACTGCATGAGGCCCATCTGCATCATCAAGGATAATCTACTTAAAGCTGACTAATTGTAAGTATTGATATTAATCATGTCTCCAAGCATATCTTTGCAACATCTAGACTAGTCTTTGACCAAACAGCTGGGCACCATAGTCTAGCTAAGTTGACACATAAAATTAACCATCATAATTTCCAAACAGTGTTTTATTGGAAGTGAAACTTAACTTCTTCTGAGGAAAGATGCCTGTTCATCAGCAAGAAGCCAGAGTTTCATAAGCAATAAAGAACTGATACTACACATGTTTAGTGTAAGAGCTTGTGTGGTTACAAGTTTAGTCTTCTTAGTCTCCCTGAACTTATGATCAAGTTTTAGACAGCCTTGTGGAGTCCATGATATTTTTAACAGAGGAGCTATAGCAGTTGTGCTCTCAGCTTCCACTTCAGCAGGTGGAAGAGACCCTCTGCTGTATTTGTCATACCATGAGCAGAGATAAACTAGCTGTTTGGGATACATTGGCATCAGGGACATAAAAGAAGACATAAATAGAGAATATCTTCACTCATTAATGAAGATATTCTTTATTTATGACTCTACTATGTATCACAATAAACTGCAGAAAATTCTGAAAGAGATGGGAATACCAGACCGCCTGACCTGCCTCTTGAGAAACCTATATGCAGGTCAGGAAGCAACAGTTAGAACTGGACATGGAACAACAGACTGGTTCCAAATAGAAAAAGGAGTACGTCAAGGCTGTATATTGTCACCCTGCTTATTGAACTTCTATGCAGAGAAACGCTGGGCTGGAAGAAGCACAAGCTGGAATCAAGATTGCCGGGAGAAATATCAATAACCTCAGACATGCAGATGACACCACCCTTATGGCAGAAAGTGAAGAGGAACTAAAGAGCCTCTTGATGAAAGTGAAAGAGGAGAGTGAAAAAGCTGACTTAAAGCTCAACATTCAGAAAACGAAGAGCACGGCATCTGGTCCCATCACTTCCTGGCAGATAGATGGGGAAACAGTGGAAACAGTGTCAGACTTTATTTTTGTGGGCTCCAAAATCACTGCAGATGGTGATTGCAGCCATGAAATTAAAAGACGTTTACTCCTTGGAAGGAAAGTTATGACCAACCTAGATAGCATATTCAAAAGCAGAGTCATTACTTTGCCAACAAAGGTCCGTCTAGTCAAGGCTATGGTTTTTCCAGTGGTCATGTATGGATGTGAGAGTTGGACTGTGAAGAAAGCTGAGCACTGAAGAATTGATGCTTTTGAACTGTGGTGTTGGAGAAGACTCTTGAGAGTCCCTTGGACTGCAAGGAGATCCAACCAGACCATTCTGAAGGAGATCAGCCCTGGGTGTTCATTGGAAGGATTGATGTTGAAGCTGAAACTCCAATACTTTGACCACCTCATGTGAAGAGTTGACTCACTGGAAAAGACTCTGATGCTGGGAGGGATTAGGGGCAGGAGGAGAAGGGGATGACAGAGGATGAGATGGCTGGATGGCATCACCGACATGAGTTTGGGTGAACTCTGGGAGGTGTGCTACGATTCATGGGGTTGCAAAGAGTTGGACACAACTGAGCAACTGAACTGAACTGACTATGTGTTATTTATGAATGATTCTGTTAAAAAGACATGAAACAATCATAGAAGAAAGCATTTTGTAACTAAACTGACAATGCCTGCATTCTCTCCAAAACTCACCTTTCCCTCCGCCTATAGCTATCTTCCCCGATGGCACAGCAGGTAAAGAATCTGCCTGCAATGCAGGAGACACAGAAGACTTAGGTTCGATCCCTGGATCAAGAAGATCCCCTGGAGGAGGAAATGGCAACCCACTCCAACACTCTTGCTTGAAAAATCCCATGAACAAATGAGCCTGACAGGCTACAGCCAATGGGATCACAAAAGAGTCAGACACACCTGAGCACTTACATGGCATAGCACCCATGATCTTTCTATGTCTTCCGTCTCTAGGCTTTATATGAACAGCATGTCAAAGGACTGATCTTTTCTAGTCATAAAGGAGACAATCAAATGTTCTGCTTTCCAAGGAGAGAGAAAAGATGGTTCCCAGAATATAGACACTAGAAAACTTAACATTACTCCCGTTAACAACTCCAGAGTGGATGATTTAAACTGGTTTTGAGCTTTTGAGAGAGAGAGGAACTGCCTTCTGGAGACAGTATGAGCACACCCTGAGTAAGTCAGGTCAAACAAAACATTTCCCCTTCTTGGATGGCATTGTTAATCTCATGAAGTGTGGTGATACTGTAGACACAGTATATTATATTTTTGCAAGGATTTCACAGTTCATTCATGATATCTTTTTGGACAATTTAGAGAAGTGTAAGGTGGATAATAGTCCCAATTAGATGGACACATTGTTGATAAGACAGGTCTATTTAAAGATTGTTGATGAATGGAACCATGTCAAACTGAAGAAAAAAGCTAGAAATAAGATTCTGTTTTAGCTCTTAACTACTGCATTTTTATTTTATCAGCAATTAATCAAAATTAAAGAAACCAAAATAAAAATTAAATGCATATGTAGAATCATGCTAGCAAAATTTATAGATGACACAGATCTTAGTGAGCTAACCAGTGCAACAGATAGGGAACGGACGTTCAAAATCATCTACATGGGCTTCAGTAACAAAAAGAAACAAACGAGAGGATATAATAAGGATAAAGGTAAAGTCACAGAGCTGATTAAAATGCAGCTTAGCAGAAGTTCATGTGAAAAATTATCTGGGTCTCAGCATCAACTGCAAGTTCAAGAGCCAGTAAGATGGTATGCCTGTAACACACACATGCACACACACTCAAATACAATAGCTTTTAAACGTTGGAAAGGGCCTTAGAAAGGTAGAAAAAGGCCTCAAGTCAGACCTCTCATGTTGCAGAGAAAAGCTGAGCATCCAATAATAAAAACACAGCAACTGACAGTAAAACTACATCTGGTATTTACGTAGGCTTTATTACAGACATCTTTTTCCTTAGAGTTACTTCACCGTGGTTTTGATTTGCGTGTCTCTGATGATTAATGATTCTGAGTATCTTTTCATATACTTCTTGGTCATCTGCATGTCTTCTCTGGAGAAAAATCTATTCAATTCCTCTGCACACTTTTTAGGTGGGTTATTTGTTTTTTATTTTTTGCTCTTGAAGTAAATACATTTCTCATATAGGTTGGAGATTAACCTCTTATCAGATATATGATTTACCAATATTTCCTTCCTTTGTGTTGGTTGCCTTTTAATTTTGATGGCTTTTTCCTTTGCTGTGCAGAAGTTTTTATTTTGATGTACTCCCGTTTGTCTGTTTTTGCTTTTATTGCCTAAATGTTCATCAACAGATAGATTAAGAAAAGATGGTGTGTGTATATATATATACACAATGGAATATTATTCAGGTTTAAAAAAGAGGGAAATCATCCCATTTGGGGGAAAACATGGATGAGCCTGGAAGACACTAGACTAAGTAAAATAAGCCAGACACAGAAGGACAAATACTACATAATATTACCTGTATAAGGAATCTAAAATAGTCAAACCCATAGAAGCAGAGAGCAGAATGTATTTCCCAGGGGCTGGGTGGAGAGAGGAGCAGGGAGGTATTCGTCAAATGGCACAATATTTTGGTCGTTAAGTGATGAGATGGTGTCCTGAAGATCTACAGCATAACATCGTACCTATAGTTCACGACACTGTATTGTGTACTTAAAATTTTGCTAAGAGGGTAAGTCTTATGTTAAGGGTTCTTATCACAAATGAGACTAGCAATACGTAAAGAAAAAGTATTATTTTAATAGGCAAGAGTATATTTTCACAGAGTATAAACAAGGTTGTGAGAAATCTAAAAACAATAGAGCAGATATAAAATGACAAGAGTTTTTTTTTTATTATTATTATATTAGCCTAGAAACAGTAGAACAGCATAGAGGGAAGTATTATTAGAGGCAGCATGGCAGCTGTATTCTTTCCAAAACTATAGGGCAAAACTGGAAGCTACAGATATATGTTATTAAAAGGAAAAGTTCAAGTTTAGCTTAAGAAAAACCTTTGAACGACTACTGCCACCCACTGATCAGAAAGGCCACTTCAACAAAAGCTGGGTTCCCATTCCTACTGTAGATCTAAGCTACAGACCAATAAAGATGGGGAACAGAGAAGGGATGCGTGATGCAAGAAGCTATACTAAGTGATCTCTTCTTTCTTTCTAAGATTCTACAATTTCAGAGCACAACAGGTGGTGTTTCTTTCCAACCTTTGCCTCCCATTTTCAGGATCTACACTTTCTATTCAATTTTTCTTTACACCTAAAACATTTCTAGTGCTCACTTCAGAAGCGCATATGCTAAACACTGGAGCAACAGGCGAAGACTAGCATAGCTCCTTCCCAAACATGACATGCAAATTTATGAGGTATCCCGTGTTTTGGGGAGATTAGCAGATACAAATTACTATACATCAAATAGATAAACAAGAAGGTCCCACTGTATAACACAGGGAACTATATTCAATATCTTGTAATAAACCATAATAGAAAAGAACATGAAGAAGATTATGTGTATGTATATATGATACTATATATATATCTGAATCACCTTGCTGTACACCAGAAACTAGCATAAAATTATAAATCAACTACACTTAAATCAAATCCCTTATGAGTATACAGTGGAAGTGAGAAGTAGATTTAAGGGACTAGATCTGATAGATAGAGTGCCTGATGAACTATGGATGGAGGTTCATGACATTGTACAGGAGACAGGAATCAAGACCATCCCCAAGAAAAAGAAATGCCAAAAAGCAAAATGACTGTCTGAGGAGGCCTTACAAATAGCTGAGAAAAGAAGAGAAGTGAAGGGCAAAGGAGAAAAGGAAAGATATACACATTTGAATGCAGAGTTCCAAAGAATAGAAAGGAGAGATAAGAAAGCCTTCCTCGGTGATCAATACAAAGAAATAGAGGAAAAGAACAGAATGGGAAAGACTAGAGATCTCTTCAAGAAAATTAGAGATACCAAGGGAACATTTCATGCAAAGATGGGCTTGATAAAAGACAGAAATGGTAGGGACCTAACAGAAGCAGAAGAGATTAAGAAGAGGTGGCAAGAATACACAGAAGAACTGCACAAAAAAGAGCTTCATGATCCAGATAATCATGATGGTGTGATCATTCACCTAGAGCCAGACATCCTGGGATGTGAAAAGTGGGCCTTAGAAAGCATCACTACGAACAAAGCTAGTGGAGGTGATGGAATTCCAGTGAGCTATTTCAAATCCTGAAAGATGATGTTGTGAAAGTGCTGCACTCAATATGCCAGAAAATTTGGAAAACTCAGCAGTGGCCACAGGACTGGAAAAGGTCAGTTTTCATTCCAATCCCACAGAAAGGCAATGCCAAAGAATGCTCAAACTACCACACATTGCAACTCATCTCACACACTAGTTAATTAATGCTCAAAATTCTCCAAGCCAGGCTTCAGCAATACGTGAACTGTGAACTTCCTGATGTTCAAGCTGGTTTTAGAAAAGGCAGAGGAACCAGAGACCAAATTGCCAACATCTGCTGGCTCATCAAAAAAGCAAGAGAGTTCCAGAAAAACATCTATTTCTGCTTTATTGACTATGCCAAAGCCTTTGACTGTGTGGATCACAATAAACTGTGGAAAATTCTGAAAGAGATGGGAATACCAGACCACCTGACCTGCCTCTTGAGAAATCTGTATGCAGATCAGGAAGCAACAGTTAGAACTGGACATGGATCAACAGACTGGTTCCAAATAGAAAAAGGAGTACGTCAAAGCTGTATACGGTCACCCTGCTTATTTAACTTCTATGCAGAGTACATCATGAGAAATGCTGGGCTGGAAGAAGCACAAGCTGAAATCAAGATTGCTGGGAGAAATATCAGTCCCCTCAGATATGCAGATGACACCACCCTTATGGCAGAAAGGGAAGAGGAACTAAAAAGCCTCTTGATGAAAGTGAAAGAGGAGAGTGAAAAAGTTGGCTTAAAGCTCAACATTCAGAAAACTAAGATGGCATCCGGTCCCATCACTTCCTGGCAGATAGATGGGGAAACAGTGGAAACAGTGTCAGACTTTATTTTTTTGGGCTCCAAAATCACTGCAGATGGTGATTGCAGCCATGAACTAAAAGACGTTTACTCCTTGGGAGGAAAGTTATGATCAACCTAGATAGCATATTGAAAAGCAGAGACATTACTTTGCCAACAAAGGTCCGTCTAGTCAAGGCTATGGTTTTTCCAGTGGTCATGCATGGATGTGAGAGTTGGACTGTGAAGAAAGCTGAGTGCTGAAGAATTGATGCTTTTGAACTGTGGTGTTGGAGAAGACTCTTGAGAGTCCTTGGACTGCAAAGAGATCCAACCAATCCATCCTAAAGGAGATCAGTCCTGAGTGTTTATTGGAAGGACTGATATTGAAGCTGAAACTCCAATACTTTGACCACCTCATGTGAAGAGCTGACTCACTGGAAAAGACCCTGATGCTGGGAGAGATTGAGTCAGGAGGAGAAGGGGACGACAGAGGATGAGATGGCTGGATGGCATTACCGACTCAATGGACATGAGTTTGAGTAAACTCCGGGAGTTGGTGATGGACAGGGAGGCCTGGTGTGCTGTGATTCATGGGATCACAGAGAGTCGGATACGACTGAGTGACTGAACTGAACTGAACTGAACACTTCAATTAAATATATTCCCTTACCCCAGCAATTTCACTTCTAGAAACCCAACATGAAGAAATATTGGCCCATGTGCAAAAGATATACATATAATGATAACTGTAATAGCAAAACCATAAAGGATTGAGGAATTCATACATATATATCAAGTAGAGAATAGCTAAATTATGAAACAACAGAAAAAAGAAATATATATAATTAATATTTTTTCAAATGAAACAGTCAAAATTTCATCATCTTCTGATTATTTACCCTTGGTCTGTGCCCCCAAAATGGTCTACCACCCTGCATTCATAATCATTTACAAATATCTCATCCATTTGCTCCTGTTCAGTCGCTAAGTCATGTCCAACTCTTTGTGGCCCCACGGACTGTAGCATGCCAGGTTTCCCCGGGCTTCATAATTGCTTACAAATTTCTCATCCATAGGGATACTACAAATAGAAAGAAATAGCTTTCATTTATCTCAGGAATAGTCCCAATGAGTAACACTATCACAACTGGAATTTTAACTTAATCCTACCCTATTTAATATAAAACCAGGTGTCAGTATACCCCAAGGACAGTGGATAGTTCTTCCAAGGTCAGGAATTTTGCACATATTTGGATTATCTGGTCCCTTTTGCTGAAAGAGTCTTCAGGCATGAGTGCCTATCGCACATCAGGCGCTGTGTGCTGAGTTCCAGGTCGACAGCTCTGTCTGAGGCAGGCAGGATCCCTGTCCCCAGCAAGGAATGTAGACAGAACAGAAGCTAATTTTACAGTAAAGAACTCCATGTTTATCACATTCATAACGTGTGCTCAACAAAGACTGGTCAAATGAACGAATGAACTTGACCAATTAAAAAAATAACCTCAGTTCAGTTCAGTTCAGTCGCTCAGTCGTGTCCGACTCTTTGTGACCCCATGAATCGCAGCACGCCAGGCCTCCCTGTCCATCACCAACTCTCGGAGTTCACTCAGACTCACGTCCATCGAGTCAGTGATGCCATCCAGCCATCTCATCCTCTGTCGTCCCCTTCTCCTCCTGCCCCCAATCCCTCCCAGCATCAGAGTCTTTTCCAATGAGTCAACTCTTCGCATGAGGTGGCCAGAGTACTGGAGTTTCAGCTTCAACATCATTCCTTCCAAAGAAATCCCAGGGCTGAATAACCTGGACTTAGTTAAAAATTTCCTTTATACCACCTAGAAAGAGTTTATTAAACAATAAGAATATTATAGAATAATGTAAGCATATTCAACTTCCTTAAAACTGAACATCTTTTAAAAACATTGGAAAAGCCACTTATTTGATAAGCTTCAAATAAGCTGTATTTTTTATTCAGTATTATTCCTGAGTTATACACAACTTCAACCTACCAAAAACAATTATCCCTGAATGCTTTGTCAGAGCACTTTAGGAGAGCTAAATATATACTAACATGCGTTAGGTATTTAAATATTCTGATCAAACCTTCAGATATTCAATCGAGAGAACTAGTGAGCAACTCTTTTTTTCTGTCCTGTCAGCAGGATAAGGCAATAACAATGCATCCTGTACAGCAACATCAAAAGGCATATGTTTTGTTCCCCCAGCTATTTCCAGCTACTCGGGTGAAGCTAAGAGTTGGATTTACCCAGGGAGGAAGTTGAAGGTATAGCCAAGGGAGGGATTAAAATGATGAAATAAATCCAACCTGTTCGAGGAGGGAAATGAGGCCACGAGTAGGGCCTGCTGAAAATAGCACTTAACAGACATGGGATTACTCTTCAATATTCTTTTCTCCTCAAAGGAGGAGTTCAGGGAGCCAACAGAGCATATAATGGGGTTTCCAACCAAGAGGGAATGAAGGGAAGATCGTTTCCCACCTTGTGCCTTTACAGTCTCTCAGCATCCCTTTAGCCTCCTTTTCAGACATCACGTGTCTGAAGCCCACAGCTCCGAGTCCACCATGAGAGCAGAGCCTTTCCAGCTTCTCCTCCATTAACCAATACTCCTTCCACTGAAGTTTTCTTTTGACCTTCAAAAGTATTAATAACCTTTGTTGGTGACTGGCACTCTTGCTTGTGTGAAAGAGGTTGGACTGCCAGGTTCGATCATTATGTTGTTTCTTTTTATTTCTGTCTGGCTGAAAACTAATGTCCTATTTCCAAAGTTAGAATGAAAAGTAGATGCTTATTCCTATGATCAAAATAGGTTCTTCACAGGGAATCTCACTGCAATAGATTTGAGTACACCAAAAAACAGGGACTTCCCTGGGGGATCCAGGGGTTGAGAATCTGCCTTCCAATGTGGGGGACATGGGTTCAACCCCTGGTCAGGGAACTAGGATCCCGCATGCCTCAGAGCAGCTGGGCCCACACACCATATCACAACAAGAGAGGCCTGCTCACTGCAGCTTGAGAGGCCCAAGTACTGCAACGAAAGACCCAACACAGACAAATGAGTAAGCTAATTAATTAATCAATTAAATATCAATTAATATTTTATTAAAAAATATAAACCAGTGCTGGTTTTATTCCCAGCTTACCCTTGACCCCATTATAGTGAGTGGGGGCAGATCTCACCACTCCTGACCTTGGCACATGCTGGTGACCAAGAGGAAGGCAGGCAACAATGGCAGTTCAGCTGTCCCAAAGGTGCCATCCAATGTTTCGCATCAGTCTCTTTGGCCAAAACTTAGTCCTGTGGCCACACCCAGTGGTTGTAGGCAAGCACCAGGGTCAGCAACACACCTATCCAGTCAGTGGAACATTTTCATCCACTTAGTCCCAAGATGTGCTGAGTCACTAAAAGATCCATATATTCATATCTTGTTGTTATGCCCAAATAAAAGATGATCCTGTGAGCTGTCACACAGTGCCAGTTTTACGTTTACAAATCTGACTCTCCTTGTCCTTACCAGCCCTGTGCTTAGTCATTCAGTCATGTCTGACTCTTTGCAACCCCGTGGACCATAGCTTGCCAGCCTCCTCTGGCCATAGGATTCTCCAGTCAAGAATACTGGAGTGGGTTGCCATGCCCTCTTCCAGGAGATCTTCCCAACCCAGGGATCAAACCCAGGTCTCCCACATTGCAGGCAGATTCTTTACCATCTGAGCCACCAGATTCTGCTTCACCTTAAACCTCCAGCTTCCACAAAATAAAGGTGATTTCATTTCATTTTTGAATCTGAAATATATGAGCTCACCCAGCTAAAAGTTTATTCAATGAGTAAGTGAACCAATGAGACAGTGAATGGACTACTAAACTGGTAGGTGAATCTGAGGGAAGAAATGATGATATATGTTCCAAGTATCTAATTTGACTTAATTTTTAGATCACAGTGAATGTATTTAGCTTCTAATTATGTCCTGCCTCAATTTTCAATCCATTGGGGAGAGAAAATTTTAAAATTTCAATATTTAGAATCAGTTCAGTTGCTCAGTCATGTCCAACTCTTTGTGACTCCATGAACCGCAGCACGCCAGGCCTCCCTGTCCATCACCAACTCCTGGAGTTTACCCAAACTCATGTCCATTGAGTCGGTAATGCCATCCAACCATCTCATCCTCTATCGACCCCTTCTCCTCCTGCCCTCAATCTTTCCCAGCATCAGGGTCTTTTCAAATGAGTCAGCTCTTCGCATCAGGTGGCCAAATATTGGAATTTCAGCTTCAGTATCAGTCCTTCAAATGAACACTCATTACTGATCTCCTTTAGGATGGACTGGTTGGATCTCCTTGCAGTCCAAGGGACTCTCAAGAGTCTTCTCCAACACCACAGTTCAAAAGCATCAATTCTTTGGTGCTCAGCTTTCTTTATAGAAATATTTAGAATAGATGAATTTAAAATCAGATGCCTTAGTAAAATGTGATTCTTTTCTTAAAAGGGCTCAGTGGACATAAATATGAGGGTAGTTTATATCTTCCTCATCTTTAAAAATATTTACTATGCATTCACAGGCAGAAGGTGGGAGAAATGCTTCCAAGAAAGTTAAACAAAAAGTTATCTTCTATCTCAAAACATGTAGCAGGACACTATAAACAGATTCTATACATTTCCCTCTTTCTTTGATATGTACTATATATCAATACCTTTGGTTAATTAATACATAACTAATAACTGAGAATTTTATACTTTTATCATTTTACATGTAAAATTGTTTAGATACAATATATCACCGTTTCAGGGAGAAATCATGGGCAGGTCAACTGTCTTTGTAATGAGATTATAATCCGATCACTTTCTTCCATTAAGAAGAATTAACAACAACTAGAGGTATTGATGGGGCTTCCCTGAAGGATCAGACCTAAAAAATCTTCCTGCAATGCAGGAGACTTGGGTTCCATCCCTGGGTCAGGAAGATCCCCTGGGGGAGGGCATGGCAACCCACTCCAGTATTCTTGCCTGGAGAATCCCCAAGGACAGAGGACCCTGGCGGGCTACAGTCCATGGGGTCGCAAAGAGTCGGACTGAGCGACTAAGCAAAGCACACAGCACGGAGGTATCGACAGTCTTTAGTTTTTGGACACCTGGTGTGGGATGATACTATAGAAAGCAGAAATAAACTTCACTTTCTACTGTGCTGAGTGCTTATATGGTTACAGTGATGGGTAAATAGTGGGGGTAAAGTTGCATCTTGTGTTTAAACAGTAGACAGGAGATAGAGAAGCCTGTTGGTGTTGCATGCACATTGCTTATGAAACTCTAGATTCATGTGTGATGGAGGAAGAGCAACACCTAGTGGTAGAATGTATCAGCTGCACCCACCAGGGAGCTGGTTGGAAGTCTTCCAGGAAGTAGTCAAATATTTCAGCCAGATTTTTTAAAAACACATTTCAGGCATCTTAAATGATAGCATCTTTAATTCCCGTGATGGTGTTTGTCGTGTATGTCAGTTACAGATTTGAGTCAACTTAATCTATTTGAATATTTTCCCAAAAAAGGCATAGATGATCAACATATGCAAGAATTTAGAAAAAGATCCAGTACTTTCTAAACTTTTCACAGATACCCAAAGCATGTATGGTAAAATATGCAGGTTAAAATAGCATATTTTTTAGCTGATCTAAGAGTTTATTTAAGGCAGGAGGAGAAGGGGATGACAGAGGATGAGATGGTTGGATGGCATCACTGACTCAATGAACATGAGTTTGAGTAAGCTCCAGGAGTTGGTGATGGACAGGGAGGCCTGGCGTGCTGCAGTCCATGGGGTCATAAAGAGTCGGACATGACTGAGCGACTGAAATGAACTGAACTGAACTGAGAGTTTGTTTAAGTATTACTTATCTCAGTCTACTAACACATTTGAGCAAAAGAGTGCTGCTTTCTTAAGCAAGAAGTTGTATTTCACTGAGATTATTTCAAGAACTTGGAGGTACCTGTAAATAGCTACTCTGAAATTCTCTTTTCTTCAAGCAATAGATGTCATAAACATAATACAGTATTCCACACACTTTGGACACAATAAATTAATAACTGAGTATTTAAAAATATATATCATGGAAACTAGTTTTAATTATATAGCTTATAGTTTAGTTGATGATGATAGTGGCAAGGAGAAATAATTGGGAATATTATAAATAAGCATTTGTGCATATTTCAATTACTAAAATTTTATCCCCTTGGTGGGAGCATAATCATATGAATTTTGTCATCTGTCCTTGAGACCCTGACGTAAAAAAGAAAGAACTGTTAAATTCAAATTAACCTAGTTTGTTTTTATTCACCAAGCTCCTTTTTCTCAAAGTAGACATCACACACACGTGCACACACACACACACACACATACACACCAGCCAGGCCAATCATCATATTCCACCCCGTGGCCTTTGGGATTATTCCAGGACTGTCCAATCAAATGCAGCTTCCAGAAGTGAAGTCCTGAGCCAGAACTGGTGGAGAAGTCCGTTCTTTCTCCTTTAATGGGCAGCTGTAAGGGGTGATGCTCCAGCCATAAGAAACAGCACAACAGAGAATGAAATGAAATAGGAAACAGGAGAGGAGAAAGAGCCTTTAGGACATGAGTCTCTTGTTCTGGCTGCTGATGTCCTTGGCTCCTGTTTCCTGTTCCTGTTTCGCTTTCTCAGTTTCTCTTCCCATAAATCTCTTTGAGACAAAATCTACTTTGAGATATGTTTCTGCAACCTAAGAAGAATTGACTCATACTGCATTTTTTTAAAAAGCATAACTGTGGAAAACAGTATGGAGGTTCCTTTCAAAACTGAAAACAGAGCCACCATATGATCCAGCAATCTCACTCCTGGGCATATATCCAGAAAAGAGGCAAACTCTAATTCAAAAAGATACATGAGCCCCAGTGTTCACTGCAGCACTATTTACAATAGACAGGACATGGAAGCAACCTAAATATCCAACAGAGGAACGGATAAAGAAGACGTGGTACACATATGCAATGGAATATTGCTCGGTCATAAAAAAGAACTAAAGCCATTTGCAGCAACATGGATGGAGATTATCATACTAAGTGAGGTAAGTCAGACAGAGAAAGACAAATATCATATGATATCACTTCTTGTGAAATCTAACTTTTTTAAAATGACACAAATGATCTTATTTACAAAATAGAAACAGACTCACAGATTTTGAAAACAAACTTGTGGTTACCAAAGGGGAAATATGGGTAGGAGGGATAAATTAAGAGCTTGGGATTAACATTCATACATTACTATATATATAATAGATAACTAACAAGAACCAGCTGCATAGCATGAGGAACTCTACTCAATATCCTATAATATCCTATCTGGGTAAAAAATCTGGAAAAAAAAATATATGTACACTTATAACTGAATCACTTTATTGTATATCTGAAAATAACATTGTAAATCAACCATATGCCAATGAAATTTTTAAATTAATTAACTAAAAACAGCTGAATGGATAAAGAAGATGTGATGCGTATACACATATACATACATACACACACACAGTGGACTGTTAGCCACAAAAAAGAATGAAATATTACCATTTGCAGCAACATGGATATGTCTAGAGATTACCATACTAAGTGAAGTAAGTCAGAAGAGAATGATAAATATCCTATGATTCACTTATATGTAGAATCTAAAAAAAAAATGATACAAATTAACTTATTTACAAAATAGAAATAGACTCACAGATATAGAAAATAAATTTATGATTACCAAAAGGGGAAGGGTAGGGGGATGGAAAACTTTGGAGTGTGGGATTAACAGATACACACTACTATATATAAAAAGGATTTACTGTATACACAGGGAACTATATTCACCATCATGTAATAATCCATAATGGAAAAGAAACTGGAAAAGAATGTGCATACATATATTTGCATAACTCAATCAATCTGCTGTACCACTGAAACTGGCACAGTGCTGTAAAGCAATATACTTCTATTTGAAAAGCAAAAATGAAAGTCACTCAGTCGTGTCTGACTCTTTGCAACCCCATGGACTACACTGTCCATGGAATTCTCCAGGCCAGAATACTGGAGTGGGCAGCCATTCCCTGCTCCAGGAGAATCTTCAATTTAAAAGATAATAATACAGCAGGAACCAGCACAACATTGTAAAGCAATTATCCTCCAATAAAAGATACGTAAGTAAACAAATCATAAGCAACTAAATACAAATAAGTCATAGCTCTGATCATGCTACTCCAGAAAATCTCAGAAAATCTCCATGTTCTCCATTGCTTAAAAAATAATCCCCAAGACCATTGGGATTTTTGATTTGACTCTAATCCACCTTTTCATCCTCATCTCACTTAATCTAGTGAAATTCAATTATTATTTGTTTTTTCAAAACACGTATTACTCCACTTCATGCATTCTGCCCCAGGAAAATTATTTTCTGCCTCCAGTCACCCAGTTGCCACCTTATGAAACTATACATTTGTCAAGGTCAAGCACAAATGATTGATATTCCATAAGTCCTTCCTCATCACTCAGTGAATCAGTTAAATTTAGGTTAAGATAGCTATAAAGGAAAATCTAAAATCACAACAGCTTAAAGAAGTGAGAGATTCTTTAATTTCATAAGTTCTTCCTCATGTAAAAGAAGCCTGGATGTAGACATTCCTGGGCTGTTACAGTAACAATGTGGACATCAATGTATAGCATTCTATGCTGCCTAACAAATTAGCCCAAACTTAAAAGCTTTAAAAAACACACATTGATTATCTCAAAATTTCCACAGGTCAGGAGTCTGATTATGGCTTAGCTGGGTGGTCTCACAAGACTGAAATCAGGGTGTTGGCTTGGCTACATTCCCTTCTGAAAACAAAGGAAGAATTCCCTTAGGTTATTAGCAGAATTTATGGACTTGTGGCTGTAAAATTCCTGGAGTGTTATTTCTTCCAGGCTGGCAACAAAGGCAAAGACTCTCTGCTGGTTGTAGTCTCTGAATTCTGGGAAGGCTTAGCCCTTCTTTTAAAGGGCTCACTTGATTAGGTCAGGCCTACCCGGAACAGACTCCCTTTGATAAACTAAAAGTCAACTGACAAGGGGCAAAAATCACATTTAGAATCAAACTTTAGAACTTTTTGCATTTAGAATCATACTTTATCCAGTAGTCATATATGTATGTGAGAGTTGGACTATAAAGAAAGCTGAGCACCAAAGAATTGATGCTTTTGAACTGTGGTGTTGGACAAGACTCTTGAGAGTCCCTTGGACTGCAAGATCAAACCAGTAAATCCTAAAGGAAATCAGTCCTGAATATTCATTGGAAGGACTGATGCTGAAGCTGAAACTCCAATACTTCAGCCACCTGATGCGAAGATCTGACTCATTGGAAAAGACCCTGATGCTTGGAAATATTGAAGGCATGAGGAGAAGGGGACGACAGAGGATGAGATGGTTGGATGGCATCACCGACATGATGGACATGAGTTTGAGTAACTCCAGGAGTTGGTGATGGACAGGGAGGCCTGGCATGCTGCAGTCCATGGAGTCACAAAGAGTCAGACACGACTGAGTGACTGAACTGAACTGGAGGGACCTTAATTACATCTGCAAAATTCCTTCACTGGTGGCTCAGGCAATAAAAAATCTGCCTGCAATGCAGGAGACCAGGGTTTGATCCCTATGTTGGGAAGATCCCCTGGAGAAGGAAATGACAACCCATTCAAGTATTCTTGCCCGGAAAATCCCACGGACAGAAGAGCCTGGCAGGCTATAGTTCATGGGCTTATAGAGTCAGACATGACTGAGTGACTAACACTTTCCCCTTCACTTTGCCATTCAATGTATTATAAACATGGGAGCAACATCCCATCTACCTTGCCAAATTCTGTGGATTAGAAGAATCAAGTGCTGGATTTCTTCCCAATTTAATGAGAGAATATTATACAAGGGTGTGACTTATTGTTGGTGTACCATGTGTCCATACAATCAAGGACCCAGGTCCTCTATTTTTTCTGTTCTAACCTATTACTAGTTTCCATCCTCAGATTTCCCTCATGGTCCAAAAAGGCTGCTAGAGTTCTAACCACCTCAGCCACCTCACCCACTTTAGAGAGGAGGAAAGAAATAGAGCAAAAAGGGGAGTCTCTTCCCACTTGGCCCCAGCAGAGAACAGAGCAGTCAGGCAGAAGTAGAAGAGGCGAAGCCTGGTGGCTCTGCTGCAAAGCCCCCTGTTCATTCCAGGATTTCTGTGGCTCTTAAAATTCACCTTCAGGACACCACCTAAAGCCTAAGTCAGTGAGATTCTGGGACAGATGCTCCCGAATTACAATTTGAGAAACTCTGATCCTTTAAACAACTTGATCTTGAGATCATTTTAATACTATAGAGTAAAACAATGCTTACATGGTATGTCTTAGGTTATTGAATATATAAGACCAATGCTTTTTAATTTAACATAGAAATTAGTGGGAAAGGCAAGAATGAAAATCATCAGAGACAAACCGGTGAGGTTGGGTGGGGATGTCTGTGGATAAGGCACAGCCAACAAAGTGCAGGCATGGAAGGAAATACATAAGGTACAAACCAATGAAAACGTGCAGCCGGTAACTGAAGATTAAAAAGGTTTACTCCACGAGAAAAAGAAAGCCCCAAGGAGGAAAAACCAATTTTGGAAAATTGTGAATATAGCTTTATAAAACCAAATGCAAGAGAGACTCAAAGAATAAATTACAGCAAAAAAAAAAGAAAAAGCTTTCAAAGCACACAGAATTTTTTAATATATCGTTCAGCACCCTTACTCACACACACATATGTTTTTTTACTTTGCAATAGTAACATTCAATGTCAGCAGAGATTTTTTTCTAAGCAGATGTTCTTTTTCCTTTATGAGCCAGATTATAAAATTTACATCCAACACTTTGCCCTGGGCTGGGAGGCTAAGTCTGCCCTCTCCCAACTTTTCTCCCTCATTCCATCTTTCTCCTGCATCCCCAGCTGGGGCTCCCTCGGCCTTGTACCCCATCTGCTATTCTCTCTCTTCTGTAACAGGCGTTCCTGCTCTACTGACTTCTTCTCTGGCTGTAAATATATTCCCCGTCTCCTTTCATAAAAAATACCCTCGAGTGTCCCTGCATCCCCGTCTTGTTCCCTTCGCAAAGTAGTCCCCCACCAACCATATGCAAGCTGACATCACTCTGCCACTGCCACCCTCGTCATCACTGCCCACTGCTTCTCCCCTATTTGTGCGCTGAACGTGACAAAGATCCCCAGAGGCCTCGGTCGCCAACTCTAACTTCTTTTCAATCCTCACCTTCCCCCAAACTCTGTGATGTGTGACTCGGTTGATCACTCTGTGTCTTTGAAACTTTTTCTTCCTTTGGGTTCTGAAAACACTCATTATAATTCTGTTGCCTCCCTTACAATGCTGTTCGGATTCTTCTGCTGGTTACATGTTGGTATTACCCAGGCCTCTGCACTCATGCTAGTCTGCACACGTGGTCCAAACTGTGGTCTCCAGACCAGCAACATCCCCATCACCAGGGCCCTTGCTGGAAAGGCAAATTAGGTTGCTAGATAGAATACAGGACACCCAGTCAAAGTGGGATTTCAGATAAGTAATGCCTAAATTTTATGATAAAAAAAAATTCAAGATAAGTGTGTCCCATGCTTCCGTAAGTATGTTCCATGCTTCTCAGGACTTCCCTGGTGGCTCAGATGGTAAGGAATCTGCCTGCAATGTGGGATACCCAGGTTCGATCCCTGGGTTGGGAAGATCCCCTAGAGAAGGAAATGCCAACCCACTCCAGTATTCCTGCCTGGAAAATCCCATGGATTAGAGGAGCCTCACAAGCTACAGTCCATGGGATCGCAAAGAGTCAGACATGACTGAGCAACTTCACTTTTTATGTCCCATGCAGTATTTGGGAGATGCTTATCCTTTTAAAATTTGTCATTTATCTGAAATTCAATTGAACTGGGGTCTTGTATTTTTAGTTGCTGAGTCTGCCATCCTAAATGCAAAATACTGGTCCCTTTTGCAGTGCTCCTGAAATTTTGGAGATGAGACCAACAATCTGTGTTTGAACAAGCCCTCCAGGTGGTCCTGATGCTCTCTAAAGTTTGAGGAACCCTGCTGTACAACACACCCTGAAGGAACCTCATCTGCTCCCATGACAACACTTATCAAAAGTGTGGGATGCTCTCATATTACTAGCTATTGTGGGTTCTCCTGAATTTGATGTAACCCTGTGACCCACCCCTATATGGGGCTTCTCAGGTGACTCAGTGGTAAAAGAATCCACCAGCCAGTGCAGGAGAGGCGGGTTCAATCCCTGGGTCGGGAAGATCCCCTGAAGGAGGGCCAGGCAACCCACTCCAGTATTCTTGCCTGGAGAATCCCATGGATGGAGGAGGCCCTTGGGGTCGCAAGTGAGACGTGACTGAGCAACTGAGCACGCATGCGCCACCCTTGTATGGAGAACCAAGAGGAACGCAGGAGTAAACTTATGTCATGCTTGACTTTAGAGTAATTTTGACCTGTATAGGTGTGAGAGAGGAAGACACAATAAGGGAGCATCTGTTTTTCTGCTAATGTCTGCACTGAGGAATGAAAAAAATACTTAGTCACTGGAAGCAGGTTTCCTGCACCCACTCGCACCTCCTCAGTCTCTCTAAGGGAAGATGGTGGAGGGTTCCACGTGAGGCTGAGGGTCTGAGAGTAGAGCGGCCACCGTCCTGGGATCTGTGTGTGTTTCCTTTAAGCCACCACAGTGAGGTAGAGGAGAAATGGAAGTGTGGGGACAAGAGAAGCTGGGCTTGGCCAGCATCATGGTCCTCGTGAGCCCAGAAAAGAAGGGAGGGAGATGGGACTTGGAGAGCCGGTGGGCTCCAGAGGGTCCCACGGGCATGTCAAGGGGATTTAGCCCCAGATGGCAGTGTGGGTCATGCCAAAGAGGCAGGTGGACTAGACAGCTGAACAGCTGCAGTCTGAAGGGAGGCAATTCCCAAGACCAGACGAGCTTGCACTCTGCTCTTGTCAGTAAGACAGCCACAGCCAAGGTCCCTCTCCCACCAAACTGCAGCTCTCGGGAGCTTGAGCTGATCAAAGCAGTTTATACAGTAAATCACTGACAGGACCCAGCTGACCCGGAAGGGACTCGTTTAAGTACCCTGTATGTGGTAGTATACATTGTGAAATGATTACCATGATCAACATATCCATCACTTCACATAATTACCATTTATGTGTGTGTGGTAAGAACACGAAATCTATTCTCTTAGCACATTTCAAGCATATAATATGGTATTCTTAACTTGAGCCACCATGACATACATGAGAGCCCCAGAGATTATTCATCTTTCAACTGAACATTTGTACCATCTGGCCAGCATCTCCCCACCTTCCTGAAGGCCCCCAACCCCCAGCAACCACCACTTTACTCTCTGATTCTGTAACTGGTAGGGGTATGTACACACACACACACACACACACAAGACGTGGTCATATAAACAAATGAAAGTCCTGCTATTTTAACAAATGGATGAATTTAGAGGACATTGTGCTAAGTGAATAAACCATACAGAGAAATACCATATGATCTCACTTCAGTTCAGTTCAGTTCAGTTCAGTTCAGTCACTCAGTCCTGTCCAACACTTTGTGACCCCATGGGCTGCAGCATGCCAGGCTTTCCTGTCCATCACCAACTCTGGGAGCATGCTCAAACTCATGTCCATCAAGTCTATATTGCCATCCAACCATCTCATCCTCTGTTGTCCCCTTCTCTGCCTTCAATCTTTCCCAGTGTCAGTGTCTTTTCCAATGAGTCAGTTCTTCACATCAGGTGGCCAAAGTATTGGAGCCTCAGCTTCAGCATCAGTCCTTCCAATGAATATTCAGGACTGATTTCCTTTAGGATTAACTGGTTGGGTCTCCTTGCAGTCCAAGGGACTCTCAAGAGTCTTCTCCAACACCACAGTTCAAAAGCATCAATTCTTTGGCCCTCAGCTTTCTCTATGGTCCAACTCACATCCAAACATGACTACTGGAAAAACCATAGTTTTGACTAGCTGGACCTTTGTTGGCAAAGTAATGTCTCTGCTTTTTAATATGCTGACTAGGTTGGTCATAGCTTTTCTTCCAAGTAGCAAGCGTCTTTTAATTTAACAGCTGCAGTCACTATATACAGCAATTTTGGAATCCCCAAAAATAAAGTCTCTCATAGTTTCTATTGTTTCCCCATCAATTTGCCATGAAGTGATGGGACCAGATGTCATGATCTTAGTTTTCTGAATGTTGAGTTTTAAGCCAACTTTTTCACCCTTCTCTTCCACTTTCATCAAGAGGCTCTTTAGTTCTTCTTCACTTTCTGCCATAAGGATGGTGTCATCTGGGTATCTGAGGTTATTGATATTTTCTCTGGCAATCTTGATTCCAGCTTATACTTCATCCAGCCTGGCATTTCACATAATGTACTCTGCATGTAAGTTAAATAAGCAAGGTGACAATATATAGCCTTGATGTACTCCTTCCCCAATTTGGAACCAGTCTTTTGTTCCATGTCCAGTTCTAACTCTTGCTTCTTGACCGGCATACAGATTTCTTAGGAGGCAGGTAAGGTGGTCTGGTATTCCCATCTCTTGAAAAATGTTCCAGTTTGTTGTGATCCATACAATGAAAGGCTTTGGCATAGTCAATAAAATCAAAGTAGATGTTTTTCCGGAAATCTCTTGCTTTTTCAATGATCCAGTGGATGTTGGCAATTAGATCTCTGGTTCCACTGCCTTTTCTAAATCCAGCTTGAACATCTGGAAGTTCGTGGTTCACATACTGTTGAAGCCTGGCTTGGGGAATTTTGAGCATTATTTTCCTAGTGTGTGAGATGAGTGCAATTGTGCAGTAGTTTGAACATTCTTTGGCATTGCCTTTCTTCGGGATTGGAATGAAAACTGACCTTTTCCAGTCCTGTGGCCACTGCTGAGTTTTCCAAACTGGCTGGCATATTGAGTGCAGCACTTTCACAGCATCATCTTTTAGGATTGGAAATAGATAATCTAGAATTCCATCACCTCCACTAGCTTTGTTCATAGTGATGCTTCCTAAGGCCTACTTGACTTTGCATCCCAGGATCTCTGGCTCTAGGTGGGTGATCACACCATCATGGTTATCTGAGTCGTGAAGATCTGTTTTGTATAATTCTTCTGTGTATTCTTGCCATCTCTTCTTAATATCTTCTGCTTCTGTTAGATCTATACCATTTCTGTCCTTTATTGTGCCCATCTTTGTATGAAATATTCCCTTGGTGTCTCTAATTTTCTTGTAGGGAACGCTAGTCTTTCCCAATCTATTGTTTTCCTCTATTTCTTTGCATTGATCACTGAGGAAGCCTTTTTTATCTCTCCTTGCTATTCTTTGGAACTCTGGATTCAAATGTGTATGTCTTTCCTTTTCTCCTTTGCCCTTCACTTCTCTTCTTTTCTCAGCTATTTGTAAGGCCTCCTCAGACAGCCATTTTGCTTTTTTGCATTTCTTTTTCTTGGAAATGGTCTTGATCACTGCCTCCTGTACAATGTCACGAACTTCTGTCCGTAGTTCTTCAGGCACTCTGTCTATCAGATCTAATCCCCTGAATCTATTTGTCATTTCCACTGTATAATCGTAAGGGATTTGATTTAGGCCATACCTGAATGGTCGAGTGGTTTTTCCTACTTTCTTCAATTTTAGTCTGAATTTTGCAATAAGGAATTCATGATCTGAGCCACAGTCAGCTCCCAGTCTTGTTTTTGCTGACTGTATAGAGCTTCTCCATCACTGGCTACAAAGAATATAATCAATATGATTTTGGTGTTGACCATCACTTACATGGAGAATCTAAAGAAGTCTAACTCAAGAACCAACTCATTGTAAGAAATGAATAAAAGTAGAAAAGAAGAGATGCCTTCAGAAATTTCTGATTCTAAGGAAAGACCCAGTGAATTAGGCTTCACAGTTGCCTGTTTTTCCCCCCAGAATAGCCTTAAGGACTTATTCCTGAAATTTTGGAAGAAAAAGTAGCCTTAAACAGAAATAGCACTGTGCAAACTCTGGTAGATCACAAGATCAAATTGACTGAAAGCAACGCTTTTCTACTCATTGCAGTTTATCAAGGCCCCCACATAGTGCTCAGAACTGTGTCAGATACAATGCAGATTACAACCGCTTTAACTCTGGGCATTACTGTTAAAACGAGATATATTGAAAGAGCTGGATTCCGATTAACTTTACCAAAATTGTGGTATCATTCTTGGTGTGTCACTACTTTATGGAAATAAAAATCTCAACGGTGAACGAAAGTTACTAAAAGCAGCAGCAGCGATTAAGCCTCCCATGCTGACATAACTTTAGAATGAAAACATCAAGAGAGGTAAAGGGACAATCCTGCAAGCCAGTGAGATACGGTCCATGAAATAATAAAGACAGGCCCTTTTTAAAAATGCTGAATGCAAGAAAATGTCACAAGTTAGAAGAATGCTTATTATCATTTGGTGAACGTGTTTCATGTGTCACACCGATGGGTTTTCTCATTCTGTGAGAGGTTTTAACTTAAAACTTCCACAGTCGACAAGATAATGAGTCACTTGCTGCCATCTTCCCACTCAAGGGGCTGGAAAACCAGTTTGGCACAGTAGGTGGCGCTGCCGGCTGTGGTCGCTCGGTCCAGGTCACGTGGCCGCCACAGGATTTTTTTTTTTTTTTTTTTTTTTTTTGGCCTCAGGAAAGCCTGTGATGCCGGCCTTGATGCAAGCTGCCTCCCAGCTCACCCGCTGCTACTGCCCTCAAGTCACCCGGGGCCCAGGTGTGCCAGAATGCCCACCTCGCCGTGAAAGTCCTCACTGCCAGCAATTTCCTTATCCCCTTTGCTCTACCAGCAAAAGTCTCCTCATCCCTTTCCCTTAAGGTCTTTCTGAAACATCACCTCCTTCATGACGGCTACCAGGCTCTTCTAGCCAAATCTGTAACCCTGGCTTCAGTGGTTCCTCAGAGTCTCTGTTTTGCTGCGCTGACACTCTATACTCATTCATTTATTTCTTCAACAAAGACTTATTTGGGCATCTGGCATGGATCGGCCACTGTATCGAGCCCTGGAAACAGAAAGATGAAGGGTCCTTGTCAAGAAGCTGGTAAACTAGACAGACGACAGGCGTGTACTTACAGGAGGGTACACTGAGGGTGGACAAGGATGTGCAAGGGGGTGTGGCATTAGGGGAACACAGAGGTATGTGTGTGTTTAGTTGCTGAGTTGTGTCCTACTCTTGCGACCCCAAGGACCATGGGGTTTCCCAGCTAAGTCTACTGGAGTGGGTTGCCATTTCCTTCTCCAGGGGATCTTCCTGACCCTGCGCCTCCTGCATTGCAGGCGGCTTCTTTACCACTTGAGCCACCAGGGAAGCCCAGGGAAACACAGAGCGGGCAACTTCTTGAGCCCATGGGGGCATGGTTGCAGAGCCAAGAGACCTAAGGAGAGGAATGGATGGCTGAGACAGGTATTGGAAAGAGAGATAGACAACCTGAAGGAAGGCAAAGGCACTCTGGGCAGAGGGGCCAGTGGACAGCCCGGTGAGTGGGTTTTTGTGTCTGCATGGATATGAGGAGAACAGACAAGCTGCTGAGTGTTTGGGGGAACTCAGAGAGACTGGTAAGAGATAAGAGATAGACATCAGGAAGAGAGAGGAATAGAGATCAGAACATTCATGTCCTTTTAGGATGCTTAGATTTTATCCAGGCAGCAGGTTAGGAATCAGCCTGCTAGCATCAAGGAGGTCCACATCCCTACACTGTAGCCAGAGGTGCTGATATAGTAGATCTGGGCTGGGGCCAGAAATCTTCCGCTTTAACCAACTCTCATGTGGCTCTGATCCATCTTGTCGAAGAACCACAGTTTTAAGAAACACTTCTGTAAATGATGGGAAGCCTGTAAGTGATGGGAAACATTTCTGTAAATGAGGGGTTCACACAAATAACCAAGAGCTGTGTTTCGCAAGAAAAGCTCTCTCAGTTTATAGGAGGATATACAGAAGCAGATGAGAGTGGAAGCTGAGTGACCACTTAGGAAGCCTTTTCAGCATCAAAGAAACCATAAGGGCTCCAACCAGAGCAACCATCAGGGGAAACATGAAATTCCCCAAACTTGTGATTAAATGGACTGGAGGATGAGGAAGAAGGCAAAGATGACTCAGTTTTCCAGCATGGATGGGCCCCCACGAGATCCAGAGAACATAGGAGAGGGGAAGAGATGATGCGGTAGGTGCCCAAGGACATCCAGATGGAGACAGCAAGGAGACAGCGAAACAGCTGAGCCTGAAGCTTGGGCTAGCAGAACAAGCCACGGAGAGAGAGCAAGGAGTCATCTGCCCTTGACTGAAGTCAGGGCCCACGAGCCCAGCAAAGAAACCCTGGTTAGCAGGTTCACCATGAGAAGAAGAAAGCCAAGGCGGAGCTCAGATGGCACCCAGTGAAGTGGGCTGGCAAGGAAGAGAAGCCACGGGTACACAGAGAAATGTGGTTAGAGAGGCTGGAGAAGAACCAGGACAGCCTGTTGTGACGGGGTCCAGGGGAAGGTGTTTCAGGAGGGAGCGCAGTGCTGGGACTAAGAGCGTAGGTTCTGGGGCTTCCCTGGTTAGGCCAGCAGTTAAGACTCTACGCTTCCACTGCAGGGCATGCACTGGTGGGGAAACTAAGGCCCTGCACACTGCATGGCAAGGCAGAAACGTTTGAAAAAAAAAAAAAAAAAGACCATAGGTCTGACTTTAGCCTGCCTCCATGTCCATGCCAGCTCCAGCATTTACTAACTGGCTGAAATAGAGTAACTTCTTTTATGCTCTCGTTGCCTCAATTGTAAAATGGACACAGCGATGGGTACCCACCTCATGTGTTCTATTGTGATAGTGTAATAAGTTAACATAAAAAGCATTTAGCCCACTATCTGCCACATATTATGTTCTTTTTTCAAACAGCATTTTAAAAACACTGTTATTGAGGTGTGTGTTTGTGTGCTGAGTTGCTTCAGTCATGACCAACTCTGTGCAATCCCATGGACCCACCAGGCTCCTTTGTCCATGGGATTCTGCAGGCAGGAATCCTGGAGTGGGTTGCCATGCCCTCCTCCAAGGGATTTTCCTGACACTGGGATCGAACCAGTGCCTGCAGCTTCTGCATTGCAGGTAGATTCTCAGCAAGGAAGTCCCTACTGAGGCACAGTTGATATACCTGCACATACCTTATGTGTCTAATTTGATGAGTTTGGACGTATGCATACACATATGAAACATGATCACTTCAATCAAGGTAAGAAAAATATTCAGCACCTCCAAAGTCTCCTTGTACCCTTCTATGTGTGTGTGTGTGAGTGTGTGTAAGGACACTTGGTGTGAGATTTACACTCAACCAGTTTTGTTAACCACAAGCACAGTGTTGTACAGCACATCACTAGGCTCAGTGGGCCAGAGACCAGAGGCCAGAAGAAGCAGGGGTGTCTCCACCAAAGCCAGTGTAAACAGGTGATGACAGTCCAACCCTGACGCCTGATACCAGATGGCCCTACCCAACCCCTTGAGACAGCAATAAGTGCTCCCCCCCCACCTCCCCACACGGTCCTGGAAGATGAGAGAGGGGGAGATCCTGACACCAGCGGAGACTGAACTTCTGTCCTTCAGCAGAATAAAGATTCCATGAGGAAACAGATTCGGTTAGAGACATTTTACAGAAGATACACTTCTTACACACCTGTGTTTATGGGTGAAGTTGCATGCTTGCTACAGAAGTCATCTGCTAAGATCACACTGTACTGTGCTCGTGTCTACGGCATCACCCTGGCCCATACAGCCTCATCAGCTTTCCAAGGAGGACATAATAGGAATATGTGACTGGCCTTTTCCCAGATTCAGTGCTCATCTAGGCCAAGGGCCCACCATCCCTCCATTTAATGAGCCAGGAATGGCCTGTCAGACTCTTATTTGGCTGAAGCAGCCCATCATTAAAAGCCCTTAAAATGTTCAGAAACAAATCATGTTCTATCTGTTTTATGGTGCCAAACGCTGGTCTCATAAATAACTGTTGAAATATTTGAGAAGTTTTTAATGTTCCTTTTTGAAGAAAATACCGATCCCTCCCACTGGTCCCTGTGTGGCATATGACAAAAGACAGAATTCAGGCTCTTGAATGTCTATGATACAGCACGTGGCAGCCCTGCCTCCTCCTGGCCTCTAAAGCAAATGGAGGGATGGATTCTTCCACCAACCACACAGAACATAATTTTAAGGTCTGGACTGAAAAAACTCCAATACAGACCACTTCGAAAGCAGCATCTTCCGTAGGCTCCTGAGGCCTCTGATAACAGGGGCTTCCCTGATAGCTCAGTTGGTAAAGAATCCGCCTGCAATGCAGGAGACCCCGGTTTGATTCCTGGATCAGGAAGATCCCCTGGAGAAGGAATAGGCTACCCACTCCAGTATTCTCGGGCTTCCCTTGTAGCTCAGCTGGTAAAGAATTTGCCTGTGATGCGGGAGACCTGGGTTTGATCCCTGGGTTGGGAAGATCCTCTGGAGAAGGGAAAGGCTACCCACTCCAGTATTCTGGCCTGGAGAATTCCAAGCACGGTAGAGTCCGTGGTGGAGTCGCAAAGAGTCAGACACAACTTACCTTAAGGGTCATCTGACAATGTACACTTCCTGGACCCTCCCTAGCGGTGCCTCCTCCACCCTCCCATGGGTAAGACAGCAGAAAGCAACCAGTCTAGCTTACAGTACCTAAGCTCCCTACAGGAATGGCTTCCCTTAATTAAGATTTTTGTTCTCTTCCGCTTCTATAGAGGCTTCCTGTCAGGGAATGTTTAACAGGAGGATTCCTACACGCTGTTTCTCATAAACCCTCTGTTCCTTATTAGTTTCTGCTGCCAGAAACGAGTAGAGCTGCACACAGCTCTCAGGACTGAAGTCATAGGATAAGACAGGCTTGAGTCTCCTTCAGTAAACATTCTCCTTACGACAAAACTGCTTAGTCTTGATCCTCTTTCTTGAGATATGGATTGTCTCCTGACCTTGTGACCGTTATTAATCCCTTGTTCCCTTGGTAACGGTTGCTATACATTTGGTTTTCTGATCTTTATCACTGTCAAAAGAAATTTCTTGTAACATAGCCTATATATACTCACAGAACGATCGTTAAAGCACTTTTGCTCCATCAGAGCGTGGGTCCCTGTGTTTGTCTGTCTGTCTTTCTTTCTTTCTTTCTCTGTATCTCTCTCTCTCTCCCTCCCTCTCTCCCTCTCTCCCTCCGGCTCTCTCTTTCACTTTCCTATCATAGACTCCGGACCGCCAGGTCCCGGTCCATTAAAGGACCCCAACAGCTTCCCAGGAGGTGCAGTGGTAAAGAATCACCTGCCATTGCAGGAGACACGAGAGACTCGCATTCCATCCCTGGGTGGGGAAGATCCCCTGGAGTAGGAAAGGGCAACCCACTCCAGTATTCTTGCCTGGAGAATTCCATGGACAGAGGAGCCTGATGGTCTACAGTTAATGGGGTCGCAGAGTTGGACACTCCTGAGCACACACACACACACAGAGCTTTTATAGATGGTTTATACCAAGATTATCCATTTCAACAATGTTTCCATGACTTTTGCAAGGTCAAATTTAGAGTTACTGACTGTCAAGCTGTAAAATGTCTCTCATATGAAGACCCACTCAATAAATTTCTTTATTCACAGCAAGAAGAAGTTTAGTTCCTCAAAGATCTAGCCTGCATCCTGCTGTCAGACAGTAAGAACTGTATTACTCAACTCCCTTCTTGCCTTGGCTCCAGAAAGTAGAAATGTTTATCATGCCCTACTGCAGTAATCGTTTTCTCTTACAGCCCAGTGACTTTGATTCCTCTGCTGTATTAATGTGTCTCTGATCTTAGTTATATGTTGTGTCTGACTCTATAAATAGCTTCGGGCTTTTCTGGAAATAGGTGGGGTATCATTTTGAAGAAATGCACTTTAATTTTACCAATAATTGGTTTCCTTCAAAACTTTTACTTCCACATTTTCTGTTTGATTAATTTTTGTCACCTCTTAGAACCTAAGTTCATAAGGGGAAAGACCACACCAAACCTGCTCATGTTTGCAACCTTTGGCACTTGGCTTTGTGCCTGAGGGCCGATGATGTCTCTGTCAGTCAAAATAGGTCAGAAGAAGTCAAGTTGTGCTGCACTAACAAACAGTCTGAAAACCCCACTGGCTTAAAAGAATGAGGAGTTTTTTCTTGCTTATACTTGATATACATCAGAGGGTTGGCTGTGTGTAGCTCCATCTATCTCATATCTCCTAGAAGATACCCATGGCACAGAGAAAAGACAAACCACAGATCTCTTACTGGCAGTGTTCACTTCTGCTTCCCTAAAACCCTGGTCACGTGACCAGGAAGGGGACGTGTACCCTCTCAGGGAGGGGCCCTGCAAGGAGGAACAGAATACTTGGTGATCTGTAGTACCATCTATAACACTGCTCTAGGAACTGAGTCACCCAGACTTACAGATCACATATTCTTAAGTTAGTTACATGCTCTTATAATTATTTCTTCCTGTGTATTGCTAACCCTTGGTACCTTTGAAATTGTATTATAATAACCTGATTTCAAAGTATCTCACTACTGACTTGGTTATACTTTGGTCAAATATACTTTATCATGCATAATATCACCCTCCTATGAAGAGCTCAGAAGTCCTGGAGACTTTTAAATGTTAACAGCATTTTAACTTCCCCCAACACCAATGTATCAGACACCTTAGCTGACTATTACAGAATCTGTGTCCTAATTTACATCTTCTATGATAGGGTAGACCAAATAACCTGAAACCCTTTTACTTCAAAACATCTGAAAATCTGGGACAAAACAACAAACACTCTCTTCAAGGTATACACGTACTTGGGCGAAAATAAGATAACTCGAGGGGTACATTTGGAGGGACATTTCTTATACTAATTTCCGGCTTGGTAAAAATGAAACAAACTGAAAACTGCAGCAAGAATCCAGAGAACCAAGGTGTAACAGTCAAGTAGGTAAGAAACTCCCTGTTCAACACTAGCATTACAACCCCAGGGCTGAGGTTTCCAAGACTTCATGGAAGCAAGAGATAACCCCTCATGTTGGGGAGTTACCACTAAGACCCCAAATAAAGCTAGACTTCCCAAAGGACCTCAAAGGACCTCAGCCTGAGTAAAAGATACATGTAGGGTGTACCACCTAGGCTGCCAGATTTAGCAAATAAAAATACAAGACATCCAGTTAAATTGGTATTGCAAATGAAGAACAACTAAATGTTTAATACAACCATATCCAACACAGTATTTAGAATACAGTTATACTAGAAAATTTGTTGTTGTTATCTGAAATCCAGATTTAACTGGGCAGCTCTATGTTTCACCTGGTAGCCCCATGTACATAAGAAAAATCATTCAGCAGTATAGGAAGTCAAAGAGAATATGTGCCCATCTCTATAGGGGCTTTCAGATGAGGGGTGGTGGGGAGAGTATCTTCCCCAGAATTAAGTCACAGGCCTGCCCTTACATGGATTTACACTTCAACTTTAAACTACTGTTGAGGCAGTCCAAGTGGGGGGTTGGAAAAGAATTTCCAGACACAGAGAATTTCAGAAGGGAGTGAGTTTATTAAGAACAAAGAGCAGAGAAAATGAAGGCATTGTAAATGCAGCAGGCCGACCTCCTGCTAGATCAGGGAGAGTCGACCTTTTTCGTGAGTTAATACTCACTTCTTATAGCCTCAGGATAAAGAAAATTCCTGCTGGAAGGTTGGCATTGCCACCCTTTATAGGATGTTTGCTGGAGTGGGCATCTTTGCTTAATTTGGAGTTAAGAAGCTTGTTAGTGATGATCAGGGGGCTTCTGGTAGTAGTTACAAAGGAGCTCAATTAGCTTCAGAGATGATCTTAGTTCTGGGCTCCACTTCTATGGCCTCGGTACACAGGGATCGTACCTGTGGCCTTCGGGGCAGGACTCAATAACTACCTGCAAGATCCTCACCTACCAAGCCAAAAATTAGTATAAGAAATGTCCCTCCAAATGTACCCCAGGACTCCCTATATAAGCAAATACAAACCCCAACTCAGGTCACTGTGGAAGTTTACAGACTCAGTTCAGTTCAGTTCAGTCACTCAGTCGTATCTGACTCTTTGCAACCCCATGAATTGCAGCACAACAGGCCTCCCTGTCCATCACCATCTCCCGGAGTTCACTCAGACTCACGTCCGTCAAGTCCGTGATACCATCCAGCCATCTCATCCTCTGTCGTCCCCTTCTCCTCCTGCCCCGAATCCCTCCCAGCATCAGAGTCTTTTCCAATGAGTCAACTCTTCGCATGAGGTGGCCAAAGTACTGGAGCTTCGGCTTTAGCATCATTCCTTCCAAAGAAATCCCAGGGTTGATCTTCAGAATGGACTGGTTGGATCTCCTTGCAGTCCAAGGGACTCTCAAGAGTCTTCTCCAACACCACAGTTCAAAAGCATCAATTCTTCGGCGCTCAGCCTTCTTCACAGTCCAACTCTCACATCCATACATGACCACAGGACAAACCATAGCCTTGACTAGACGGACCTTAGTCGGCAAAGTAATGTCTCTGCTTTTGAATATACTATCTAGGTTGGTCATAACTTTTCTTCCAAGGAGTAAGCGTCTTTTAATTTCATGGCTGCAGTCACCATCTGCAGTGATTTTGGAGCCCAAAAGCCTCTCTAAAGATAAGCTCACGACCCAAAATTACAAAACACAGGTAGGAGTGGGGTTACTTGTGTATGGTAAGCAAGGAAGGCTTTTTCACTTGATAGTTAAAAAGTCCGAGGGCACAGACCTTGGAAACATGTCCAGAGTGAGGGTCCTCCAAAGCTGATTTCTTGCTTGTGTGCCTAAGGTGGGGCAAATCACAGAATCCATGACTTCAGGCTGTGATTCTTATCTGACTATCCGTCACCACTACTCAGAATAACAAAGCAAAACCAAAACAAGCCAGTTCTAGTGGAGGCAGGTTCAGTGTTCTTTAATCCAGTAAGAATAGACCTTCAGGAACTTAAGTGCTTTTATCATAAGAGCCACTTATTAACTAAAACTTGCAAAAAGGTCAAGTGATCTGCTTTTAAAGGCTTGGCTTCAATGCTTCATTCCCCTGGAATCCCAGTAGGCTGATCAACTGTCCCAATTTGCCCGAGACTCTGGTTTCAGTGGGCTTCCCAGGTGGCGCTAGTGGTAAAGAACCCACTGCCAACGCAGGAGACGTGAGACTTGGGTTCGATCCCTGGTTTGGGAAGCTCCCCTGTATGGAGGCATGGCAACCTACTCCAGTATTCTTGCCTGGAAAATCTCATGACAGAGGAGCCTGGGAGGCTACAGTCCATAGCGTCGCACAGAATCAGACACAACTGAAGCAATTTAGCACGCACGCATCTGGTTTCAGAATTGGAAAAAAAAACCCAAGACAGCTGAGCACAGAAAGCATTCTTCATCCTAATTATAGGCAAATTAAGTAAATCTTTCTCTTTATCCTCCTACTAGCAACATTCAGGAAAATAAGCTAATAAGTATTTCTTCATGAGGTAGATTACGTGGCGTGTAACTACAGAATACATGTATTAATGTGCATAGATAACACTTACCCCTACCCCTAAGCCTCCCTTGAGCTTCAGTTTCCTCATCTGTAAAATACAAATCACTGTAGACCCCTAAGGTTCTGGCAAGGATTAATGAGGTCACATATAACATATAGATAAAGCACTTAGCTTAATTCCTGGCATATAGTAAGCACCCAAGTGAAAGTCACTCATTTGTGTCTGACTCTTTGTGACCCCATGGACTATACAGTCCATGGAATTCTCCAGGCCAGAATACTGGAGTGGGTAGCCTTTCCCTTCTCCAGGGGATCTTCCCAACCCAGGGATCAAACCCAGGTCTCCCACACTGCAGGTGTATTCTTTACCAGCTGAGCCACAAGGGAAGCCCAAGCACCCAAGAAAGACAGCTATTTTGATTATCAAGTTTCAGGGTTTTGTAGCACTTAGATTTTATACTTCAGAAACATTTATTAAATGCTTTCATTTTTTACTTTTTTTTTTTTGTTTGTTTGAAGTGGCAGCTTTGCTGATATTTATTGCTTGATTATCCTCACCCAGCATGTCTGAATATATTGACAGATGCAAATGATCTTCTCTTACTGTGCTGGAGACTCATCTGTTCATCCTTTGACTTTCGAAATCCAAACATCTTTATCGGGACTTAGAGAAAATAACGATAATCTTGGTAACTATTTTCCTCACTTTTTAAAGAACAAACTTGATATTTATCTTGCCAACCTATCATTTTTTTTTCTAAAATGTAAAAGTAACAGTGAAAATAGCTTTCCCTCTTCCCCACTACTTATCCTCACTGACCCAGAACTAGCAGTTTTTATTTCTGACTGACTGATTTTCAAAGTATTCAGACTTCATATAAACTTTAAATTGAGTGTACATTTTATGTCATTGTTCCGCTGATAGACGCATATTAATCGTCTTTTAAGTTGCCCTCACGGTGAACACATCATCTTCCCTCTGTTAGAAGGGCATGATACTGAGCTGTTAGGCGCTTGGAGGGACTTGTCATAGATTTGTCCCAGACCACCCATATCATCTTATTTGGTCTCTTTTGTGGCCAGAATATAGTTTAATGTGGTAACTATTTTGAATATTTCTGTCAAATAAGGTTTATACTTGACATTAAAAGTCCTAGAAGGAATCAAAACAGGTAATAGAAACCAGTGCCTCTCAAACTGTAATGTGCATACGTATCACATTGAGAAATTTGTTAAACACAAGTTCTCACTCTAGAAGTGTGAGCTCTGACCTGCCAGTTTGCGTTTCTAGCACGCTCCCAGGTGATGCCAACCTGCAGGCCACACTTCAGCAGACGGGGTCTAAGGCAGGGGTTTTCAGAGTGTGGTCACGGGGCTAGCAGCACAGGCATTTCTGACAAGTAATCTGGGTTTGAGCGAGCCCTCCAGGCGACAGACAGACAGCAAGTCTGAGAACCACTGCTTTAAATCAGCACTCTGCTTTACCTAAAGGGACCAGGTGTTTTGTTCCCCACAAGGAAGGGAGGAATCAGGGCTATCTAGGGGCTGAGACAATCAAGACAGATAAGCCAGCGCTTAGTAAACTGTAGGAAAAGAGTTTGTAACAGATCTGCCTACAATGGCAAGAGGGCTTCGGGGAGACAGGCCCTGCCAGCAGCTGGTTGAAGCTTCATCAAGTGGGTGTGTTTACTATATACAAATATCCAGGGACGAGGGGATTGATGCAAGCTTTCAACATCAAGGATGTCTGACATGGGTTAACCCAACAGTGATGGATCACCAACAGCTGAAATAGGCGTGTGCTTAAGGCATCTGCTAAGCAGGAAAACCAAAAGAAGGAGAAAAAAATTTTGAAAGAATTTCCAAAAAAAGCATCCAAGTAGATGGAAAATCTACATTATTCCCCTTCTTTAAACTCATTTTACTGTTTGGTGTGGCTTATTGTGGTCTTTGGAATCAGACTGTCTGTCTCAAAGCCCTGGCTGTACCATGTAACAGCTGTGTTGTCTTGGGCAAATTACTCGTCTCTCACTGCCTCAGTTGGCTTATCTATCAAATGGGAATGATGATGTTTTGTGGGAATTAAACATTACATTAATAGAGCATATATAAAGCATAATAGTGCATGATATACAGTCATTAATTAATTTTCATTTTATTATAAGTTGGTGGAAAGAGCAGAAGGGCCCTTTTTTTTCAGGGCTTGGGGTCTTCAAAGAAATCATTTGTTCCCTAATGGAGCCTGATGCAGTTTGTAAGAAATCAGACAAAAGTCAGAAATGCAAGGAGACAAAGACAGCCAGCATCTTGGAGGGATCCATGGGTCCCTGGAAAAGACCCAGCAAGAGCAGGATAGAAGCAGAAGAGCCACGGGGCTCTGCACAAAGTCAGTGTATAACAGGAACAGGAACAAGTCTGAAATCCTGGAGTATAAGCCAGGATGCTTATAAGTGCTGGCCACCCATGAGAAAGACGCAGCCTCAGTAAACCTCAGAACTTTAGGCTGGATCACTGGCTCAGCCCTTGGCTGCAAACAGAATCACTTAGGGATGGGAACCTTTAAAAACAACTGATACATGGGTCACCCCAAGAGTCTGCTTCACTGTCTGGGCATCAGATTTCTGAAATCTTCATGGAGGTGAAAGTCACTCAGTCCTGTCCAACTCTTTGGGACCCCCTGGACTGTAGTCCGTCAGGCTCCTCTGTCCATTGAATTTTCCAGGCAAGAGTACTGGAGTGGGTTGCCATTCCCTTCTCCAGGGATCTTCCTGACCCAGGGATCAAACCCAAGTCTCCTTATTACTAGCACATTGGAGCAACAAAAGGTGCCCCTTAGACGGGGATTGATTCTGCAGATTACCACTCAGAGTTACAGTAGCAAAATCCACACATAATGACTGACCCATGCTAAGCAAGAGAGGAAGGGAGAGATTTCTAAGAATTATGACAGAACCTCAGGACCACAAGGATACTTCAAGGAGACATGATATTCTACAAGTAAGGTGCCATCTTCCCAGTTACAAGAACTTGATTTTAACTTCTTGTTAGAGTTACACCAAAACAAGAATGTGATGTCATGTGTCTGTGTATTACGACAACAGGAAGATGGTAAATATGGAATTTTAAAAGAGGAACAAAATGAAAAAAAACAAAGGCAAGATCTTACATTCGGTGAAGATCAACGAGAAGTATCCACCGTGTGGATCAGGGAAGTCTAGCTTTCCCAAAGTCTTGGTAAAGTCCCTCCAATTTCTTCCACTACTTATTTCAGTTTCACACTCAACAAGCAACATGCCATTACTCATCTGATGTCCCAGCCACACTGCCATAGGGAAGGACCCTACACAGTGAACACAGCCAGCCTCGCGATATAAAGGAACATTCAAAGCGTGAATGATACACTGGCCTTCTCGTCCACACCTCAGCCTCCTACGAGGGGCGAGGCCCCTCCCCAGATGAGCTCAGCACTCAGAGATGGATCCAGCCCGCTCACCCAGGTGACCTCATGAAGGCATTTTCCCAGAAAGGATCTGCCAGAGCAGCCAGGTGGCCTCTCTAAACTCCGCCTTGTTATTCTCTTATGGCAACTTGTCCCACTGTCAGCTTTCATCCCTCCCCCAGGTGAGTTTCTGAGATGAAAATGGCCCCTGACATCCCAGAAGTCCATGGATGCCAAGCAATCTCAGAACCTCTCAGGAAAGCCCCCACCGAGAGCATTGTGGGATAGACAGGTGGAATGTCACCCCAGCACTAAAATGCAATTTCTCAGCTGGTCAGAAACCAGAGCTAGGTAGGGATTTGGAACCACCGTACTCACCTATGACCCACATGTATGGATTCATTCACACAGAATGTGGGAGAAACTATTAATAGGTCCTGCAGCCTAAGTTTGGTGGGTGTCTTATTCCAAATTGCAAAGCTGCTTCTTCATGAAGAAATAAGAAGTGTGCTTTTCCTCTGGATAAAGTGAATTAAACAACGGTCACCTCAATTACCAGGTAAATTTAGAATGAACTATGTTATGACAAAAGGTGCTGTCAAGTCCTCAGACTTGAGGACTAGTTATTGTTTACTTCAATACTGTATGCAATGCATAGTATCTGCTTGCCTATGCAAGGAGGTGAGATTCTTTTCTGTCCTTGCAGTCTCTCGAGATTGCCTGTAGCAGGCATCACATTCTGGTTTAAGGCTTATTTAATAAAGTATTTTCTTACTCTATTACTTCTGCGGAGAGGATTTCTGGGTTGAGAAAATATTTTTATTTTAGTTACATTTTCCCAACATCTTATTATTCTGTTGCAGGAAAATAGGGGCACCACTTTGCCAACAAAGGTCCTGCCTAGTCAAGGCTATGTTTTTTCCAGTAGTCATGTATGGATGTGAGAGTTGGACCATAAAGAAGGCTGAGTGCTGAAGAATTGATGCTTTTGAACTGTGGTGTTGGAGAAGACTCTTGAGAGTCCCCTAGGCTGCAAGGAGATCCAACCAGTCAATGCTCAAGGAAATCAGTCCTGAATGTCCATTGGAAGGACTGATGCTGAAGCTCCAATAGTTTGGCCACCTGATGCAAAAAGCCTACTCTCCAGAAAAGACCCTGATGCTAGGAAAGATTGAGGGCAGGAGGAGAAGGGGGTGACAGAGGATGAGATGGTTGGATGGTATCACTGACTCAATTGAAATGAGTTTTAGCAGACTCCGGGAAATGGTGAAGGTCCTGGTGTGCTGCAGTTCATGGGGGTCACAGTCGGACATGACTTAGCAACTGAACAACAACAACCACCCTGGGATGGGGCCACCAAGTGAGGGTCCTTGGCTTTCTGCAGGGAAGGGTTCAAGAGCGAGCCATAGCAAAGTGAAAGCAAGTTTACACACTCTATAGACAGACTGTGGGCTATCTCAGAAGGCGAGAGACAGTCAAAATATGGGGTGGTTAGCATTTATGGGCAGGGTAATTTCATAGGTTAACAAGTAGGAGGATTACTCCAACTATTAATATTTTGGGAAAGGGTTGTGATTCCCATGAAGGGGGCCACTGCCCACTTTTTTGGCTTTTTATAGCCATTCTCAGAACTGCCATGGCACCTGTGGGTATGTTGTCTAGCATATGCTAATATATTCCAATGAGCTTATAATGAGGCTTAGGGTCATGAGGTCTCCTGCAAGTCAAATCTTCCTCCATCTTGAGCCATTTGGTTCTGACCAGTTTTCGTTGTATCTCAAAGGTACTCACTGTGTCCTGCCCACTTCCTTCCTGCCTCATTCCCACATCCACAGTCATCAGCACAGTGTTTCCCAACATACGGAAAATTCTTTGTGGATTTTGACAATTCCTCTTCCCATTTTTCGCACATCTGAGACCAAGACAGATTTTTTTTTTTTTTTAGTTGATAGAATACAGAATAACAAAAGAATGAAACCACAGTCTGACAGTTTAAAAAATCTTTGCAAACTAGATTTAGTTAAGTTTGTTAAACTGAAGAAAAAGGAGAATGTTCTTTGTGCATTTTAGAGGAAGGAAGGGAAAGAGCAGAGCTAAGTAGGTATTCCAGAGGGTGGAACCCAGGTAGTCACATGGAAAATGCCAAAACTCAGCAAAATCAGAAAAGGCCACGTTAACTCCAGCTATTTTTCTAAAATGTTGAGGAAGTACTTAAATGTTGAAATGAATGGCTAATTTGTTTATTTTTAATAAATCATGACAGACATTTCAACTGACAGGAATTTTTCTCTTATTGAAACACAACAACAGTGAGTTTCTCCTGTCAGTTATCATGCTGTTGCCACCCAGAGACCGTGTTTTATTGTGTAGTAGATGTAGTGGGTATAGAGCTCACCTAGCCTGCCGACAGACAAAGCTGACATGTTTGGGGTGTAAAATGTAAAACCCAGGAATGTCTGATTGCATTGTGCGGCAAGTTAGCATCGTGTTTTCGGAGAACAAAAACTAAAAGGCTAACAGCATAATGGTAATTTATGAAGAGCAAAATAAATTCTGGCCAAGCATATCTAGCAGAGAATCCAATGGATGCATGTGCCTGGGCACCAGACAGGTAGGAGATTTCACGGAGCAAGGGTAGCATCTCTTCCACGGTCTGGATAAGGCAGTTCTCAGTGCTCCCTCCTCGCTATTGATCAAGTGAACATCACTAACTTAACTTCTTGGGGATCTTGATACAGAAAAGGGCTTAATAGAAGACCTTATGGAATTCTCCTCAATATAAATTAACAAACTGGCTTTCTGACTGACTCTCTGTTCTCAGATAATTTGGGTTAGTGAAAGTCAGCCCCTGGGATTCAAGACGATCATGGGTGCTGATTAGAAAAAGATCTGCGAACCTGATAATCAGTCCTGTGAGTGTGCTCACGTACCAAAGTGAGCCCATGGCTGACGCCTCCATGGGTCCCGGCCCCAGCTGTCACTTTGTGTCTCTCTGTTCTCCCTCTCTCTCTCCACCCTAATTTCATGAAGCAAGTTTTAGAACACTAGTTTATCAGCCATGAAGAAAATATCCAAATGGAGGACAAGGGGATAAAATCACTGAGACATCAGCAAAATATCCTGCTTAATGACCTATGCTCAGCTGAATGGGGACAGTCAAAGCCACATGAAAAATAAGAATATGAAAAGCAGATGATGACAACTCTTAGAAGAAGATCATCACACCTGAGAACACAAGCCAAATAACATATGGTACACCTGTGGGTCCCCCTCTGAACCATGCAGGTCCCACAAGACCCTGCTAGCATCCTTGCCGTGACTGATCGGCCCAGCAGGAGACACTGATCTAAACACCCCCCAGGAGTCTGGTGGTGGCTTGATCCAAAATTTCTACCAAAGTGAGATGGTAGTGAGTAAACCTGAAGTTCTCTCTTTGGGTTCTGTGTCCTGTACATTTCTTTTTTCAGTTAAAATTGTAATATGCAAGCATGGCTGACCATGTTAGCCCTCCTAGTTTGTATCCTGACCAGAACCTCTCATCTTAGCCAAGTTTGAGAGCTTCCTTAAGGCTGGTCAGGGAGGCCCCATGGTCTTCAAGCCTAGGAGTCATCATTCTAGATCGAGGGACTGAGCTGATGGAAGAGCAGCCACCACAGAGTGATACTGAGACAAGAGTCAGATCCCAACCCCAGTGGGCAGTCCCACCCATATGGGACCCATTATGAATAAACAGAAGGAAAACCGACAGCCTGAAAGAGAGGTACCAGATGAAGAAGTATTGTGAATGATTCTAGGAGAAACAGAAAAAACAAAATTTTTAAAGTAATTTTTTCAAGGAGATTAAGTTACAAGTATTCATGAAATAAGAAAATACCTATAAAATGTTAACCAGAGAACAAGTAACAATGACAAAAATTATTGCCAAAATAAGCAGAATGGGCCCAACTGAAGAATGATTTAATGCTTGGAAGACCAAGTCATGCAATCCTATCACAGCATTAAGAATGTAAAATATGCAAATTATAAGAATCAAGTGGAGACGTGTAGGATAAAGGCAAGAGAAACAATATCTACCTAAGAGATATTCAGAAGGAGAATAGACAGGGGACTGAGTCAAGAAAACAATGGAAGAAACTCTCCTTGAGCTGAAGAAGAAAAAGAGCCTCTGGTGTCAAAGAGGAATATCATCAAAAGGAAGTGATGAGGGCTTCGCTGGTGGCTCAGAGGTAAAGAATCTGCCTCCAATATGGGAGACAAGAGTTCGATCCCTGATCTGGAAAGATCCCACATGCCAAGGAGCGGCTAAGCCCCGAGTGACCTTTCAGCCTGTGCCCTGGAGCCCGAGTGCCACAGCTACTGAAGTCCACTCGCCCAGAGACCCTGCTCTGCAGCGAGAAGAGACACCGCAGTGAGAAGCCCGCACCCAGCAACTAGAGTAGCCCGCGCAGCAACAAAGACCCAGCGCGACCAGAACTAAATAAATAAATACAAAAAATTATTTTTTTAAGAAAGGAAGTAACTAGTAACTAGACCTTTGCTGTTGAAATGTTTACCCACATTTCTTTTGAGCTCCACAACAATTCTATAAATATAGCTTCAAAAAAGGAGGAAGTACCTAGGATCCATTCTGCCTGCGAAATATGCATACACAATTTCTGCATGGAATATTTTTGAAATGTCTACCAGACTTCTTTAAATAAGACATCCATCCATTTAGTTCTTTATGACGACATCATAAGCACAATGATACAACAGATGGATAATCACTCAGTATTTACTAGTTAACTTGGAAACACCGACAGGCTATTTTGCGCTTACAAGAAAAACTACAGACAATACTTTTCTTTGAGGTAGGGTGCTTTTGAAGATAAAACATAGCCACCCTGAGCCTCCACAAATGGAAAGATGTCTTCACAATGAACTATGTCGAGTCAATTATATTGAATCACTGATTTTACAGCCACACATTCCTTCAACAGTTTAAAGTCCTCGCTTCATAGGAACCTAATTCCTTCATGAGCACTTTCAAAATTCCATCCAAAATTTAATAAGTAAGTAAAGAATAGTTCACATACACAGAGAGAGAACGTATAGTGAACATACATGCATAAAATAACCATTGACTCTGTGAAGCATTCTCTTGATATTACTTTGAGACATTCTTTCTTGATGCCTTACTGACGTTTTCAAGTCAAAATCTGGTTTTATCTTATTGTCTAGGGCCTGGGGAACATGGAACCGGAACAAAGGCAGACAGATAACGGTGTAAGCCTTGAAGATTTTGATGGCTGTTATTACTGTGGTGCTGTTGTTGTTTTAAGGAAATTAAGTGCACTTTACTCCAAAGTTTTCCCCGTTACAAAACATTCTAAGTATGTTTCAATATCGCAAAGGAATTAACAAAAATACTAACCAAGGAAAGGAACCCTGGTTGCTACCACTTGCTCTCTGATAAAACATAAGCTTTCTCCAAAAATGATACTTAATAATTACAACCCAGAGACTAACTCATAAGATTGCACAGGAAGGGCAAGGCAGAAAAAAGAAAACTGAAATTTAAATATGACAAATCAGCTATTCTGGGCAAAGACTGTATTACAATGGTTCTTCCTTTTTAGGAATAGTCTGCATTCTCACATTTCTGATTTGTTATTTCAAATATTCCTGATTTACTCAGAGCTCACATTCACAAGCCATCCCTTATGGCTGGGCCTGCTGTTGTCAAGAGAAAGACAAAGATCAGTTCACTGTATTTTACTTTCTATAAAAACCACAGTCATTTAAAAAAAAAAAAAAAAAACACCTTCCTTGCACATTTTCACTGGGAATAAAGAGGGATTAAATTTCATCCAGGTGTTAGTATGACTGACTTCTTGAAAGCATTGGGTTTGCATTAATTCATTCAACAAAAATTTATTGAGCTCCTACTATGTATGGTATTCTGGATGTAGGGATTCGGGGGGTAGATCAGTTCCCTTCCTAAACGGAACTTCCCTATCTTAAAGAATAGAAAGAGGGAAACTTTTTGCCCCATGCAGACGGGCATGTTGACCTAAACTTGGGGAGTTTGGGAGGACTTCTAGATGTAACTCTACATTTAGATAGAGTTTCTTAATTTCAATACAATTAACACTTTGAACTAGTTTATTGTTGTAAGGGGCTGCTCTGTACATTGTACGATGTTTAACAGCATCCCTGGACCCTACCCACTAGATGCCACAACTTGGTGACTGTCTCCAGACATTGCCAAATGTCCCTTGGGGGCACAACTCATCTCTGGCTAAGAACCACTGACTTAGAGGGAAGATGAAGAAAAGAAAGTTGTGGGGCAAGTTAGATATGAAAGGAATACGGTGTGGGAACAAGACATGAGAAGTGAGAGGGAATCACTGGTACTAAGGTCCTAAGGCATGAAGACCTCGGCTCTTTGGGTAGAAAGGAGATGCTAAGCCCACTGTGAGAATGAAGAGAGAACTCTGGTCAGATCCGGAGAGCGTGTGTAAAGCTTACTGATAGGTAGGAGTTTGTATTGTCTATTACTGTGTAATGAATTACCCTGGAGGCTTTTCCAATTAAAAGAACAAACCTTCATCATCTTAACAACTTCTGAGGGTCAGGATTCCTGGAGCAGATTAGCTGGGAGGTGTGGCTTAGGGTCTCTGAAGGTTGCAGTGGTGGTTCAATGGAAAAGAATCTGCCTGCTGATGCCAGAGAGGCAGGTCCGATCCCTGAGTCAGGAAGAACCCCTGGAGTAAGACATGCCAATCCATTCCAATATTCTTGTCTGGAAAATCCTACAGACAGAGGAGCCTGGTGGGCTACAGTCCATAAGGTCTCAAAAGAGTTGGACATGATTAGGAACTAAACAACAATAAGCTGCCAACAAGGTCTCTGAAGACCAGGCTTGCTATGGAGAGATGCATGGCCAAATCTACTGTTAACAGGAGGCTTCAGCTCCTCCCTATGTGAGCTTTCATGGGGATGTTCTCTACACTGCTTCCCCTCCAGACAGTGATGGAAGATCAAATTTGCTTTTAAATATAATCTGGCTTCTATTAATACTTGGAGCAAAGAGCAAGAGGCAACTGGAAGCCATCAATTGTTTTTGATTAGAGAGATGTCAGTCAATCTACAATTTATCATCTAAGCCCCTAAATAACTAGAAAGTGACTCTAATTACAGAAGGCCTTAGTCTAAGTTGGTCACTGTTCCATAAAAGCACAGAGTAATTGAGCAAGCAAATAATTGAACTAACATGTCTTCAAATTCAATACCAGTGACAAAAAGTGAGCCCAGAAAAGTTAAATGACAGCACTTCCATCAAAGCTCATCAGACTTTATACAGCTTATCATCACTTTGTAAAGTTCTTCCACGGTGAGGTGGTTGAAGCCATTATAATCCATTCTTCCCTTTCATGTAAAAGTGGTCTTAGGAGTTTTCTCTAAATATCTAGTTGAGGTAGAAATTGTTACACAGTCAGTATATAAGTCAGAGCCTCAGTTCTTCTTCTACTTTCAATTTTAATTCTCACACACAAGCATTTTGCTCCGTTAAAAGATATATTTATTGCTTCAGATTATAGATATTCAGAGGAATGCCTCCCTGGTCTGGAGGGTCATAAACCTTTCAGACCCAAGACAAGACAATCATAAAATGCTCTCCAGTATATCAAGGAGAAAAACTCCAGGTAGACAATTAGCTCCTAAACACACATCTAGCTCCTAAACACACATCTAGCCCCTAAATAATGCTCTGAGATCTTCAGAAGGGGTCAAGGGATGGCATCACAGTGTCTTGAAAAGCTGAGAAACTGGGAGATCCAAGAAGGCCATAAAAATGACAAGCTGGACAAAGCAACATTTAAACTGATTGGTCAGAAATTACATGTATCTGGCCCTTAGCCAACCAAAAACGAACAGATCAATTCTAATAAAGACATAAAAACTACCGTCATTCCCACCTTTGGGGGTTCTCAGGGTCAATGCTGAGAGCCTTGTACCTCTGTCCTCTAAAATAAACTTTGCCTGCCTGAGTGTTTGCAAGTTTGCGAAGTCCATTTTTCAGCTCTGTGAACAGAACTCACCAGTAAGCTGAAAACTCCAGAATTTCAAACTAAGATAATGCTTCAGGAGTTTCATTTTGAGTGTTTTTCAAACTAAATAACTGTTTCTTTCAACTCAATCAGATTACTCTTAACACCAATTTCTGTAGACTATCAAGCGATGCATCACAAAATCTTATGATGTGATTATCCTTACTTGCTGGGGTCTATCCTGATGGCCCCAGATACCTATCTCGCCCTTCCTACCCAAATATTCACTTTACTCCTGGATGCAGAAATTCACCCGTCCACTGGAACCTGGCTTTGGAGTCCAGTGATATAAAACAAATTGTCTGAAATGGTACCCTGATGCTCACAATCACTGTGCATGCCACTACGGAGCCTGGCTTTGGGTTTCCCCAGTCTGGACCACGGTTGGGAAGCCCACTTTAGTCAGCAGTTGGCTTAAGAGAATCCAAACATGCCCCAGTGTCATCCTTTCTGGTCTCTCTTCCCTGCATCATTCAGCTAGGTACAATTGGATACCCCTCCTTTGAATTTTCCTTAACTATTTGGGATAACCCCTCCATGTTGCTCCTGGTCATTTCTCTCTCTGACTGGTAGCCCCCAGCCTTCTTTACACATAAATGATCACCCTGCCTTCACTCCCCAAAGCACGGCTGACATAGGCTGTAGTCTGTAACAAACTTTCCTGAGAATGATGAACAACTATTATATTGCAAAGAAAAACTTCAAATTAGATATTTGGGTCCACTGCTGTTAATTTTTGTCTGCCTGGGCCCTTCCAACATTGGGTTCCCTGCTGACTACCTCCCCAGCTCCAGCCTCACCCCCAACCCGTGTGTGGTTCTGACTTAAAACCAGGGTATCACCCCCAGCCATCCACAGAGGTTCCTAATGCCTTGACCGTGTCTCCAGAGCCCCAACCAAGAGAAGCAAAGCACTTAACCTCTTCTCTGAGAGACACTGACTGCAGGAAAGACAGCCGTTTGAATTTTTATGCAGAACCATTTAGTTTCTCTTTGTCTCAAATTCTTTCTTCTGTCACAGGATCCAGGTAGAACCCCGAGGCTCTAGGAGATTTCCTCTGAAATTAACAGGCAGTCATCCTCAAAGAAGAATTCTGCCACTTCACCTGCAACCACAAACCAATGGCGCAGAACTAGGCAGCCTGAGGGTAATAAGAATTCCCTAGAGGACCAGAGCTAGGTTCAGACTAGCTAACCTGAAGTGACCGATTATAAACAAAAAGGCCCAGACACGCTGTGTTCAGGTCCACTTGGGCCATAGCAGGGAGGCCGGCAATAGATCCCGGAAACCAGGCAGAGGACCAGGAGCCAGTGATCTGCATGTACTGAAAAATGCAGTTCAGGAGCGAACAAGGGAACATCTGAGAATAATTGTGATAAACACTCAATGCCCTTCTAGGTTCTTAATCTCAAACAACCAGAAACTTCTGGAAGGCATATTTGTCCCTGACAATGGTGACTAGCAGAGGTGAAATGGAAGGGGGAAATGAGAGTACTCCTGAAATACTGTGCATGCCATATTTCACTTAACCTGTTGCAGAAACTAGTACTCGAGAAACCAAGTACCACAGTCGGAGAGTTGAAGAACTCAGGTTTATTACACCAGCGGGCCCAGGGGAGTTAACACTCCAAGCTCTGAGCCCCGAACAAAGGGTTTACAGAGTTTTTATAAACAGACTGTAGTGGGCAACTCTAGCTGTTAATAGGCTGGTTTAAACTACGGGGTTTCAGGAGCATGGGAACAGTGGTCAAGATGGGGAGGAGGATGCCTAACCTTTACACAAACAGGCGTGATTAAGCAGGTTTGCAGGGGCTGGGCGATTGCAAAGAGCAGGACAAGAGTGAGTGAGATAAACTCCAGTTCCTAGTATTGCGAGTTCCCACTTTCTGAGACTATGTGACCTACACGATCTAGATTTTGCAAGGGGCAAGCTGAGTTACAGAGGCAGAAGGAGAAGGAGATTATGTAAAATTTTAACTTTTTCTCTTCAATTCAAGTCACATTTGGGGGACATTTAATTTTTTTCAATTTTCATTACAATATTGTAAGTTAGTTTATGACTTCTATTTTATTTTCTTGCTGATCTTTTCCAAAAATCCATGTCTACTTCCCCAGGACAAAATTGAGAACACCTATATAAAAGAGTGTGACTATTTTTCTGATTGTGATGGATAGCATCTAGGCACAAGATGCCTAGTTTTGCCATCAATGTACTTTTCTGATATCTGTGAGGACTCATTTGATCACTGCTACTGTACTTTCTAGGTGTATTTAGTTAGTTTACTGGCAAGTTAAACAACTCTTTACAGAGGAAGTTGAAGTGATTTTAGCTAGGAGGTGTTGAAATAGTGGAAATTTTCAAGTTAGAAAAAAAATGAAAGAGAATGGTTTTGAGAGAAGGGAGAGATATAAAAACAGTCATCAGCCACCAAATTTCTCCCCAATTCACTCCGGAGACAAGCCTCCTCTTTAGAACATGATGCTCAAGGTATTGCTTCCTTTTATGGGGCTTATTTAAACCGGTTTTTCTAGCTTTCCTTTTCTTCTCAGCTTTCTCAGTTCCTCTCCTTTGAAGAGTTACCTGCTTCTACCTTAAAAAATGTCATTTCAATATTTCACATAGCCTCTGGATGGTCTAATTAAATGCATTTTGTTTCTCATCAATGTTTTGCCAAGAATAGATGTAATTCTCTGATTAAAAAAATAGGAAGAAATGAATCAGTTTAAGTTCATGGAATTTTAACCTTCTAGTTTAGCAATTTTCTATTATGATGTTGCCATACTGCTTTTCTAATTATCTGTCTACCGTCCTTAGTCCCCTGGAGAAGATAAGTATTTTTGTGGTAGGAACCATAATATCTTGGTTTGGTATTCTAGAGTGCTTAGCACAGGGCAGACACATAGCAAGATCTCGTGAAATATTTATTAAATAAGTGCATGAGTGTGTCCCAAGTCACTTCAGTCATGTCAGACTCTTTGCAACCCTATGGACTGTAGCCCACCAGGCTCCTCTGTCCATTGGACTTTTCAGGCAAGAATACTGGAGTGGGGTTGCCATGCCCTCCTCCAGGGGATCTTCCCCATCCAGGGATTGAACCTGAGTTCTTTATTTTACCATGATTTATGCTTTAGTCATAGCATCTTTACTAAGAACAGATGTAAATGCCAGGAAAAAAAATCAAGACCAAAAAGATAATTTAGAAATAGATGGCCCAAGGTGAAAGACGGCTGAGCAGTTGCACATTTGTTTCCTGGTGTTCCCTTCCTCAGGGGCCACAAAGAGATCGTTTATTCTTTGGCACATGGGGTGGTGCTCAGGACTCATCAGGGGGTCTGCTGGGGTCCCCTACTATCTTTCTTTCTTAAGTTTTTTATTTTTTATGTGGACCATTTTTAAAGTCTTTTTTGAATTTGTTACAATATTGCTTCTGTTTCATGTTTTGGCTTTCTGGCCCCAAGGTATGTGGGATCTTAGCTCCCTGACCAAGGATTGAGCCCACACCCCCTATATTAGAAGGTGAAGTCTTAACCATTGGACCATCAGGGAAGTCCCTGGGACCTCCTCCACGCCCAGGCATGCTCACTTGATGGGCCAGATATCCCTCCTCTCCTCCCCTTCTTAGTCTCTTCCTGAGCCCACCAAAGCCCACCACACTCTGTGGCCACGATCTGCTTGCTACTCTCTGTCCTCAACTCAACTGAGGACAGAAACTGGCCATCGTCCATTTCCACACCCCTCTGCCTCGTACATGTGTTCACTACACGTCACTTTTTAGGATCTGAACTTAATTGGACCAACTGGGTTTTCTGTAGTGGAGCACACTCTTTATGCAGAAGTACCTTGCGTTCTCATGTAGAAAGGAAGTGTGTGAATACAGAGTAATTGCAGCACTCCTCTAACACTCCTGCCTTTAAAGTCTGTCACAGAAAGCTTTGCCAAAGTGATCCACGGCTTGAAGGTGGGCCACCTGACAGATCGTGTCATTCAGCGGAGCAAGAGGATGGTTCTGGATGCTCTGGGAGTGGGGCTCCTGGGAACCAGCACAGAAGTGTTTCACAAAGCCAGTGGATACAGTAAAGTAAGGAGCTCCATGTCTACTTTAGAACTGAAGCCAGGTGTACACACACACCTGTTTGTGAGGTGTATCCAGGGATACGCATTTCTGTTCTATTGCACTACTCTTCATTTTAGAGAGAGCGCCTGCTGAATATAGCATGCTGGTTTCCAGTTTTATGCTTTTCTATCCTTGGAAGAAAAGTTATGACCAACCTAGATAGCATATTCAAAAGCAGAGACATTACTTTGCTGACTAAGGTCCCTCTAGTCAAGGCTATGGTTTTTCCTGTGGTCATGTATGGATGTGAGAGTTGGACTGCGAAGAAAGCTGAGAGCCGAAGAATTGATGCTTCTGAACTGTGGTGTTGGAGAAGACTCTTGAGAGTCGCTTGGCCTGCAAGGAGATCCAACCAGTCCATTCCGAAGGAGATCAGCCCTGGGATTTCTTTGGAAGGAATGATGCTAAAGCTGAAACTCCAGTACTTTGGCCACCTCATGCGAAGAGTTGACTCCTTGGAAAAGACTCTGATGCTGTGAGGGATTGGGGGCAGGAGGAGAAGGGGACGACAGAGGATGAGATGGCTGGATGGCATCACTGACTCAATGGACGTGAGTCTGAGTGAACTCCGGGTGTTGGTGATGGACAGGGAGGCCTGTTGTGCTGCAATTCATGGGGTTGCAAAGAGTCTGACACGACTGAGTGACTGAACTGAACTGATGCTGTATTTGTTGTTGTTGTTCAGTCACTCAGTCGTGCCCAACTCTTTGCGACCCCATGGACTTCAGCACGCCAGGCTTCCTTGTGTTTCACTGCCAATTTGTTCAAACTCAAGTCCATTGAGTCAATGAGGCCATCCAGCCATCTCATCCTCTGTTGCCCACTTCTCCCCCTGCCCTCTATCTTTCCCAGCATATGGGTCTTTACCAATGAATCAGCTCTTCACATCAGGTGGCCAAAGTACTGGAGCTTCAGCTTCAGCATCAGTGCTTCCAATGAACATTCAGGCTTGATTTCCTTTAGCATTGACTGGTTTGATCTCCTTGCTGTCCAAGGGATTCCCAAGAGTCTTCTCCAGCATGAGAATTTGAAGGCATCAATTCTTCGGTGTTCAGCCTTCTTTATAGTTCAGCTCTCACATATGTACATCTATGCTTTATATTACCTGAGGCTTAATATACATCCACGTCCTTTACTAAGTTACTGTCTTAATACCAGTCTTAATCTTAAGGCTAGCAATGTCTCAAGTTGATTACTATTATAACTGAAAGCACAGTTTTACCTGAGAGTCTTGGCAGCTATAGCACCTGCCCTGAGCCATTTGCTCTTGAAAAGACTTGAAGATTTTCTGGAGAAAAGCCTGGACCAGCCTGCAGGTGTTTACATCGGAGATGTGTGCCCACGCACCAAAGAATACTCTTGATAGAGACGACCAGTCCACCTTTTCGTAGTGTTTATCTCCAAGGAGTAAATAAGAGTAAATTCAGACTTCATTCTTTGGTGCCCTTAGGGATCACAGTCTGGGATTAAGTGACAGCATCTCCTCTCCCTTCCACGGAGAAAGTTGTATTTTTCTTCTACAAGGAAGGGAGAAATCCAATAACTAGGGCTTCAATCTAGCACAAGGGGCTCAATAAGGGGTAATAAAGTAGTGTCTCCAAAGATGAAGAACAACTGTTGAAATGGTGACTTGGCATGTGGGTTCATACCCTGTATCACTGATTGGTATTCTTTCATTCCAGATCTATAGTTCCAACGTATCCAGCACTGTTTGGGGCCAGCCAGAACTCAGGCTCCCACCAACCTATGCTGCTTTCGTTAACGGTGTGGCTGTAAGGAGATTTCCATTTTTTCTACTGTTCAACAATCAGAATAATTTCAGAGCCAGAAGATATCTCAGAAATTTCCCAGTTTTCATATTCTACTGATGAGTTCACTGAAGTTCAGAGAGGTGGAGGGGCCTGCCCTCTCTCCTATGTTGTAATTTCAATTTCATGTTTTTACAGTGAGTTGATGTTTTTTGAAATTGTGAAGGAGAGGAAATAAGATGGAAATATTTTGATAAAAATGCTCCTAAGTTATCTCAACTCTAAATTAAATATCCAGACTCAATTCCTTCTTAATCCCTTCTGCTGTGGCCAGTATCAGTTTCTATTTAGCAACCAGCCTTTCATTCAATCAGCAGATATTTATCAAGATAGAAACAATGACCATCTGGTGTCTCTTTCTTCTGAACCAAAAATCAGGACTTCTCATCTGAGAGACAATTTATGTGCCTTTTCTGTGTGTCAGGAGCAGTCTACAAGATATAATTTGGACGTGAACTTGTTGGGATTTCTGAGATATTTTCATGGTTTACGGGGACAGTAGTTCAGAATATCGAAAGTCAAATCTGATAGTGCATCCACAAGTAAACATCCAGTAAGTTATGGGGAAGGCACCAGCCATGAGACGAAAACCTATTTTAAATTGAACTTCTGGTTATTACCATTTCATGGAAGGAAAAAGCAAGTGACTGGGATGAGGAGGAATAAAACCTTATAGCAGAAAATAAAGATCTAAAAATATAGCTTAATAGTTGATCTGGGTTCAAGAGTTCTTGCAACTTCTTTATAGATTTGAAATTATTTCATAATAAAAAGGGCTCTGGAAATATGGCCTGATATGGAATAAATGACATTAAACTCTTCATGTGACTTGTTGAAAGGTCAAAGAGGGAGGGAGGAGAAGCTACCTAATTCTACAGCTTTGTTTATAGGTATGGATCTTTCCGATGGTGGCCCCTGAGTAAGACCCAAGCTCCTTGCAGTTCACTAGCTGCTCTGGAAGCTCCCACTTGATCTGGCCAGAGGACAGCATATCTAGTGCCCAACCATGTGATTAAGAATCATAGCCAGTTCATAGGTTTACTGTTCAGAGGATCAGATCTAAAAATGTCACATCAAACAAGGTTGTTACTGAAATAAACCCTGGCTGGTCCAAAAGCCATCACATGAAGGGAGACACATTTAGGTTCTGGTTGTTGTTTGTGTGTCTATTCACACAGATCCACTCAATGGATTTTGATGACACGTGGCACCCTGCCACCCACCCTTCTGGAGCTGTCCTTCCTGTCCTCATGGCTCTATCAGAAGCCCTGCCACCAAGTCCAAAGTATTCTGGCCTTGACCTGCTGCTGGCTTTCAATGTTGGTATTGAAGTGCAAGGCCGATTACTGCGTTTCTCCAAAGAAGCCTGTGACATACCAAAGAGGTATGGAGAAAGTGTGCCTCCTCCTGAGGCAGCCACCTTCCCCTCCATCTGTTAGTCATTCTCTCTGTGGAGCTTTCTGATATAGAGGTTGGCTCAGTGGAAGCTGTTGTCATTAGTGCTGGCAGTTAAGTCCACTCAACCAGATATCAAACTGTTTATTCCATATAGAAAAGTGTGATCTCAGAAGTGCTAGTGAAAAGTCTCCTCTGGGTTTAGAGAGCCAATTGAGCAACCAGGACCATAAACAGATCTGGATTCCCTCACCCCAAGGTGATTATGACGTGCTGGCCTTCATGGGTACTCTGGACAGCCCTCAGCTCATCTCAAAGCAGAAATATACTTTGGTATTTCTAGGGTCCTTTAGACGAATGAGAACAGAATACCCTAAACCTGACTACTCAACCCACAGATCAAAAATGGTCCAACGCTGACTGTATCAGATGGTTCAGTCTAATATTTATTTTGCCATTTGCTCCAGCCTTCTGGGGGAGGAGTAAATAAGAATATTGAGTGAGCGCTCACAGTTTCTATTGAGTTTTTACAGTTACTTACAGAGGCTTTCAGCAATCAACAACTTTTGCTTTCTGGGCAATAACTGTAACAGTGACAGTGAAGTGAAAGTCACTCAGTCGTGTCCGACTGTTTGCAACCCCACGGACTATACAGTCCATGGACTTCTCCAGGCCAGAATACTGGAGTGGGTAGCCTTTCCCTTCTCCAGGCCAGAATACTGGAGTGGGTAGCCTTTCCCTTCTCCAGGGAATCTTCCCAACCCAGGGATCAAACCCAGGTCTCCTGCATTACAGGCAGATTCTTTACCAGCTGAGCCACCAGGGAAGCCCAACTATAACAGTACCATTTGTAAGTAATTTACTATAGGTCAGGCCCCGTTGTAGTTATACGAGTTTATTCAAAACTCACAAGGGAGTTTTACTATGATGATGATGATGATGATCACTTTATGTAAGAGAAAACAGGTACAGAGAAGTTGAATAACTTTTCCAAGATCGCATAGCTAATAGGAGGAAGAGCTGAGATTTGAATGTAGGCCTTAGGGCTCCATTAGCTCAGCTCCTGACCACTGTACTATACCGCCCCCTGGCAGCTGAAGTTTGTAAGTCTCCACCTCTGTGTTCTTTTGCTTTTCAGATTCCATCCCCCCTCGGTGGTGGGAACCCTGGGGAGTGCTGCCGCCGCATCTAAGTTTTTTGGGCTCAGCGTGACAGAGTGCCAAGAGGCCCTGGCTATTGCTGTTTCTCACGCTGGGGCACCCATGGCAAATGCTGCCACTCAGACCAAGCCACTTCACGTGGGCAATGCTGCCAGGCATGGGCTGGAAGCTGCTTTTCTGGCAATGCTGGGTCTCCAGGGAAACAAACGGATTTTGGATTTGGAGACAGGGTTTGGGGCCTTCTATGCCAACTATTCTCCTAAAGTCCTTCCAGACCTAGATTCACACACTTGGCTTCTGGAGAAGCAGGATGTGGCCTTCAAGCGTTTCCCTGCCCATTTGGCCACCCACTGGGTGGCAGACACAGCTGCATCTGTGAGAAGGCACCTTGTAACAGACAAAGCCCTGCTCCCCATTGACCGCATTGAGAGAATTGTGCTTCAAATTCCTGATGTGCAGTATGTGAACAGGCCCTTCCCCAAATCTGAGCACGAAGCCCGCCACTCCTTCCAGTATGTGGCCTGTGCCATGCTGCTCGACGGTGTCATCACTGTCCCAGCCTTCCACAAACGCCAGATCGACAGGCCACAGGTGAGAGAGCTGCTTGGTAAGGTGGAGCTGGAGCACCCTCGAGACAACCTGCCAAACTTCAACACACTGTACTGTGAGATGAGTGTTGCCCTCAAGGATGGAGCCGTCTTCACAGAGCGTTCGGATACCTTCTACGGTCACTGGAGGAAGCCTCTGAGCCAGAAGGACCTACAGGAAAAGTTCAGAGCCAATTCCTGCAGGACGCTGTCCTGCCATGCTGTAGAAAGGCTTATAGAGATAGTAGAAAACCTAGAAGACCTGGAAGATTGCTCTGTGCTAACCACACTTCTGAGAGAAGCCTCTCCATCAAAGATAGCTTCCAAATCTATCTAGCATTTAACAGTTCCATCATACAATCTCTCTTATGGCTTGACAACATCCAAGTGACTTTGTATCGGGGGAAATTCAGTTCTCTGCTTTAAAGAACAAGGGTCTGTCCTGGGAATAACTGCAGCAGGCTTCAGTGCTTCAGAGCCCAGACACAGAACTGGATATATATGGAAGCAGTCTTAGCCTGTACATTTTGCAAGACAGTTCCAGTTACCTATTTTGGGCAAGCTAATAAATGTGCAAGAAACACAGAGAAGTTTATTTTAAAAGCATTCATAAGGCTGAAATTCAAGTCACCTGTACTTAGCTTAAGCTTTTCAGAGGAGTTATTTATGAACCTTTATGAACCTCAAGGCATGAGAGGGATTTGAACTTCTACATAAAGCTTGCTGACAGTGAAGATGGCTCTGGTCTCTTGTGCCACCAGCAGACTTCTTAGACTATGGGTTATAAGAATCCCTTCACAATGGAGGAGATGCTATTAGGTTTAAAATAAGGGCTTCATTGTTTCAAATCCTGCTTCTGCCACTGACTAGATGTGACACTGGGCATGGTTTGGGGTATCCCTCTAGTTTTGCTTTATTTTTTAAAAAGTATAAAAATAAAGCAGTTTGACTCTAAAAGCAGTATTCTTAATACAATCTATCACCTTTCATTATAAAAAAAATTTGAGACTAATATCATGGATGTAGAATCTGAGACGTAATAAAGTATGCCAACCAAAACATAGCATATATGTGGACGGTCAAATAATATTAAACTGTGTAAAACAATTAAAATGTCTTGTGGGGTTAAAATTGCCACATTAGTATTATATATACACAAGCAGGAAGTTATTAAAGTTCATTTATTCTAAATTCCTTGCATTGTCCAAGAAAAGGGCAAGCTATTAACTCTAGACTTTGACTTGCAAGTGTGTATACTGACATTTCTAGGGTGACTATATTAAAAACAACAGTAGAATGTATCACTTCCAGGTTAATAGAAGAAGAAATAAGGAACTGGGTAAAAATAATCCAAAGTAAAGTAAGAAAGGAAGGGGAAAAGAAATACAGAAAAGACAGAACAAACAGAAAGCACAATATAAAATGACAGGAAAAAATCCAAATACATCTATAATTACGAAAAGAGTAAATGGACTAAATGCTCCAGTTAAAAAAATGCAACAACCATGAACACATTCTTTTAAATGCTTGTTTTATTAACAACTGCTTTACTTGTCACCATTCATTTTACATTTTATGAGTTTTAGTAAATGCATAGAGTCATGAAAATATTTCTGCAACTCAGTTTTGGAAAACTACCACTTCCAAACACCCCTTAGGCCTGCTTGCAATCAATTCTCACTCCCATCTCCAGTCCTTAGCAGCCAATGATTTGCTTTCTATCTCTACAGTTTTATCTTTTTCCAACATTTCATATAAATGGAACCATACAATATGCAGTCTTATGTGTCTGGCTCTTTCACTTAGCATAAGAGTTTAAAGATTTTTTCCACATATGTATAAGTACTTTATTCCCTTTCATTGCTGAGTAGCACCCCACCGTATGGATATGCTGCTAAGTCACTTCAGTCGTATCTGACTCTGTGCGACCCCATAGACGGCAGCCCACCAGGCTCCCCCGTCCCTGGGATTCTCCAGGCAACCCACTGGAGTGGGTTGCCATTTCCTTCTCCAATGCAGGAAAGTGAAAAGTCAAACTGAAGTCGCTCAGTCATGTCCGACCCTCAGCGATCCCATGGACTGCAGCCTTCCAGGCTCCTCCATCCATGGGATTTTCCAGGCAAGAGCACTGGAGTGTGTTGCTATTGCCACATTTGTTTACCCATTCATTGGTTAAAGAGAAGGTAGAGAGTTTCCATTTGGGGCTGTTATGGATAATGCTTCTATGAACATTCACAAACATGTCTTTCTGGGGACATATCTTTCCATTACTCTTGGGTGGATTCCTAGGAGCAGGAGTGGTGGACCATTTGGTAAGTACATATTTATTTTTATTAAAAACTGTTTTCCAAAGGAGCTTAATCACATTACATTCCCGCCAGCAACATATGATGGTTTCAGTTTCTCCTTATTTTCACCAAACTTTGGAATTATCAGTCTTTCTCATTTTAGCCAGTCTAGTGAGTATATAATTGTATCTCATTGTGGTTTTAATTTGCATTTTCCTGATGACTAATTCTTGTCCATTTTTGCCTATTATTTTAATTAGGTTGTCTTCTTATTGAGTTTTAAGACTTCATGTTCTATTCTGACCATAATTCTTTAATAAATACATGTTTTACAAATATTATCTACCAATCTGTGACTTGTCTTACTGTATTTTTAATGGTGTATTTTGAACAGCAAAACTTTTCAATTTGATCAAGTATTTTTTTTGCCATTTTAAAAAATAATTTTTGTTCTTACTTTTGGTATTACTGGAAGGTATTTTAAAAATTCAGTTATGTACGTTTTATTCAAGACACATAAAGATAAAGAAAAGCTGAAATTAAAAAAGATGAGGGAAATGTCGATAGAATATTAACAAAAGAAAGCTAGAAAAAAAATTTTAATATTAAAGAATTCAAGCATAAAAAGCTTTACTAGAAAAAAGATAATAATGATAAATTGAAGCCATTAGAGAACTAAAATAATTTTAAACTTATGCATCTAAATACTACTAAACTGCAAAGAGAAATAGATAAATCCAATATTATACTGAAAGAATTTTAACATTTCTCCAATAGAAGTTTATATTTCAAGGAAACCAAAAATAAACAGACTATAAAAGATTTAAACCCACTCAACACGTTTTATCTAATGGATATATACAGGGTTCTGCACTCAACAACTAGAGAGTTCACAGTCTTATAAAAACCTCGCAGAGCATTTATAAAAATGGACCACATACTTGGGTATAAAGCAAGTCTCAACTTTTGAAAGCACTGGATCATCCAGGTCATTTTCTCTAATCACAATGCAATCAAGTTAAAATCAATATAATAAATCAGGAGATTGGTTTTGACACATACACACTACGTATTTAACTCTTTGTGACCCTGGGGACTGTAGTCCACCAGGCCCTATGTCCGTGGGATTTCCCAGGTAAGAATACTGGAGTGGGCTGCCATTTCCTTCTCCAAGGAACCTTCTGACCCAGGGATGGAACCAGTGTCTCCTAGGTTGCAGGCAGATCCTTATACTGTCTGAGCCATGGGAGAAGCCCATATATAAAATAGATAACTAATACAGTCCAGGGAATTCCACTGAACACTCTGTAATGGCCTATATGGGAAAAGAAGCAAAAAAAGAGTGGACATATGTACATGTAAAACTGATGCACTTTGCTAAAACTAATACAACATTGTAAATCAACTACATTCCAAAAAAAATTTATTAAAAATTTAAAAGCCTGAAAATTTAGAAATAAACAATTCCTCTAAATAAATCACAAAAGAAGTTTTAGAGAAAATTATAAAACATTTAGAACTAACCAATAATAAAAATGCCACATATCAAAATTTATAGGATATAATAAAAACAGTACTTATAAATGTAGAATTTTCTTATCACTGGCTCTGTATCACATGGATTCAGCATTCAGAAAACTAAGATCATGCCCTTTGGTCTATCACTTTATAGCAAATAGATGGGGAACAATAGAAACAGTGACAGACTTTATTTTCTTGGGCTCCAAAATCACTGCAGATGGTGATTGCAGCCATGAAATTAAAAGATGCTTACTCCTTGGAAGAAAAGCTATCACCAACCTAGACAGCATATTAAAAAGCAGAGACATTATCGGCAACTGTCTGTATAGTCAAAGCTATGGTTTTCCCAGTAGTCCTGTATGGATGTGAGAGTTGGACCATAAAGAAAGCTGAGGGCCAAAGAACTGATGCTTTTGAACTGATACAGTCACTATGGAGAACAGTATGGGAATTCCTTTAAAAACTGGGAATAAAACTACCATATGACCCAATAATCCTACTACTGGACATACACTCTGAGGAAACAATAATTGAAAAAGACACATGTACTCCAATGTTCATTGCAGCACTATTTACAATAGCTAGGAGACTTCCCTTGTGGCTCAGCTGGTAAAGAATCCATCTGCAGTGCCGGAGACCTGGGTTCGATCCCTGGGTTGGGAAGATCCCCTGGAGAAGAGAAAGGCTACCCACTCCAGTATTCTGCCCTGGAGAATTCCCTGGACTGTATAGTCCATGGGGTCGCAAAGAGTTGGACACGACTGAGTGACCTTCACTTTCACTTTTCAGGACATAGAAACAACCTAGATATTCATCAACAGATGAATGGATAAGAAGTTGTGGTATATATGTACAATGGAATAGTATTCACCCATGACAGGGAACACATTTGACTCAGTTCTAATGAGGTGGATGAACCCAGAGCCTATTATATAGAGTTAAAGTCAGAAAGAGAAAAATAAATATCATATATTAATGCATATATATGGATTCTAGGGTAATGGTACTGATGAACCTATTTGCAGGGCAGGAATAGAGATGCAGACATAGAGAACAGACTTGTGGGCCCAGTGAGGGAAGGAGAGGGTGAGACGAATTGCGAGAGTAGCGTTGAAACATAAACATTACCAAATGTAAAACAGATAGCTAGTGAGAAGTTGCCGTATAACACAAGGAGCTCAATCCGGTGCTCTGTGACAACCTCGAGGGGTGTGCTGGGTGGGTTGGAGGGAGGCTCAGGAGGGAGTGGATACATGTAGGCATGTGTGCTCAATTGTGTCTGACTGTTTGAGACCCCATGGACTGTAACCCGCCAGGCTCCTCTGTCCATAGGATTTCCCAGGGAAGAACTGGAGTGGGTTGCCATTTCCTCTTCCAGGGGATCTTCTGGACTCAGGGATCAAACCCATGTCTCCCACATTGCAGGCAGACTCTTTACCACTGAGCCACCTGGGAAGCCCAAGGGAGACATGTATACCTATTGCTGATTCACATTATTGTACGTCAGAAAACAGTGCAATGTTGTAAAGCAATTATCTTCCAATTAAAAACAAAAACCAAGACAATGAACCCCAAATGAAGTTGTTTATGCTAAGCCCATATCCACCAAATCGAGGCTTAATTAAATTACAGTTTTGGTTCTTCCAGATATAGAATCTTGAACCAGTGAATCAGGAATGTCTTATCAGATTATCAGTTTGGTAATCTGCCTGATAGACCTCTGCCTTCCTCTAAGGGAAGTAACCTTGCAATAACCAGTTTGGGGTTTTTTTCACCCAGTGTAACTTCCCTGTTCCCACTCCCTTCTGTCTAGAAAAAGTCTCATTTTGCACAGCCCCTTACACCCCTTTCTACCTATTAGACTGGGAGCAACATGATTCAAATCAATTTTTGCTTAACTAAACCCTATTAAAGGCTTCCCTGATAGCTCAGTTGGTAAAGAATAGACCTGCAATGCAGGAGACCCCAGTTTGATTCCTGGGTCAGGAAGATCCACTGAGAAGAGATAGGCTACTCACTCCAGTATTCTTGGGCTTCCCTTGTGGTTCAGTTGGCAAAGAATCCACCTGCAATGCAGGAGACGTGGATTCAATCCCTGGGTTGGGAAGATCCCCTGGAGAAGGGAAAGGCTACCCCCTCTAATATTCTAGCCTGGGGAATTCCATGGACTGTATATTCCATGGGATCACAAACAGTCAGATATGACTGAATGACTTTCACTTCACTAAACCCTTTTAAAATTTTTAATATGACTCAGTCTATCTTTTAACACCCCTGAAGGTTCCTTCAGACCAATATCAGGGGTTGAAGACAGTCTCCCCTGAGGGGGACAGCACTCAAGGTGACCTTGATACTGGCTGTTATACCCACTGAGCTAGCTGAAGGCAGGAGAAAATATCAGGGAACATGGGTCTACAGGGAGAACTTAAGGGTCCTCTTCACTGACAGCCCCGTACACCATCCACCCTCACCTTACCACCTGCCAAAAAAATACAGGAGGGAGAGGAGGAGGGAGACTGGCTCCCCACATTATTTTCTAGCTGCTTCCTTTTAAAAAGCTAGGGCATTTTAGAGCCATGGTGCTGGTGGAGACTTTGGAGGGACTGAGAGAGTTAACGGTGCACCCACGTCTCTTCCTTCCATGAGGCTGGGGAGTAGGGACAGCCCTGTGAGCTCTTCCATCTTGAGAAAGCCCAAGACAGGGCTTGGGCAGCTCTGATCTGACGTCTAAGCGCCGTGGCAAGCGTCTGTTTCCTCCCTCTTGTCTCCTTTAGCCCACTGTTCGTGTGATAGGCCAGACAGCCAGACAGGAAACCCACCATGAGACTGGGACAAAGGCTCCAGGTCACAGGAGAGGTTTACATTCCAGCTCCTTCTCTGTATGTCTGCATCCTCAGCTCAGGTCCATGATCTTGAGCCAAGGGACCTCGGTCACCAGACACAGCTTTGACAGTTCTGGGGAGCTTGAGGGCTGGTATATATTAGGGGATCCTGAAGATCATACATGGGTTTCCCAGGTGACTCAGATGGTAAAGAATCTGCCTGGAATGTGGGAGATCTGGGTTTGATCCCTGAATAGGAAAGATCTCTTGGAGAAGGGACTGGCAACCCACTCCACTATTCTTGCCTGGAGAACTCCATGGACAGAGGAGCCTGGCGGGCTACAGTCCACAGGTTCACAAAGAGTCAGACACGACTGAGTGACTAACACTTTCACTTGAAGATCATGCTCACATTCAAGTGCGTACCAAAAGATTGCTTGGGGCTCTGCACAAGGCTATGCTCATGGCTAAAGTTTACTATCGTGAAAGGATGCATGATAAGATCAACAAGAGAAAAAGACACAGGCAGAGTCTGGAGAACCCCCTCCACAGGATTTCAAGGCTCATTCTCTCCAGTGAGGAGCTGCGTGAATGTGCCTCTTTCTCCAGGAGAGAAGAGGGCAGCAAAGTGTATTTCACATGTCTTCCCTGAGAAGGGACTTACCACCCAAAGTTCTGATAAGCAACTGGTCGTGAAGGTATCCGCTGCCCAAGTGAAAGTGAAGTCGCTCAGCCGTGTCTGACTCTTTGCGACCCCATGGACTGTAGCCTACCTGGCTCCTCCGTCCACGGGATTTTCCAGGCAATAGTACTGGAGTGGATTGCCATTTCCTTCTCCAGGATCTTCCTGACCCAGGGATCGGACCTGGGTCTCCCTCATTGTAGACAGACGCTTTACCATCTGAGCCACCAGGGAAGTCCTATCCTCTGCCCAATAACAACTGTGGTTCCAAACTCCAAGAAGGAAAGCAGGTGTTCGGCATCATCACATTGTTTGCACAGTCTAGGCAAAGTGAATCATCTTTATCAGCTAGGGAGTGGGTCAAGTGCCAAGTTCACAGACTCCAACCTGGAAGTTCAGAATAAAGCCTTTGGACCAGTCCGAAGCCCATCCTCATAAAACATGGCATGAAAACACTGCTTCCAACTTTAACAAGTGAAAAATAAAAATGACCACATGCTTGTCAAAAAACCAAGGATAGCTGGATAATTCAATGACGGCTATTTCATCTTTTGAGTCAAGATCGCATTGGAAGTGCCTATAATCAATTAGTAAAGCGTGTGAGGCAACTGTTTGGAGCTAAAATATTTCTCCTTGAACAAGTTTTTCTAAATACTAGAGAGGTATCACTGTTCAAACATGATAAAACACTCCCTCATTTGTCCTGTTCCTTCACAGTTTTCATGCAAGGGGCCACGCCACCTAGGCGCACATATGAGCCATTTTGGTGGCCGTATCCTGAAGCATCCTCTCACATCCCAGCAGCTGTGCTTGCATCCAGGCTTCTGCTGGGTCTGCATCAGCAAACCTATCAGAAGAGGAGATCTAACCAAGTGGGAGAAAATGTTTCTTAGGCACCTGACAGCATGGTTGTGAAGAGAGTTAAAATTATAGCTCGCACTGGCCTCTCAAACACAGCAATATTCAGAACAAAAGCTCACAGGCACTGTGCACATAAAGAATCCGTCCCAACGTGAGGCTTCAATGAACCAGCCAGTTAGTAAGAGAAAGGAAGGCTTTATGTACTAGGACCAATAGGAAACAATTCAAGTAAGCCATGCAGCTGAATGATATCATATAAGAGAACTGCTATATTGAAATTTTCTTCTTATAGACTAAGCCAGAGTATTTTGTAAGAATACATCTTCTCTGTGATTCAACACCACCTGGTCTTATCGCTTTAAACTACAGTCCCTTGCCATGTCCACCCCTACATTAATGCCAATCACCAAATACCGCAGACCGGTAATGAAAGATAATTCATTAAGCTATCAGAAAAGCAGCTACAGTCATATTCATCTGGAGGAAGGGAAATAGGAAAGTGCTTACCCAACAGGAAGCTTTTCATCCTTTTCTTCCCTTCCATCCCCAATATTATCCTGACCCACTGTGACTTCACAAGCAGGACGGTTTCAGCTGCCAGCACAGGGCAATGCAGCACCTGGGCTTCTTAGCACAGTGGAAGGCATGAAGTGTCCTTCACAGAATTGTTGACAGTGCAGTTCTGGGCCACCCCAAAACTGCCTGCAAAGACAGGGGATCCGGGATTATTTGAGGCAGCTGACAAAACAAACCTATGAACAATTAAATCTTAAACAAAGAACTAAGGCATGTAAGAGCAATAACATGTGAACCAGATGGAAAAATAGCATTCCTTTAAACTCTTGTGGAATTGATAAGACTTTAATTCTTTAAAGTCAGGATAGCAATCTATATTTGTCAAAGTGACTCAGAGATGTTTTTGTAAAAATTGGTGCCAAATGCTAGAACACAGACCTAATCATTATGGCTTCAGTGTAACCCTTGGAGAGAGTGAACATTATAGACAGACATAAAGGGTTTATATTAAGCTAATAATAATAAAGATAAATATTCTACATCAACAGTATGAAATTCTGTCACCGGCTAGAATACCTATGAGGACACTAGTTTTTGCTAAATATTTCAAGTTTGGTACAAAGTAGAAGTATATGGTTTTTGAGATAATTTTATTTCTCTTAAAAACAAAAATCTCTTTTTGTGTGTTAAATAAAAGTTTTTAATAGCAGTGATTTTTATTGATTTCGAACGTAATACTGTGTTAGATGTGAAGACTCTAATTTTAAGCATCTGACAGGCAATAATCTTTCTAAAGCTGTCTTAGGGCAAACCTATTCGTAAAGGAAGAAAAGAGTAAATTCTCAAAACACCAGCAACTCAAATATAATCAATTTCCCTCACTCTCCATGGGGTTTTGTAAGTAGACATTTCAATTTGTTTACATGATAAACTTTGTATATATATAATATATAGTAAGTCTCCAAAGATGGTGTCTGAGTACCCATGCATCTCAGTACTCATGCCCTTTTATTCTTCTCCTTGAATCGGGTCTCACTGTCAATGAACTGAACGTAGCAGAAGCGATGCTGAGGAACTTCTTGGCTAAATCATAAGAGGGAAGCCTGGTTTTCTTGGAATCCTTTCTCTGAACAACACTAGCTCACACATGAACAACTTGAGCACCTGAGGTCTATGGGTTCTAAGGAAGCCCAAGACCGCTGCATAGCCAGCCCTCAACTGTTCCAGCCAATCTCAGCTCAGGCACCAGACTTGGGAGTGACAACACCATTGTGGTGTTTCCCAGCCCAGCGAAACCTTCAGAGGTTTGCAGCCCCACCCACTCTGACTGAACTGCATGAGCGATCTTAAATCCAGCTAAGCCTAGTCAACCTTCAGATATAGGAGAGTTAATAGGTTATTGCTTAAGCTACTAAGGTTTGGTGGTATTTGTTACACAGCAATAGATATCCAGAATACTGTATATGTAAAGGAGCACTAAGCAACTTATTTAGATAGAGATGTATTGGGTTGGCCGAAAAGTTTGTGTTTCCCTGTAACATTTTATGGAAAAACCTGAATGAGCTTTTTGGACAACCCAATATAAGTATCCACATATTAGGACTAGGAGCAACACACTCCTAATCTATTAATAAAACAAGGACCCCATTTCTCACTGTGGGACATTTCCAAATTACCTCTCAATATATCAGAATATTGTGAACACTTAAAATAATCTTAAAACTGATTTTAGTTTGAAAAAGAAATACATAACATATAGCTCCTTCTAAAGAGAACTAGATGAAAAGAAGTCAAAAATATCTTAGACAGTTGTACTTGTAAATCAGTCTTTGAAAAGATGAAGTCACCTATGTGTAAGTGATTCCTGCACAGAAAAGGCCCAGAAACAGACAATCCTCTTCTGTGATTTCCTAAACCAGAATAGGGACTGTATTCCATACTCCACCTGTCCCCTAGGAGCCAAATCAGAATCTTCAGTGCAACATCATCAGGTGACTGATATACTCTTTGAAGTTAGAGACACAATAGTCTAGGTTGAGGGTTCCCAAACTTGTCTTCATATGAAAATCATCTGGGAATCTTAATTCCAATATCCAGGCCATAAGGACATGGGCATTGATGGTTTTGAAGCTCACCAGGGAATTCCAGGTGCAGCCACTGGTCATTCTAGCAGAGCACTTGGTTCTCAAACTTGGCTGCACAGAAGTATCATTTCGGGAACACCAAAAAACCCACTAAATTCTGTTTCTACCCTCAGAGTCCAATGTAACCGGTCTCAGGTGTGACCCAGGCATTGTGTGTGTGTGTGTGTGTTAGTTGCTCAGTCGTGTCAGACTCTTTGTGACCCCAAGGTCACCAGGCTCCTATGTTCATGGAATTCTCCAGGCAAGAATACTAGAATGGGTAACCATTCCCTTCTCCAGGGGATCTTCCCGACCCAGGGATTGAACCCAGGTCTCTTGAACTGTAGGCAGTTTCTTTACCGTCTGAGCCACCAGTGAAGCCCAACCTGGGCATTCAGTTCAATTCAGTCGCTCAATCGTGTCCGACTCTTTGTGACCCCATGGACTACAGCATGCCAGGCTTCCCTGTCCTTCACCAACTCCCAACATGAGTTCACTCAAACTCATGTCCATTAAGTCGGTGATGCCATCCAACCATCTCATTCTCTGTCATCTCCTCCTCCTGCCTTCAGTCTTTCCCAGCATCAGGGTCTTTTCCAATGAGTCAGCTCTTCGCATTGCGTGGCCAAAGTATTGGAGTTTCAGCTTCAACATCAGTCCTTCCAATGAATATTCAGGACTGATCTCCTTTAGGATGGACTGGCTGGATCTCCTTGCAGTCCAAGGAACTCTCAAGAGTTGTCTCCAAGACCACAGTTCAAAAGCATCAATTCTTCGTTGCTCAGCCTTCTTTATGGTCCAACTCTCACATCCATATGTGATTACTGGAAAAACCATAGCCTTGCCTAGACAGACCTTTGTTGGCAAAGTAACGTCTCTGGTTTTTAATATGCTGTCTAGGTTGGTCATAACTTTTCTCCCAAGGAGTAAGAGTCTTTTAATTTAATGGCTGCAGTCACCATCTGCAGTGATTTTGGCACTGGGAGGTTTTAAAAACTCTTCAAGTGTCTCTCATGTGCCACAGACTCAGAGCCTAGAACAGGGGTTCAAAATGGTAGCTGAGTCTGCACCACTGTTTCGGGAAGAGGGTTTGGAAGTCAGCGCACATTAATTAAAATGAACAGTTGGCCTCACAGCTTTCAGCTCACTCACCAGGCACACCGACAGCACCAAGCTCGCTGAACCTCAGGTCTGCCAAGTCCAGTGCATCCTCATGGCCCTCCTGGCACTTTCCTCCAGCACATTTCTCCTCTCTTCTGCTGGGCTCTCCTTCAAGTGATTAATGATGTGCATCTGCTCAGCATTAGGAGCAAATATCTTCACCTTCAAAAATAGAAATAAAAACAAATGATGTCATTGCCTCTATGAAGACAAGCAAGTCAATCTCAGAGCCTAAATCAGAAAGGAAAGTCAGAAAACCACTAAGTAATTCCATGTGCCTTCAGGACCAACACCAACTAAAAAATATTACAGCTCAACTGCAAGGGAGAAATATCAGCGGACTCCTAGAGGGAAAAAAGCTAGAACTATAAATTAGCTTCCATAAAGAAAGCAGACTGAAAGAGGTTGATTGCTGTATGTGTGAGTGTGTGTGTATTTAAAGCATGTGTGTATATATATATATGCTGCTAAGTCACTTCAGTCGTGCCCGACTCTGCGCGATCCCATAGATGGCAGCCCACCAGGCTCCCCTGTCCCTGGGATTCTCCAGGCAAGAACACTGGAGTGGGGTGCCATTTCCTTCTCCAATGCATGAAAGTGAAAACTGAAAGTGACGTCACTCAGTCCTGTCTGACTCTTAGCGACCCCATGGACTGCAGCCCACCAGGCTCCTCTGTCCCTGGGATTTTTCAGGCAAGAGTACTGGAGTGGGGAGCCATTGCCTTCTCCATATATATAAATTTATCACCATATATATATATATATATATATATATACACGTATTTAAGGGCTTCCCAGGTGGTACTGGTGGTAAGGAACCTGCTTGCTAATGCAGGAGACATAAGAGAACTGGGTTTAATCCCTGGGTCGGGAAAATCCCCTGGAGGGGGGACATGGCAACCCACTCCAGTATTCTCGCCTAAGGAATCCCATGGACAGAGAAGCCTAGCAGGCTATGGTCCATAGGGTCACAAAGAGTCAGACACAACCTAAGTGACTTAGCATGAATGCATATATACATATGCTTTTAAAGAGACGGAAGAAATGATCCAGTTTTACAGATAGGACTGTATAGGGCTCCAAAACACGGGAGAATTAATGAAATCAGCCCTTGAAATCTTTCCAAAGCAGTGATTCTCAACTCTGGCTGCATATTAGAATCTCCTGGGGTGTTTGAGGCCCAGACACATTGTTTACATGGAAACCTTTGGGAGTCAAGCACTAGCCTGAGCACTGGTATGGCTTAAAACCTCCCCAGGTGATCCCACCAACTTTGTCAGGTTGGCAATTGATGACCTAAAGCAAATGAGATATAAAACTCACAACCTCAGGGCTCTGAGTTAAAATCTCAGGGCTTTTATTACCAAGAGCCCAGAGCAGATTTGGAAGCGCTCACTTGCGCCACTTCCAAGCAATTAGTAAGAGAAAAGAAAGCCACGTGTAGTAGAACCGATAGGAAACAACTGAACTAAGCACAATTGGATCCATACACCTTCCTGTATCCTGGGGGGCAGCCTTTGAGCCACACCTTCTTCAGTGCCTCCTTCTCAGCCCCTAAGCTCAAAGTCCACTTCCCCTGGAGATGGACAGGGCTGGCCTGAGTCAAATGTCCCCTGACTCTGAGAGGCACCATTAGGGCTAGAAAGCATAAGGTCAAGAGTCTCAGCCTCCTTTTACTAAACTCTGTATTTAATTAAAATATATACCAATATTCTAAACATGCTCTCTGGCCCATGATTTTGATGCATTGAGGAATATCTCCTATCTGTGATATATGTGAGAGAGATCCTAAGCACACGTATATCCCATTGTTTGTGAGAAGACATAGAACATTCTGAAGGCAAAGACAGATGCAAACAAACATGGACTGATTTTTAAACCAATAATTTTTGAAACAGATTGGCTTTCAGCTGCTTCATGGAATTCATTGGATCCACCTGCCTAAGGTGGAGGTGGAAGGTCAAAAACATACTTCCAACACTAGGGTTTCCCTTGGGCCCTTTAACAAAGTGCTATATTGTAATCAAGAGCAAGTGAGTCCCCAAAACCAAACAGCAATGGAAAAATGAGCAGAAGACCTAAACAGACATTTCTCCAAAGAAGAAATAAGAAGGCCAATAGGCACATGAAAAAATGCTCAATGTCACTAATTATTAGAGAAATGCAAATCAAAAAGATAATGACCTAACGCCTCACACTGGTCAGAATGGCCATCACTTAAAAGTCTATGAATAATAAATGCTGGAGAGGATGTGGAGAAAAGGGAACCCTCCTACACTGTAACTGGGGATGTAAGTTGGTATAGCCACTACGGAAAACAGTATGGAGGTTTCTCAGAAAACTAAAACTAGAATTGCCTATGATGCAGCAATCCCACTCCTGGGCATATATCTGGACAAAAGTATAGTTCAAAAAGATACCTGCAGCATTGTTCACAACAGCCAAGACATGGAAACACCCTAAATGTTCATCGACAGGTGGATGGATAAAGGAGATGTGATACGTGCCTATAATGGATGCTGCTGCTCCTGCTGCTGGCAAGTCCCTTCAGTTGTGTCCATTTCTGCGCGACCCCATAGACAGCAGCCCACCAGGCTCCCCCGTCCCTGGGATTTTCCCGGCAAGGGTACTAGAGTGGGCTGCCATTGCCTTCTCCAACAATAGATACTACTCAGCCATAAAAAACAATGAAATAATGCCATTTGCAGCAACATGGGCGTAACTATAGAGATTATCCTACTAAGTGAAGTAAGTCAGAAAAAGACAAATGCCATATTATATTACACATATGTGGGATCTAAAATATGACACAAATGAGCCTATTGATGAAACAGAATCACAGACATAGAGAACAGACTGGTGCTTGTCAAGGGGGAAGGGATTGGGGGAAGGATGGAGTGGGAAGTTGGCATTTGCAGATATGTTATAATATACAGAACTGAAAATCAATAAGTTTCTACTATAGACCACAAAGAACTATGTACAATATCCTATGATAAATCCATAATGGAAAAGGAATATTTTTAAAAAAAATACATATGCCTGGGCTTCCTAGGAGGCATTAGTGGTAAAGAACCCACATGCCAAGGCAGGAGATGTAAGAGACTCACTTTCTGTATATATATACACCAAATCATTTTGCTGTACAAAAGTAATTAACACAACATTGTAAATCAGCTATACTTCAATATTAAAAAAGAGTAAGGAATCCCTCTACTTCTGAGGGACTTCACCTCAAGGACAGACACCTGGGTTCATTAAAAACAACAGCCCAGAGCAGGTCAGACACTGCCCTCCACCCTCCAGGAAGTCAATAACTAACTCCCTGTTGAGCAAATGAATGAATAACAGCCACATAAATTTGAATATCCTTCAAGGTAAACAGGTGCTATATTTACATGGTTTATTTTCTTAAGTTTTATTGGGCTGCCCAGAAAGTTCATTCAGGCTTTTCTGTAACATCTCAATGAGTTCCTCATGAATAGACATGTCTTCTGACTTAAACTTCAAGTCCTACCATCAAAAAATAAATGAGTAGCATATCTTAAACTGTTATTTAAAAGAATGGCATTCAGTTCAGTTCAGTAGCCCAGTCGTGTCCAACTCTTTGGGAACTGCAGCAGGCCAAGCCTCCCTGTCCATCATCAACTCCCAGAGTTCACCCAAACCCATGTCCATTGAGTCAGCAATGCCATTCAACCATCTCATCCTCTGTCGTCCCCTTCTCCTCCTGCCCTCAGTCTTTCCCAGCATCAGGGTCTTTTCAAATGAGTCAGCTCTTCACATCAGGTGGCCAAAGTATTGGAGTTTCAGCTTCAACATCATTCCTTTCAATGAACACCCAGGACTGATCTCCTTTAGGATGGACTGGTTGGATCTCCTTGCAGTCCAAGGGACTCTCAAGAGTCTTCTCCAACACCATAGTTCAAAATCATCAATTCTTCAGTGTTCAGCTTTCTTTATAGTCCAACTCTCACATCCATACATGACTACTGGAAAAACCATAACCTTGACTAGATGGACATTTGTTGGCAAAGTAACACCTCTGCTTTTTAATATGCTGTCTAGGTTGGTAATAACTTTCCTTCCAAGGAGCAAGCGTCTTTTAATTTCATGGCTGCAATCACCATCTGCAGTGATTTTGGAGCCCCTCAAAATAAAGTCTGACACTGTTTCCATTGTTTCCCCATCTATTTCCCATGAAGTGATGGGACCAGATGCCATGATCCTCGTTTTCTGAATGTTGAGCTTTAAGCCAACTTTTTCACTCTCCTCCTTCACTTTCATCAACAGGCTCTTTAGTTCTTCTTCACTCTCTGCCATAAGGGTGGTGTCATCTGCATATTTGAGGTTATTGATTCTCCTGGCAATCTTGATTCCAGCTTGTGCTTCTTGCAGCCCACCGTTTCTCATGATGTACTCTGTGTATAAGTTAAATAAGCAGGGTGACAATATACAGCCTTGACGTACTCCTTTTCCTATTTGGAACCAGTCTGTTGTTCTATGTCCAGTTCTAACTGTTGCTTCCTGACCTGCATACAGGTTTCTCAAGCGGCAGGTCAGGTGGTCTGGTATTTCCATTTCTTTCAGAATTTTCCACAGCATCACTGTGGAAATCATATGGCAGTTCCACAAAAAACTAAACATGAGATTACCCTATGATCCAACAATTCCACTTCTAGGTATGTACCCAAAATAATTAAAGGCAGAGATTCAGCAGATACTTGTACACCAATGTTCATAGCAGCATTATTCACTATAACTGAAAGTCGCTCAGTCATGTCCGACTCTTTGCAACCCCATGGACTATACAGGCCATGGAATTCTCCAGGCCAGAATACTGGAGTGGGTAGCCTTTCCCTTTCTCCAGGAGATCTTCCCAACCCAGGGATCAAACCTAGGTCTCCCGCATCAAAGGCAGATTCTTTACCAGCTGAGCCACAAGGGAAGCCCAAGAATGTTGGAATGGGTAGCCTATCTCTTCTCCAGCGTATCTTCCTGACCCAGGAATCGAACTGGGGTCTCCTGCATTATAGCCGGATTCTTTACTAACTGAGCTATCAGGGAAGCCCATTATTCACTATAGCAAAAGAAAAAAAACAACCCAAATGCCTTGGACGAACAGATCCATTAATGTGATATCTACACACAATGGAATATATTCAACATTAGAAAGGAATGAAATTCTGATACACAGTATAGCCTAGATGAGCCTTGAAGACATTAGCATTAGCATTAGCATTAGTCACTCAGACTCTTTGTGAGTCTGACTCTTTGTGACCCCCACCAGGCTCCTCTGTTTATGGAATTCTCCAGGCAAGAATACTGGAGTGGGCTGCCATTTCCTTTTCTTTGAAGACATTATGCTAAATGAAATAAGCCAGTCACAAAAGAACAAATATTATATGACTCCATTTACATGAGGCACCTAGAATAGTCAGATTCATGGAGGCAGAAAGTAGAGGTTACCTGAGGCTGCGAGTTGGGGGGTGGGGGTGAACTGAGAATTACTGTTCAATGGCAAGATTCTACATCCAATTCCAACCTGTCCAGGCTTTCCCCACTGAACCAACAAGCAATTCTCATAGTACCTGCTGGGTGCCCTACAATTCAACTCAGTTCTGACACCATCTGTTAACACAGGGAAATGTCAGATCCCGTTAGGTAAGGACCCATCCTTCAAGACTGCCACTGCTTCAGACACCAGTCGCAAGTCCAGGTTGTCACCTGTGCTTCTGACTGACCAGTTATAGGCCAGAGATCCCAGTGACCCACCCCTTCCTTGGGTTCAATTAATTTCCTAGAGCAGCTCACAGAACTCAGAGAAACATTCTACTTACTAGTTGGCCAGTTTATTATACAAAGGTATAACTGAGAAACAGCCAGATGGAAGAGATGCACAGGGCAAGAGTGGAGAGCTTCCAAGGCCTCTCTAAACCATCTAGTCTTCCCATAACACCACGTGTTCACCAACCCAAAAGCTCTCCCAACCCTGTCCTTTCCGGTATTTAGAGAGATGTCATTTAGAGGCATGATGGGTTAAATCATTGGCCATTGGTGACTGAGTCAACTTCCAGCCCTTTTTCCCTAACCTGAATATGGTGGGGGAGGGGAAGACTGAAAGCGCCAATCCTCTAATCAACCGGTTCCCCAGGCAACCAGCTCCCCTCCCACTTAGGTGAAATCAAAAGCTATCTTATTAACACAAAGAAGAACAGCTTCAAGGTTCACTTAGGAAATTCCTTGGGTTATAGGAGCTTTGAGCCAAAAACTGGAGTACATCCAAATATATACATTTATAATAAATCACAGTATCACAAATTAGTACAAAATTTCAGTTTAGAGGGTGGTGAAAAGGTTCTGGAAATAATAGTGGTATGGTTGCACAGTACTGTGATTATTTAATGCCACTACACTACACACATAAAAATGCTCAAGATGATAAAATTTGTTATGTATATTTGGATCACCGATAAAGAACTTTCCTTGGGAGAAAAGTTATCACCAACCTAGATAGCATATTCAAAAGCAGAGACATTACTTTGCTGACTAAGGTCCGTCTAGTCAAGGCTATGGTTTTTCCAGTAGTCGTGTATGGATGTGAGAGTTGGACTGTGAAGAAGGCTGATCACTGAAGAATTGATGCTTTTGAACTGTGGTTTTAGAGAAGACTCTTGAGAGTCTCTTGGACTGCAAGGAGATCTAGTCAGTCCATTCTGAAGATCAGCCCTGGTATTTCTTTGGAAGGAATGATGCTAAAGCTGAAACTCCAGTACTTTGGCCACCTCATGGGAAGGGTTGACTCATTGGAAAAGACTCTGATGCTGGGAGGGATTGGGGGCAGGAGGAGAAGGGGACGACCGAGGATGAGATGGCTGGATGGCATCACGGACTCGATGGACGTGAGTCTGAGTGAACTCCGGGAGATGGTGATGGACAGGGAGGCCTGGCGTGCTGCGATTCATGGGGTCGCAAAGAGTCGGACACGACTGAGCGACAGAACTGAACTGAACTGAAACCGCAGGAAAGGAAAAAGTTTCCGGATGCGTCTGGCCCCACAGCTCCACAGGCTGCAAAGTGAAAATACGCATCCAACCACCTCCCCGCCTCCCCCGCCCCGCGCCCCATCCGCAGGTAGTCCTGACCTTGCCCTGGTGCCTCAGGTGCACTGGCCGACCAAAGTTTGATGCGCTTGGCTGCCATAGAAACGTCGCATCAGCCAGGAGGGCTGGCAGCTGAGCTTTGCCGCTGGATGGCCGGAGCGGGCTGCACTCAAGCGCCGCCTGGCGGCGGATCGGACTGAACAACCAGATGGAGAGAGTGTGGCCAGGGGACACGGTCGGGTGGAGACGCCGTGCACCCTCTGAAACTGCGCATCCAGAGGCGGGGTAGCTGCAGTTATTCTGTGCTTTGTGCTAGGAAAAAGAAAAGTGTGCGAGGGAGTGTAACCCAGATTTTATTAATCAGAAGCTCATTTCAAAATTATCTTTAAGAGGAAAAACATGGAATTCTACCTTTAGCTGGACTAAAGTAAGTTTCATGCAACTTATTCCAAAAGAGAACATCAATATTTACATACAATAATTGTTAATTTAAAATTTCAATAATAAAAATGAACCTGTATCCAAACAGAAACACACTCACAGACGTAGAAAACAAGCTTATGGTTACCAAAGGTGGAAAGGGAGGAGAGGGATAAATTAGGAATACAGGATTAATATGACACAAACTGCTGCTGCTGCTAAGTCCCTTCAGTAGTGTCCGACTCTGTGCGACCCCATAGACGGCAGCCCACCAGGCTCCACCGTCCCTGGGATTCTCCAGGAAAGAACACTGGAGTGGGTTGCCATTTCCTTCTCCAATGCGTGAAAGTGAAAAATGAAAGTGAAGTCGCTCAGCCGTGTCCGACTCTTAGCGACCCCATGGACTGCAGCTCACCAGGCTCCTCTGTCCCTGGGATTTTTCAGGCAAGAGTACTGGAGTGGGGTGCCATTGCCTTCTCCAAAGACACAAATTACTATGTATAAAATAGACCAACAATGAGGATTTATTTCATAACACAGGGAACTATATTCAACATCTTGTACTGAACTATAATGGAAAATAATCTGAAAAATATTTTTATATATGTGTAAACTGAATCACTTTGCTATACACAAGAAACTATAAACCAACTGTATACTCTAATTAAACATTTTTTAATCATATACAGTAGATTTTTAAAGTACTCGGCTCCAAGGCTGGAAGTAAAAATGGTATTTTTGACAGAAAAAAAAAAAACTGGATGAGAAGTGCCACTGCACCCTTTCATCTGCATCAAAGCTGAAGAACAAATAATTTCTTAAGACACTTAAAATGGAAAGGTTGATGACCAGATACAGCATGGTAATCAAGAGCAGAGAAAGGAGGCAGTCTTGGCTAGGATTCGTTGTTCCTAGTGATATTTTGTGTTTCACAAATGTAGCAAGTTTTTAGAAAATCCAATTTCCATATATGTAACCTAGTTTTCTTCTATGATCCTAGGAAACAGTGAAGAATGTGCTCGCCTTGTTTAGAAAGCATGCTCCCTGACTTTCTTTTGTATGACTTTATACATTGACCAGAAATTTGAAAGAAATTTAGTCTCGTATTATCAAAGGATGAAATCTACAGTCTCTATCAATTACACTTCCACTTCCCCTATTAGATCTTTAATTAACCCTGTCTTCCTCCAACAGAAACTAACTAAGCCCTCATTATGTGCCGTGTGCTAAATAAAGAATTCATCTAATTTCCAAAAAAAACCCCTACATTTCTCAGTCTAGAGGTAGATGCTGGTCATAAGTCATGCATCAGTTCAGTTCAGTTCAGTTCACTCAGTCGTGTCTGACTCTTTGCGACCCCATAAATCGCAGCACGCCAGGCCTCCCTGTCCATCACCATCTCCCGGAGTTCACTCAGACTCACGTCCATCGAGTCCGTGATGCCATCCAGCCATCTCATCCTCGGTCGTCCCCTTCTCCTCCTGCCCCCAATCCCTCCCAGCATCAGAGTCTTTTCCAATGAGTCAACCCTTCCCATGAGGTGGCCAAAGTACTGGAGTTTCAGCTTTAGCATCATTCCTTCCAAAGAAATCCCAGGGCTGATCTCCTTCAGAATGGACTGACTGGATCTCCTTGCAGTCCAAGGACTCTCAAGAGTCTTCTCCAACACCACAGTTCAAAAGCATCAATTCTTCAGCGCTCAGCTTTCTTCACAGTCCAACTCTCACATCCATACACGACCACTGGAAAAACCATAGCCTTGACTAGACGGACCTTTGTTGGCAAAGTCAAGTCATGGATGGAAGACTACAAACCCTTGAGACTGATTCTAACTCTTGACCCAGAAGGACATTTTCATAGCGCATCACTGATGCCTAAATTCAGAAAGAGGAAGTATACATGGTACCAACATCAGGCAGGGGAAAGATCAGCTGCCTGTGAAAACACCTATGCATCTGCCCACATCACTGAGGTTAAGGGGGAGCAAGAGAAGGAGGAGGAGAGTTAAAAGTCAACTTGACAAGCAAGATAACCTGGTGGTGGGTGCAGGTTTCAGGTCTGCCTGCTAGGGATCTACCCTGAGTGATATTTGGAAGGTTACTACAGTCTCTGCCTCTGCATTTCCTCAGTTTGAAAGATGAAAGAGGGAAGCAGCACCTTTTTCACAGAGCTGTTGGAAGGATTAAATATAGTAAATGCCAGCTGTGTCAAAACCTTAATAATCATGTGTTTCAGCTCACTGAGTGGTAGGCGCTGCTTCCTTTTGCTTGATATGCATGAAAGAAAAGAGAAGTTTTTGTTCTGAAGCTGGTTTTTCTCCACAACAGAAGTAAACAAACAAAAAAGTGAACAGCTATAAGATTATAAAAAATTGTTTAAAAGATTTAATGTAACAAGAGTGAAAATTCAAAATTATTAAATTTAGGGCTCAGACAGTAAAGAACCCTCCTGCAATACAGGAGACCTGGGTTCGATCCCTGGGTTGGAAAGATTCCCTGGAGAAGGAAATGGCAAACCACTCCAGTATTCTTATCTGGAGAATTCCATAGACAGAGGAAATTGGATGGCTATAGTCCATGGGGTTGCAAAAAGTTGGACATGACTTAGCAACTAACACTTTAACTTTTTCACTTTCAGAACGTTAATTCTAGCTCCATAGGTATTTGTTTTAAAGTATTCCATGTTAAGTATATGACACTAACTTCTTCAAATGAATATAATTTATAATGTTATTAAATTCACAGTATACTGTTAAATTATCTTTCACTGAAATAAGTTATACTATAAGTGAAACTGTTGATAAAAATCTGAAAACAAGACATCAATCTATATCTAGTTGATATCTATAGAATATATATATAAAGTTGATTGTATTTGCTTAAGCCAGTTGAAAGTGAAAGTGAAAGTGAAGTCCCTCAGTCGTGTCCGACTCTGCGACCCGTGGACTGTAGCCCATCAAGCTCCTCCATCCATGGGATTCTCCAGGCAAGAATACTGGAGTGAGTTGTTATTTCCTTCTCCAGGGGATCTTCCCAACCCAGGGATCAAACCCAGGTCTCCCACATTGCAGGCAGACGCTTTAACCTCTGCACCAAGCACCTATAAGACATGAAAAAGCAAGAGAGTTCCAGAAAAACATCTATTTCTGCTTTATTGACTATCCCAAAGCCTTTGACTGTGTGGATCACAATAAACTGTGGGAAATTCTGAAAGAGATGGGAATACCAGACCATCTGACCTGCCTCTTGAGAAACCTATATGCAGGTCAGGAAGCAACAGACTGGACATGGAACAACAGACCGGTTCCAAATAGGAAAAGGAGTACGTCAAGGCTGTATATTGTCACCCTGCTTATTTAACTTCTATGCAGAGTACATCATGAGAAACGCTGGGTTGGAAGAAGCACAAGCTGGAATCGAGATTGCCAGGAGAAATATCAATAACCTCAGATATGCAGATAACACCACCCTTATGGCAGAAAGTGAAAAGGAGCTAAAAAGCCTCTTGATGAAAGTGAAAGAGGAGAGTGAAAAAGTTGGCTTAACATTCAGAAAACGAAGATCATGGCATCCGGTCTCATCCCTTCATGGCAAATAGATGGAGAAACAGTGGAAACAGTGGCAGGCTTTATTTTGGGGGGCTCCAAAATCACTGCAGATGGTGACTGCAGCCATGAAATTAAAAGACGCTTACTCCTTGGAAGAAAAGTTATGACCAACCTAGATGGCATATTTGAAAAGCAGAGGTGTCACTTTGTCAGCAAAGGTCCATCTAATCAAGGCTATGGTTTTTCCAGTAGTCATGTATGGATGTGAGAGTTGGACTATAAAGAAAGCTGAGCACCAAAGAACTGATGCTTTTGAACTGTGGTGTTGGAGAAGACTCTTGAGAGTCCCCTGGACAGCAAGGAGATCCAACCAGTCAATCCTAAAGGAAATCAGTCCTGAATATTCATTGGAAGGACTGATGCAAAAGCTGAAACTCCAATACTTTGGCCACCTGATGTGATGAGCTGACTCATTTGAAAAGACCCTGATGCTAGGAAAGACTGAAGGCGGGAGGAGAAGGGGACGACAGAGGATGAGATGGTTGGATGGCATCACCGACTCAGTGGACATGAGTTTGAGGAAACTCCAGGAGGTGGTGATGGACAGGAAAGCCTGGCGTGCTGCAGTCCATGGGGTCACAAAAAGTCAGACATGACTGAGCAACTGAACTGAACTGAAGACATGTACCATATACCCATTTCATAAGCTTTGAGGAGGGGCTGTAAATGATTTGATTAGCATCAAGTTATTATGAAACCCTTATAATAAAATTGGTGCAGAAAATGAGTGTGTCCAGGGCAAGGGATCTTACCCTATATGTTCCATGGACCTCTTTAGTAGCCTGGTTAAACCCCTTTTCAGATGAATGAGTTTTAGTATCTAAAATAATAGTAACACTGGATTTACAATATTCACACTGGATTATAAATGTCAGTGAGAAAACTAATCAACAATCTATCTAAGGGAGAAATGGAGAATCTTATTCGAGCCAAACTGAGGATTATCACCCAGGAGACAGTCTCTCAGAGAGCTCTGAGAACTGCTTCAAAGAGCTAAGAAGGGGGGAAGTCAGTATCTATGTGGTTCTGACAAAGTGGGTACGTGCAGTCAACCACATAGCTTGGCAGAAGGTTGCTGCTAGTCATGAGGAACAGATATCTTAGTTAATGGTTTTATGCATTTCTAAGTATGGGAAGATGTAAGAATCAAGGTTCATAAAAATCTTTCTCATGAAAACATCTAACTCTCTGAGGGCCAGTTCTATCAGTTTTCCCAGAGCACAAAGTGCCTTGTCCTGATCTTCACCCTGAATTCCTTTTAGGGTGTATCATAGGTCAGCAACTGCAGTGGATAATAAAATAATTCTTGTAAAACTGGATGGTGGGCAACATTATTTTCCAGTCCCTTCCCTTTCAGTCTTCATTTCAACAAGGTTGGGAGGCATTTCATCACCAGTTTGTCCCAAGGTGCTAGGAATGCTCATCCCCAGGTCAGGAGAGGATTTCTTTAATAGCCAACTCAGTATGCTGTTACTGAACTAGGTCCTTGGGGCTTCCCGGGTAGCTCAGCTGGTAGAGAATCAGGTGTCCCCCATTCGATTCCTGGGTCAGGAAGCTGGCCTGGAGAATGGATAGGCTACCCACTCCAGTATTCTTGCGTGGAGAATCCTCTTGTACAGAGGAGCCTGGCGGGCTCCATACAGTCCATGGGGTTGCCAAGAGTTGGACACAACTGAGCAACTAAGCACAGCACAGCGCAACCTTAGCCAAAAGCTTCTGGACTGACTGTTTTATCAGTGTGTCCTGGTCGGGGACATGGTGCCCCCTTGCTGCTTCTTCCCATATCTAGAGTTACACTATTACAATCATTCATCTTATAGAACTGTATATGTGGTCAATCATTTCAAGTAACACATGCATTCATTTCATCTGAGCTTTAGTCACACTTTTGGTAATTCCAGAAACAATAATCTTGTAAAAGCGGTAGAAGAGTAACATAGTTAGTAACATTACGAAGTCTTACATAAGTATTTAAGCTAAGAACTTCCAATAGGTATGACTTAGAACCTCCCCTGGTCCTCTGAGCTGTCTGTTCTGCATTAATACCTATCTTTAAGACAGTGGCCTTGTACATGAAATTCACTAAAGATACCTGCATGTACGAAGCCAGTCGTGGATCCTGTGACCCCTTACAGGACTGAGAAAGGAATGACACTCTCTGAGGAGTTACAACATGCCTGATGCCAGAAGAAAAATTGATCTTTGTGGTTAAGCCGGGATTTCTGCCACTGGGGAGGTCTCATTAACGCATAATGTGGTTGCACAGTACACACTGGTCAGGAAGGGAGGAGGCCTAAATGGGCAGAGAAAAAATTTATGTACAAGTTATTCTTGTCTTGCCTTAAACTATGAATTTTTATTTCATCATAAGTGAGAAAGGAAAATTACCTTGGACTGTAAAAATTTGCTCTGCCATTCAGTAGCCTGGAATAAAAGGCTGGTAAAACCAGCTGCAAAATTAACATAAAACAATATGTGTATATACTCAGTGGTGTCCAGCTCTTTGTGACTCCATGGGCCTGCCAGGCTCCTCTGTCCGTGGAATTTTCCAGGCAAGGCTACTGGAGTGGGTTGCCATTTCCTCCTTCAGAGGATCTTCCCGACTCAGGGATCAAACTCTTGTGTCTCTTACATTGGCAAGTGGATTCTTTACCACTGCGCCACTTGGGAAGCCCAGAACATAATATAAAATTTCTCCCCAGACACAGTAGAGCTGTAAAGTGTCATCGCCACCTCCTGCTTTCTGACTCACTGAGAAAATCTGTTCTCTAAAATTAAAGACTTAGAGAGTTTTGGCTGTTGAAATTATATCAGTAAGAATGAAATATCCCACCTTTGTCTGAAGTTTCTCGGTCCCTTGACACACAGAAGCAGCTTCTATTTACAACCTTTATAACCCAGGTGCAGAGCTCCCAATCAGGGGCTTCTAGATACAAAAATTCCACCCCTATTTTTAACTTCATAGTTTCCAAAGAAATAGAACCTCGGGTCCACTTTGTTGTCTAGATTGCACATTGATTCTGTGCTGACACACAGCCTCGCTTTGAGCCTACCAAAATACTGCTCACTTAGAATTCACCTAAAGGCCACACTACCTCAGAATCCTGTAACTCTGTATTTCCTTTGTTAGGGGAGATGCCATGAAGTTCCTCTATGTACAATCTCCCACAATGCAATGATTAATAAATCTGATTTTACTAGACTACAGTACTGTTTCACTATTTTGATCTTAGGCTAACGGGAAACCCCAAGGCAACCCAGTTGAATTAAAATTCAGTCTATCTTTTGGGTTCTCAAAGTTTAAAAACCTCGAACTAGAGAGAAGTAACCAGTATGATGTGGGATGCGGCTACAACAATCTGGAAGTATCCTGGAAGCATCCCAGAGTACTGGAGTCATCGCTAAAAAGAACAGAAGGCAGAACCAGAGTAGGGCAGATGGGAGCTACCAAGAGGCTGAGTTACGGCTGATAGGAGGAAATGGTTTCTCATCACTAGAAGCTCCCTGACCTTGGAATGAAGAGACTGCACCTTCAAGAATCTCCCTTCAACCTGAAGCTTGTTCATTGCAGCTCTGGGAATTCCTGCTGCTGCTAAGGCGCTTAGTCATGTTCGACTCTTGCAAAGTTCCACGGTGGCCCTCTGGTTGTCCAGTCTCTAACACTACAATGTTACTTCCAAGAACTGCTGCTTTTAGCTTTAAGCTCAAGTGCAGGCCCACGCAGAATGCTACAAGTGCCCTTCAAATCCAACGGTACACATCTGCTTGCAGGGCTTGGATGAATTCCCTCTCATCTTGGCCAGGACTTTGGAGAACCCAGCTTAGCCTTGACGATTTTGAACTGGACGGTGGTATTTGGAGCAAGGTTAGCTTTGGCTACCTAAATGCTTGTGAAAGTGTTAGCCACTCAGCTGTGTTCCACTGTTTGGAACCCCGTAGACTTAGCCAGCCAGGCTTCTCTGTCCCTGGAATTCTCCAGGCAAGAATACAGGAGTGGGTAGCCATTCCCTTCTCTAGGGGATCCTCCTGACCCAAGAATTCAACCAGGGTCTTTACTGTCTGAGCCACCAGGGAAGCTTAGGCAAGTGTTAAAATGAGCCCTGCCTGAACTTCCCCAGAGCCCCCAACCTCCTGTAGCAACTGGGTGAAGAGGAGTGTGTGTGTGTATATGTGTGTGCGTGAGAGAGAGGAGGGCAACAATTCTCATCAACCCCCACGAGTCCTGGGCATGGTGGAAAACCAGTGACCCCACTCGCCACCTGGGCATGGGGAAACCAGTGACCCCACTCGCCACCCCATGAGTCATGGTGGTCACTCAGATCATTACAGTTCCCACATACCTTACAAACACTATGATGGATCTATCCTGTTGTAGAGGAAGGAAGGTGCTGGAAAGCCCGGTCTAAGTTCTGCAGGCCACCCTCTTGTAAAATGTGACTCTAAGTGCCATGTCTTTAATGTCCTATTAATAGACATAAACCAACCTCTGTGTATGAGAATAGGGCCGGCCATGTATGAGGGCAGAGGAAGGGCAGTTGATCGCCAGATGGGAGTTGATCTCATTGCTTTCCTGAGGCGGCTGAAGGGTCAAGGAAGACAGAGTGATGTGGACTCCTGTCCCCAACCGAAGTGGCAGAGCTACCCAGGAGGAACCCGCCTGGGAGGCGGGTGGGGCTGGACTGTGTCACAGCGCTTAGCGGCGATAGCCCCGGCTGTGTGTCGTCAGTGTGGCCACTGGCATCACCAGATCCGTCGGGTGAGAACCAGTCACCGCGCCATCTCCGTTTTCCTCACTGCACTCACCTCCCCCAAATACTCTCCTTCACTCAGATGTCTGTTGTCACCTAGTCTGGGCCCTAAGGGATGAAGGAAAAGTGCGGCGCTCCCAGGTGGCAAAGAATCCACCTGCCAATGCAGGAGACAAGAGTTCGATGCCTGGGTTGGGAAGATCCCCTGGTGAATGGAATGGCAATCCACTCCAGCATTCTTGCCTGGAGAGTTCCATGGACAGAGGAGCCTGGTGGACTACAGTCCATGAGGTCACAAAGAGTCAGTCTCTCTCTCTCTCTCACACACACACACACAGACACACACACACACCCCCAAAGGAGCCCGAATCCCACAGACAGATGAACCTGGCGGACTACAGTCCCCGGGATCACAAAGAGTCAGACAGACAGACAGACAGACACACACACCCAAAGGAGCCCAAAGCTGGCTTTTCTGTCCTTTCGCTTTTCGTGGTGGTTGTTGAGAGCAGACGCTCCAAAGGAGCGCAGCCGCGAGGCCAGGAGAACTCGGTATTACAGTCAGTCAGAGAAAAACGGTTCCTGTTCCGGCTGCTCAGGGGAGCTGGACCGGAGCGCCTTCCGGGTCGGCCAAGTCCGGAAGCCGCCCCCGCGCAGCGCGCAGCGCGCCAGGCAGGAGCAGAGCCTCGGCGGCCCCGACACCCTGCGCTTGGTTCCCCGGCGCTCTGGGAGGCGGCGGAAGCCGAGGGGACCGAGCCCTCCGCCCGGGCGCGCCAGGCAGGGGCGGGGCCGCGGGCGGACCGCCGCGCGGGTCCCGAGTTCTGCGCATGCTCGGCTCGCTGGCCCTCCGCGGTCTCGGGGCTGGGGAGGCGCCGCCCGCAGCGGGAGCCGGCACATGGCGCAGGCGGGGAGTGCCGGTGCGGGGGCCTGGGGTCGGCGGGGCGCGGGCGCAGGTGCGGGCCCGGAGCGCGCGCCTGGGCGCTGGGCCCCCGCCCTGCTCTGGCTGGCGGCGGCGACGGCGGCGGCGGCGGCGGCGGCGGCGGGCGACCCCTCCCGGCGCCAGTGGCCGGTGCCCTACAAGTGAGTGCACGGCTGGACGGGGCGGTGGCGCGGGGGAGTTGCGTCCAGGTCGCGTGATCGTGCCGGGGAGGCGCCGGGAGACCGTGAAGGCGCGGCGAGGAGCGAAGTGGAGAGTTCCTGGGGCGCGGCTGTTTGTTGCACGATGCCCTGGGGTCTTTCTTCCTCCCGGGGCCGTTGAGCCAGTTCCAAGGTGACTGTCCTGAATCGTGGGGGAAAAGGGACTAATGTTATTTCGTTGTGTGATTTTCGGTACAAATCTCTGACAATTTGAATAGTTTAGGGAGACTTAATAATGTATTTTCTATCGTGTCAGGTCCTGTCATTAGTTATCGTGAGTGCGTAACATTTGCACGCCCAGTTACCAGTTAACCTAGCTCTTGGGACTTCCCGTTTTCGGCATTCAAAGTTGGGTATCTAGGGAATCCCCTCGCCACGTCCTGTCCCCCCACCTCCTGGGTGAGTGGCCTAGACTGTCCACAGTCTTCAGCCAGGAGGTACAGGTCGCTGGTGTTATGCTGTGGATGCGGAGATGTAGGAAGCGTGTTTGAGCCTTTGAACTAGAACAGTATTTACGTAGCCTAATTATCAGAGGTCGCTAAGCAGAGAAAAGGAAGATAAAGTGTCAACATCAGGCAGGGGAAAACCTAGCAGCTTTTGAAAATGCACACCCCTTTCGGATGAAAATAGCGAGTTGGCAGGCAGGATAACCTGGTCGCGAGCGAGTTCTAGGCTCTGACCGCAGCAGATCGAGTCAGGCCCCATTATCACTAGCTGTGTGATCTTGGGAAAGTCGCTCAGTATCTCTGTGCCCACATATCCTGAGTCAGAAAGTAGGAATAGTAGTTACTTCAGGTTTTATTGTGGTGGTTAAATCTAGTAAAGGCCAGCCAACATTTCAGACCTGATACAGTATTAGTGTATTCTGCCCGCTGAATGGCTTGCTGGGCCTTCTTCTTTTGCTTGATATATAGGAAGAGAGAAGTTTGAAGCTGGTTTTCTTGAAAATGTTATTAACAACAAAGTGTTCCCCCCAAAGTAAAAATATAATATTCAGTAAAACAAAGAAGAGAGTGAAATCCAAAACTCTAAAAGTTTGAAATGTTAAGCACGTGCCTTCATTTACCCCATAATAAAATTTTAATTTTATTATGTTCACACTTAAATTATACTTTTGAAATTACCATTGACCTAAATTTGATTTTGCTGTAAGCAGGTGAAATTTATGTATAGTTAACTATTCATTTTTAAATCAGGTAAGGTAATTTTACCTGTAAAACAGGTAAAATTTTAGGTGAGTTTTTAATATTTTTGTCTAAATCAAGATTTAAATTTTTTAAATTATAGACATTTTTGTTGATGTGTTGCTGCTGCTGCTGCTAAGTCACTTCAGTCGTGTCCGACTCTGTGCAACCCCATAGACAGCAGCCCACCAGGCTCCCCCATCCCCGGGATTCCCCAGGCAAGAACACTAGAGTGGGTTGCCATTTCCTTCTCCAATACGTGAAAGTGAAAAGTGAAAGTGAAGTCTCTCAGTCGTGTCCGACTCTAGTGACCCCACAGACTGCAGCCCACCAGGCTCCTCCGTCCATGGGACTCTCCAGGCAAAAGTACTGGAGTGAGGTGCCATTTGTTGATGTGTTAGGATTGATTTCACAAAAAATCTGGGAACTCTGGCAGTCCAGTGGTTAAGACTTCACCTTCCAAGGCAGGGATGCTGGTTCGATCCCTGGTCAGAGATCTATGATCCCACATGCCTCACAGCCAACAAACAAAACATAAAACTGAAGCAATATTATAGCAAATTCAATAGACTTAAAAAAATAAATGATCCACATTAAAAAAAAAACCAAAAACGTAAGTCTGGCTAGGGCCCCAGAGATCTAGGATTCTTAGAGGACAGAAGTGAAGTGAAAGTAGCTCAGTTGTGTCCGACTCTTTGTGACCCCATGGACTATACAGTCCATGGAATTCTCCAAGCAAGAATACTGGAGTGGGTAGCCTTTCTCTTCTCCAGGGGATCTTCCCAACCCAGGGATCAAACCCAGGTTTCCTACACTGCAAGTGGATTATTTACCAAGTGGAAGCCCAAGAATACTCAAGTGGGTAGCCTATCCCTTCTCCACCAGATCTTCCCGACAAGGAATTAAACTAGGGTCTCCTGCATTGCAGCCGGATTCTTTACCAACTGAGCTATCAGGAAAGCCCATAGAGGGTAGATAGCAGCTTGTTTCTCCCTTTCCTCTCTCTCCCCAGTGCTAGGTATGAAAGGAGTGAGCTTCTGCTGATCTCGATTCACTGTAGCCCTCCAGCCACTACTGCCATGGCCCTCTCAGGGCCCTTCTTGATGCATGCCATGACCTCCACTGACCTCAGCCTTAACTTGGCTTCCCTCCCCACCCTCTTCTAACTCATAAAATGAGGTTTATTTTGGAGCAAATTCAGTTATATCACACCTGCTACTTCAGATCCTTTAAGCTCCTTCCTGGGCTCAATCCTCCCCAGTTGTGTGCCTCTAGGGGGGGTCTTCACAGTGTCCAGGCAAACCTAGTTGTATTGCACTTCTCAGATACTGTGTTTTCTACAAACTGAAGATTTGTGACAACCTTGTGTTGTCAGATTTTTTTTTTAGCAATAAAGTATTTTTAAATTAAGGTATGTATGTCTTTTGTAGACATAATACTGTTACATGCTTAACAGACCACAGTATAATATATATATTATGTATCACAGTATAATATGTAATATTATGTAATATGTATCACAGTATAATATGATTTTTATATGCGCTGGGCTGGGAAACTAAAAAATTCCAGTGACTCACTTATAACATTATTTAATGTACTGTGGTGGTCTGGAAGTGAACCCACACCATCTCCAAGGTGTTCCTGAATTAGCTCAGAAAGACCGTCCCTGCCTCCACTTGCTCTCACCATTCCTGCCTCGAATCTTGAATTCCAGTCTTAAAACTACTCAGCAGCTCAGTGGTAAAGACTCTGCCTGCCACTCAGGAGCCACAGGAGACATGGGTTTGATCCCTGGGTCAGGAAGATCCTCTGGAGGAGGGCATGGCAACCCACTCCAGTATTCTTGCCTGGAGAATTCCATGGACAAAGGAGCCTGGTGGGTTACAGTCCATGGCGTTGCAGGGTCGGCTGCAACTGAGCATGCACAGACCCTGCTGCCCTTCATAACTTGTTTAATGTCTTGCCAGCTGTTACTCCCTTTGAGTAGTTCAGTTCAGTTCAGTTGCTCAGTCGTGTCCGACTCTTTGTGACCCCAGCACGCCAGGCCTCCCTGTCCATCACCATCTCCCGGAGTTCACTCAGACTCACGTCCATCGAGTCCGTGATGCTATCCAGCCATCTCATCCTCAGTTGTCCCCTTCTCCTCCTGCCCCCAATCCCTCCCAGCATTAGAGTCCTTTCCAATGAGTCAGCTCTTCGCATGAGGTGGCCGAAGTACTGGAGCTTCAGCTTTAGCATCATTCCTTCCAAAGAAATCCCAGGGTTGATCTCCTTCAGAATGGACTGGTTGGATCTCCTTGCAGTCCAAGGGACTCTCGAGAGTCTTCTCCAACACCACAGTTCAAAAGCATCAATTCTTCGGTGCTCAGCCTTCTTCACAGTCCAACTCTCACATCCATACATGACCACAGGAAAAACCATAGCCTTGACTAGACGGACCTTAGTTGGCAAAGTAATGTCTCTGCTTTTGAATATACTATCTAGGTTGGTCATAACTTTTCTTCCAAGGAGTAAGCGTCTTTTAATTTCATGGCTGCAGTCACCATCTGCAGTGATTTTGGAGCCCAAAAAATTGAAGTCTGACACTGTTTCCACTGTTTCCCCATCTATTTGCCATGAAGTGATGGGACCGGATGCCATGATCTTCCTTTTCTGAATGTTGAACTTTAAGCCAACTTTTTCACTCTCCTCTTTCACTTTCATCAAGAGGCTTTTTAGCTCCTCTTCACTTTCTGCCATAAAGGTGGTGTCATCTGCATATCTGAGGTTATTGATATTTCTCCTGGCAATCTTGATTCCAGCTTGTGCTTCTTCCAGCCCACCGTTTCTCATGATGTACTCTGCATAGAAGTTAAATAAGCAGGGTGACAATATACAGCCTTGACGTACTCCTTTTCCTATTTGGAACCAGTCTGTTGTTCCATGTCCAGTTCTAACTGTTGCTTCCTGACCTGCATACAGATTTCTCAAGAGGCAGGTTAGGTGGTCTGATGTTCCCATCTCTTTCAGAATTTTCCACAGTAGGAATAGCATTTTATGTTTTGTTTCCCTCTTTCCTAGTATAATAGTAGATCCTCAATAAATATTGAAGGAATTCCCCCCTACAGACTGTGTGCTCAGTCGTGTCTGACTCTTTGCAACCCCATGAACTGTAGCCCACCGGGCTCCTCTGTACATGAGATTTCCCAAGCAAGAATGTTAGAGCAGATTGCCATTTCCTCCTCCAGGGGGTCTTCCTGACCCAAGGATCGAACCTGCATTTCTTGCATTTGTTTCCCTCCTTCCTACCATAATATATTCCTAGTATGATACTCAATAAATATTGAAGGAAATGCTGGCAGATTCTTAATAGATATATATTCTATTTAATAATGATAGTTTTTAAATAATGTTAACATATAGAATGGTTGGGAAATTAAATATCATTGAAAACTACTCTTTTATTCAGGAAATATGTCTACTAAATAAGATGTAGAGGTATAAACATTTCAGATATGGTCCTTGTCTTCAGAATTCTCACAGTGGAAGCAGGGAACTGGGAAGCAGGCAATTATCAGTGCTTTTAATATATCATTTGCTATTAAAGACTCCCTGGAGTTTGTTCATAGGATAACAAATGTCTATTTATACACTATGGGCAGAATTTTGGATGTTTTTTCTAAAAATGTTACAGTGAAATTAAGATCTGGATTCTAAGATCTGTGAGAACCAAATTCCTCTTGGAGTGTAAGTTGATGATTTTTTTTTTCTTCATTAGACGCTTCTCCTTCCGTCCGGAACCGGATCCTTATTGTCAAGCTAAATATACTTTCTGTCCCACTGGCTCCCCTATCCCGGTGATGAAGGATGACGATGTCATTGAAGTCTTTCGATTACAAGCCCCGGTGTGGGAATTTAAATATGGAGACCTCCTGGGACACTTGGTAAGGCTGCATCTTGATCTGATAGCTTAAGTGATTTGATTAAGTGGATTTGAGGGAATAATCACTATTCAAAGGACTGGTTTTAGATTATGTTCTTTGGTGTTCCTCTTCAGTTCAGTTCAGTCCCTCAGTCATGTCCAACTCTTTTTGACCCCAAGGACTGCAGCACACTAGGCTTCCCTGTCCATCACCAACTCCTGGAGCTTGCTGAAACTCGTGTCCATCCACTCAGTGATGCCATCCAACCATCTCATTCTCTGTCATCCCCTTCTCCTCCTGCCTTCAGTCTTTCCCAGCATCAGGGTCTTGTCCAGTGAGCCAGTTCTTCATGTCTGTGGCCTAAGTTCCTCTTCACAGATTTAAAATGAGCAGTCCAGAAAACACCAGGTTTTATGATGCTGACAGTAATCGATGCAGTTGCTTTCATCCCTTTTGATATTCTGAACCCAAACCCAATTCCTGTAGCCAGATCCTAGAAAGAAGGAAAGGAGGAAGCCCAGAAGGGGACAGGGCACGTAGGAGTCACTTCATGTCCAGGGCCTGTTGCGCACACGTTTCCTAGGTTAGCTCACCATCTGAGCTTCTCATCACCTGAGAGCTACACAGAGTTCCAGAGTCTGTGGCGTGGAGACTTCTCTTACTCATTCTAAGCCGTAAGGAGATTCTGAACATCTGCACATAGCATGCAGTCTTCCTGAGATGAGCCACAGTGGCCAAAACCAGAGTGGATGAGGGCAGGGAGTTAGAGGAGCCATGAAGTGGATGTGAGAATAGCAATAGGGAAGGGAAACAGTTGTGCTACTCTGTATGCACTTCTGGTATTGCTTTTTCTCCTGTCTGACTCCTGAACCAGTGGTTACTTCCCAAATGCTTTTATGCATATATGACCTTTCCACAGAAAATCATGCATGATGCCATTGGATTCAGGAGTACTTTAACGGAGAAGAACTACACGATGGAATGGTATGAACTCTTCCAACTTGGAAACTGCACGTTTCCCCATCTCCGACCTGAAATGAATGCCCCTTTCTGGTGTAATCAGGGAGCTGCCTGCTTTTTTGAAGGGATTGATGATAATCACTGGAAGGAAAATGGGACGTTAGTTCTAGTAGCAACCATATCAGGTAAGTTTCAAAAATATGGCAGAATTAGATGATTGAATCAGTATCCGAGTGACAGAAATGACTTTCATTGAGGCCTCTCAGTAATGTTCTGCTCTTTAGAGGTCAACTTATAAAATACATTTCCTGAACTACTAACCTTTGACCCTATTATTCATGCAAATCTTTAACTTATCATATCTACAGATACGATATCTTCCCTATTGTCATCATAAAAATAAATGCAAAGAAACTTCGTACAATTAAATTGGACTTTCTAAAAAAAAATAATAGAGTTTAAATCTCTGTCTTAGAGGTGACCACTAGTTTGTTCTCTGAATCTATGGGTCTGTTTTTTTTTTTTTTTTTTGATTCTACATACCATATGAAATCATATGGTAATTTGCCTTCCTCTGTCTGACTTACTCAATAAACATAGTATCCTCTAGGTCCATCCATGTTGTCACAAATGGCAAGATTTCATTCTTTTTTATGGCTGAATCATATTCTATTGTATGTATAAGCCACATTTTCCTTAATCGTTCATCCCTTGATGGAAACTTGCATTACTTCCTTATCTTGACAATTGTAAATAATGGTGCCATAAATTTAGGGGTATTTGTGTCTTTTCAAGTTAGTGTTTTCTGTTTGGGTAAGTACCCAGGAGTGACTGTTTTGCGTAGAAGCTGCACCAATTTACATTCCCATCTACAGCACATGAGGCTTTCCTTTTCTCCACATCCTCACCAACACTTATTGTCTGATGGCTTTTTTGATGATTCTGACAGGTGAGAGGTAACATCTCATTGTGGTTCTGGTTTGCAGAATTGGTGTCTTTTAAATGTAATTTCGGACGCTTTTAATTATGTATCGTGCTGTTTTCTTTTTTTCCGATATTCTAATTGATGTGCCCCAAACCACCCCAATCATATAAAAGTCCATTTCTCTTTTAACAGTGTTCAGTATGATAAATGACTCCCCTTCTTTCATTCCAGGCCAGCTCACATCTCTCCTTTCTCCGTATCCACCTACCTCATTATCTGCAAAATCTTCCTTCTGACATCACAGTATGACGATATGGACAAGTGCTCATTGTTTATTCTGTAGAAGAGTCTGTAATATGCTGGCACTTAAATCTTTTGTTATTCATCTGCCTTGTGATTAATCCTGTTCGTTGACCTGTTCTCATGTTACCAAATAGTGTTTTGAAGCATTCTTATCTCTTCATCACAAGCAGTGGCTTTTCAGAGTTGGAGAACGCTAAGAACAGTATCCTCAGTTCTAAGAAAAGAGAATTTATATTATTCTACAAGTTTAATTCCATACAGTTGATAAAAGCAGCCACTCTATCCTATAGGGCTTGAATTGATTTTATGGACTCAAGCTGGAGTAACCTAAGAAAGTCACAAACAGTGACAAAGTGAAATGTTGGGATCATGCTGTTTTAGTCTCAGATGAGGTTGTAACCATGCAGAGTATAGTATTTTGATAACATTTGGAGAGATCCCTCTGCTCTGATAAAAGGTGGTAGGAGAGAGTGTTAGCCATCCTGGAGTCTATGTAATCCATGAATTTGGTCAAAACTATTTCCAGTTTAGTTGATTCATCGGAAGAATCTGTGTGGTGGGTAGAAAGATTGTAAGCAGACACCCAATAGTCGCAAGTACAGGGAGGAGATGCTAGATATTCAAGGTAAATGGGGTATGGGGTTCCTTCTCAAGGAGCCATTCCTTGGACAGCAAATTCATATCCTATGCATACTTTGTTTTGCATAAAAAAGCTTCACGTTTCACCCTCCTCGGTTCTTCATACACGGTCTTGACCCCATTCACTCATTCCTTTTCTACAATTTTTCCCTTGCTTCCTTTTACTCTTTTGCTTCTGAATCTAAGATTTGTTGAGCCGAGCAGAAAACGAGGGCTTCAGCATGTATATAATTTAGCTTTTGACTGTAGCTTAAACAGTTATAGAATTTGTATTTTTTTATACACTTTGTTATGTCTAATGTTTATAGTTCAGAGGTATCTTGTGCCTTGAAAAATGAAACAAAAAAATTGGCTGAACATGGATTCTTGTTGTAAGATGTAGGTTTGGGAAATTCAGAAACTGTTGTTTATTCAGGTACTTATGGCCTAAATCTGGTTGGAACATTTTACTTAAAACTAACATGATCAGCTTTAATTATGTTCACATAATTTTTGTTTTGTTTTTAACTAGGAGGCATGTTTAACAAAATGGCAAAGTGGGTAAAACAGGACAATGAAACAGGGATTTATTATGAGACATGGACTGTCCAAGCCAGCCCGAAAAAGGAGGCAGAGAAATGGTTTGAATCCTACGACTGCTCCAAATTTGTGTTAAGGACCTATGAGAAATTGGCTGAACTTGGAGCAGACTTCAAGAAGATAGAAACCAACTATACAAGGATATTTCTTTACAGTGGAGAACCTACTTATCTGGGAAATGAAACATCTGTTTTTGGGCCAACAGGAAACAAGACTCTTGCTTTAGCTATAAAAAAATTTTATTACCCTTTCAAACCACATTTGTCAACTAAAGAATTTCTGTTGAGTCTCTTGCAAATTTTTGATGCAGTGGTTATACACAGAGAGTTCTATTTGTTTTATAATTTTGAATATTGGTTTTTACCTATGAAATCCCCTTTTATTAAAATAACATATGAAGAAATCCCTTTACCTAACAGAAAAAACAGAACACTCTCTGGTTTATAAAACCTTAATTCTACTGCTTTTCTTTCTACCAGCACATCAGTTTTTCAGGGAGTGGTTTTACAAGTGTGGGATTTCTTAGGCCTTTCTTCCTTGGGGCAGAAAGCTAACATACTTATGGGGAGCATTGCCTGCATAATGGTACCTCAAGAATTTCTGGAAAGCTGTAAACTCTTACTCTGTTGGCCAAAGTGAACCCATGAGGTGATCTGGATTTCAATCTCCAAGCCTTTGTTCATATGAGAATTATATCACGTCAGATATAAAGGATCTTTGGACTCAATGTTACATTGTGGGTATGGTGTGCCGAGGCTTAAATTAAAATACCTTTGGTGACATTCTCATGGTGGAAGCTACTTTTTCAAGGTATGATGGTTACACATTTTCTCATTTAAGTACGTTTTGGTAGTTTTAACGGACTTTATAGCCTTTTTAACTTCAGGAACCAGGAATCAGTTTGATTTTGTTGTATTCACTTACCTTTAAAGCGTAATTTGGACACCATAGCTGGAGCGGTCGTGTGTCCAGATGCGGTAAAATCAGTGGTAAACAGCACAGGTTTCCACCTAACGTTTCAGAACTAGCCAGTAACCAGCAATTTGTGACTTAAGCAACTTAACATTTCCTAACGTCAGTTTCCTCATCTCTAAAGCGATGTTAGGACTGTTACAAAGATTGAAGCCATGTATAGTTTGGTCTAGTGAGGCCCCAGTAAGTGGTTAACTGTAATGATTAATCAAAGAAGAAACTGCCATCATTGATCTTGTCTAATGTTTACATGCCAGCCTCTCCTGACTTTGTAACAACCACTTAGCCATTGAACTGGCAGCTTAGTGCTTCTGCAGTTCTTCAAACATACAGGTCGTGGGAGCAGCTGACTGCAAGTTATGTCTGGGTGAATAGGCACGCTCTTAACTCCTCACTGCTTCACAGTCCTTCCGCCACACACTAAAGATACAGCAATAGATGGAGGTACACTTCCCAGAGAGAGGGCGGGTTTTTGTCAGGGATCACCGAGTAGCTCTGCTTCTCTTAGGGCCGTCAAACAAGGTTTCAAGGTCCTTAAAGTGGTTGATGATCAACTGAACACCTTATTTCCATTGGAAAAAATACTAGTCAGTAAAGTGACGCAGAGATCAGAGGAAACAGTCTGTATTTAATATTTAAACGTACCAATCCTATTCCGTTTCTGCCCACATTTGAGTGCTTCCCAAGAGGTTAGCACACTGAGTTTTCATAAAAAGCCTAAGCATAGGTACTGTTTACATGATTCAAATGAGGAAACAGACCTTTCCACAGCTACCCAACTAGTGGTAATGGAGCCTCATTTTGAACCGGGTTCTGCTGACTGAATGGGATGCAGTCAAGCAGGGTTTTTCAGCGCTCCTCAAAGTGTGGTCCTCAGACCAAGGCCTGGACCAAATGTGACTAACCCCATGTGTTACTGGTCTGTGAGGAGGTACTCTGAAAGCAACTTAGACTAATTTTGTTTCTGTTGAATCTTAATAAAAAAAAAAAAAATGGAGCTTGTACTTTGTTTTTGCTTTTCTTTCACTTGCCTAGGAATTCATAAGTCGTCTTCAAAACTAGAGGCACCGAAACACAGTCTGAAAACAAAAACCCAGCCCTTTAGCACAAGTAGCTCGAGAAGCACCACACCATTATGCTGATGCCTGCTGCAGGGAGGGCGTCTTACCCACGTGGACACACAGAACTTGCTCTCACTGCCTCCATCCAGCCGACTCATGTTAATAGCATAAAACATTTCTCATTACTTTTGCCTCTAACCTGCTGGATGTCTTCAGAATGTGTCCTAAGAAAACGTGGATTCTGCACTATCACCATCTAGTGGCTAAAAGCAGGCAATGTCAGCTTCTACAGACTTCTCAGGAAAACTGCTCTGGGAAACTGTTTTGGACTTCTAGAACTGCACTGGGGTAACAGGCAGAAACTGCTGTGCCAGGTTTGTGATAACTGTCAGAGAACTTCGCTGCAAAGACAAATCAGCACAACCGTACCTGGGACTTGAATGCAAGATTCTACATTGCTTCCCTAGTGGCTCAGATGGTAAAGGATCTACCAGCAGTGCAGGAGACCCAAGTTCAATCCCTGGGTTGGGGAAGATGCCCTGGAGAAGGAAATAGCAACCCACTCCAGTATTCTTGCCTGGAGAATCCCATGGAGAAGCCTGGCAGGCTGCTTACAGTCCATAGGGTCTCAAAGAGTGAAACACGACTGAGCAACTTGACACACACAAAAAGCATTCACAGGTTTTCTAAGAATACTAAGTGGAGAAATTCTATGAAAGTGACATATAGACTCAGGTGACTGTAACAGTGTACAGCATTCATGTTAAGTACTGCTGAAGAATTTATCAGACCTGCCAACTATGCTTAGAAGACAAAGGCTTTGAAGCAGAAATGATTCAGGAACAAGCTTTTAAAATGATTATTGGGAAACCAAAACAATTCCCAATTAAATTTTGCTGTCATCTGAACTACTATGTAACTTACACGTGATTTCTGTTTTTCTGTTAAGTTGTAAGTGTATAAAATTTTGTCTATGAAAAACCATTTGGTTGCAGTTTGACTTATGTTACAGCTTTAGAATAAGTATATCCTCACTCATTCATTCTGGCTCCTTATTAGGTAAGTATACCCACAAAGTGTCATCATTTATAGCTACAGGAGAATAGTCAGAAGGTGAAAACAGCTCTTAAACTTTTAAATATTTGGGACTTAGAGTAATGTTCTCAAACCTCACACATACTTTTCCCTGTTCACAGCAAATAAGTTGGCCAAAGTTTGTTTCCAGCATCTTCCTCATATTTACCCTTTATTGTCCAAATAGCATCGTGCTCCTCGAACCTTCTATAGTTTCTATTTAAAACAAGACACTTAGTCATACATTCTTTTACTGGACTGATGATTCTAAGGATAAGCTCTTAATCCACTTTAGAGTAAAAGGTTTTGTGTTCTTTTTTCATGTATCATATGATCTGTCCTTTTTTTCTTTAAGGAAAGTTGGGTACCAGCAAGTGGGTAAAATTTTTCTGGCTGCTTGGTAACATTTAACCGGCTTCACAGATAAACTGGGCTGGAATCTATAGAAAGACAGGGTAGAGCTTGTGAAAAAAGTGTTAGTTGCAGTCATGTCTGATTCTCTCTGACCCCAAGGACTGGGACCCATCAGGCTCCTCTGTCCATGGAATTCTCCAAGCAAGAATACTGCAGCAGGTAGCCATTTCCTTCTGCAGGGGATCTTTCTGACCCACAGATCAAACCAGGGTCTCTGGCACTGCAGGCAGATCCTTTACTGTCTAAGCCACCTCAGAAGCCTGGAGCTTATTTATAGCTTATTAAAGGACCTAGTTCAGGCCCGAGCCGCCTTCATACCAACCCTTCCCTTCTATCCTAAGCTTTTCCATAAATATAAAAAATTCATTGAATGCAGTAAATTGATTTAATCTTCAGTCATGCCTGTTTTTTCCTGATAATATTGTTAGTAGCCCAGATTTAAGATTACCAGGGTAAACTGAAGTTATTTTATGAATGTCATTAAGACAGGAGATGAAAATAACATTGTTTAGAAAATATTCTGATAGTACAGATTTATGTAAAGACGTTTCTAAAAATGCAAGGATCCTAAGGATTCTATTTCTGAACAGTCTGTTTTATAAATGCTTATTCTAAATGCCTAATCTTGTATCTTCAATTAAAAAAAACCATCCTATCATATACATTACTTAACAGTATATCCATCAAATATGGATTTGAAACTAAAACCATAAATCTGACTTGTTTCAAAATCAATTTTAAAAAACTAATAATACAACACCATTAGTAACTATCTTTATTCTCAAATAGATAAAAGCATTTAACATATACTTTACAGTATAAACAAATTAAGTGCTATGCATTTTGCTTATAAAGTGACAAAAGTATTTCAAGCATTATATAATTTGTACAAAAAGTAAATTTCCAAATAAAGCTTTGGTTAGTAGAACTGCTTACATACTGTTAAATCCATTTTCCAAAGTTTTTCAAAGAAAAAAGCCTTATCCACTAACAGGTATTTCTTGTACAATCCAAGCTTTTTTACTGTTTAGTTAAGAGGGAGGAATATATAATAATTGCTTTTAATTTCCATATCTAGATCAGCCTCTTTTCTTCCATTTATATGTGGTCAGAATACCATCACTTTTGAAAGCACAAATTACGTAGAAAATCACTTTTATTCTTAGGAAGGTAATCTATTTGAAAAATAGATTCATAAGACTGTTGGCTTCCGTATCTACCAAGGTGCTTTCTAAGTTTCAAGCACTAATATATTGCATTGGGGGTAAATCACCTCTAATTTCCCCTGGGAGGGTAATGTCTACCAGCACTAGTGCTCAGAATCAAAAGTTTATGTAACACCTAAAAAACTAAATATAGCCCCAAACTTAGTATTTTTACAGTTTCTACAATGTATGGATTACCTTATTCATATGAAAGTAGTAAAAATGCTACCTAACTTAAATGATGTAAAATACCAGTGTAACCAAATTAACAATCACAAAACAGACATTTTTCTACTAAAATTTTCCAGTCTACTTAGCAATATTTACTCAAAAATGTGATCATGAACTTAAATATATGCTCTTTAAAATTTACTGTTTATGCTGAACTGTACATTGGTGCTCCTTTTGTAATTTTTTGAAAATTCTACTTACGTAACTATGTAATTTGAAAATGTAAAAATGAGCCATCACTAAAATTCACTGGAGACTAATATTCTTTCATGGAAACAATTTATAAACATTTTTAAGTTCTACCTTTATTTCAATTTGGTTTTTTGAAATACATAAGCTTCTCATTTCAATTATTGTATAATGCTGCAAAACTAGTTTAAACAAAGATAAACCCAAGAAGAACTGGTAAAGCATTCGTTACTTAACATATGATGCCCCAAGTACCACATACATGGTAATGTATCACAGAAAAGAACTGGTAATAGTTTAGCAGATTATAGAGCAATCCTAAAAGTTTACACAAAGCTAAACATTGCCTCCCTTCTAGTCCACCTATTTTCCTTTAATTTGATCCTGGCTCTATTTATTATCTTTCTGTAATAATCCCTGTGTGACATCAGTTTTAAGTGTTCCAATTAACTACATATACCTCTTTAAATAGCTCTGCAACATTTTAGAACATTCAACCAATCTTTTTCATGAGATTCAATATAGCCTACATTTTTCTCACAAAACGCTCACTTTCCTGAGCTATATTAAACACCTTATAACAGGTGTATGTATAACTGAAGACCCTAAAATGTCAAGTTTACACTTTAAAAAAAATGCATAGAGAACATTTTGGAAAACTTATTAGTACTTACTTATTAGATATTACAATGTATAGGATTTGTTTCCTTCAGACTATAAAATATTTAATCTTTATTACTGGTTATCACTTTCAGGTCTGAATCACTTTCAAATTATCTGAGATCTGATTGGTATTAGAGAAACAGACTAAGTTTTCTGACCGAAACTGGGCCATGGGTCTTCCAAAATACAACCCTTATATACTCAACGAAGGTATCAAACTTCTGTGCCACAAAATAGAAGAACTGTATCAGACCTACAGGAAATAAACTTTTATTATAATACAGTATGTTAAAATTAAGGTGCTGTTCATCATGCCCTAGGTCATCTGGCCTTTACCAAGTGGGCATCATGTCTGGAAACCACACTCTGCCAAGATGCTTAGACACTTCCCAGTGAATCTGCTCCAAACTATACTTTTGGTCAGGAATTAATACTTCTTCCATAATGGATAATTGTGACAGGCGGCCCCCACACATCTTCACAAACTCAACAAAGGCACTACATGAGACTTCACATTCCCCTAGTCCAATAGCTGACAAATTTTTACAACGTTCTGCAATGCGAATTAACTCTTCATCAAGTGGCCGTAATCCATTAGCACACACTACTAGTTCAACTAGTCTAGGGCATGTCATTCCCACACGGCCAAGCACATCTTTGCTTACTGATCTCCCAAAGTAAAGATGGGTGGCAGGTATTTCATACCGAAAGAATGGATCAAATTCCTCTTCATATAAAAAAAAATACATCACTAAGTTCACTTTGGGTGAATGTCTGATGAAAGCATCCCAGCTGCTCTTCTGAATGGTATGGAAGTGAGTCTGTCCTGGATTCTCACTGACTACATCAATGCGCAAATGTTCTAATCGAACATGTTTTTCAGAAGATAAAGCAAGCAGTAATTCATCACTTAACAAGTGGTAATTCAGGGCCAGTTCACGTAAGCCATGACACTGATCAGCCACACACAGGATACCTTGGAAGAAAAAAGACCCAATTATTTATAAAGTTGTGCTCATCATCTGTTTGAAAATGCAATTAAGTACATGTCCTACAATAAGATTTCACCACATTTGCTATACCACTTACAAAAGTTTAGGTGCACCGATTGAACCCGCAGAAAGTCATACACACAAATTTATTTGATCACTGAAAAGAGGCTATAAGACATTTTCTGACATTCGAAAATCTAATAATGAAAAAAATAAGATAAAATCAGATATAATGAATTATATAAATATGAAATATCTGAGAAAAAATTTAAAAAAGATTTCCATCAAATGAGCAAACAATTTAACCTCTAATATAGGCTTGTCAAATTTCTAAGAAAAAAAAAACTGAGATATCACTAGATGAATGAAAAGAAAACGGCTCAGTTAACATTAATGGAAATATACATCATAATTTTTAAAGCTCTAACATTCTCAGAAAGCTCTTAACCATTCTTTAACTGGTTCCTTATACTTCAGGCACTATGCTTCAGAACTACCCAAAATCCCAAAGAGGAGCAAGTTTTACCAAAGGTTGGTTTCTGATCTCTGAAGTGGCCTATTGTAAGAACTCTGCCCCAAAGAGACACCCTGATACTACTTCATAAATGACAAACTCAAGCCACTTCTTTCCAGTGTTTAGAAACAAGGATAGGAAACAAAACACAAAATGTATGAGCTACTGTTTATTGTACAAGTATGACAAGTCAGGTCCTACATAGGTTATCCTACAAGTACCCACCCCCCTCAAAAAATCTAGAAAAATAAGTATCTTTTCTATTTTAAGGTCAAGTCAGCGATCATCGAAAAAGCAAGAGAGTTCCAGAAAAATATCTATTTCTGCTTTACTGACTACGCCAAAGACTGACTGTGTGGATCACAATAAACTGTGGAAAATTCTGAAAGAGATGGGAATACCAGACCATCTGACCTGTCTCTTGAGAAACCTATATGCAGGTCAGGAAGCAAAAGAAATGGACATGGAACAGACTGGTTCCAAATAGGAAAAGGAGAACGTCAAGGCTGTATACTGTCACCCTGCTTATTTAACTTCTATGCAGAGTACATCATGAGAAATGTTGGGCTGGAAGAAGCACAAACTGGAATCAAGATTGCCAGGAGAAATATCAAAAACCTCAGATATGCAGATGACACCACCCTTATGGCAGAAAGTAAAGAGGAACTAAAAAGCCTCTTGATGAAAGTGAAAGAGGAGAGTGAGAATGTTGGCTTAAAGCTCAACATTCAGAAAACGAAGATCATGGCATCTGGTCCCATCACTTCATGGGAAATAGATGGGGAAACAGTGGGTACAGTGTCAGACTTTATTTTTTGGGGCTCCAAAATCACGGCAGATGGTGATTGCAGCCATGAAATTAAAAGACACTCCTTGGAAAGAAAGTTATGACCAACCTAGATAGCATATTCAAAAGCAGAGACATTACTTTGCCAACAAAGGTCCATCTAGTCAAGGCTATGGTTTTTGCAGTGGTCATGTATGGATGTAAGAGTTGGACTGTGAAGAAGGCTGAGTGCCGAAGAATTAATGCTTTTGAACTGTGGTGTTGAAGAAGACTCTTGAGAGTCCCTTGGACTGCAAGGAGATCCAACCAGTCCATTCTGAAGGAGATCAACCCTGGGATTTCTTTGGAAGGAATGATGCTAAAGCTGAAACTCCAATACTTTGGCCACCTCATGCAAAGAGTTGACTTATTGGAAAAGACTCTGATGCTGGGAGGGATTGGAGGCAGGAGGAGAAGGGGACAACAGAGGATGAGATGGCTGGATGGCATCACGGACTTGATGGACGTGAGTCTGCGTGAACTCTGGGAGTTGGTGATGGACAGGGAGGCCTGGCATGCTGCGATTCATGGTGTCGCAAAGAGTGGGACACGACTGAGCGACTGAACTGAACTGAACAGCTAGCTAAAGATAGCAAAGCTGGAATTCAAACAGACTGGGTGACTCCTAAGTCCATGTGCTTACCTACTGCCTAGAAAGTGACAAGAAAGAGGTCACCAGTAAGCCAAAGCTTTTACAAAGTAGTGGGAGGAGAATGTAGGCAGTGGAATCAGTGTAGTGATAAAGTGAATCACTAGTACCAGACAGTCACCAGAGGGAGTAAAAGCCATCTGTGCTTCACTATTCAGCTGCCACGCTTCTATTCTCCACAAGGTGTGTATATATACTCTGAAATAAACCCTGATCACCCAAGTTAACATGAACACATCTCTCTTCTTTGCAATCACATAAAGACTCATCTAAAAAGAAAATGAACACATGGGTAATGGTAAGCAAAATGCAAATGAAAGAAACTTTGAGGTATCCCTTAATAACTACTAAAACAGCTGTGACAGGCACGATTCTAAAAGTTGTCCTCAAGATGTCATGCTATAACCTCTGAAAACTGTTCATGTGATAAGGTGAGCACTCCCATGAGTGTGTAGTGCTATAAATAGCACAGTTAGCTGTAAAATAAGATTAGCCAGGTGATCCTAATCTAATCACATGAGCCCTATAAACAGTTTCCTCTAGATGGCTGCAGAAGAAGTCAGATTCAGAGCTTCTGTGACTGAACAGAGAAACTCAAGCCATGCCTCCAGCTCTCATCTAAACTGAGGTGCTAACGAAGAACTGCTAAATTTGCATTTGTTAAATATGCAGCAACAGAAAACTAACACACAGTTACAAGTGTTTAAATATTTAACAGAAAACAGTGACAAAGATAAAACTGGTACATTATTACAATTCAATAATACAAATAACCTAATTACAACATAAGCAAAGAATCCAGGTTGACATCTCTCCAAGGAAGATGTACAAATAGTCAATAAGCACAGGAAAAGACATCTGAGAATTCAAGAAAATACATATCAAACCACAGCAAGATACCAGTTTACATTCACCAGGATAGCCATCATCAAAGACAGATAATACATGCTGATAAGGGGTCAAAAATTTGGAGCCCTCAAACACTGCTAGTAGTAATGCAGGACACAGCTGCTTTGGAAAACAGTCCAGCAGTTTCTCAAATGGCTACACAGAGTTACGATATGATTCAGCAGTTCCAATCGCTGTTATACACCCAAGAGAAATTAAATGATATGCCTATATGAAAACCTGTATATAAATTTGCATAGCAGCATTATTGGTAATAATCAAAAGGTGTAAACAACCCAAATATCCATCAACTGATCAATAGAAAAATATGGTTATTTTCATATAGTGAAATATCATTTGGCAAGAAAAAGAAATGAAATATTATACATGCTACAATATGGATGAACCTTGAAAACGTAAGGCTAAGTGAAAGAAAGCCAGTCATAAAAGACCACATATGATTGCATGTACATGAAATGTCCAGAAGAGGCGCATCTACGGAGACAGAAAGTAGAGCAGGGACTGCCTAGGACTGGCTGGGCTAATGTTTTGGAGGGTGACAGATAAGCGGGACATAGGACATTTTGGGGGTAGTAAAAAGTGTTCTAAAATTGACTGTATGATGAACGCACTGTGAACTGTATCATATGTGAATTACATTTCAATAAAACTATTACATTGGTGGTGGTGTATAAATTCATCCAACTCATTTTGGAAAAAAACACAGCAAGAAACATTAAAAAAAAAAAATCTAAACTCTTTGACCTAGCTCTTCCACTTCTTTATTTAATTTGACCAAAGGAAGGAATTAACAGAAGTAAAACTATGTGTAAAATAGTTCATTTTTTTTAAATCAAAGCAAATAGTGGAAACAAGTTAAATATTCAACAGTAAAAGAACTATGAGACAAATGCTGGCCTATCAAGAAGAAAGAAAACTAAGTAGCTAAATGTTCATTAGTTCAGCTGGTAATTACTGAGTGTCTTATATGTTAAGAACTGGTTTTAGGATGGTAGAAGAGTCAACAGGAACAAAACATCCTTATCCTAACAGAAAGCCAGCAGGTAATTAAACAAGAACACTCTGCTAGTGTTAACAAGGGAATTAGGGAGGAATTTCCAGAACTATCACAGACCTACAGAATTAGAAGAATCAAGCGAAGGCAAAAGGCAAGTAGACAAGGAAAATTAATGGTTATTTCCTGTGCAAACACTTAGACATGGACAAAAACACAAGCATTCTAAGAAATGAAGGGAACACAACATGTAATATGTAAATAAGAGTATGTCAAAGACCGAAACCCGATAAGAGAGACAAGGATCAGAGCACATGGGACACCTTGTAAGCCTCAGTAGGGAGTTTGGATCTTACATAAAGCATAGTGAAGTTCTGAAGGAAACTGGAGGTTAAAAAAAAAAAAATCAAATTTCTATTTTAGAAAGATTACTCTGGCACTACCATGGAAATCAAATCAGAAAAGAGCAAGGCTGCAAGTTAGGAAATCAGTTAAGAGGGTACTCACAAGAGTACTCAGTGAGCTAGATTAGAGATGAAGGAAGGCAGTGTGTTAATTTCAGCTGCTTAACAGAATACCACAGACTGAGTGGCTTAACAATAAACATTTATTTCTCCCATTTCTGGAAGCTGGAAGTCCAAGATCAAGGAGCCAGCAAGGCTGGGTTCTGCGAGGGCCAGGACTCTTTCTGGCTTATAGATGGCTATGTTCTTGCTGTGTCTTCACATGGCAGAGAGACCAGATATCTTTCCTTTTCTTTCTTAGAAAAGCACTAATCCCAAAGAGATTTCTCCAAATAACTCCCAACCCATTTTCAGACACCATCACACTGAACTAGGGCAGGAGGTGAGGAGAACACCACAAATTCAGTCCACAGCACAGAGATTTAAAGCCGATTATCAGTGATGGAGTCGCCAGACCTCAGTGACTACAGGGATGTCAAAAGTAAGGGTACAAGAATTCAAGGATATCTGTGAGGTCCCTGGTGCCATTCACTGAGATGGTAAAAAGGGAGATGTTAGAGACTTCAAAAAGGGGCAAGGACGATCATTAGTCTGACATGCCAGAGATAGGCTAGAGGCACTGGGTCACTGGCAGTTCAACACCCAGCTCTGGAGTTCCAGAAACACTAAAGCAGGAGGCGTTCACGTACACAGCACAACTGAAGCCGCTGATGAAGATGACACAGCCCGGGGTTTACAGAGTGAAATAACAAAGGGCCCGGTGCAACACACAGGGAGACACCAAAACATAAGGAAGGAAAAGAGAAACCAGCAAAGGAAACAGTGGGAACAATCAGAGAGGAAGGAGGAAAATCACGAACTGTCATACAGACGGATGGGATGCAAGGGCTGGGGGAGGCTCAGACGGGGGTAGATACATGTATACTTACGGCTGATTCATGCTGTTACACAGCACAAAGTAACACAGCCCTATAAAGCAATTATCCTCCAATTAACATGTTTAAAATAAGTCTTCCAATTAAAAATTTTTAAATAAACAAAAAGAACAGTCACTGGTGTCAAATGGTACTCAGAGGTCCGGCAACAGACAATTGTTAAGGACTGTATGAAATGGAAACAACTGTTTGATAAAAATTGAACTGAAAAACTGTTCCGTGAAGAAAGCATAGAAAACAGTTCTTTAATTTCAACTTAGAGAAAGCAACTATCTAAATATGCAAAATATGAACAGAAAGAATACACACAAGTATTAAATTTAAAATTAAAACCCTCTATGCTTATATTCTTAAAGAATATTACAGGAAAGCTCTCTCTTTCCCAAACAACTAATCCAAATGCCACTCAAGCTTGATAAGATCAAGCAAGCTTATACTATGAGAATTGATATATATATTTAATAAAAATAAACGAACATGGGATGTACCAGGATAAAGAGAATAATGAACTCAGTTTCATGGAGAAACTAGAGACCCAAAGGCTCTCATACAGTGTGTAAGTACTCCAAGTTACATTCAGGGTGCTCTGGGAACAGCAGGTGGGTGTTCTAAACCAGACAAGAGAAGGAAAAGAGCGGGACACATGAACTAAATTTTGAAGGCCGGACTGGAGTTGGCCAGATGAAGAAATGAAAAAAAGAAATGTGTTAAAGGTACTCCTCAAGGTACAGTATACCGACCAAACACATGTACAAAGAACTGTCATTATCTAGGACTCAAATAAAAGCTGCATGTGAGTAAACAGCAGAGAGCGGTGAAGGTCAGGAGACAAAGAACTCTGTACACTAGGAAGCTATGGGGCATGGACCATACTCTCTATACAGTACACAGTAAAATGTGACTAAGGTCACAGTAACAAGGAACTGCCAAAGCCCAATCTTCTTAACTTCTAATTATACTTAGGTTATCGCCATCAGTGATAATCTAGAAGCGGCAAAAAAACCTAGGGAAACACCGCAATAGACAGACCTCACCATTCCCATCAACCAGACCCTCCATGTGGGAGACAAGGAAGGACAGGAAGTAATGTCCATCCGACAAGGAATCATTTTCTTAGGGGAAGGCCAGGCTTCAGTAACAGCAAGAAGCAGGGGAAATATTCTGTTAAGAGATCAAAACAGATTTCCCCAATAACACAGCTGAAGGCTTAGGAGAGATGTCAACAGTGGGAGGGTAAGTCAGGAGTGAAGACTAACACAAACTGTAGGTTTATAATCATTTTACAATACAAACCATTTGGAATTTAAATGCTCTCAAACTGAATAATGTAATAATGTTTAAGTCTATGCAAGAAAAGCTGGAAAGAGCTTTAATAATGCTACTCCTCCATCTGATGGGCTTTCAGCTCCAAAACTCAACTTTGGAAAAGGTTATCTTACAAAATGTGAGGTAATGACTTCACCACAACTCTTCTCTATGTTATGAAACAAAAAGCAGTTGTGAGATTGCTTTGACTCAAAACTATCATTAGCTCAACCATGATTTGAGGAAGGCCTACTTCACCAAAATGGCCATCTCAGACCAACCTCATACCGTCCCTTCCTTTTATTTTTTTAATTTACACATTTTCTGGCACAGGTTGGACACAAACGGCCAAGAAGATTAGAAAAGTTCAAAGTAAATGTCTAGGTTAGGAATGCTACAGAATTTACCCTACTGTTTACATTAAAAATATTATGCAATAGGAAATAAATCCTATGAACCCACCTTCAAGGTTAATAATTATTAGTTCGCCTTCATTTGATAAACACAATACATTTTACTAAAATATCTGGCAAAACAACACCGCACCTGCTGGAGAGACATGAGGGCAGCTGCTCATTTTCAGCAGCTTGAGTGTATCGCTGTTGTTGGCCACTAGGACTTTGAGCGAGGGATCGTCTACTGGCGTGTCGTCTATCTTCAGCGAGGACAAGGATTTGGAGTTTACAAACACAACCGTCAGTGCAGAGATAAAGTGAGACTGAAAGATAAAAACAGTGAAAACACTGCTTCAGTTTTTACAAACAGAACTGAAGGGTCTTCATATAATACATATATAGTTCATCTGAACCCTGATGATGCATTTATAACTGTTTTGGGGTAGCAGCAGCCCCTCACTCTGTTGAGGGAATATGGTAGGAATATAGTAGAGAGAGGTGACCTCCTGTCATCTTTGTAAAGGGCCTTTTTATCTGGGGGAAAAAAAGATTTCAAGCCTCAGGACAGGTGTCTCTGAATCACAACAGTCACTGGTCAGTAAACAGAGGAACTGTGGAACTCTGAATGAGAACGCCTCTCAGACACTTCACATCACTCACCTTCTCTGGAAACCCTGCTCCAGTGTATTTAACACTGAACTGCATTCTTTTTTTGGTGACAGTAATGACCATTAAAATAGTAACAGCTATTAGCATAATCATCAAAAATTAAAGTCAATGAATTTAGAAGCTATGTAAGACTTATTTAGAATATGGAAGCTCATATACAACTTGATTCTAAAATAATAAAAATTGTAACTAAGTAAAAGTTCCAAATTTAAAACTCCTTTAAATATGTTAAATTATACTACTGTCAAAGCTATTATAAGGTATTTTAAACACATATGTACCAATTAATAATCTATACTTTATAATATTCTATATAATAATTATAATATCCTGTTGGACACAGAATCTGACCTAAAGGAACCACTGTAGGGAAACCAGAATTGAAGCACAAAGCATGGGACTCTGAATCAGAGCTAATGAGCCATGACCAATGGACTCACTACACCAGTGGAAGAGATAAGGGCCAGCTAGTAGCAACATTTCCTCAATTACTTTTTCCTACTGTGGTTAAATAACTATTTAAATTTTGGTTAAGTAACTGTTCAACAACTTAAATGCTACCATCTTTCTCCTAACTGGATTTCCATATCAAATTCAGCTGTATCTTCTACCATCGCACTACATTAGTATATGCATGACTCCATCTCCTGCCCTCCTTTTTCCCACTTCCCTCAGAGTTAGCTCTGGTCAAATACGCTTCTTTCATGATCTCTCCAGTTCTCTCAGGATTTCCAAGATGTATCACCAGCCTATTTCAATCTTCTACAAAAGCCATTAACAGGAAAAGAAAGAAAAAGAGCATAAGCATCCTATGCTCACTGAATAAGGAAGCAAGCAGTCCCAGGTTCCCCAAAGCAAAATGACATCAAAGGACAACATTAGTACTAGTGATCATCCTGAGTAATAATAAAAAAAAAGGAAATTATATCCAACATACCTTATAGTATGGTATAGCCTATATATACCATATGTTTGCTTTCTAACTACAGTATGTAATAGAAAACCCAATTCAGATGATTTCATTTCCCATATGAAGCTTAAACAAGGCACTACTGTACCATGGAACTCCGTGCCTCTAAGAGTGAGGGCCTTGAATCATGGTAATCAGAACCATCTGGACTGTTCTTAAGAAAAAGAAATTTGGGACTAGAAATATCCAAAGTTTAGAAGTTTCAGAGATGACTGTTATGCATATTCAGTTTGAGAACCACATGACAGAACTCATGTCCTCAGAATTGGAAAATGTTGACACAAGCAGACTCTCGCCCATTTCCCTTATATTACGCGAGGAAATCATTTATCTCAAATGTACCTTACTGAGACTTTGAAATCAACCTGTGATACATCTGTTACTGACAGTCTACTGAACAACCTGGGTTATAATATACATTCAAGCTAGTAACACAAACATAACTCAGATAATGCGGGAACCAGTTCTGGATCACCACAACAAAGCGACTATTACAATAAAGCAAGTCACACAAGTTTGGCTTCCCACTTCATATAAAAGTAATGTTTACACTATGCTATAGTCTATTAAGTGTTAATAGCATTACATTTAAAAAACAATGTATATTCTTTAATTAAAAAATACTTTATTGCTACAATATGCTATCACGTAAGTCTTCAGCAAGTTGTAATCTTTTTGCAATAGTAATGTCAAAGATCACTGATCACAGACTACCAGAACAAATATAATGAAAAAGTCTGAAATACTGCAAGAATTACCCACATGTGACACAGAGACATGAACTGAGAAAATGCTGTTGGAAAAATGACATCAATAGACTTGACACAGGGTTGCCACAAATCTTCAATTTGTAAAAAACACATTATCTGTATAGTGCTGCAATGAAAGGAGGTGTATGTCTTCCTGAATCATCCTAGTAAATTCAACGATCAGGTGTTTAAAGGGGTGTCTATATTTTAGCTTGTGGTGTATTCTGATAAACCCTTATGATTTATTGCTGGATACAAACCTACAGAATATGAGCTAACATACACAGGGACTTCATTAGTTGCCTTTCTGAAAATGCACACTTATTTTTCTATTTTAAGAGAAAGAGACTATTTTCTATTATTAGAGAAAGAGACTATTTCTAATTACATGCAAGAGCAAGTTAGAACATATATGTGAATATAAAAATTATGAATATAAATTTCACCAAAAAAATTTTAAATAAAATCTGTGTATTAATCCTAACTGACTAATATTAACTGTGCTCAAGAAGCAATCTTTACACAATCAACAAAAGATTTTCTAAGTGAGCTCTATCTGCTCTTAATACTGGCACTACTTTTCATTATAATCTCACCAATCTGCTCTGAAAGTACAAAAAAGAGCATCTATTGATATATATCTCTTTTCTTCTAACATGCTTATATTTCAGTTTTACTTAGTCTATTTCAGTATTTCATATAGAATCCTCTGCAAATTCATTCACTTTTTAACATTACCCAAAAAGAAGCACAAAGTGATTCAAAAACAGGAAAAAAAAAATCATTTAAGACTTAACATTCTAAATAGTAACTGGTTTTTCAATATATACACACCACTTTTCTTATGTTCCCACTGTAAGTGCAAGAAATGGGTAGAGTTTCCCTGGATTTCTCAGTAAAAACTAATTTAAAAAAAACAAAAACAAAAAACAAAACAGCAGATACCTTTGGTAAATCCATAAAGCTTGGCCGAGCAGTTGAAATAAGTCCAAGCGTTTTTAAAGAGCAGTTCACAAGTTGTGATAATATATCACAAGCTGCTTCAGCTGATTCTTTGCTGCTGTCCACCTGGGAAAAGAAATATCCTATACACATGAATATGGTCACACTTCTCTGTGTACATTTAACTTTACAAAAGCAAGAAATACAGTTATTAGTTTACTGCATTATAATTTAAAGAATTAATATTTATCCTTTCAATCATCTACCCTCACATACAATGTCAGCCTTTTCTGAATTCCCCTGAAAAATTACAAGGGCAACTGTCAAGACGTAACTTTGACCGTGATAAGATACTTAGTTAATGTTAAAAGGACTTAGCTATTAAGTTGATTTATTCCAAATGGACTATAAAACCTAGTATAAACATAAATTTATAATCTTTGAAAAATAATTATATATTTGGTAGTAGATCATATCATACATGCAAATACAATGCCAACGGTACAAATGCTTTAAAACAAACTGAACGAGTATTTACTCAAGAGATTCAGGTAAATCACAACCTGGGATTCATCATTAATGTTATTAACTGAAACATGAATGTGAAGTAAAATGAGGTCTCCAACTAGTCAAACATGAAAACCTGAGCCAAACGAGCAGTGCCCACACACTGCGGCCATACACTCTTCCGCACAGACCTTTCCTGGGGGAAGGGAAACAGGACCAAAACACTCCTTGAGGACATAACGAGCTCTTCTTTCAAAAAAGGAAGCTGTCCCCCAAGGCTATAAAGCATCTTAAACAGTGCAGTTAAAAGTAACATCATTTCTTTAATTTCCAGATCGATGTACCTTACCTTAACTCAAAAATATTCTGAAGATCCTGCTGTAAAATTGATGCACCGATTTACATTACAGTTTCAGAGCTACTTTTACTCTTTGGCTAAGCTTCTCTATATCAGTGGTTCTTTTGAGAACTGCTGTGGTCCTGAACCAATAGCAACATCATCATCAGGGAACCTGTTAGAAACGCACACTCTCACGCCCAATCCAGACTACCTGAATCAGAAACGGGGGTGAGGGTGGGGAGAAACCCAGCAATCCTTGTCTTAAGAAGTACTCCAGGCATTTCTGATGCACATAAAGTTTAAGAACCACAATTTTACATTAATAACTCTGACTACAAGATTCTCTGGCCTACAGTCAGTGATGAATTAAACACAAATATTATCAGGAGAGCTCAGAAGGATCTTGGGGTGTGTTCTTGCAAATCAGAAATTTCCTCCGAAAAATAAACGATCCCTAAAAAAAAAAAAACGCTTAAACTTATAGAAGAAATGATTTTATGATGGTTATACAAGTTGGATACAGCTGAGCTGTGCCACAGGTTAACACTGAAACAGCCAACCCACTGGATGGAATTGGTCTTTAAACCTAGGAGATTAATGTATTATACTTGTTATAGGATTTACCATAAGAACACTTTTAGACAACTCAAAGATGACTGAAACCAAGGAGAAGGCTCTTCAGGTTTCCTCATGGGCAGGCAAGAGAGGGACAACACATGAGGAGTTCCTGAATTTTCGTTTGTTCTATCCTCCCACCATTCCCCTAGCCTTGCCCTCAGCTAGGGTTGAGATATAACATCCAAGTCATCTAGTTAAGCATTAGATATCCCAAATAATGCAAGAAGAAGGAAATGGCAACCCACTCCAGTATCTTTGCCTGGAAAATCCCATGGACAGAGAAGCCTGGTAGGCTACCATCCGTGGGGTCAAAAAGAGTTGGACCTGACTGAGTGACTTTACTTACTTACTTAAATAATGCAAGGGATATTTACACCAACCATTAGCCACAGATTATCTGAAATTCACTAGGCATCCCTTATTTTGACTTGCTAAACCTAGCAATCCTTCACTCGGTGGTCTAAGTGTCTTTGTGCAGTTTTCTGGAAAGACGGCCCTAAGACACCCAACCATTCCCAACATCAGGCCTCTCCTACTCCTGTGACACATATGAGAGAATAGACAGACAATCTCCAGCTGATACAGAATGACAGTCTTGGGAAAGACTTTAGTTTTGGCAAGGATCTCTGGGTTAAGAATCACTGCAGTATCTGGGTTTAATTTGACCTGTTTAACATCAGCTGCATATGGCAAATCAGGTATTCATGTGTTACTTCAACAGTAATTACAGGATGTGTTAAGGACTTAGTGAACATATCCACACTTCATTATTCATCCCCAGAACAAAACATGACAAGCCTGCTCACACACACCACTGTGATTCTTTATACCAGTCTGAACCTCTCAAAAAGCAACCTCACTTCATTTATCTCATTACTGCCTAACTTCCAGTATGTCCCTGCTAGCAAAGAAAAGAAATAGTTTTCTTTGGCATCTTCCATGTACCTTTTTCTATTTCTCTCTAAAATATATTCATCTAAACTTTTTATATATAGTTTCTATATCTCCTTTCTCTTTAAGGAACTCCACATCACAAAGCCATCAATAAACAAAACTCAGACTTTATTAAAATGAAGCTTTAATAAAAACCTCTACATCTAATATATATTTCTTTGGGCTCAAATTTGTTCATAATAATTTCAACAGTTTCAGTATATGATTTATCTTTATTTAATGGCTGCTTCTGGTTTCAAGAAATTATTATTAAGATTTACAATAAAATGGAATAATTTAGCTCAATACGGTTATTTGTGACAGCCTCTAAGGTACACAGTTACTCTAAATCTTTAAGCACCTTCCCTAGAAAGGCAATAGTTTAAAAACAAGGGAAAATATATCAGTTTAGGACACAAAAGCCACTGCATGCATATATACTAAGTTGCTTCAGTCATGTCCGACTCTTTGATAAACCATGGACCAGAGTCCTCCAGGCTCCTCTGTCCATGGGATTCTCCAGGCAAGAATACTGGACTGTGTTGCCATGCCCTCCTCCAGGGGATCTTCCCAACCCAGGGATCGAACCTGCGTCTGTCTCCTGCATTGGCAGGTGGGTTCTTTACCACTCGCGCCACCTGGGAAGGCCCCACAAAAGCCACTAAATACACTTTATTTTTAAAAAGAATGATTTAAAGTATTACCTTGAAGCTGACGTATTGTAGATGATTTGAATGTCTTTTAATAATCTGTTTGATCAGCTCTGGATGTGTAGCTTTCAAATAAGATGTAGCTGGCTGATTCAGTTCAAATTCAAAACATCTCCACAAGTCAGGCATGTGAAATACCTGATTCCAGTTGCGGCAAACTTGTGAAGCATGAGCTCGGTCAAGAAGAGGCAGATACTTAAATACTTGGAGAACAATGTCCTGAAGGAGATTACCCCAATCACAAGTCTGAGAATGCTCACTTGCAGTCCGCAGTCTCTTGGATTTCTCGGCAATACCTTCTTCTGATGAATCATGGCCACTATCTCTTCCTCCTCCTCGTTTCATCCTATTCAGAAAAAATTCATCATTCTTTTTTTGTACTTAACTTTTCAACAGACATAAATCCAAAATTCATTCTTCTATCACTGAGATTTCTGTACACGTGCCTATAAATACAAACATAAACGTGCAGGAGAACTGGACCAGACATTCAGGGAGAAGAACGTCAAAGCAAAATATAATAAAAAAAAAAAAAACACCAGTAGAGACCAACTGTTATTTCACAACCTTACACCTTTGGCAGGTGCTTTTAAGCATGTGTATTTGCACTGTACTATGTGGGGAAGAAGTTTATCATAGCTTTGAAACCAAACCATGTATTTGTATTTCTAAAGTTGTAGTCAACTGCCGGAAGCCAGTGTGAGGAATCCAGCCTGTGACAAGGTCATGAGGAAGGAAGGTGACATACACAAGGTCGTGATCAGACTTCAGGGGTCCCCCTGGTATTTCCTGAGCATGTACCCCAACAAAAAACCAAAAATCTGCCGGCTTTTGTACTCTGCTTTTCCACTTTTCTGATATTCTCCAGAAAAAAAGTCAATTCAGGGCTTTAGTCTTCTGCATTTGAAAGGGATGTTTCGGTTAAACCCCCTCTGATAACTCTCTAGCTTGCCTTACAGGTTCCCCCGGACCTCTTACAGCTTGTGAATTGCTTACAGCCCCCCAACTGCGAGAGGCACAAAGCTTAAAAGCATCTTAAAGATACAGAGCCTTTTCTAAAGAGTTAAAAATCATATTGGTAGAGGGTTTTCACTGCTGACTCAATGACTGCTGCCAGGCCTCCATATTCTTTATCTTTTAGGCACCTGGGAGGATGTTAATCAATGTAAACGGGATATGGAAAAAAATATATAGTAGTTTTGATGTTAGCAACACTAGACTTTTGAGTTACTTTTCTGTTTGTTATATATCACTGCACTCCTCTTGTGTCCCTGCTATGTAAGAATGTAACTTTATTTAGTGCTTTCTGAGAATGGCACCAGACTTTGGGAAGATCAACACAAATAAGTCTTCTGGTTGACAAACCCTTATCAGAAAAAAGGCTGTAAAATGTTAATTGGCCCTTTCGGCTGGAAGATGATGTAAAGTACCTATGACTTGTGTATACAATTAGGTATGCAGAGAGAAAAGCCTGGTTTTGATAAGAGTCTGGGCTGCTAACGCTGCATAACTTTGTGTTACCCACTGATTTCCATGTTTTGTCCAAAGTATAAAAGGCCTTCTGAACAACAGAGGACGGAGCCAGTCGCTGGACTGGTTTCCCCCGTGTCTCTCTCTCTCTCTCCTTTTCTCCCTTTCCCTCCCTCTCCTCTTTACTTTAATTTCAGGCTGAATTCCCATCTGGGGCGCGGAGGCTCTCCAAGTCTACTTACTTGCCCTGGCTGTTAAGACCCCCGTGAAAGGGAGCCTAAGGCGAGGCACCCTTAGATATTCAAGCAAGAAAGGGAGCCTAAGGCAAGGCACCCTTAGATATTCAAGCAAGCACCCGTGGCCCAACACAGATGGTGCAAATTCCTTGTCTGGAATTTTATTGGTCTTCCGCGTAATCCAAGTTATTCAGTCCTATTTCTCCACTTAATTTTCCTACTCCACTATTGTTTCTTAATCTAATCTTATATCAATAAATAAGTCTTTCCTCACCAACGCCGTCCACCCTTCAAATTCCCTGGATCCACCGGGGCTGGACCCCGGCAGTCAACTATTAAGAAATACAAAAGAGAACCTACAGGGACATCTCCTCAAGATTTCTTGAAAGTTATCAAAGGATACCTACTATATCTGAGTTTCTGAATTCACGGCAGACAGAGCCACAGGAACGTTCAGACAGCATCTGAATGAAGTCGTTGACAGATCTTTCCACAGTGAGTAGCCTGCCATGTGTGTTACTACCAGACCCAATCTTTGCCTAAAATGAGCAACCTCATCTCTACTGTGCATAGTTTGCTCTGGAATATGGCTGCTTCTTCCAACACTTCACTAGTTATTGCAATGTTTTATCCAAGTTGTATTTCTGAATGACAAGTGAGTGTTTATTCTATGTTATTGGTACTGCCTTCATACTGCCATTTGGATCTGGTGGTGATGTAAAACAGGAATGGAATTTCCAGGCAAGAATACTGGAGTGGGTTGCCATTTCCTTCTCCAGGGGATCTTCCCAACCCAGGGATCGAAGCGGGGTCTCCCGCATTGTGGACTGATTCTTAACCATCTGGGCCACCAGGGAATGGCATAAAATAGTAGTGTGAGTAAGGAGACTGGGTTCTGGAATCGAGCTCCCTGGCTCTCCCTCTCACTGCTTATGTGGCTATTAACAAATTACTTGACTTTCCTGGACTTCAATTTGTAAAATGGGGAAAACAGAAACACACTGGGATCTTGTGAGGAATTATGGCATCACTGACTGAATGGACGTGAGTCTGAGTGAACTCCAGGAGTTCGTGATGGACAGGGAGGCCTGGTGTGCTGCGATTCATGGGGTCGCAAAGAGTCAGACGCGACTGAGCAACTGAACTGAACTGAAGGAAATGGCAACCCACTCCAGTGTTCTTGCCTGGAGAATCCCAGGGACAGGGAAGCCTGGTGGGCTGCCATCTATGGGATCGCACAGAGTCGGACACGACTGAAGTGACGCCGCCGCCGCCGCAGCAGCAGCAGCAGCAGCAGCAGCAGCAGCAGCAGCAGCAGCAGGGCTTTTGAAAGGAGACATCAATGGCTGCTGAACTCAGGTATAGGAAAGTAGTCTTGTATTAAGAACATTAAAGTAGAAACAAAGGTTCCAGCCAGAAGGCAAACAATGATCCTAAATTTATTTTAACATGAAGTATATATGAGAATGCGTGAGAATACAAGCTCATGTATGAGAAAAACACACTGGAAATAGATTACCACATTAATATAGTAACTGTAAGAGTGGGACTGTATAATATTATATTCATAATTGTGGTATAACAACTGTGGTGGGATTACATAATGAATTTTTTTTTGCCAATATGCTTTGTTAAACTTTACACATGCCTGTTAATGTCAATGAATTATACTGCAATCAGATAAAAGGTCTTGTTTTATCTGGAAATTTAAGTACTGAAGGCTCTAACTAAATGAGGGCAACTGCAGTCCACTCACTGGTACCTCTATTTAGTTCAGAGCCTGCGATTCTTTTGTCTCTAGAGAGCAGTTTCTGGCAGGTACAGTTTGGATTTAGAGTCACAGCTTTTTCACACAGGATGGCTTGTAGCTCCAACTCCCTTCTCCTGGCACATCAGCACGTCGGGACAAACATACGCATGCATGGATCTCAACCAAATACATCTGTGCAGACTCTTTCTTTCCAGTAGCTAGCTAAAACTCTGCAGGACTGGGAGCAGAGGACCCTGGCTCTCGTGTCATTCAGATCAGTCCAGGAGGTCTAAGGACATGTGCAATAAACTGCCTATTCCTATTACTCCTACTTCCAATTATACATTAAGTGAAGTAAATGATGTATAGTCTCCTGCGCAGAGGGAGAGAAAGGGAAAACAATGAGAGATGACAGCAAGAGGCTAGTTTTAGGGAAGACTAAAACTTACATGTGAAACAAAGAATACGTTTTTCAAATATGTTTAGAGAAAAGATGTATAATCTGTAATGTCATCTTTAGTATTAAAACAAAAAATACTCTCCTAGGAATAATGTCTCACTAAAGGTTGAGATAACACTGTCATTATGACCCATTTTTCTGCTTTAACTTATCCTGAAGGCGTACTTTAATTTTAGCATACAAAATTTGGGTCAAAGAACAAAGAGTTTGCTACCCAGGGTTTATAATTTCTCTTCTGACTACCTAAAACTACTCAGCATTTTGAGATACTGAGATTCAAAAAAGAATGAAGTTATTTTTATAATTTCTACTGCTCACTACAGACTGTTGATCTTCTATTCCTGGAGAAAAGTCTTCTAAAACCGGAACTATTCAATTTAAAGATGGAATGATTCATACAGATACATACACAAAACGACGACCTTATTTACACAATTATTTTTGCTAATACATTGCTGGTTCTAACAACACACTTTGTCTACTGCATCCTTGTTTTAAATAAAAGTACATTTCAATATCTTTCCAAATGGAGTACAGAAAAAAAGCTGACATATTAAACAGAGGGCTTCCCTGGTGGCTCAGTGGTAAAAAAAAAAAAAAAATCCACCTGCCACTGCAGGAGATGTGGGGTCAGTCCCTGGTCAGGAAGATACCCTGGCAAAGGAGATGGCAACCCACTCCAGTATTCTCGCCTGGGAAATCCCATGGATAGAGCCTGCAGTTCACTGGGTCGCAAGAGCAGGACGTAACTCAGCAACTAAACAACAGTCTCTAACTAGCTGAACTGAAGTCTTTAAACTGTCACATTTGACTACTGTAGTATGTCAGAATTACAGTATATAAAGCAACAACAAAAAAATTAAAACCAAATGCCAATACAAATGTTTCTGTATTACCCTCATTTATGTGTAAAAACATCAGATCATAGTGGGCACCTAGGAAAAAACGTTAATGTCAAATCTTTTCCAAGACAATTCATGGAAAAATTTGCACTGCCTTCAGAAGTATTTTCTTAAATCTATTTACACATGAAACTCTGATATAAAGAAAGTTAAACAACTTAGAGGATCTACCAGTCTGCGAAGAATTTACATCAATGGACGACTTCTTACTTTTAGTTAAAATGAAAACCCCTCTCACACTAGAACTTGAGTGCAGAGAAGATGGATGATCAACCTCTCTGAGATTTAGGAGAGCACCCAAACTAGGCCGCTTCGTAACTCTGGCAGTTCACTTCAAAATGCGACTTTTCCAGGCTCCCAAAAATCGATTCAACTTGGGCCACTAAAAGCATTCGGTGAGACTGATACCCCTATGGAGCATCAAAAAACAAACGAACGACGAAAGACTCCATCCTGATCGAGCAGCACAGAGAATTATGGTATTAACTCTTCACATTTCCATACGCTCTGAAAGGAGTAGTCACTTTGTTCATCAGATGAAGAGCCTAAGAGAACACTTGGCTATGTGCCCTTCGTTGTTTTTTTAGTACACTGCGATCATAGTAATTTTAAAAGCTCATTTGTATGTAGCTCTAAAAAGCCTGTTTTGGCATCACATTTCCTTTCCATTTATGCTCTGCTTTTGACTAATAATTGACATGCATTCTTCGGCTGGAATACAAAGACCAAATGGGTGCAAATAGTCTGACTCTCAGAACTAGACGGTATTAGAGAGTGGGGTGGTGAAAACTGGTTCACCGATCATTTGTAGATACAGGAGTTGATGGCATTTTTATAAAGATTTCAGAAGAAAAAAAAGATTCTGAAAGATCTGAGAGATACTGGACATGTTCAGCAACAAAATAACTGCTTATCTCTAAGCACGGTGATGCAGGCCAATCACTTAATAGGCTTTTTCCTGATCCCTGTCTGCAACCTCATCTAAAAGAGCTACTCTCGCTCAAAGCAGGGGCAAAGCTGCTCATTCCAAATTGACCAACTTTTCCACTTGGCTACGCGCGTCCGAGGTTTGCCCTCCTCCCGCGCCACCTCCTCGAATTGGCTTTCCCAGACTTGTCTCCCGCCCTACCCCGGGCGGTCTGTTTTGACATCTTAATGTCTCTCATTTCTCAAAGCCAGGCCGATCGCGAGCTCTAGGGTGTCGGTCACCAGGCCCCGCCGAGAGTCACAAAGCCGGGCGCCAGGCGCGGCGAGCCCGGGGCGCGGCGGCGGCGGAGGCGCCGCGCGGAGGCTGCCGCCGGGCGCCGCGCGCGCACCACGCCTTGTTGACATGTTTTGGAGCAGGTTCGCGGGGCAACGCCCCCAAACGGGCTCCAGCGCCCCGTCCCGTCCCGCCCCGCACTCTCGAGGGGCGGCCCGCGCACTCTCGGGTCCCCGTGGCCCCCTCCGCCCCCGGCCCGCCCACCTCCGCGACCCTACCCGGCTCCCGCCGCCGCCGCGAGGCTCCGGCCCCGGCCCTCCGCGTTACCTGCTGCCGCGGGCGGCTTCCCCCACGCTCCACCCCGGACTCCGGGGGCGGCTGGTCCCGCGGCTCTCACATGAGGCCCCGCGGGCCCCGCGCCTCGCGCTCCCGCCGCCGCGGCCCCCCGCGCTCCGCCCGCATCCGAAGCGCTGGTCGCCTGGGGGACGCCAACGCGGCTCCACCTTTGCGGCTCTGGCTGCCCGGAGAGAAGCCGCCCTCCTCAGGCTCGCGCCATCCGTGTCCTTCTCCTGGGTCCCTTCGTCGCCGGGAGAGGGACGGCTGCAGGGAGCTGCAGCCACCGCGTAGGCTCTCGGCGCCGCGGCCCAGGGACAGAAACCAAAATGGCGCCCGGGCTCGCGGCCGCGCGCTTCTCCCGGCGGCGCGTCCCCGCCTGGGGGGGGGGGGGGCGGGCGCGCGTCCGCCGCGGCGAGTTCCAGGAGGATGAGCCAGGGAACCCGAAGGGGCCGCACCCACGCGGGAGCGCGCTCCGTCCCGCACGGCTGGGGGCTCGGTCTCCTGGTTCCCCGGGGAGTGTCGGCCGCCTTCCTCCCCGAAACGTGACTGCGGCTTTTAGGGTTTTTGTTTTGTTTTGTTTTTTTGTGTCTTGAAGCCGAACGTGAGGGGAGCTGGAGCCAGCTAGATGCCTAACAGACTGCGGTGCAAAGTGGAAAGTTTAGGGAGGCGGAGCAGCTACAAGAAAGTAGAGTCCCTGGGGCAGGCTGCAGCTGGTTCTGGCCGACCGGTAAACTAGCTGCGGCAGCGGACACACCTCCGCGTGGGAGGCTGGGCCTCCGATGGCCACGCCCGCTCACGTCACGGGAGGAGGTAAAACACAGCTTGTAACAATACACACAAAATAGACCATCCTTGGCATACTATGATAATATGCATCCTGTATACATAAGGTGTTATATGGCGGGGCATTAAAGCAGAATGGTGACACTGTTAACGCTGGGATGACGTTCATCGCCTTTATAAAGTAGACAGACTCGTGACATTTGTAAATAGCTTTCTGAAACACAGTAAGAATAGTGTAAGGGAGTCGATGGCGGATAAAAGAAAACTCCGGTGAAGGCTTTTGTAAGCAGAGGCATCTTTGTGTGTAACTGCTACCTGGTTAGCTTGTTTTCAAAGTTTGGATTTGGGGATACTGGGTTTTCTTAAACTATCCTTAGGTGCAAAATCTACCTTGAATCATGCACCATCCCCATTCCCCTCAAAAATAATTTTTCATCATAGATGTCTTGTCAAAGATCTGCCCGGTGTGTAAGAGACTGGAAGACAGTGAAAACCAGGCATCCCAGCATTCTTCTACTCCCCCCAAACTTGAGCTAGGAAGGTGTGGGTAAAAGTACGGTGAGAGTCATTGTGGGAAAATGCCACTGTTTTCTGTTAAGGCCTGGCCATCAGATCAAAAGTCAAAGGGAACAAAGTCTAGCAACAAAATAATGTGTCTGGACTTGCACTGCAACATTTTTTAGGTTCCTCCTTGACTGGATGAGGAAGGACAAGAGGAAGAAGGGCAATGATAATAGTTACAAGAAGAAACACAAGTCAAATACAGACATATTTATTTAAACTTACTTTAACAGAATAAACGATCAGCAAAACACATTAAACCAGTCAACATAACTAGTAAACACTGTATCTCATTAAAACGTTCATACTCCAATTGTAGCCCCCTTTTAAAGCCTCATGACAGTCTCTTCTCTCCCTAAAGACAAGGGTGGGACCTTGGCTTACTTTACCAATATCTAATGCTTCCTTTCCTTCCCTGTTACTGTTATTTAAAGATTTTATTTTCCCTTTTTGAAAAAAGCAACTTGTGCTTATTTTAAAACCAGTCGAGGGCTTCCCTGGTGCCTCAGTGGTGAAGAATCTTGCTGCCATTGCGGGAAACACAGGTACAAGCCCTGTTCTGGGAAGATCCCACGTGCTGCAGAGCAGCTAAGCCCTTGTGCCACAGGTATTGAGCCTGTGCTGTAGTCTCCAACTTCTGAAACCAGGGGTGTGCCTGAGAGCCTGTGCTCCACAAGAGAAACCACTGCAGTAAGAGGCCCTCACACCACAGCTAGAGGGGGGCCCTCACTTGCTGCTGCTAGAGAAAATCCTGCGTACAATGAAGACCCAGCATAGCCATAAATAAATACAAAATTAGTCAATACTTAAATTTTTCAGTTCTGTTTTTCAAGATCGGTGACACTGTCTGGGGGAGAGGGTGGCTGTTGAGTAATCTGGTCCAGCAAGGAAGAATATTTTGTTACCAACCCAGTTTAGGATTGTTGGTACAAGTGGTAATAAAAAACAAACCATCAAAGAGTCAGATTTATTATTGTTTTTAAATTCTCTGCAGATAGTGTGAACCATCTGCTGGGATGATCAGGATAGGTTAGGTTATGTTGAGTAGTTCTTTCAATACCATCTCATAATTCTTTGTTTCGATGACCTTCACAGTTTTTAGGAGCACTGTTCCAGAATTTTGTAGAATGTTCCTCAACTGGGGTCTGTCTCTTGTTTTCTCATTCATGGTCAGACTGAGGTTATGAGTATTTCAGAGGAAGGACACACATGAATAAAGTATCACTGTCATCGTATCATATCAAGGATACATACTGTCAAAGGATTTCTCTCTATTGAGGCTAACATTCATCAGAGTTTGAGATCAACTACAAACTGGCACTTGCCATCTGTCTCTACCAGGATTAAATCATGTGCTGCTGCAGCTGCTGATTTTCAAGACCCTCTGAAATGAGTCAGGGTGGAGAACAGAAATGAGGCACTCTGTGCTCTGGGGAAAATCTGGCATAACAGGTCTTCGGATATTTTCAGGAACTGATTTTATGAGCCCAATTCTTATACCTCCTTATATCTAATATACATGCGTGTGAATTCACTTCAGTCATGTCTGACTCTTTGATACCCTATGGACTGTAGCCTGCCAGGCTCCTCTGTCCATGGGATACTCCAGGCAAGAATGCTGGAGTGGGATGCCATGCCCTCCTCCAGGGGATCTTCCCGACCCAGGGATCAAACCTACAGTTCTTGTATCTTCTGCACTGGCAGGCAGATTCTTTACCACGGGTGTCACCTGGGAAGCCCCCTCATGTCTAGAACAGCACTAAAATTTTTCATGGTGATGGCTGTTCCTTGTGACTAGCAGAAAGCTTCACCAGACTAGCAGAAACCTTCTGGAAAAAATATGTGCTTGATTGCATGTACTCTCCCTTCACCAAAATCACATATATACTGACCTTCTCCTCTTTGGAGCAGTTTCTCAGAGCTATCTGAGGTGTTGTCTCCTAGGCTGCAGTCCTCATTTTCCCCCAAATGAAGCTTAACTTGCAACTTTCACATTGTGCCTTTTTTTTTTTTTTTTAAGTCAAGAATGTAAATTTTTTTTTTTTCTCCCTTTCCAGACTATCCTTTTTGGGAGGAAGTCTCTGCATTCACTTTACACTAAAAGGTTGGAGAAAGTTATGTTCCATCTCCTGAGGTGAGACTATCTACATATATTATTTGGGATATGTCTGCATGGAGGTTTGCCTCTCATATCTCTTTATTTCCTAACTTTCCCTCTATTTTATTTTTATTTTTCTGTACTGAAGCCTTTCTAATTGCCTCAAATCTGTCTTCAAAATCAATATCGCCAAGTCAATGCTTATTCTTTGGTCAGTGTGCTAGAACTAGACACCAAAATGGGAGAGAACAAAGCTTTATGGGGCCGAGGCCGGAGGAAGATGGGACTCCCCAGGGTAAAGCAATTGGAGATTCATTCTCTATCGACTGAAACTCCAAGACAAGAACAGCAGGGCAATTAAGGGAGGAGGCTGGGCCCTGCTCAGACCACATACTTCTCCTTTCCGAAGTCAGGAGACCTCCCGGACCATACATGCACAGAAAGACTCCTTGGAGGCCAAAGGGCAGTGGTGCTCACTAATGCCAGGCTCCCACAGCCTCTTTGGTAGAATCTAGTTTAGCTAAAAGATGCCTGCGCTCATGTGGGAGGATCCTGAGATACACTAAATATGGACTGTGAACCCGGTAAATCAAAATGACTGGCCAAAGGAAGCCAGGAAGAAATACCCTGTAAAAGTGATTCAATCTGCCACAAGGGCGCAGTTCAGCGACTCTCGCTCTGAGTCTGCCCATGTGCCTATCCCCATGTACTGTATACTTGCTTCACTACTTTCCGTCTTTGTGGAAATTCTTTTCTGCAAAGCCAAAGGGTCAGGGCCCTTGTCACTGACCACTGGCCTAGTGGCTAGGCCCTGCTGCTTTCACCACCACGACCCGACCTCAATCCCTGGCTGAGAACCCAGGCCCCACTCCAAGCTGCTGCAGGCCAAGGCCACCCAAGATCAGGGCAACGCCTAGCGAACGCCAGCAGACAATAATGAACACCTGTCTCAGAAAGTAATGAGTGGTTCGTCATACTGTAATAGATAACTGGAAGAGAAATAAAGAATAAAGACAAGACAGGGAAAAAATAAGGAAGAAAAGCTGTGACAAACCTAGACGGCATATTAAAAAGCAGAATCATTATTTTGCTGACAAAGATCCCTGTAATCAAAGCTGTAGCTTTTCCAGTAGTCATGTACAGATGTGAAAGTTGGACCATAAAGAAAGCTGAGTGCTGAAGAATTGATGCTTTTGAACTGTGGTGCTGGAGAAGACTTGAAAATCCCTTGGACTGCAAAGAGATCAAGCGAGTCAATCCGAAAGGAAATCAACCCTGAATACTCACTGGAAGGACTGATGCTAAAGCTGTAGCTTCAATACTTTGGCCACCTAATGTGAAGAACCGACTCATTGAAAAAGACCCAGATGCTGGGAAAGATTGAGGGCCGGAGGAGAAAGGGATGACAGAGGATGAGATAGTTGGATGGCACCACCGACTCAATGGACATGAGTTTGAGCAAACTCCAGGAGCTGGCGGAGGACAAGGAAGCCTGGCATGCTGCCATCCATGGGGTCACAGAGTCAAATATGACTGAGCAGCTGAACAACAACAACAAACAGATTATCAAAAACAAAAGCTAGTTCAAATAAAAGTTAATAAGGTAGATACAACTCTAGTCAGACTGATTAAGAAAATGTTGCAAATTAGCAAAATACAGGATTTTTTAAAGGGGGAACACATATTAATGTAGCCACTGCTACTGCTGCTGCTGCTAAGTCACTTCAGTCGTGTCCGACTCTGTGTGACCCCATAGACGGCCGCACACCAGGCTCCGCCGTCCCTGGGATTCTCTAGGCAAGAATACTGGAGTGGGTTGCCATTTCCTTCTCCAATGCATGAAAGTGAAAAGTGAAAGTGAAGTCGCTCAGTCGTGTTTGACCCTCAGCGACCCCATGGACTGCAGCCTTCCAGGCTCCTCCGCCCATGGGATTTTCCAGGCAAGAGTACTGGAGTGGGGTGCCATTGCTTTCTCCGAATGTAGCCACTATAGGTATTCAAAATAATAAAGTATGTTGTAAATAATTATTAGCTAATAAAATAGAAAGCCTAGCTGAAACAAAGTCTAGAAAAATATAAAATGCCAAAATTGACAGGAAGAAGTAGAGAATTTGAATAGATCAATAAACATTGATGTAATTAGCAAAGCCCTTCCCTCCCAAATGACTAGATTCCAGTATTCTTGCCTGGGAAATCCCACGGACAGAGGGGCCTAGCAGGCTCCAGTCTATGGGGTCACAAAGAGTCAGACAGAACTGAACAACTGAGCACACAAACACACACAGATGGAATTACATGTGAGCCCTGCCAGACTTCCAAGTAAGAGTTAGTCCTGCTGCAAGTTGTCTGAGAAAAAAGCATAACGAGGAAAAGCTGCCCAGGTCATTTTATGAAGCTAGTATGTTCATGATTCCCAAAGAAAGGAAAACTGAAGCACCATTTCTCTTATAAGTACAAAAATTCAGAAAGAAATATTAGTTAATCAAATTCAACAATGAACTCCCAAAACCAAAAAAATAAATAAAACCAGGACAAAACAGTGAAAACAACTCTGGAGCCCCCTTGACCTCCTTTGCCTCTTTCACAGCACATACCACCTCCTAGCAAATTATATTTTGCGCGTCTGTTGTGTAACATCAGACTCAGATATAATAAGCAACGTGAGTCTTAGTCTGGCTGACTTGCAGATCTTAGGCTCCTGGAAGAGTTCCTTGCTCAATATATATTTCTTCAAAGAGTGAAAGAACATGACAGGACAGGACTTCGGTGTAGCAAGCTGGACTTCAGCCATGTTGCACGTATAATAAACCTGTCCTGGGGAGTAGATGGGAAGATCTACATTGCAGGGGAGGAAGAATTCTAAGAGGTGAATCAGAGAGTGACAAGAGGGCTTTCATAGGTGAGTTTGATTATGAACCAGAGGATCCAGATCATACCAGCAGCCCTGAGCTTTGACAGAGTCAGACACAACTGAGCAACAAAGCTGAAGCGGATTCTGTCCACCACACTCAAGCACTGCACAGTGACTGGCCACTGTAAGCCTTCAACAAATGCTCTCTTTTATTGTTAGCAAACTTCGATTACGGTTCGTAATGTTGTGTTACTCACATGTTCTCTATTTTTGTTCTGCAACTGTCTCGTCCGTAGGAGCTGGCCCAGCGCCGCACGTATTAACTAACTTGTACATTTCACTTCTGCAACTGTCTGGTCTGTAGGAGCTGGCCCAGCGCCACACGTATTAACTAACTTGTACATTTCACTTCCGAGGCACTCTCTACGTGTAAGTCACGGTTACCAAGCAAGTGGGAACACAGCCTCGTGAGCATGTCCTGTCAAGTGTGGATATAGAACAGGTGCTCAGCTATTTATTAAATGACTTAATGAAGCAAAACAGCTTACTTCCTCCTCAAGGAACACATCAACGCCTTAGCTGTCACCACACTCTCTCCCTGAAATGCCTTTTTCACTTATGCTTGTCAAAACTTATCCATCCCTGCTCTTTTTGAGGAAATGGACATTGTAAGTAGTGACTGGACATGTTTCTTTTCCTGCTTCGTTAGCTAACAAATGTACTGTGCAGTTGATGGCCTCCTCTCAAGCCGTGTTGGGAGACTGCATGGTTACTTATTGCATACTCTCCTCTAATCTTGGCTTTGATTTTCTTTCATAATCTTTCTTCAGTGTAACTCCATCCAGTATCTCTGTTATAGTCTATGTATTTTTTTCTAAGTTACCTTATGTCACTTGTGAAGTGAAGCAGCCATAAGTCATTTAAAATATATTATCCTTCTGTGTCAGTCAGCGAAGTCCTCTAGGAGGCGGATGCCAGGATAACGTTAGAAGGGCAAAGAATCTGTGTGTTGGGGGGTGCCTATGACAGAGCAACGGGTGGGGGAGTCCGAGGGGGCAGGGAGAGCTTTCAGACTGCCGTGCAGGTTGGCATCTATGAAAGGACAGGGAGGAGTGAGGGGCAGGAAAAGCCTCTGATTGCAGCAGGGCTGTAGGAATCTCCCTCCGCTAGGCTAGCCCAAGTGCTGGTATACAGATGGCCCCAGGAAAGGGACTTCCCTGGTGGCCCAGTGGTTAAGAATCCGCCTGCCAGTGTGGGGGACACAGGTTCGATCCCTGATCCAGGAACTAGGATCCCACCTGCTGTGGGGCAACTAAGCCCATGAGCCACAGCTACTGAGCCTACCTGCCCTGAGACTAGCCCCGGCTTGCTGCAACTAGAGAAAGCCTGCTTGCAGCAACGAAGGGCCCAAGTGCTGCAATAAAGACCTAGCACAGTCAAATAAATTAAAGAAAAAAAAGATGGCCCAGAAAAGAGCGATTCTTTAGGCAGAAATGGCCTGGTCCTGTACCCTGCCATGTTCTGTCTTTCACTGGCCAGGGCTGCAGGGGAAGAGGGTGGCTTTGGACCAAGTGCTGTGCTGCGGTAGATCTCCTAGGAGGGGCAGGTGCAGGCTGTTGGCTGACCCCTCCCCCGCAACACCCCCACACCCCCGCCCCCTGCCCCCCCATCCCAGAAGGAGATGGGAGCCGGGTCCTTCCAGATCTACCTTGCACTGTCCTGGAGGCAAAGCCTGTTTTGTTCCCTTTTGACTCTTGCCCATTTTACTGGTTTCCAGTTACCACTTCATATTACTTCTTTTCATCAGAGCAGTTGGTAATGTTACAGTAATAGTATGATGGGGTAGGAAGATTTGGGGTTTGAGCAAACTCGGGAGATAGTGGAGGACAGGCAAGCCTGGCTTGCTGTATGTAGTCCATGGGGTCGCAGAGAGTTGGACAAATCATAACGACAAAACAGTAAGATCTGGATTCCCCTCTCAGGTTTTTGTCCAGCCAAATCTGTATTAGATTAGCTGAAACCGAATGCAAGTTCTTTAACTTCTTTAAGCCGCTGAAATGAGATTAAAACCATCTGCTGAAATGAGATTAATGTTTTACCTACTCAGTTGTCTGCTTAGCAGCTCTTTTGGGGGAAGCAATGGAGTTGCTGGAAGGATTAAATAAAATGCTTAGAATTTAATGCCTGCTGTTGAGGAGGTGTTGAATAAATGTTCTTCTTTGCTCTTCACTTTCGAATAAAACTTTGTGTGGGTTAAAGCACTTTTGTGAACGCTTTCTCAACTGACTTAGATGAGATATTATTACTTCTGAGAAGCTATGACCAAAAGGAATTAGTGACTGACTTAAGGTAACACAGTCAAAACCGAGGCTGACTCGACTTGAACCCAAGTCCTCTGACTGTGGTTGTACTGTTGGCAGTTCTCAGGAAAAGGAGTGGTACTTTTCCATCCTATCACCACCGTCAGAAACACGTGTGACAAGATAATGGTGGAATTCAGTGACAGAGTGGCCAGAGAGAGATGTCGGGCTGGAAAAAGCTGAAAAAGAATAAGTAATCATTGTATGTGAAAAGTTAATAGAGAACTGCATATATTTTTCAAAAATGCTTACTGATAGAATAAGGAATTTTTAGACCTAAAGAGACTGGCCAGAAAGCTGCTTAAGAAAACTGGCTTTTTCCAGGTCTGAAAATATAACAGAAAAAGACTTTATTTCCAGAATCTCCAACACTTGCTCTCATGATTCTGCCGTTTCCTGCCTGGTGTGTTCCGTGCACAGCATCTGAAACCTGGGGGCACAGTATGCTTGAGCCAAGTGTATGGCCGACCCATCGGCCTTCTGTGCTTAGTCAGAACGTACTTATTCATAAAATGCTTTTCTAGTTTTGCGACGTTTGGAATACGACTAAAAATAGTTTCCTCAAAAACAGAGAGAAACTGGAGTCACTGAGAGAATGTTTCAGGGCTTTGCTGTTTTTATCCTTGCTATTAACAGCAGTATTCACTTGAGACGGCTCATGCCAGTCAAGCCAGTTCCATGGTTTTCCTTCCCTCTTCCTACTTATACAGATTACAGTTCTCAAGTGTCTGTGACGCCTCCTATCTGTGTGCATTCTTAAGTTTCATTCCTGTGGCTGATGAGTTTAAGTCAGATGTGTTCACCACAGCCTCATCACATCTGGTTTTCTAGGGTGAACCTAGGAACTGCTTCTGTCTCTGACCTACTTGTGCTTTCTGGAAACTCTGAAAGCCAGTCCTGAGCCTGTGCCCTCAGAATCCTCCCACAGGCCTGGGAGTGGGACAGGATTACTGTGGAAGGCAGGGCTGGGAAAGGAGGGAGAGGGAGAGCTTTGCTGAGGTGGAAGCCAGGCTGCGGGGCTGTCTGGGAGCAGTGTCACCGTCCCTTCCTGATACCTGTTGCCCAATATCAGCAGGGCAGAATGACTCTTGAAGAAAATGGCTATGTTGCCCTGAAGGTTCTGGAATCTTTTTGAATTTAGGGAGAGAGTCCCATCTGGCCCTTTGTCAAAGACAAACTGGGAGGGCTTAGTAACATGTGAATGCATTCAGCACCTTTTTCTTCTCCAGGTATCAGGGTTTCTTCCAGAATGATTAATCCAAAGTATTCTGAAAGTTGAAATTGAACTAGTCCTGCCTTCAACCCTTTTGGTTTGACTTGGGACCACCAGAAATGCCCTCAGTAACAACAAATTACTCCCCTCACTTTTGAGCACACTGGGCAATTAAATGTGGCTTGCAACTTTGGGGCACTGTCACTAATACAAAGAAAGTTTACATAATGTCCTTCTCCTGAGAGATTTTGAAAGAAAGTATTGTCATTACTTTTTCAGGGATGGTTCAGACGTACCTTATTTAGATGAAAGGGGAATTTTGTACCGTTTCAAAGTTCATTCTGGCTCAGCAAGCCCCTCCCTGCACGAACTGCATCACACCAGTCTTTGTGAGACACCTGGGTTTGATCCCTGGGTTGGAAAGCTCCCTGGAGAAGGGAAAGGCTACCCATTCCAGTATTCTGGCCTGGAGAATTCCATGGTCTGTATCGTCCCTGGGGTTGCAAAGAGTCAGACGGGACTGAGTGACTTTCACTTTCAGTTTTTGTAATCCTCGGATTCTTTTTTTTTTTTTTTGCAGTAAGGTTTTCAACACCAGAAAAGTTTGACTACTCACACTGTTCTATCACATTCTAGAATTTTCTGTGCACCTACTTTTTTCCCCAGGCCTTTCTCTACATCTCCGCCTTTGATATGCTATTTATTTTTCAAGAGGCAGCTTAAAGGGCCTCTTAGCTAACCCCACTCCCAACAATAAAAATAACAAAAACAAAATACCACCACCAACAATCTTTCCTAAACCCTGAAGCATCTGCCTTGGAAATTTTTATGTGATTTATTACAAGATTCTCTAATTAATTATCTGTGCTCAGACTTGATCTTTTCTTTACATTTTAAGTTCCCTCAAGGCAAAGATTATTTAAAATTTCCCATGAATGCTTAACAAATGGCATTAAAATAATGGATACTAATAAATTATATATTTTCAACAGCAGGAATTTAGAACAAAACTGATCAAAACTTTTCTTGGTCTCATAAAATAAATATAATCTGATTTAACTGTAAAAAATGATCTACCAAAACACACAGTCTGTAATAAAAACAAACTAGTGATTTTTGTTGATCATGTTATAAAAGTTCAAAAAGATACTGGTTAAGAAAGTGGAGGTTGGTCAATTTCCTAAATGTTTTCTTCTCTCTCTGGCATATGTCCATTTATATCTATTTATCCATCCATCCATCCATCCATCCATCCATCTCTCCCTCCAGTGTTTAGTTAAGATTCCAGCACTGTACTTCATTACTACTCTTATTTTCCCTAAAAGTTATAAAAGTTATGATTTGTGCTATATTAGTAAATTCCTTTCCAAGGAAAACTGGATAGAGGTTTTAGACCTTAGGTATTTAGACTGTCTTTCCCAATTTAACACTATACACACTTGATAGACTTTATCACTGTATAAAAATGTACAGTGGTTTATTGACATGTACATTCCAATATGTTTACAGCTGCGAGATAATGAGGCACACTCAGTATTGCACTTCATTAAAATTTCAGGCTCAAACTTAACCTAGAAGTTTAAATGAAACTGCATTTGTAATTTAGTATTCTTATACAGGACAAACATTGATATCTTTATATACAGTGATACTTATTACATTTATATGCCATCCTAACACATTTTGTTTTTTAAATAACAGTCTAGGAAATAAAACAGAATATTCCTCTTTTTATCCCCACCCGTGATGCAATTGTACAGGATTACAAAAAGGCAGTATACAATAAACAATGATTATTTTTCTTTTTTTTGCTTGAAAGCCAGCATCATTCTTAGTCCATGGGCATGGCAATTCTTTGATATCAATTATCTATAAATGTCCAATGCTTCACAGGCCAATGACGATAATGGCCACATGCAAACACCTCACAAGTTTGATGTCTTGGTTCAAAAGAAGATAAACTGAAACAATGGGGAAACTTTCCATAGCAAGAATTATGTACATGGTATTTGGCATCCTTCTTGCACTGTGAATGGTTTATTTTTATGGATGTAAAAATGGTCCCGTCCTTATCCTGAGCAGAGTTTAAACTTCACATATCCGCTTGGGAGATGAAGGCAACTTCTCTCTCTGTAGACAAAGGAATCTGAGTGTTCTAAAAAGTGTGAGCATTTCTGCACACTCCACAACCCAGAGCAAACTCTTCTCCAGTGGGAGGATGAACAACATGGAGAGGACATTCGGTTCCTTCTAACTGTTTGCCTTTGGGACCTGTATACGTTTTGAAGGAGGCAAAAGAATATAATTAAAACACACACACACAAATCTAATGTGATGGTAATAAAATAAGAATATTAAAATCAAAACGAAAGTAAAAACACCTGCAGAGGTTTGTGTGCTTACTGTTGAGGCGGTGTTCAAATATAGCAATCCATTTAATTCTCTAAGAGCCACAGAGGCAGAAAATATCCCATTTTACAGATAAGGAAACTGAGGCAAAGTTAACATAATATTTTTGACTTCTAGGCCCTCATCAATACCTAACTCACAAGTGCTGTGAAGACTAAGTTCCCTGGTACCAACAAGGCAGTCAATAAATTTTCTAGAAAGGAGTGGATAGACAGAGAGATTCTCTTCAACTTCTTAATCTGGACTCTTGTCCTTGTCCATACAACACTGTCCCCTTTTCACACCCTTCTTTCGTTGACCTTAGCTCAACACTTCCCCTCCTGTTTATCATGACCATTACCCTAAACACTCTAGTCTCACATTATTCTCATCCTGCTTCTTCCAAAGTCATAAAGTACTTCTACTGTTTAAAAAAAAAAAAAGTTTTTAGAGGGAGAACAGTTACAATCTTTATCTGACACAAGCAGAGTAGCCATACTTAAAAAAAACCCAAACAAACCCTACTCATCTTATTATCTTTGTTTTGGAATAGATAATATATTTCACATGGTTTAAAAATAAAAATACTTTAAAAATTACACACAAAAAGAAGTCACCTTTGCCCCATTTTTAGCCAATTTTTCCTATTTCCCACAGTAATTTTATTAGTTTATGAATTTTTCCAGTGCTTTTAAAATGCAAATAGAATATATCTTTTCATTTCCCTCCTTCTTACAAAAGGCAGCATACTATGCACATTGCTCTGATTTTTCATTTAATAGCCTCTCCTACAGATCTTTTCATTTCAGTACATAGAAACTCCATCCTCAGTCCCTTTCATTTTTTAATAGAGCACAGTAACTAGCGTTTAACCAACCTCTTATTGGATACTTGCACTGTTTACAGATTTGTATTATTATTATAAACAAGGATGTAATGAATAACCCTGTGTATCTGCTCTTCAGTATTTTTCTCACATGTGTATCCCCAGAAGTGGGATCACTGAAGGGTAGATAAATCTGCAGCTTTGAAAGGGACCTCAGGGTTCTGCCATTTGCATGCTGATAAGCAACGGATGCAAGTGTGCGTTTCCCTTCCCAGCTTTAACAACACTGGCGTATGTGGTGTATGTGGTGTGTGTGTTTCTGTGTGTACTTTCACCAGATCTAGATCTGTCTCCTCTATGTTCACGTTTTTCCTCCCCTTCCGTGCTCTCGCTTCTGTTCAGCCTGGTATTCCACCTTACTGTGATCACTAGCCTCCTGACCTCTTCTGACTTTTTCAGTCTCCTTTTGGTTTCACATTCATTTTCTCTCAGCCTGACCTCCAAAGACCATCATTTCGCCCGTATTCTCAGTGGCTTCTTTAATTCCCTTGGCTCTCTGATGCTCACTCACTTTGCTGCCGATTCCCAGCCATTCTAGATTATTAAATCACTTGTCCACTTTATGGTGCTGATTCCAGACTTGATTTAAAAACAAAAAAAATTCATAGCTGCTCACAATAAACGCACGTGTGACTCCCCCTCCCCCAAATCCTTTTAAATGGTTCTATTATCAATTAATAATTTCAAACCTCTCACAGCACTTTAGTACTGAGCAGCAATCCTTCTGCTAATTCTTAGCTGTCTTCCTTCTCGGTCCCCACGCTCTGAGCCCCTCGCTCCTGATGGTCATCTGTCTACTTCACTCAGAAAGTCGGAAGCTTGCAAGGGCTGAGGAATTCCCTTTGTTTAGGACAGTTTGAACTGGATTTCTGCCACTTGAAACAAAGTGTTCTCGTGGGATCATTAAATAAAATGAGAGGCCATGTGCATCATAGCCACATCTATAAATACTGAAGGCATACCTGCAGGACAGTGTGGGAGTTCTTCCTTAGGAATGCTAGTCATTCTCTGAAAATCATCATGACAAGCATTACAGAAATGTGTTGTTCCAAAACAGAAAAAGACAGCTACCGAGCAGCAGTAGCGACACTTATACTCCAAAAAGTCCGTGCCGTGTTTTGGACACATCTACAGCGAAAGAAAAGAAACGCAAGATTATGGTGAGTCTATTTTAACTGCACTTAATATAATCATATACACAGCTCAGGAATTCATGCTTTGAGAGCATACACAGCTCTCAAAACTGACTGAAAACTTGATGATACATACATTAAAACACTGAATAAATGTGTGGCTTGGCCCAAAAGGTTTGGATGAAGTCCCAAGTTTATATCCCAGCTCCATAATAACCAACTTATTTAATAAGCTATCCATATAATTTCTCTGTGAATGCTTCTTGGTCAACAAAATTGAAAACTTATTAATATTTCTTTTATCTCTCATTCTCAGAGATGTACTGTTAAGATTTCATTGAAATGGAGAAAATCCTAAAAGTGTGCCTGCAGGTTTAAGAAAACGAAATAAGTAAAATTTATTACTTGTTGATACATGGTGATTATTTTATGGGACACAAAATTATAAAATGCAAATACCAATACCATCCAAAAGAGATAATATATTCAAGATGATCTGGAAAATTATACTCTGCCCTATAAATCTCAGAAAATACTGGGGAAGAAGCCTATTATACCATCCCCATGATAATTATATTAGTAGTCTAAAAAGGCAATGGCACACCACTCCAGTACTTTTGCCTGGAAAAATCCCATGGACAGAGGAGCCTGGAAGGCTGCAGTCCATGGGGTCGCTGAGGGTCGGACACGACTGAGCGACTTCACTTTCACTTTTCACTTTCATACATTGGAGAAGGAAATGGCAACCCACTACAGTGTTCTTGCCTGGAGAATCCCAGGGACGAGGGAGCCTGGTGGGCTGCCGTCTGTGGGGTCGCACAGAGTCGGACACGACTGAAGTAACTTAGTAGTAGTAGCAGTCTAAAAAAACAGATTTTTAACATTTCTAAACTGTTCCTTCTAATAAAATGTTCTCCCACCTGAGCCCTGGACACATCAGAACAGGCACCACAAATGAGTTCTCTGGGATCATAATCATCCCCTTGTCCAGCCTCAGCATCGCAGCGAGCTTCACCGCCAAAGTATGCCTGAGGAGGGAAGACACTTAGATTACAGCAGCAAACAGAGAACTCTGCCATGGGAGCTTCCGTGTGGCTGCGGTGGGAGTGAAATCGAGAGGCTTCCGGAAATATCATTGTCTGTCAGACATTCCCTTGCAATGCCAAGCGGACATCTATACAGGATGCCGCTGTAAGAAACAGATCAGGACAAGAAATATGGTTTCTGCAATTCTGGAATGGACTCATGCTTACCGTAGGAAGTTCAAAGACTGAACTGTGATAGCGAAATAACAAAAGAATGGATAGTACTCCAAATAAATATCAAGAACAGGATATTAAGTAGTAAAGAGAAACTATGCTTTTCCAAGGCAAAGTTTGAATAGTTTTTCCTTTTTGAAATATTAAATACCATATTCCCTTCTACTCCTCTAAAATATGCTTAAAATAAATATTAGTGTAAAGTTATAATCTTGAGGTTAATGGGAAAGAAAAAAATCAAACATGATCATATAAAAGTTTTTAAAACGGAAAGGCAAATTTAGATATTCCTTTCAGAAGACTGCTCATACTTACAGAGCTACACTGTATGCAGGAACTCAACAGTATCTAATACAGATACCTGAATATATGAAATTATCACAATGGGTAATTTATCTTTATTTGCTTTGGGTACAAAATAAATTCAATGAATTATAATTGGGGCATTCTGCATATATAACATGTCTCACAGCCAAAGAAACTGTATCCATAATTCTGTATAAATGAGTCAATAGAAAGTTATTATCTGTACTAGAAAACAGGTTGAAAGACAAGGCTTCATTGATGATAGAGAGGTTACAAATGGTTGTGCACTGGCTAAATCAGGCCTCAGAAATATTTAATATTTATTTGTCCTGGGGGCCTATTCCAGCTGTTTCACTTTTCCAGATTCCTGGCTTGGCTTCCTAGGCATTTGACTCTCATCTGTGCGGTAGCACAATATTCATTTATGAGATCCAGTGCATTTAACACAGAGAAATAATATTTTATTCTTTGTAATAATTCAAGGTTCACAAATAAATGGTACACACTGGTTTTTCCTCGAGTGTGGATATTTGTCTGCCTTCCTGGCTTTCATCTATTTAGCCTGCCATTTATTATCTGTATTTTCTTTTCCTTATGTTGAGAGACTACACATCTTTCATATATTGATTTCTTCCTTCCTTCCTTCATTCTCCAATGGTGTCTAATAAGCAGTAACTACTGGAGGTAGAGAAATTATAAAAAGTTGTCTTCATCCCCATGGAACTTACCAAGTGGGACAGAGAGACATGTGAACATCACTGTGATACAGAATAAGAAGGGTTAAGATGGATGTATCCAAGACATCAGAATGGCGTGGTGGCACTGAGGGGGCGGGGCACACTAGAGAGGAGAAACCTGAGCCAAATCCAGAAGTGTGATCAGACAGATTTGATCACGCATCAGAGCGTGTGGGGATGGGTGGGTCATGGGTGAGAGTAAGATGCAGAGTAGGAGGCAGAGAAGAGTGTTCCAGGGAGAGAAAGGCCTACAGGATGGGATGGAAAGGCGTACAGGATGTCAGTGAGGGAGCACACACGGCCCAGTTTGGGGAGCTGCAAGTTGTTCCGTAATGTGCTGCACAGGGCACAGATGGAAGCATATTGGGAGATGAGACTTGGAGAGTTGGGGTGTGTGGTGGGGGGCGGGCTACAGGATTGTATGCAGAACAGTGACACAGGCAGATTCAACATCGACTAGTGGAATTGTAAGTGTGAAGCATGGAGTGGAGGGAGGGGTTAGGGGCTCCACACAATGAGCCCAGAGAGAAGGTTCCTCCTGTAATTACCAAAGGAAATGATTCAGGATGCTGAAGATGTACGAAAAAGGAAAAAAGCTCAGAAGAGATTGAGAGGCAGAACCGACTTTGTTAATACAGACTGGGGATTGAGAGAGTCAGAAGTATCTGTGAGAAATCTAAATGTCTGGTAGACAATTGGATATTTATATCTAAATCTCAGAAATTCTGGAGGGTCAGAACAATACAGGTAGGCAAAGGCATGGGTCTGCAGATCACCAAAGTCACGGAGGTATTACTGGGCTAGAATGGATGGCTGGGGAAATAATATGTAAGAGTAGTGAATAAAAAGAAACTCTGCGAGGGAGTTAAAGAGGAGTCACCAGAAAGGCAGGAAGATACCAGGAAAAGTCTTGTCCTGGAAACCGAGGAGGTAAGGATTTTCAGAAGGGAAAGGTCAAAAGAGTTAAGAAGTAACTGGATTCAACAAACAATACTGATGGGAAAGAGATTATGCAGAGAAATATTTCATGTTCTGGAAACAATTTGTATATACTTCTAAAAAAAGCCCAAAACAAACTAAAAAAATAAAGTCTACTTGAAGCAGAGCACCAAACGTTTTCATTTTTAACTTCAGACTGTAGGCATGAGAATAATTAGACATCATGTGACAATTCAACTTCTTAATCTCATAGGTAATCTCTGGTTCTTAAAAACTCGTCCTATGATTAGCAGCATACCTTTCTGCATTTGTAACAGACATAATATGCATATCTATTCATGGCATAGCCAGCGGGGTCGTTGTAAAATCTCACACCAGGAGTTGTGATAGCTTCGCTCTTATGCAGACCCTCGTATTCCAGTCTCATCAGGGCTTTTCTTCTGACATCCTCATAGAGCTCCTTTATTGGATCAAGCAGGTCTTTTAACACTATATGATTTATCTTGTTCTGAAATTAAAAAAAAAAAAAGTGAACACTCTCTACTCAAAAGAATCATTTATTTATTAATTCAACAAACACTTGGTGTTCATCTAAGTGCCAAGCACTGTGCTAGGAGATAATGAAAACATTTCCTAGATAAAATATCATTGAAAAATAATCCTGGACGGTCCTCACAAGCCTGTATTTTCCCAAGAGCAGTGAAAGCGGGGCACAAACATGAAAGTTCCAGTGCAGTAGCTTCATATTTCCGAGTATGAAATATATCTCTTGCGGCCTTAGCTGTTCCTGGAATGAAAGGTTACCCTGCTGCCACAGATGTGTGTGTGTGTGTGTGTGTGTCTGTGTTTTGGTTCCTTGGGGGTAGGGCAGGTTACATAATAGAAATGAACAAATAGTATTTCTCTATTACTTTCCTGTATCATTTCCTAAACGTGACTTTTCTCTGCGGCACCAAACGAAAACGGAGAGAAGATACTATTGTCTTTTTGAACGTGGCTCAGTCTTACCAATGGCTGTGCTAAGTCCATGTTACATGCTACACGCCATGTGCAAGCACATCCGTGAACAAGCTTTTGTGTTAAGCATTGTTAGCCTGCCAAAGTAACTGCTACTCTGGTCACTACCTTTGCAGAGATGTGTCGGAATGTGGAGAATTTTCTCCTTATTTTCCCTGCGCTCTAAGGAATCTGTCCTAATGGCACTTCAAGCTCAGGTTTTACTCTTTTGTAGCAGCTGTGAGTACCTACTGGCACCACAGGCTCATTCTTCTTTTGGGCAGTCATGCACTGTTATGTCATGTGGTCTGAACCCTCAGGGGTCTCAAAGCAGTGATGTGTGCCCTTCAATGCACGACAATATCTACATCAATTTTCTGATGTAATAGTTTAATTTAATTAGCTTTTCAGGGACAATTAATGTCTTGAAATGTATTAGAATAGATACAGATCTTATAATATTCTTAGGTGCTACCTGTGTGAACAGAGTAGAAACTGAAGGGGGCTGTTGATACACAGCAGACTGGGCAGGTCACCTAGAAATGCTGCCACGTGTTTATTTTGAAAGACAAAAGATGAAGACAGAGATGAAAATAAATAGAAAGTAGATAATTTCTGATGCTTTCCATACCTTGCAAATGGGACAAGATATAAATCCAAACGTTATCCTTGGACCAAGCCATCTGTTTTCCAAAACTCGTCGACAGCACTGTAAGTGGAATACGTGACTGCAGTCCAGCTTAAAGGAAAAAAGGAGAAGATATAACCACATGCAGTAACCATAAATACGAATAACTGACAGGTCACTCAATGTAGGCTGCTATTTAGAGCAGGTAAGAGAAAAATCTAGAAATAAGGTAGAATGAAATTCCAGCCTTCTGTTATTCATGGGACATTACAAACGAGATCTTCAGCTCCTCCCAATTTTCATTATTTATGTATCAATATCACCTTATAGAGAGTAAGCTGGGTTAGGGAGAAATGAGAAATATTCAGTTTTGTATCTCTTAGGAAGAAGAAGAAGAAACTATTGATTAAAAAAAATTTAAGATTTGTTTTTGAGAATACTCATTGTCTTAGAGTCACAAGAACTGAACATATAAACAAACAACCAGTAAATGTTAAAGAAAATCTTATTGGGCAAATTGTAACTTCCATAATATTACTAGTATATTACAGATGTATGTATATACATTATATATAGAGGTATGTATTATTATGCATGGATCAATTACATAATGCTGTAAAATGCCATGCTGAATTTGGAAATTAAGAAGAGAGAAGCTATTGAATAATTATTATTGTTCTCCTTTATGAACACTTTAGACATTCACTTGACTATACAGGCTCATACAAACCACAGACGAAAGCTCAGTGTACAACATGGACACAGAACAAAAAGAGCATTTGCTCTCTAAGAAACTGGTAGACATTAGTGGGACAGTTTCACCCAATTATAAGAAAGAGTCAATCGCTTGTTTACTTGATGAGTACATTCATACTTCTTACTGAAAAATCTAGACAGTTAATGCTTTAAAAGCACAGACAACCTGAATGGCCGGCGCGGCCGAGAGTGCTTCCGTGAAACAGATCATGCACATGTCGTCAGCGTCCTGCTTCAGGGTGGCGGCATTTTTATCACAGCCGTGTAGACAGGGCAGACAGTGCTCTTCGTTTTTAACACCTCCACATGGATGGCCACAAGGGTGGGTCTTGCTACAGGCTATCTTAGCATACTCCTGTTAAAGGTGAATTACAATACCGCACAGAAAATATATTTTAAAAAGGCAAACAGCATGGTAAATTACATCCAGTATGTTAATTTCCTAATACTTTCCATAGGAAATAGATATAAGGCTAAATAACCACAAAGTAGTTATTTTTATTCTCTGCTTGAATATAACTTAGGATTATTAACAAAGTTTATTTTTCTTTTAATGTGATTAAAAAAAATTTTACTTTACATAAAGAGAAAGCTGATTAAAAACTGAACTGCAATTTTAATCTATTTGTTATCATGCATAGCCAGAAAGTAAAAAAAAAATTCCTGACATTAATCATCCAATCACCAACTGTGTGTATGTTAAGTCACTCAGTCGTGTCTGACTCTTTGCGACCCCATGGACTGTAGCCCACCAGGCTCCTCTGTCCATGAGATATCCGAGTCAAGAATACTGGAGTGGGTTGCCAACCAACTACCCTGCGTCAAAATGGGGATTACAAAAAACACAGGTATCTTTCATTATCTGGACTTTATCCAAATTCTTGTTAACTAAAGTGAATAATCAAAAGTATTTGGATAGCATGGGACATATATAGATGTTTAGGCTTAAACAAATTCAAGGAAACAAGTGAATAAAATGTGTAATGCAGCCCATGAAGCAGATCTTTATCTGCTTCTAGCACAGAAGAAAATGTTAAATATATACAATGCTGACGGCTGGGAAACATAAAAGAGATTGCTTTGGGTTTGAGGGCTTTAACTGATCATTCTCCAGCTTTGGTAACACATCCAACTCTTGACATGGGTAATATGCTAATTTAGAAAACAAAAGTGATTCTGAGCTCAAACTCTCACTTACACCAAGTGAAGGTGTCACGAGGGAACACATAAGTAAGCTATTCCTTACTGTGATGGCCCAATGCCACACGCACCTGGCAGTCTGCGTCGGAACAAACGCTGCCAACAGCAGATAACTCCGTTCCGCTCCTGGAGCCACAGAAACGGCATGCCTCCGAGCTACTTGTGGTGGGTTTTCCTAGGCGCAAGCAGAAAAGAAAAATCCTCCTTAAGCACGTTTTCTACATATTTTACTATAACTAGTTAAAAGAAAAAAAAAAAAAAGCAAACCAGGAAACCACTTGCTATCATTGAGAAATCAGCCTGGCAGTTTTGTAGCCGAATGGTTGTAAGTTGCCCTAATTACAAAGCAAATAATCACACACACACAAAAGGATAAGAAACTAAAGAGCTATCTGAAACCAAATAAATTATTAACTGATTTATTTATACCTTACCACAGAAATAGACTAGTCAAGACAGCAGGTCGAGCAGCTATGGTCAGCTCCCTCATTATAAGACCACAATATCAGACAAAATATAGCAACAAAAATTAAATAAAAACACAGGGAAGAAAGAGAAATCATTCAAGTACCTTTCCCAGCAACAATGTTACAAGATATAGAGAAATTACCAGAGGATATGAAATGTGAATAACAGAAAAATTCCCAGAGAACTGAAGATAACAGAGCAATTTGAAAGGAATTTAAATCTATTTGTAATAGCTGAAGAAGGAACGGAATCCATAAAACAACAAAAGGAAAGAAAACAAGATTTGAAAAATACAGACCAAACTCATTATAAAACATAAATATTGTATAAAAATCTAAATATAATAACTGAATTTAGCAATACTTACAGAAAATATATTTTTAAATGAACAGTTTATATCATAATTACAAGGATGGTCCAAACACTAGAACAGTTACTAATGTAATATATGGTATGGAGGAATAATAGGAGGAAAAAAATCAGCAGTGAGGGAAAAAAAGGCTATGCTTTTGGAGCATGAAAAGTTATTTAAATTTGTTAGATTTATGCCTAACATCAAAATTAGAAATTTGTGTCAGTCAGATAAACAGCAGACTAAAGAAAGAGGTGCTGAAAATCGGGAATTTCTAAGATTCAATGTACCTTTAAGCTGAGAATACTCCAGAAAAAAATCAAAAAATTTAAAAAGTTTAAAAAAATAAAAACGAAAAATTCATGTTTCAGATAAAATGACTTGCTCAAGGTCACACAGCTAGTTAATAATATAGAACACTGATAGAAAAATATAGATGGTGATCAATGCTGTCATAATCACTTATCAGAAAACACTCAAAATAATTCACATTAAATTTAAATTAAAGTAACATCTAGTTTAACCATACTCAGTAGGGATAGTTCACTCTACTTGCTAGGCATGGTTCACTCCTAAATCTGTTTACCTGTGTGTTCTCGGAATTCCACCATCGCCTTCATTGTTTTAGAATCTGCTAATGCCATCAACCAGAACAGTTTGGTTCTGCCACAACCTTCATGAAGGTCAACCTTTATAGCTTCTTCTTCTTCCTTGAAGACCTATGGTATCATTAGAAAAAAGAGGGAAATAAATTTATCACTCTGAAAGAAAATGTATAAAATTTAATTATGCAATAATGAAAACAGCTTTATTAGGCACTCTAAGAAACTTTAGGTATTTCTAGTCTTCTCTTTAACCTTCACAACCACCTCATTTTTTATAAATGTGGAAACCAAGTCTCAGAGATTAAACGACATTCTTGATTGACACAGTTGGTAAATGAGACAGCTGGGAATTCCACGAAGGTCTTTGATTCCAAGGTCCATTTTTTCCCCCATGACACCAAGTCTCTTTCCCACATTTATTTCTCACTGAATATATTTTATGTTCCAGACACTTTTATGCATGTAAATGCACAAATTGTCACCTGTCTTTGATGAGTTTTGGTCCGCCGATGCAGATGAAGGAATCTGTCGCAGTCAGTACATAGGTTTCCACATACATTGCACAAAATGATTGCTGCAGTTTCACCGTCATCATGGTTATCACACATTGGCTAGAAAAGGACATTTCCATATGTTACAGCAGATTAACCAAAAAGGCTTAAATACTCATACACCCTGAATGTGATTTATTTACAACAGGATCAGATTGTTACTCTGAACTCTAATAAGAATTTAGAATTTGAATGTTAAACAGAATTATGGCAAATGTACTTAATTATAAAAAATCCCCAAATCCATGATTAATGGGCTATGTATGTTCAGTGATGAACAAAATAAACATTATACTTTTTTTTTAGAGACTTAAGAAAATTTCTCCTGTTATATTCAAACATTCTGTATGCTAAATGAATAAATAATGCATTTTTGACACATGAATATTAAGGAAATGTTTAAAGGACCTATATAAAGTTTTTCCTTCTGGTGAAGCAAGGGATACTTCACAACCTCTACATTTGTGAATAAGTTGTATCTCATGTTGCTCTCTTACTGTTTTATTTCCTTCTTCTCATAAGACATTTTAGTACAAAATCTAGATACAGAATCAGAGTCTGGCTAAAACCAACTTTTGATATGATGCAAGCATGACTCAGAGAAGAAAGGAGTTTTTTTTCAATATAATTAAATCCCCTAATACACTATGAAGAGGAAACCCTAACTGCAGAGACTTGTGAGATGAACTTGGGCCATGTGATGCAACTTTTTAAGAGCTCCACTAATTGTGCATTTTGACACGTGGAGTAAAGCTAGGCTAAAGCTTAGTATAAAGAAAAACAAGCTAGATTTGTATAAAGTAACTCTGATCTTACCATTTGTTTCTGCTGTCCATCCTTTCCCATCCATCTCCCTGAAGAGAGGCGGTCAACATGGTCCTGGTCGAGAACGCACAGCGAGGCCAGAGCAAGCCAGAGCTGGTGAAAGAAACGCAGTTATACCACCAACTTAGAGGACATGCACTGCCACGGCTAAGCAATGTTAGCTGGACTTGAAAAAGTGTAGGTCCCCAGAGGTACTCAGGTCTTCCTGATGTGGTAGCAGGCACACACGCCCACTACTGTGTGTGCCAGGTTCATAGCAGGAACGCAAACATGTACTGAATAAACCACTTGCTCTGATGAACCATTCTGTTGTCTTTCTGACATATAAAATTACCCTTTATTATTCTAATGTGTAAACAGCATATCAGTACAAAAATTTATATACTTAATATACCAGTGTCTCCTATAAATTTTCCCATTTAGTGGCACTGAATTCTAAGGAAGGTGGGAGAAAGGGCTGTTGAATTTTTCAGTCCCATGAGAAGTAGGGTAGGTAAGGGACTCTCAGAAATCTCTGTATGCACCTAACAGCCTAGTGCCAGGCTTGACACACTTTGTCAGGAATAAGTCAACATCTTACAAGGTTTAGAAAATTGTCCTCAAATACAATTTAGAATTTTCTGAGGCTTAAAGCATAGGTTTTATTTTTACATAGAATATTACTTCACTACTGAAAAACAGAAAATGACTCAAATGTTTCAATGCTGAGAAGTGCAAGTGAGTGTCACTGGACATGGAGTAAAGAGAGAAGAAAAGCAGGGAAAGAAAAACCAGAAGAAAAGTGTGCAAGGAGAAAGGTGAGAGCCAACTGCAGAACCTGTGCAGCCTGTGTGTTGGGAAAGGGTCCCAGAGTCACACTCACTGGCAACCTGGCATCAATTGGCTTTTTCTGCCCAAGGGAAATACAAGTATATTCTTTTTCAGACTTCTGAGGATCAGCTTAGGCAGTTTCTACCAGTTTTTACTTCTTCCTAATGCTGTCACACTACCCTGCTTCAAGGAAATGTCAAATCTCTATTGGAAATATATGGGACATGATACTAGGTAGGTTAAGATTTACAGTAGATCTCTCATTTGAAGGACGCAATCTCACTTCCTAAGAGACTCTGCCCCACTGTGCCCTGCGCACACTTTCTGCTTTTTAAAAGTAAGGCCTACATATTCAGTAAGTAGGCTATGGGCTCTATTACGGAAGAAGCCGGTAGGGGCTTTGGCTTTAAAGGATCTTCAGTCTATCACAGTGTCACACTGATACTAAAGTTATCAGGAAACATCATCAGAAACACAGCACACTGACATATAGGTAATACAAAATCAGTATATCCTTTACAAAATCAGTATATTCTTGAATTAATAGTGAATGAAAGTCGCTCAATTGTGTCTGACTCTTTGAGACCCCATGGACTATACAGTCTATGGAATTCTCCAGGCCAGAATACTGGAGTGAGTAGCCCTTCCCTTCTCCAAGGGACTTCCCAATCCAGGGACTGAATCCAAGTCTCCCATATTGCAGGAGGATTCTTTAGCAGGTGGAGCTTTGAGGGAAGTATACCCCTTAGCTCCCTTAAAAATAACAAAAACAAATGACAAAGAACACATAACAACAGTGAATATTAAAAATTACTATACTTAGCTTGTAATACAAAAAACCCTTCATATGTTTTCAATAAATACAATATTTGATATGAAAATAAAAAAGTAAAGCAGGTGGGGAAGGGATGGATTGGGAATTTGAGATTAGCAGATCCCATCTATTATACAGAGAACTGATAAACAGCAGAGTCCTACTGTATCGCACAGGGAACTATATTCAATGTCCTGGGAGAAACCATAATGGAAAAAGAGTATGAAAAAGAATATATTTATATGTGAATCACAGCAGAAATTAACACATTATAAATCAACTATATTCAATAAAGTAAATTTTTTAAAAAAGTAAATTAAGCTGACTTATTGATTTAAATTTGTTTAAACCTATAAGGAAAAAGAACAGGCAACAACAATGCCGACCAAATCAAGGAAGCCTACCCTAGTTGTTGCAATACACCTCACGGGAGATCTGAACTCCTCCTCCATCTTGGTCAGGGCAATGATAGTTTCCGCAATGGCATTCTTTGTCACTCTTGACCACGCTTCTGACAGATGACCCTAACGAGCAGGACAGAATAATGTGATAAGCAACCAGATTAGGTATAATCAAAGCAGAAAATTCTGTTCTTTTAACATCCCTCACCAAAAAGGAAACTTTGCTAGTGGAATTTTAGATCAAAGAGCATACTTTAAAAATCCTGCACAACCATATTATAAACTCAACCTCTAATTACGATTTAGATGATTCAAAAGAAAAGTATGTAAAAATTTAGGTTCCCAAGATGGGGAAACAATAGAAACAGTGTCAGACTATTTTTCTGGGCTCCAAAATCACTGAAGATGGTGATTACAGCCATGAAATTAAGACACTTACTCCTTGGAAAGAAAGTTATGACCAACCTAGATAGCATATTCAAAAGCAGAGACATTACTTTGCCAACAAAGGTCCGTCTAGTCAAGGCTATGGTTTTTCCTGTGGTCATGTATGGATGTGAGAGTTGGCCTGTGAAGAAAGCTGAGCACCGAAGAATTGATGCTTTTGAACTGTGGTGTTGGACAAGACTCTTGACAGTCCCTTGGACTGCAAGAAGTTCCAACCAGTCCATTCTAAAGGAGATCAGTCCTGGATGTTCATTGTAAGGACTGATGCTAAAGCTGAAACTCCAATACTTTGGCCACCTCATGTGAAGAGTTGACTCACTGGAGAAGACCCTGATGCTGGGAGGGATTGGGGGCAGGAGGAGAAGGGGACAACAGAGGATGAGATGGCTGGATGGCATCACCAACTCGATGGACGTGAGTTTGAGTAAACTCCGGGAGTTGGTGATGGACAGGGAGGCTTGGTGTGCTACGATTCATGGGGTCACAAAGAGTCAGACACAACTGAGTGACTAAACTGAACTGAACTTTTTTCCTACAGAATTCAAGGGCATTTCACCTTACATTTAGATAAAAACGTAACAAATACTAAGGTGTCTATGACTGAGATATTTTGATCATTAAACCCTGTTATTTAACACAGAACTCATACATCTAAGCTGATTTGCTTTAGAGGAGTATTACTGGAACCCAAGAGCATAAATGGACTTAAATTACAACTACCTTAATTTGCTAACTTGATTTTTACTGAACATCAACATGTCACTACTATAGAATTTTGGTATTCCCAAACATCTTTCCTAAATATGTTCATCCAGTGAACATACTTAGAAAGCCTATTTGAGAACTGAAAACATTCTCCATTTCTCCCACTGAGGAAATGTCCATGCTGCTGGAAAAGTGACAGAACTTCATTTTTTTCCAGCACATGCTTTTACTAATCTCATATCCATGTGCTATCAATCTTTAAAGGTACAGCTCCAATTTCAATTCCTCTTCCTCCAAAATGCTTATCGTTTACTCCACCTCTCAGGATCTACCATCCACAGTGTCCTGCCCTCTTCGGGCTGGACTTCTGGAAGTAAGAGAGCCAGGCACTCTGAGAAGTAACTACCTTTCCTCCACACTCTCAGATCTCCCCACAAAAGCAAAACCTGGACAGCAGTACAGGACATTCAATAAACTGTGACAACGGAAGAAGACTGAGAAACTTCACACTGAAAAAGGCCTTTTCTTGTCTAGAGTCTTGGACTCAGGCTGCTTTGTAGGGTTCAAAGAGTATACTTTGTTTTTAAGCTTTAAGTCTTGGAAGACTTATGGAAATATTTCTCAAGCAAATTAATTGGGAAGCTTGAAATGCACACAGTTTACACAAAAGGAAAATTTTTCACCAACTGAAAAGACAAAGTGTGCGATAGTGAACTTACTAAACAGCTTGTGAATTAGGCAAAATAACATGAATGTTGTCTGAACAATGATTACGCTACTTGTTTTGTTAATCAGGTTTCTACTGGGAACTTACTGCGGCCATATCCTTAACAAGTTTAATGATGATCTCTGAGATCTGGGTAGGAGTGGAGCCCTTCATCCACCAATGACTCTCACCTCGACGGATGTAACTGCAAAGAAAAGTCAGCATTTGTAAACCAACCAGTAGTAGTTACAAATGAATAGGACAAAAACTTATTTAAAATGATTCAATTGGTTAGGGCATTTTAAAAGAAAATTAATCACAATATTACTCATAACCTATCTCTTCAACTCTAAGAGAGTAGCTATTCTGATATATGTTCCCTTTCAAGTATTTCATTGTTTATTATTATAAATATCAAACTATTTTTGCATGCAACTTTTGGAACAGTACCATTCAAAATAGATCCACAAACACAAACTATTTGTTACCAGTCCACATAAAGATAAGAGCTTGCACCAGAGTATGTCAACTATATGACTAATCACTACCGTTTAGTTCAGCTCACATTTTTCCCCTGGCAAGACTATCCAGATGAAGGAAGGGATACACTTATAACATTCTGGTGCTTAATGTCACGAATTGGCTCCTTCTCTAGCATTATTCCAGATGTCCTTAACGTTCTGCTGCTATACACAATTCTGTAATAAACAGCCCTCTACAATATCTTTCTGTACCTGTATGAGCATTTTTTGAGAGAAACAGTTCTACAGAAGTAAAACTGGTAGGTCAAAGGATATGTAGATTTAAATAGACTGATGTTATCAAACTGACATCCAAAAAGGTTTTAGCAATTTAATTAGATGTCAGTTATGCCAATGCAAAAGTATTTCACTATTGTTTTAATCTACATTTCTCTGACTACCACTGAAGCACCTTTTATTTACTGGGATTTGTAGTTTTTCAAGCATTTTTAATAATTTTTGGCTGTGTTGGGTCTTGGATGCAGCACATGGCCTCTGAGATGTGGCACACAGTCTTCTCTGTCATTGTGGCACGTGGGCTCCAGAGCACGTGGGTTTGCAGTTGCAGGCTCAGTAGTTGCCCAGCAGCATGTGGGATCTTAGCTCCCCAACCAGGGACTGAACCCATGTCCCCTGCATTGGAAGGTGGATTCTTAACTATTGCACCACCAGGGAAGTCCTGGCATTTGTAATTTTTCTTCTCTGAACTGACTATTCTTGGCAGAAATCTGTATTGGTTGTTTGTTTTTTCACTGATTTGTAGTCATTCTTCTAATATTATGACAAATAATTCATTGCCCACTAACTGTTAAAAATTTTTTTTCCAAGTCAGTTGTTTGTATTTTAAAAACAAACAACTTTCACTTTTATGTAGCCAAGCCTCTGAGTCTTTTCCCTGTTACTTCAGGTTCTGTGTTTGATTTAAGGACGTCTTCTCAAATTGATGATTACAAAAATGTTCTATAATTTGTCCTAGTAGAGTTTAAAAGCAAAAATATGTGAAGTTTCAGTTGATCTCAAGTTTACTGTGTACATGGTGAGAGGGTCTATAGTTTTTTGTTTTGACTTGGGAAGTATTCTAACATCATATACTCAGCAAATTTTTCTTTCTCCACTAATTTGAAAAGACACTTTTATTATACACAGCATTCTCTTTCATACACAGGTCAGTCCTTTATGGCTTCTATTTCTGGTAAACAAGCAAACAAGATGGAATCTGAAGTGTCTGAAACCTTCAAACAGTAGCTCACTCTGTTCTATTTTTGTACCAAAACAGATGCAATGACCCACCTGGAATTGAAAATCATCGGGAGGGTGACTGTTGTCACTCCTTTGCCCACGGAGGTGCCAGCTGTTCCTGTGATGGTGGTTCCTTTGGCTTTCAGCTGCACTGTGAGTGCTTTGGCAATGCATCCTAGAAACATGTCCAAGATACCTAGCTTATTCCAATCTCCTTTCTCTGTTGAGTGAATAATGTCACTGATATCTGCTGGTGGGAGAGACTTGACTCCTATAATGCTGGCCAGACGGTTAGGGGTCACTTCAGGCAAAACTCGTCTTAGTAAGGAGGTCACCTGGTACGAAAAATAAAAGAATTCTATTTAAAGATTTGGGATTGACATATACACACAGCTATATTTGAAATAGATAACCAACAAGAACCTACTGTATAGCACAGGGAACTCTGCTCAATATTCTGTAATAGCCTAAATGGGAAAATAACTTGAAAAATAATAGATAACCTGTACATGTGACTGAATCACTTTGCTGTCCACCTGAAACTAACACAACATTGTTAATCAGCTATACTTCAATTTTTTGAAAAAAGATCGGTGTTTTATTTAAAGTATTCTTTTTTTTTGAGTCCAGCTGCCATTCTATGACTTCAAAAGTTTTAAGGGCAGAGAAATGATTTAAGCTTGATTTAATTTCTCAAATGACTACCACTGCAGGGCAGCAAGAAAAAAACACATCTCTTACTTGGTCATTATATATTTCAAGGTAATAAGGCTGAGTAGCAGAATACTATTTATCACAATAGCACATTACTAAAATGGAACATATTTTGTTCTTCCATATTCTCACTATAATGAGTCAAAAAGAAAAACATGGGGTTAAAATACAATCCAAAAACCAAAATATGCTATAACAAACAAACAAACAAAAAACCACAAAAAAACAAGAAACACTGATTCTCTTTGTTAGAATAATTTTTAACAATGTTTCAAACATGTATACCTGTGGCCGATTCATGTTGATGTATGGAAAAAACCATCACAAATACTGTAAAGTAACTATCCTCCAATTAAAATAAACAAATTAATTAAAAATAAAAAGTAACAAAATAAGCCTCCAGGTAGGAGATGTGCAGTCACCTGTCTCTGGACGCGTGGGGAGGCGGTGTGGAGCAGTGAGAAGAGGTCCTGGAGTAGAGTCAGCTGCTGGGCCAAGTACTGCCGGCCTACGTTGGAGCCACTCAAGGCCAGGACCATGGAGAGCAGCTCAAAGCAGTAGGCATCAGAGGAGGCATCTTCATCGTTGGGCTGGGAATTGGCATTTTCTTTGCTTGATATGGCATGTTCCCATTCCTCTCGGACTCTGGTGGCTTCCATCCGAATGGCCTGGACGATGTGAGCACACACCTGTTTAAGGGCAACATAAAGAAAATGTAAAAGTGTATTTGTAAGGTCTAATTAAAAAAAAAAAAGAATATTAGTTGATATTCAATTTAATACTCCTCCTCCCAGTTAATTCTCCATCATACCATTCTCTTAACACATCTTAAAAACAATTAAGGAAAACGACGATTAAAAACCTGAGTATTTAACTCAATTAGTATAGAAACGAATGCTATACTGGTTACCAATTCCCTTGCCTGTGGTTTAAGACATGAAATGAAAACAAATCACCATATTTAATCACTTCTAAGGCATCTTTTCCCCCATATTTCTATTCATAATGTGATTTGTAATTGATACAATTCATAATTTAATTGGCAGCAATTTCCTTTTTTTTAGTGACAGAAAATAACAGCACATTTTACAACTGGTAGCTTCTACAAGTCAATAAAATGCTGTTAAAAAGATAAAGCACAAATAAATTTATGTGATTTATTTAAAAATGACTTAAGGTGTTGAAAGTTAAAACAGTGGGCTAATTTACAACCTAATTCAAAAGTCAGTATTTTCTTTGACTTTGAAAGGGTTAATTTTATGTTATTTAGGTATTCCTGAAGTGAATTCCCATTACATGAATGACCTAGTGTTACTATACCATCTCGTAATAATTAGAAATATCTAATACTGGTTTAGTTAACATTATAACTGCTCAGCAGAATAATTAAAAAAAAAAAACAACAAACAAAAAAAAAAACCCACGAAGGGGAAAGGAACACAGGAAACGCAAATGAAATCTGATATAACTGGGTATTTGACACCAAAATGAAACAATCTACCTGAAAATGAGAAAAACAAAGAGCAGCAAGGTAAGAAAGTTAACATTTATAACAAAGTCTTTAAAGTGATGCAGGTATGCCAACATACTCCTTCCTCTCTAGAAAAAGGCAGATACATTCTGCAGGACCTATAAAAGAGTCAGCATAAAGAAGCCTCCATAAATTTTGGAAAATGCTTTATGCCCTAAAAACAAAACTGATGAAGATTATGAAATGACTATTGACCAACCTGTTTTTGTAGGTTAGTCAGTTTACTCCTGCTGAAGATGATTCCAACCATATGTTCTTTCAGGTCAGCATCTGATGTTGCCTTTAAAAACAGAAGGGGAAAAAAAGGAAGCAGGCTCTTTTAATAACTTCATATATTTGACATTTTGAAATGTCTTGATAAGTAATTATGCAGGTATATTTATAAGGTGAATTCATTTTAAATTGAGATCTATAACACTAAGAAGAAGGATAAAAAGTTTGAAGAAATCACTATTGGCTAAAGTGACCATAAAAAAGACAAAATTTCTGACTTTAAGAAATCCAGAGAAGTATACTTCATGGATTTCTTATAATCTAGTCAACTTGTGTCAATTTGTTTAAATCTATTTCTAAACTGTGAACACTATTAGTTCATATCCTATATTTGGTTATTAGAAGAGCAACTCAGGAAAACGACATTTGGTTAGAAAGGAAATGTCCTAACAACACTCTCTGATAGTGGTGGTCTTAAGTTATTCCAACACTGACAGTAAACAAAGAAACCCATCATAAGAAGAAATATGAAGGCTGAAGTTTTATAGAGCCCATCATGTGTAGGACACTGTTTTAAGGGATAAATATACAAACAGATGTAAGCATACACATACACACAACCTTATTTAATCTTCAGAAAAACCTCATAAGGGGTTTGATGTTCTGCCTGCTTTATAGGTAAGAAAACTGAGGCAAATCACCCTTGTATTAGAATTGAAAATGACTCTTGGTTTCACTTTTCTTAGGATAGAGATAGCCACAAGAGAATGTTGCTCCCAACTTAATAATGAGAAAAGCTGGTAATCTACAGAACTGTAATTTTTGGGTGCCCACTAGAAAGCTGACATAGGCAACCAGGGGAACTAAGATCTAAATTGACAAACCCATATTGCTGGACACTTCAAATTGTTTTTGTACCTAATACAAGCAAATGAGCAAACAATGAACCTTACCTATCAGCAAGGGTCTTATAGATCTGAACAAAACTATCAACCAACTGAATTAACCACATTTATAGAACTCTTCAAACAACAACAGCAGAGTTCACATTCATTTAAGTGCACATGGACATTTGCTAAACTATATCATTACTATGAGCCAGAATTCAGGTCTTAATAGTCTCAAAAGTGATAAAATTATACAAACTATATATAGTATACACACACACACACACACACACACACACACACACACACACACACACACATTTGACCACAAGGAATTAAAGTAGAAATTAACAATACAAGGCTATCAGGACAACTCTCAATATTCAGAAATTAAATAAGACACTTGTAAATTACCCAGAAGTGAAGGATAAATCAAAGTAGAAGTCAGAAAGTATTTTGAATTGAATGAAATGGGGGAAAAAAACAACACTCAAATCTGTGACACTAAAGCAGTACTAAGAGGAAAATCATAGCATTACTTATATGAGAAAAGAAAGATCTCAACTCATATTAGGACTTTAAGAAGTCAGAAAAAGAACACATTAAATCCAAAGCAAACAGCTGGAAAGATATAAAAAAAGAAGATACATCACAATAGAGTCTAAGGATAAGACTGTATTATGAACAACTTATGACAATAAATCCAGCAACTCAGATGAAATGGGCAAATTACTTGAAAGGCAAAGCTCACTCAAAAAGGATGGATAACTGCAGTTTCCTTGTATCTACTAAGGGGAGTAAGTTTGTAGAATAAATTGTGTGTGTGTGTGTGTGTGTGTGTGTGTGTGCGCGCGCGCTACGTATAGCTGGAATACACATTAACACATGAGTTCCTTTTAGAGAGGGAGATCTTTTAACTTCTTTCATAATTTATTTTGCTTTTTCCTTTTTAAAAGCAGCTGTATTGACATATAGTTCACATACCATATTATTCATTCATTTAAAGTATATAGTTCAATGGTTTATATGCATGCCCAGATAAGTGCAGCCAGCCATCACCACAGTCAATTTTAAAGCATTTTTACCACCCCAAAAAAGAAACACTGTGCCACTCAGTTACCACTCCCCTAGCTCATCTTCTTTAAAGAAAAATGAAGTACATATAAGGAAACACTGCATATTGATTATTATACACAGCAATATATGGCTTATTTTACTGAATAAAAGAAAATGAAAAAAGAGAAATATATAAGAAATCCATTCTGATAAAAATTCTCGATAAACGAGGAACATCCTCAAACTGACTAAGCGCAGTTACAAAAAATCTACAGTGAAAGATTGAATATTTCCCTTTTCCAATCTAGCAAAGGCAAACATATGTGATCTCACGACTTTTATTCAACATGGTAACTGAAAGTATTAGCCAGTGGAATAACACAAGATTGGAAAGAAAGAAGTAAAACTGGCTTTCTTTGAAGACCATATGGTTATCTATGAAGAAAATTTCCAAGGTTACTACAAAAGAGCTTCGCAAACTATTAAGTAAATTAAAGAAGACCATGAAAAAAAGTGAAAGTCACTCAGTTGTGTCCGACTCTTTGAGACTCCATGGACTATACAGTCCATATAATTCTCCAGGCCAGAATATTAGAGTGGGTAGCTGCTCCCTTCTCCAGGGGATCTTCCCCGCTGGGGACTGAACCTAGGTCTCCCCTAGGTCTCCCATATTCCAGGCAGATTTTAACCAGCTGAGACAACAGGGAAGCCCAAGAATACTGAAATGGGTAGCCTATCCCTTCTTCAGTGGGTCTTTCCCCAGAAACTGAACCAGGGTTCCTGCATTGTAGGCGGATTCTTAACCAACTGAGCCATAGGTGTCCCTTAAGAAGACTACAGGATAAAAGTTTAATGCACAAAAGTCAATTGCATTTTTATGTACTAGAAATGAATAACTGCAAAGTGAAATAAAAATATTTACAATAGTATCAAATGCTTAGGGATCAATTTTTAAAAGTGTGTATAAGACATGTACACAGAGCTGAACTATAAAACATTGCTGGCAGAAATTAAAGAAGATCTAAATAAATGGGCAGAACTAAATATAATATTCATGGATTTGCTGTTGTTTAGTTGCTAAGTCCTGACTCTTGTGCAACCCCATGGACTATAAATCACCTGGCTTCTCTGTCCATGGGATTTCCAGACTCAATATTAAGATGTCAGTTCTCCCCAAACTGACTTAGCACTTTGGTGCAATTCCAATCAATATTTCAGCAGGCTTTTAAAAAAGAATTTATGTTTTTTGTGGAAGAAGAAGAAATTGATAATCTGCTTTTAAGCTTTATATGGAAACGGAAAGAACCTGGGATAGCCAAAACAACTTTGAAAAAGAACTTGGTTGGAATCTCTCTCTAAGCTAAAGTAATGAATGTATTGACTCTCAATACAGCCTGATGTTGGTGTAAGAATGTATATATAGATTAATGAGACAGAATAGAGTCCAGAAACAGACCTATACACTTCTGGTGGACTGATTATTGATAAAGGATAGTCTTTTCAACAAATGGCAGTAAAAGAATCAAATATCTTCACATCAAGAAAAAGAACCTCTACTCTTAATTTATACTGTATAGAAAAACTTGAAATATATATAGTTCTTAATAAAAGAACTAAACTTCTAATGTTTCTAGAAGAAAACAGGAGAAAATCTTTGTGACTTTAGGTAAGACACAAAAATCATGAGTCATTAAAAAAAAAGATAAATTGAACTTTATCAAAACTAGAAACTTCTCTCTGAAAGATAAGTCACAGACTAGGAGAAAATATTTGAAAATGTATTTTTACCAAACATGTATTTGGTAGAAGACCTATAAATATATCCTGAATACATGAAGAAATCTTCCAACCCAATAATACAAATAGCTCAATATAAGAAATATGGGTAAAAAATCTTAATATACATTTTGGTAAATGTAGTACAGAGATGGCAAATAAATACATAAAAATTTGCTCAATATCATTAGTCACTGGTGAAATCCATGTTAAAACTACAACAAGGGGCTTCCCTGGTGGCTCCGTGGTAAAGAATCTGCCTGCTAATACAGGAGACATGAGTTAGATCCCTGGTCTGGGAGGATCCTGTATGCCAAAGAGCAACTAAGTCCATGCACCAAAACTACTGAGCCTGTGCTCTAGAGCCCCAGGAACCACAACTACTGAACCCACGTGGTTTGGCATTCATGCTCCACACAAGACAAGCCATTGCAATGAGAAGCATGTGCACCTCATCTCGAGAGTAGCCCCCTGCTCGCTGCAACAACAGAAAGGCCAGGGCGGCAACAAAGACCCAGCACAATCAAAAGTGAATACATGAATAATAAAAAGTACTTACAAAGTTAAAAAAACCACAAGATGCAAGTATACACCTATAAGAATGTATAAAATTAAAAAGAGTGACAGTATCAGGTATTGTCAAGGAGATGTGGATGTTGGTGAAAATGTAAAATGGCTTAATCACTTTGGAAAGAGTCTGCAGTTTCCTAGGAAGTTAAACATATACTTATTATACAGCAATCCTACTCACAGGTATTTGCCCAAGAAAAATGAAAACATGTCCATACAAAGATCTGTTTGCTAACACTGACAGCAGTTTTATTACTAATAGCTAAATAGAGGACATAACACAAACATCTATCAGAAATTTGTGAAAGGATAAATAAACTACGGTACTGCGATTCATGGGGTTGCAAAGAGTCGGACACGACTGAGAGACTGAACTGAACTGAACTGACTGAAACTCACACAATGGAATACTCCTCAGCAACCAAAAGAACAAACTGATACATGTTCTTATACTACCTATAAAAAGTCAGACAAAAAGGCTACTTTCTATACTGTTCCATTAAATAAAACCTGGGAAAAAGCAATACTATAAAAAGTGAAGTCGCTCAGTCGTGTCCAACTCTTTGCGACCCCATGGACTGTAGCCTGCCAGGCTCCTCCATCCATGGGAATTTCTAGGCAAGAATCCTGGAGTGGGTTGCCATTTCCTCCTCCAGGGGACCTCCCCAAAGCCAGGGATCGAACCTGGGTCTCCCACATTGCAGGTGGATTCTTTACCATCTGTGCCACCAGGGGATGGCTATACCATAGGGGCAGAAAACAGGCAGAAAATAGTTCAGCGGTTGCCACGGGGGAGGAATGAGATAAGAGGGCTGAATGCAGAGGAATGACAGGGAAATTCTGGGGGGGATGTGTTTTAAAAATTGCTTGTGATGGTTTCACCACTGTACACATTGGTCAAAATTCAAAACAAATGATTTTAAAAGGATAATTTTGTATGTAAGTTTTACTTCAAAAATCTGACTTAAAAAATGTTTCCCTTAAAAATTATATTATCTCACTAGAATCCAACCACTAGCAAACATTTCCCATTCATCCCCAATGCCTCAGCATACACTCTTCTACTGTTTGGCCAGCCTCTTTAATGCTCCCATCCTCTCATACTTTTAATCTAACTTTCCTCCATTCTCTTTCGGGTCTAACTCAAAGTCTAATATCCTCCAAGAAGCCTTCTCTGTCCATTCCAGGGACAATAACTTCAATATACTCTGAAATTCTATGACATGTGCAATTTTCCCACATATTTAATATAGTGATTATATACTAGAGAGTATCCCTGATGGTCTGTTTTGGGAGGGAGGGCATGACTGTTCATGTTTAAGAACAGAAGGCAAGGTTTTTGAGGGCTTGATACCAGTTCTCAAGGTTGTTCAGCAAACAACTGCCATTTGCTAAAATTCAGTTGATAGCTTAATGAGTTCTCAGTCTTATAGTTGTCAAAATGTTATCTCCAAAAGATGCTGAAAAATAATTACCAGGGTTTATGAAATCCTTGTGTTTTTTTTTTTAACAGATTCCACATAGAAAAATGTGGATGATTTAGTTACCTCTGTGTCGGAAGGCACAGAGTTAGCTTAGGGTAAGTCCTTGAAAATATCTTTCAGAGAACTGTCAAGACGAGTATTTACAGCATCTATTAATAAATACACGAGAATATGGAGACTAGTCATGGTTGACTTCTCTTTCTGAAAATGGATGAAGTTCTCTTCTTAGACACAGTGCTTTAGTTTAGACCAAATAAGTCAGACAAATGCACTTTAGAAGAAATTTCAAGGACAATATAAAGGACAGGTTGTTCCAATAAAAATTCACTGCACACGTGTGTGTTTATGCCATGGTGGATATAAAGACAAACCAGACACGTACTTGGTCTTTAGGAAGCTTTGATTAAGTTGAAGATACAAACCATGTATCTATCTTAGACATGGACTTGGGCAAACTTTGGGACATGGTGAGGGACAGAGAGGCCTGGAGTGCTGCAGTCCAGGGGGTCACAAAGACTCGGACATGACTGGGCAACTAAACAACAATAAACCATGTATACCAATAAACCTAACAAGAGAGAAACCAAGAAGAGACATAGAAATTACTATGAAGTTTAGCAGAGGAAATACTTCTTTGTGTCTTCACCATGAACCTTCTTCATGATTTCCCTTGAACAATCATAAAGAAGGCTCACGGAGAAGACAGTAGTTTTGAGCTGAACTGTGAAGGACAGAGAAGATGGAGGAAAGTGCACAGCGTAGTCAACGATGAAGCTGATTTTACAAATGACATTTAAACACAACAGCCCAAGGTTTGGAGCAAATTTCGTTGTTACTTAAAATACCAGCTAGATCATACATGAGCAAAAAGTGAGTATCTTCTGATAGTTCCTTCATCTTCTTTCTAATATAAGTAAAAAATACTAACTGCACAGAAACTAGTATCACATATACATTAAAATACATAGCAACATATGGATTATTCCACTGAACAAAAGAAAATGGAATAGGGAAATAAATATTTTTAGAATATAAATAAATACATTGTATACTTTTTCCTCTCCTTCAGGTGATGACAACAGTGCCTTTTCCTCTTGTTCTGGTGTGGGCTCTGCGTCTCCAGAGATGAGCTTTCCAAATACCTGGTGAAGGAGACAGGGAGGTGAGAGCAACCCAATGGCAGGAACTACCTCTGTGACGGCTGGAGGACTCAACAGCTGACTCTGCAAGCTTTATAACGTTCCTATGCTACTCTTACTGTACACTTCTACTTTTCAGAATTATGAATGCAAAATGAAATACAAGAATTTAGGCTTTGAGAAGAAAAGAATGGGCCAAACTTGTAGCTAACAATCTCTAACAAACTGAACAAAATACTTTCTTAGGCTCTTGATATTATTACTGAAGTAGTCCATTATTTCATTTTATCCTGTGCTAGAATATGTGCAGTAAGGACACTCACTTGAGATGTAATGAGTCTGAACACTCGCAGAGTCTCAGCTTCACAGTTCCTTTGCTGGGCCACACTGGCTGAGATCTGGCCAGCAATTTTTGTGCTTTCGCCATCCTTCCAGCCCAGGACCTTAACCTGTCGAACTCTCAGTGTATTTTCTGGACCCTTTAATTCAATTTTGATGATGTGATTATCCCCTCCAGGAAGTTCACTTGTTACCCAACCAATGTGCCTGGAATCCAGATCAACCTAGGGGGGCAGAAAAGGGATAGAAACCCGATACAAGTGGATTACTATTTTGTTACTGTCCTAGACTTCATGACAGTGGTTATTATGTCCTAGTGTTAATAACAGTAAGCTCAAATAACAAATAATTGTACACACAGAAAGTGTATTGGATTATTTCAGATTATCTTATTTAAATCTTGTAAAGATAAGCAATACTCTAATAGCTACAGATGAAGAAAGTTAGTTAACACAGATGGCAGGAGTCTAGTAAGTGGTGGAGTGGAGAATTAAAATACAGGTCTGCTTACATTATATGTATTATATGGCTTCTGAGCACAAGTTACATAAGTGAAACCACTGGAAACAATTTTCATGACTGTACCTATACTGCCTGTAAGTAGAAATACTCAAATGATCAGCAATGAAGTCCTGTTTTGTGCATCTTTACATGAAAGCACATTTAAAGCAAGGATTTTAGCTGTGCAGTTAGTTAATGTTTTACTTTTGAAGAAACATTGTAATACTATGTAAATTCACATTTGTGATGACTTATTTCAGTATATTTCATTGAGAATCTAACTCTTCTCAAGGATTAAATTTCAGTGTACTGTAAAATGGTTTTTGACACTATTCACTCACAAGGGAATGAGTTTATACAGCATCTGTCACAAGCCCAAATAAGAGTTGTTTTCTAGAGTAGGTTTGTATATTGACTTTTAACCTGGATATACTGCAGTGTTGTAAATTGAAAGATCTTCAAGGTACAGCACAATAATCTACATTATAATCTGAAGTGTGGCTGAATTATAGCAGCATTTGTGAATCGAATCTATGAAGAATCCTAAGGCACCCTGAATCTCCACAGGGGAGCAGAAGTCAGGGTGGAGGGCTGTAGGCACAGTCTACTTACTCATGACTACAGAACATTTAGGAAAATAATGGGTAAGATGTTTAGAACAGAGACAGTTATAACTATTCCCATATGTAGACTATTTGCCAACTTAGTGTTTTGAAAAGGCATGATTTCCTATAACAGTGTGGCATGCCAAAATGAGAGCTCAGCAGTGGGGACTGAGAAGAAGACATCTCCACCAGGCAGTGAAAACATCCAACGACAGCTTTAATTACCTGCTTTATTCTGCACAAATCTTCTACTGCTTTGCCAGTTAAGAAGGTCATTGAGGTGACTTTATTCTAAAATAAACAATTCAAAATCGTTATTATGCCATGTTCCTGGCTCTAGATCGGACAGTGATTTTTTACAGCCTATCAATATCATATCAACTCTTCTGCTTGTCTTCTATAGTCCTTCTTAACTGACTTCATTCCATCTGTGAAACCAATCACAGTTCCTACAACTCCAGTCTTTTCCTTATCCTCACAAACTCCGTCTTGAAGCATACATTTCAGTCCTTCTCTATGGGCTCTGAGAGAGGAGGCTGGCATTCCCTCTTTTCATCCAAAGTCTAATCATTTAAATTCCATCTCTATTATGAAGGCTTTCAACAATTCGCCTTGCTACTTATGTCCCATTCTTATTACATTATTCTCATTGCCTCTGGTGTAAAAGGGAGGAAGGCAGGTAGCTTAAGCAACAAATACTTGCAAGTATCACGATGCTCCCGGACAGCCATAGGGACTTGGGGGAGGACACATGAGAGAGATGAGTTCTATCCCCTTGAGATCTTTGCCAAATTAGGGAAGGACCATTTAACATATAAAGTAAAGTAGCAAAAGAAATTTAATAGCTATAAGTACTGGAAAGAATCATACTGGTACTAGAGTCAGAGAGACCTTAAGACTGAGTAAGTTTTACGCCAAGTACATCAAGACATATGGACATATGAATTCCTTGGAGAGTTGTATACTTTTAAGTGCTATAGGCTGATGCAATTCAAATTAACAAATGCTGTGTTTAAGGCAGTGTGATGGGAAGGCTGGGGGACACACAGTACACTATGTAAGTCTTAATGATGCATATAAATCAGAGGAGGTTTCCTAACAGAAAAGCTGATGCCAGCATATCTGTAAAAAATGAATATTACCATGATTCTCTCTCCTAAAAGACAAAATGTTAAATTGATTGCAACCACTGTTTTGATGGAAAGTATATTCTACCTTAAAACATGAATCAAAGATAACACTGTACTGAGCAGTGAGTTCCTGTCAGAAAAATGTTCTGATTTATTATACCTGACTTTCAAGTAAGACAGAGTTGTACCAATTGAACTCTTGGGTCTGAAGAGGTGATAAGCTAGTGATATAGTGATATAGTAGCTAAGCCTTTCTCTTACTCAATCTGTGCTGATGGACAGAAGGTGGGGTGACTACAGACAGCAGGGAATGCTCTGACTGCAGACTAAACTTCTGTGGTCAGCATTCCCCATTCAGGTCATCTGAGACCCAAACCCACCACTCTGGCTCTCCCAGGGAAAGGAAATATACAAATGGGAATAGGAGCAGCTTAGCAATGGCCCAAGGGGACTTATTAACACTGTATCTGCAGGCCACTTCCTTTCTGAGGGAAAAAATTCTAAAAAGTATTCTTTCTCAAGAATGGGGTAGAAGCATGGGAATTTAGCAGTTGGTTTTACATTCTTACTGGCTTTTAATACTCAAGTAAATAGGATGCTTTTTCTTCTCCAGTGCTTTTTGTTAAAGAGTGCTCAATTCAGTTGAAACATGTAGACAGGCTAGAGCTAGGGGGAATATATAGTACGATTAAATATGTTAATACAGGAATTTTCCCCAACTCCCTTCTGACGGTGGGGGTGAGGATTAAAAACTAAAGGCTAATTATGCTATAGGTCAAACTGCATTAAGTGCCACTAGAGTAAGGTAAAAAAGAATCCAGAGGAGAGAAAGAGTAACTTTTATAGAAGAGGTACTGTGGGAGAATTTGTCTGCTGGGTATTATACTTGGGAAGAATCTGAAAGGTAGAGTTTAAGAGAAGGACTTCCAGGCCAAGGAAATAACTTGAACAAGGGCATGGAGGTAAAATATCATGGAGTAGATATTCATTTTGCCTAGCTATAGATTTCATACATTTATAATCAGAGCCTTTCTTAAAATGGGTATTCCACAGTGCCCCAAGTCATACTAATCTGTTTTTAGACTTGAGTTATTTTGAGAATATAAATAGGTTGTTTGGTTGGTGAAGTTCCAGATGAAAGCCTTTTTGCTAAAACTCAGAAATGAGATTGTATCATTAATAAAGGTCTGAAAAGAACTAACAAGCCACAGCTAAGTTTCCTTTCTTACCCCAAGATCTCGGGAATTATCCACATGAATAGATACATAGCGGGCATTGATGCCTTTTACACAGTTGATGGTGATGTTCTTAGTTTTGTTTTTATCCTCATCTCCTGACTCCCAAAAGGTTTCTGTGGAACCATCTGTCAAACTGCCAATCATGGCAGGTCGGCTTGAAGTTTTTATGTCAACAATGCTGGTTAAGTCCTTTAAGCACATTACTATGCACAATTCCTACCAGAAACAAATAGACATAATTGAAACACTCAAATGGAAATCTTCCACAACAGTAAAATAGGCATGAGATAGAAATAAAAGTAAGTATCAAGTTGTTTACAAGTAATTTTCAGTTTCTCCTTCAGTACATTGTTGAGTATTAACAGGATAACACAGGATAACTGTTAGACGACTGACCTGACTCATAGCTTCAAAGCCAGACTGTATGCTGATGCTAAAACTCTCTTCACTGTCTCCATCATCTGATTTTGACAAAATATTGTTAATGTGATGAAAGACATTGCTCTGATGGAGGAACTGGTGATCAGATTGCTTGAATTTCAGACTCCAGCACCTAAAAAAGTGTAAGTAATATAGTAAATAATTCTCTTTCAGGAACCTCTAAGGAATTCCTTAAAAAAAAAAAAAAGCACTCTGCAGCTAATCTTAATGCTGTACGTAAATACATAACAATATTAGAAATTTTTAAAATTCAAGAAACAAAATGATTTCTACTGGCTTTTGGAGAAATATACGTCATTTCTGTTGAACAATGTAAATTCTAAGGAAAGTTCATCCATTTTAAATATAGCCAAACTGACACATGAAGATCAAAGCTATAAAAGCAAAAAAGGTAATAAATCAGTTTTGTAGACAAGTGATATCCCAACTATACCAGCCTCTTAAAATTTATTAGTCCAACAATTCTACTCTAATTCATCAGAGTATAACACACTTTGTACTTCTAAAATCTTGCACTATAGAATCTCTTCTCTGCTGGTCTCATCATTAGGAATGTGGGTAGACAAAATCACCCGTCAACCTATTTCTTATAAAAATCAGTGGAGGATTTACTTGTATGTGTAGTCCAGTATGAGGCTCTAGTGATAAAGTTCACAATGTAAAAGTAATGGTGAGGACTTAAAAGGAGGAGATACTCTTCAATGTAGTTTCAGGATTGGCAGCATTTCTCTTGATATTCTTTTCAATTCAAAACCCTATTTTGAATTCAGTTTTTGAGATTTCATTGCCCTCTCCATTTTTGCAACATTTAAGTTTCTACTCTTGAGGAGCACTGAGACATGTGATTTGGGGTAGCAGAGAAAGGAAAGTGAGGAAGATGGTTTCAGACTGTGACAATTTAGAGGACTCAGAAGTATACCATCCACAATTTACAGAGGGGCCAACAGGCATGAGCTGAGGTGAAGGGCAATTCCAAATTACAACCATAATGAGGGAGGTCATTCATATAACACAGGATTCTTTCTACCTTAAGTATTTAAAGAGATCTTTCGAGCATTTCATGCTCTGACTGCTTCAGAAACCTTTTCCAGGGGACTTAGGACACTTGGAAATAAGATTACCTCAGGGCCATCTGCTGTAATGAACTGCCACTGGGGAGAGACATCATAAGATCGGAGATGGTCTGAAGTAGGCGGTGAAACGTGTGCGGTAAAGGGTGAGCGGCTTCCCCCGCAATCACTATATCTGAGAGCGGATGCTCACATACCCTCGTATCTTTCTCCTAAGACAGAAATGGCAGGCAAGTTCATCAGTTTGGGAGCTGGAAGCAATTTTTCCCACAAAAGAAAATGTGTACTTTAACGATACTGATGTAGTAGAAATGTAAACAACAAAACCAAACCATACCTCAAACATCCAGTAAGATTAACTAATTATGCTTACATTTTTAAAGGAAAAAGTGATAAGGTCACCTATAGATAAAATCACCAAACCAAATAAATGCCACACATGAGGATCAATTCCAGCATACTCACTAATCTACTAGCAGAAATGAGCCTTTCCCTTCAGCTAAGCACCACCCAAACTGCTGGCCCACAAAGTTGGGAGCCAGTAAGCAACTGTTTCCATTCAGTAGGTTTTGGGGTATCTGTTACACAGGAACAGACAGCTCTTATGAATGTGTGATAATGTCACATTGGAATTGTGGATTGTTTTCAATTTTCCCTTGCAGCCCTATTGATTTTTATTTGATATCTTTAAGGTTATTTTATTAACTACATGCATACACTGAAGATACAGAATTACTCTTTTTATCATTTTGTAGAGAGCCTCCTTATCCCTATTGATAATTATGTCTTGAAGTCTATTTTATCTGATGTTAAACTAGCTATAGCAACACAATTTTGATTGGTATTTATCCAGTATATCTTTTTCTACTTTTAACCTTTTAATTTTAATCTTCCTCTGTCCTTATGTTTTAAAAGATGCGATGCTTATAAACAGTACCGAGCTTTTGTTTTTTTCTATCTATTCTGACAGCTTTTTAAAATTGAGGATTTAGTCTTCTACTTTTTTACTGTAGAAATATAAATGAGATCCATAAATCACAGCTACAGAGGTATAAATGCGGCTGGAACCCAGGCTTCCAGGACCCACAGGCAACGCTTTTCCATGATACAGGCTGCCTCCTATAAAATTGAAGTCCCTTCTAGCCAAACTTTTTGACTTTCATGTCCAGGCACAATCTCATTTTCATTCTCTGTGCCTTACAGTAATGCTGTGAAGTAGATGGCCCTTCTCTATAATAATGTTGCCTTCTTCATCTTATATTGCACTGTACATATTGTATATATCTTGTATACATTGTATATACATTGTATATATCTTCCAACTGAGTGCTTGTGTGTGACAGTGATGGCTAGTGAGAAACCAGAATTGATTGACAGTGTTTCTGGAGACAGAAAACTTTCATTCAGCATAGTTAGTATGTTGCTCATAGCTCTGAATTGGTATTCTTGCCTTTAAGTTATATAATCTGTGAATGGCCTCATGTAAATTATGGTATTACCTGAAGAGAGTTTGACTCTTCTATAAAAATATGGACAAATAAAAAACCAAGGGTCTCACTCACTTGTTCTGCATTTTCTTTGTTTGTTTTGTTTTCCTCATCCTCTTCCTCCTCTGGTTCCACTGGAGCAGGCGTCAGAGACGCCACGAAATGCCACAGAACATCATGGAGAGAAGTGGTCTGGATGACGTTACACAGAAGCCAGTTGAAAGCCTGCATGGAAGAGAAAGTGAAACGCGCTCAGTTGTGTCCGACTCTTTGCGACCCCATGGACTATACAGTCCATGGAATTCTCCAGGCCAGAATATTGGAATGGGTAGCCTTTCCCTTCTCCAGGGAATCTTCCCAACCTAGGGATCGAACCCAGGTCTCCTGCATCACAGGTGGAATCTTTACCAGCTGAGCCACAAGGGAAGCCTGAAAGCCTGAATAAACAATGTTAAATAAGTCCAAGATAAAGAGAACCTTCTGGGACTCAAGTATTTTAAGGGAAGACTCTGGGAAGACTGATTGTCATTTCACTGAAAGTACACTGAACTTACACTGTCAATAATTCTGGCCCTAATTTAAAAATTAACAGTAGGGAATATAATACCTATGAAATACAATTCAAAAATACTTTTCCAAACGACTTTTCATTTCAAAAATTTGTCTGAATATTAATTTACACAAGAACATTTTTTCCAACTTCCATTTAGAATCAACATGCATTTAGAATGTTTCTTAAGTTCTACACAAGCTGCTATTTACTTAAATATAGATTCATGTGGTTCCCACTGATGAATATCATGAGTACTTTCTACTCCATGATAAAGAAAAAAGATTTGTTATATATACAAGTCTATGATATACAGTGATCCATTTTCAGAGAACAGAGACCCAGATAAATTATCATTGTTAAATTTATAATTCAAAAGCCCTACTTCGGATCCCTTTTGCATGATTACTCTAACTGAAATGACACTGTGATTATAAAAAGCTTTTTTAAGACGATATTATCATGATTCAGATAATAAAGCAATGTAGAAATGATGTTTTTCAGAGTGCTTAACTATGAAACTCAAATTCATTTATATTCCTAAACCTAGGAGTTTAATTTTGTTGCAAACACAGTATTTTCTATTCACTGAGGTCTCTTAATTTGTCACAATTTCTGTTCAGTAGAAAACTGACATCATTAAACAGAACCATCATATGAAGCTTATGATTAATGAATTAATAATCCTATTCATGTATTCTTACCTCCATAGCAAAAACTCGACAAGCAGATTTCCTTAAAGCTTGTTTCATTGCTATTTCCAGACCTTCTAGATCATGATGCTGTATAACAAAGGCTAAGACTGGCCACTGGAAGTTCCGTTCTCCTTTGGAGAGGGAGCTGTGGGCTGAGATGAGCCGGGACAGCTCGGGAGATGGATGCCTCAAGAGCGAAGAACCCACTTCTGTTTGAAGGAAAAAAAAAAAGTATCAATTTTCATAGGCAACACATATTAATATATTTAAAGTGACTTCAAAAAACAGTATCCAGCTTATTCACTTAAGTGTCTTCGGGGGTTTTTTTGTTTTTGCATTTGACACAAATCTTAATGATTTCAATTTTTTACTGAAGCTCAGATTTAAATATGTTACTTAAAGTTATATACCTATTAAGTTTCAAAGGTAAGTTTTGAACCCAGGTCTGAAAGTTCACACTTTCTATAACACTATACAAAATGTGATTTATTTTCTCCCCAAATGGAATCTACATCTTATCTCCAGCATTTTCTAAAGGACTGCTTTGTAACAAATGGTATTTCATTAAGAGCCCAAAGATACTTGTTGAATATATCCTCAATATTTTCCTAGAAGATCTTCAACAAGATATATAATCATCTACCTAAAAATATTAGGTCAGATCTTCGTTTAGTAAGTAGTTGGCCTGATAAACCACTAACATGTTATCCTTTGCTTCTTGGATTTCTTTCTTTATTCTTAAGACAGAATTAATTAGCCTCAATTTGGGGCTGCCAATACTAATTGGTCCAGATTATCTAAAATTTTTCACTGATTACGAGCTAGCCGTATCTCCAATTTTTATTATCTGTTTGAGTGGTAGTACTTACAAGAGTTAACAAGTTTCTATTGAGAATATCATTGTGAAAGTATCAAGTCACTGGAACTGCTGATTTACTGAAGCTTAGTGGGAGGGATAATGGTAGCAATATTCAGCTTAGGTACCTAACAAGTAATATATTTTAAAGATCCGTTTATTCTTGAATAATAGTGAATGATTTCTGGGTGTCTCTTCCAACTAAGATATAAAATTTAGAGAGGCAGATTTATGGTTGTGTCACACAGAAGGAATGTTTAACCATGATTTAAAATTAATCCATCCCTCTGCCTTCAAAAATTAGATTTAAAAAATCTACAAATAAAATCATTAGGATCACTCAATCTTCTTTTTCATCTTTATACTTACCAGTATCTCCACTGTTAACTCTCCTTCGAGGAATGGCTTTAACTCGTGCAGGTAAGATGGAGTGCTGTTTATCATATTCAGAAGCAACAACGGAGTAGGATCTTTGGAAGACGGTTCTCTTTGCGAGATCAGTATCAGTTATGGGACTAGTTTCCAAACTGCAGATAGAACAAGGTGACAGATAACTCAGGAGAAAAAGGGAATGATGTTGACACTGTATTTACTTAGTTTATAACAGCGTAGTCAAATGTGTGAACCATGTGGAAGAATACAAATTCAAAGGCAACTTGACAATATCTCTTTAAGCCATAATTGGATCTTTCCAAATGTAATCACATTTTGACCGATTTCAGAACTGCATCTTAAAACTTTTGCTTCTCTTAAATCTACTTTGCATTTTAAATGAAAAAGAAGAAAAGGCATCAAATATTCTAAGCTTCTCTCAGAAGCAAAAGCACTGGTGGAAGACACATGTCATGATATTCAGGAAAAAAAGGCAGATATATTCATAATAGCACTGAATAGGAACAATGAAAATATATACATGAGGAAACCTAATAAGAGGGAAAATGAAAGGATGTAATTTTCCTCTGGCTCTGAGTGTTCTATGAGGTTTCTCATTCTCTGGAGGTGCTACCCAAAGCTCTATCTGGAGCACGGCCATACCACAGTGTACTGAGAGATGACAAACTGGTTCCTAGCCTCAGTTACACTATACTTAAAACTGTTTGAGAACTCAGTGGTTTTCAGGAGGGCTGTTGGACACGACTGAATCAACTTAGCAGCAGCAGTAGGAAACCAACCTCTTTTTTTTTTCTTTTTTAACCATACAACATTAAAAAACAGTTACAAAAGTATTAAGGTGGTTATGTAATTTCTTTTATTGGGGCATTTTAAGAAAAAGATAAATACCTTTCTTTACTTTCTAAGACAAATTTACAAAATATTCTTTTTGTTTCTTTTCCATTGGTCAGGCTTGGTTTAAAATCCTATGGCCCTCAGTAAAGCTTATCTGCCTAAATGAGTATACATTCTTGTTTGAATAGATGATGAATGTTGTATATAACTAATTGGAGTAAAGGTGATCTGTTCTCTCCAACTGGATCTGCTATCAAAGACCTCACCTGATTCATGAACGCATGCCTTTTCTTACTGCTCTAATAGTCGGGACAGTTGACGTGACTTCCTTCCTGAGATGGAGGGATGCATCACTATGAAAGAACCTCTAGGGCATTCTCTTCTGTTTAAAATCTCTCCTCCACCAAACACTGGACTCAACAAAAATATAGTAAGTCAAATACCTGGGTGGCATGGACTTCATGTTGCTCTCGGGCTCTTCAAATACGTTGGGACTCGCATCAGGGGTTACTGATATGTACGGGGCTGGCACAGATGTTGAACGCAGGTACCTCATTTCATCCTGGAATAGGTTGTCATCTTGATAGCCCACAAAATTTTCATGATGATGCCTGCATTAAATCAAACCCAGTAACTTAAAGTATGATGGTAATACAGATACTTTCCATTTTTAACCTCCTTTGTAAAAGCAAAAACAACTCATACATCTATAATTGAGGAGTGTACAGTATTAAAATAGCGGCAGATGTAAGGAGGAAGAAACAGAAGGCTGATAATTTTACACATAGGTATTGCAGGTACCACAAACATTTCAAATACAAAATTGAATTTATTTCCTTTTGAGAACTTTTCCATCTTCCAATGTTTCAGTGAGTGATCCCACCAGCTATCTGGGTGCCTTAAGCTAAAATATCTTGGTGTCACAGAGGGCTCAGCCCTCAGCCATGACCAGTCCTTCAGGCCTGTGGACACTGGGTTCCCTTTCACTATTCTCTCTTCTTGTTTCCCCATCATCACTGCCTTGCTTCAGGCTGATGACATTTCTTGCATGGACTACTGGAGTATAGGTAGTGACCTTTATGGTAGGAACACATGTTAGAGTGAAATTTGAAAAAGATTAGAGATGTATGAAATGTTTCGTGGGTTAGGGGGGATATATCTATTCCCCAAAGGGCTAAAAATTGTAAAATTCATAGAGTATGCCATCAATTTTTATATGTTTTACCATTTGATTCTATCCTTTTCAAACTGGAACACAGAGGTGCTAGTCTAAGTACAATAAACAGGTGACTGAAGCTGAAGGCTTGTTGCACTTGGCATTCCTGGTGATTTTTTCCAACGTCCCAAATGTACTTAGTCTCACATTTTCATTTTTGTTTCCCGTTCATTTTATTGAATTATAAGTACAATAACAAACAAACAAACTACATAACTCTGCTTCTCAAAATGGAACTGCTGGTTGGTAAGTCATGCCAGCAGGCAATTTCCAAAGTGATTTAAAAAAAACAGCCAAGTGACATTACCTAGCTAGTGTCTGCAGGTAGAGACAAGGCATTTTAACAGGAAGGTCCTCAGAAATGCCCTCTTTCACGCTGGGGAGTTGAGACTGGAATGGCTTTGCTGGATGGTAGCATAGAATGCTGGGTTCGGCAGCGCTGCTCAGCGACAGCAGGAAGAGGGCATTCGCTTTAATCACCTGGTGGGCTTCCATGGTGGGCAAGGCACGCGGAGTCTTGACTTGCATCGGCTTCCTCCTGGACTGCTTGACCTGGAGGGAGAATTTTTAGGGATCTTTTCCTGCTTATATTCAAATGTGAGATTTCTTAACCTAAATACTTTTGAGTTGCTAATACAAATTATTAAATACTCATAGAACTACTTTAAAACAATAATAGTGATTACCAAAAACAACATTCACTTCATGTTTCTGAACTGACTGAAACTAATTTATATCAAATACAAACTGTATTTTTTTCTCTTTTTGGTGAAAGTTAAAAACCTAACTAGTAAAATTTAGATGTAATTATTTAAATAAAAGAGTAAATAACATGTGTGTGTGTGTGTGTTGTGTGTGTGTGTGTGTGTATCTGGCAAATATTTTCAGTTAGGTGTGTCACTAATGTGAATGATCCTCACTTTCCGTAAATCCTTAATATAACTAGGTATTAAGAAAAAGAGGAGATAAAACAGCAGAAAAAGAGAAGGAAAAGGAAAAGAGAATTTAGAGAGAGAAAAGGTGAAGAGGGAAAGCTAAATTATGTAAGCAGGTGACTGAGTAGCATAATAAGATTTTTAATATCAACTATATGAAGTTGTCTGATGACATGATCCTAAAAAGAGATTTTTTTTTTCCTCCCTCTTTAATCTCCTTCCCCATCCCAACCCTCTGGGTTGTTACAGAGCCCCTGTTGCTTTTTTAATTTTTTTATTGAAGGGTAATTGCTTTACAGAATTTTGTTGTTTTCTGTTAAATATCAACATGAATCAGCCACAGGTATATGTATGTTCCCTCCCTTTTGAACCTTCCTCCCACCACCCTCCCTAGCCCACCCCTCTAGTTATTTCAGAGCCCCTGTTTGAGTTTCCTGAGTTGTGCAGCAAATCCTCAATGGCTATCTACTTTACATATGGTAATGCAAGCATCCATGTTGCTAAAAAGAGGTTTTTTATAAGGTTTATCCTTATCATTCACAGTATAGTCAGAAAAAAATAAAACTACCTTCTCCCGGGCAGCAGCCTGTTTCTCCCGGAGGTATTTTTCTCTGCAGCGATCACACACCAGATACCACGTGCTTCCCCCTATGCCGCCGTCGCCACAGTTACCAGCCCATCCGCCACAGAAGTGCCCGATGCTATTGTAACCTTGTCCACCAGCATACCGGCCACAGCCTTTGAAGTAAGACCATAAATAGATACTGAACTAAGAGTCCTTAATAGTCTGATGCTTGCTACCTATGCATAAATGACAGATTTCCCTTCTCAAAGCAAGCAAAGTACTAACTTTTTCACTTTTTCTACCACCCCCCCTCACCCTGCCCCCACAGGCTGTTAGTTATATCAGCAAACATGCATGTATGACCAGAAAGTAATCGACTATATGACATCTAAAATACTGAAGATACTCTATACACGCAGATGAAAAGAAATGTTAAGACGTGGGAACATTTAGATTTATTTAAGCGTGTCATAAATTTGGACAAAACAGATATAAAACATTCTGTACGAATGGTAAATTTTACAGATCACATATTTTATGAAAGGTTTCAGTGTAATATGTAGGAAGAGAAAAGCATCTACCCAAATCTGTAATAGGTGAATTTTGCAATACTAATCAATTGTTATAGAAATAGTTACATTTATCTAAAATACTGTCTTCTGATGAAACAGCTGATAATCTCTTTAATAGGAAGAGGCCCACAGAAATCAATATAATCTAATTTAATTTGCAGTTTTGAACGGGAAAACAATACAGTTAAAGGAGACTTAACGTTGAGACCTCTCCTGTGTGTTTGGATATGTTATTTCCACTGTGTGAGACAGCAATCCTTTGGGTAATATGTAAAATATTTTAAAAGTTAGCAATATCTCAGAATGTGACACACTAAAATGAAACAGTACTAAACTGCCTTGCCATCGCAGTATTAGAATTTCTTTACCTATTTTCCACAAAACTTATACTGTATTGATAAAGCACTTTAAAAATTACATTCTAAAAAAACTATAAATTCTGGGCAAAAGTGTCCCTGTCCTTTAAGGTAATTCATGGAACAGCTTAAGTCGGAAGCTACCGCATCTATGTTTTACGCAAAGTGCTTGCGCGCACTCCGAAGCGCCGCTTACCTGGGTGAGCCTGCCTCATGTGGTACGTCACAGGGTACGGGTGGGGCTCCCCACACAGCTCACAGATGGTGTCTTTCTCTGGCCCTCCTACCGCCAGCTGGGCCATCTCCCCAAACAGATTACCCCTGGGCCGGACTTCGGTCTTCTCTTTTTTCTTCTTTTCTTTCTTCGCCTTCTTATTCTCTTTCTCACACTCTTTCTTTTTGAGGACTGCACAAGAACCGGGACTTGGGAAAATCATATTCTGGGACGCTGCTTTGATAGTGGCCAAAGAGATGTCTTCCCAGAAAGCCACCAGGTGCTGCAGCGTCAAGGGGAGCGGCGACTTCGACTTCGTCGCGTGGTGCGTGGACATCTCAAAAGTGGCCTCGGCTTTCCCGTCTTCGCATTTTTCATGCAGGGGGGGTTCCTTCAGCATGGACAACACCTTATTTTTGTTGATGCTACCCATTTTAGATATGTCTGGCCCATGAGGTGCAATATTAAACATATTCAGTGCTGACGATATTTCCAACGAGTGTCTATTTTTTAATTTGGTTTCCTTTTCTTCTGTCGGCTGCTGGCTGTTTAAGCTACTTCTTATAGGTGCGTGTTCTTTGGAAAGGTCTGGATTAAATTTTAAGAAAGAAGAACAAGCCATGGCGTCATGTACTATGCCTTCGTGCCACAGGAAAGAGGCGAAGACGGCCCGGGCGCACTCAGCCACGGAAGGGGACATGGCTTGCTTGGCCGGCTCCAAAGGTTTGGATCCCTCTCCTTTGAAGAGAAAGCTGGATTTTTCCTTCTTGGGCCTGGTGTGCCTGTTAGCACATTTTCGACTTATTTTGGGGGACGCCCTCATTTCCTGTTCCTCTTTCAGTGGGGCTTTTCCTATGCTGAAATGCACTTTATTTGAACCTTCATCCACACTCTTAAATTCACTGCTCTCATCACAGGTGCTGTCTGTTAGGCTGTTGGTTTTTAAAGTACTTGAGGTGCAGACTTCAACCACCTCACTGTGGAGGTTTTCTTGTACCACGTGGGGAGAGGGAGCTCTGTTTTCAGAGCTGGGGGAATCTTTAGAATCCTTTGGTACTGGTTTTGGTTTTGGTGATGTTGATCGCCCCCTCAAGGGTTCTGTGAGGGGCATTTTCTTCTTGCGGAGGGTATCTGGATCAAGGGTGTAAGAGTCTGATTTGGAGCGTTCCCGGGGAGGATCGAGTTTCGTCTTAACAGGCGCAGTGCTTTTCTGAGGTAGGTTTTTATCGTGTGGTGAAGAGGATCGCGGGGAACTAGCACCGGACGGGCTAGACCTATTGGCTGGGAGCGTCTTTGGCTTGGGAGAGGATGACCGAGAACCTGGGCCTGGGGACTCAGCTCTGAAGCCAGAAGACATCCTCCCATCAGATTTCAGAGTCTGCAAGGTGTTGTGGTTGGGGGACAACGACCGACTATGAGAATCTGACCGCAGCTTTGCAGCGTCGGATTTCAGCATGAGAGACTCACTGGCCGACAGCCCTTCTGTGCCCCTGGGCTTCCTCTGCTCGGCGGCAGTCCGGCTCATGCGCCCATCAGGTTTAAGTGCTCTGCTGTGTTTGGAGGACAGTTCTGGTTTTCCCGACGTACACACTGGTCTAGGAGATGCTGAGATGGTTCCTCGGTCACCTGCATGGTCCATTTCATAGTGAAACTTGTTAATACAATTATAACTTACTGATGATTTATCTACTAAACTGTAAAATCAAAAATAACTAAAAAATTTGTGTTGCTTTTCACAGACAAAAATATTTAAAAATTAAAAGAAAAAAAGGGGAGAGAGGAATGATTTCTCGACAAAGTTCGATTACATTTTATAATTCTAATATTCTTATGATTGGATTAGAATAATTTATTACTAACATATGAATGCTAACAGAAAAAGGATAAAAAGAAAAATAATCTCGCTTTTTCTCAAGCAAAGCACTAGGAGTTTCTAGATGGACACCATTTATTTTCGGCATCCTGGCCCTCCTTTGGTGTCTCTCCCTCCTACTATTTCATGCCTTCTTTAGAGGCACGACAGCAAGGATGCCTTTGCTGTCGGGAAGTGGTACAGCCTTCAAGATTATCTTTCCTGCCTAATATCAAAACTCCTGCCTTTATTGCAAGTGATATTATTGTTAGGAGGAAAGCAATCTGACCAAGTGACTCAATTGGCATAAAAAACCCTGAAAATCCATAAATCTTGCTAGAAGCGTTCGGTAGTTTTTTGAAAACGGATACTTAGTAAATTGAGAAGAATTTGTTAACTGGTTACGTTGCAGTTTGTTCTTTTTCTTTTTTAAAGGGAAATGAACAAACTTGGATAAAAGTAGTAAAGTGTTTTGGGGCTTGCTTGCATATGTGTGTGTGTGTGTGTGTGTGTGTACAGTCATGCTCTAGTTAGTAATCTGGCAAGAGAGTTTTGCCATAGAATCTGTCTCCTCATGGAAGGCTCACAAAGGTTGATATTTTTGTTTGTTACTCCCTTTCACTGATGTCATGTCAAGAATGGGTCAATATAATAAGCATTTGATATTTATTTGTTAAGTGAGTAAATAAACTCCTATTTTCTTTTTTCCCTTCTGCTAGTCACAATCTTCAGATTCTCTGAAAATCCACTATGGCTAGCACCACCCAGAGGGCAGAGGGGACAGGAGCCACTGCTGTGTAAGGGTCAGATTTTATAAGCCAAAGACTGTATTTGGTAGAATTAGACATCAGCCCAGTCCTTGCCAACTGATTGATGCTGGAAATACCTTCATCATCACATTTATTTCATGAGCTAAAACCATACATAATGGTGAATCCAAGCAAATAAGTAGTTAATCTTTTATACTTGGCATCTCTCTCTACAAGATCAATTTGTGAATTTTCTGGAAGGGGAGTGCTTTCTAATTAATGATGCACAATTCCTCACGAAGGAAATCTCTACTGTGATTGGCTAAACAATAGACTCCTTCAAATGTCAGGAACACCATTTATCACATGCCAGCAAACATTGCTTGTTATATAGAGAGGGTCAGCGTGCGGGCTGCTCTATATCATATTCCTATGCTTCAAGTAATGGTGAGTATTTTTTTAGATCTGTTAAGTAGTGACAGCTGAATACCTGTTGGAGCCTAGGTGCATAAATAATGCACAATTACTTCTTCCTGACATATATTTGTCAAATTATAAATGAATCCTGCTGAAAAAGTTAGTTTTCCAAAATATATTTCATATATTGAAAAAAAATGTCAAGTTAGCTAAATGTGGTAAACCCATATGCTAACTAACTAATGTGTATCTTCTTCGTTTGGGGTTTAAACGTTTTGAGGCATACAATAAATATCACTAAAAATGGTCATATGGCTGTTTTAAGTGTCACTAAATAAAAACACACTTTGTCAAAAAGCTTTTGATCATAAATACTTTCACATTCATCACTTAATTTTGTTTGATGCTCATGTTTATCATGTGTAAATTTAAGTGATAATAGACTTTCTTAATCTCAAAAGAATTCTGAAGAAAAAATAATACAAGACAGGATAAAAATTTGGTACATTCTAACAAATTAGTAAAAATGTTAAATATTAATTCATTAATAATCTGCATTTATGCCCAAATCATACGTAAAAGGGTATATAATACCCTTCTATAATATAATGCACCCATAATACTCTGCTGTAATATGATATGCCACAGTATATACTACTTATGGGTTACACCAGACTATCTACTACAGAGATCAGGTTCTACAATTACTCCATAAAATTATATAGCATTACTGTCAACTGTAACAAGGAGAAATATAAAAATGTTTTACTCATTTTTAAGAATACAAGATTTTAAAAGTTAAATTAAATATTACTCTAAGATAAAAATATGTGATTAGGAATATACAGTACTTTAAAAGACCAAAGCAAATTTTAAAATGGTCTGACATTTTATCAATTGTCAATAGCTTAAACATTTCTAAAATTAAGCGACTAAGGAAACTATAAGGAAGACTCAAGCCAAATAGGATGGCTCTGAAAACAATGGTAAACTAAAAAACTTATATTATCAAAGTTTCTCATAAAAAACTAAAACAGGAAAATTATTTTTATATTAAAAAACAGAAAAGTGAGTCTAAGACTAACCTGTCACATAAGACACTATATTCTTACAGATCACAACGTGCTCAAGGCTTACACATATATCACTTTGTTCTGGTCATAAGGGCTTTACAATTCCCCAAAGGCATTTCTTTCTATGTACTTATTTTATTTAAGACTTCATACAGGTTCGAAATTAAACAAAAGTTTACTACAGATATAGTAAACAGGCATATCAATTAGGATAATCAATACAGTATTGAACAGATACATCACAAATTACCCCAAAATATCAAGTTTAAATAAAATGATACACTTTAATCTTAATGGAATGAGATGAAAATGACTGAAGTGAACTAAAACTTCTTTCTTGAAAGCTCCTAGGTTCATTAAGAATGGCCCATCCGTGGAGGCACGCATACCCACCCTTCAGTTTGTGAGACAGAGATGAGAGAGCAGAGGCAGGCCCAGCTACACCATAATTTTTGTAAATGCGCTCACGAGAAGCAAGGTTGCGAGATGGAGAGTCTATAGTGGAAAACATTGGCAAAGAAGCAGTACAGATTCAATGGAAAAAAAAAATTTAGCAGAGAACACAAGCAGAAACAAAGCATTTCAAATGGTATGCACAACTATTAACTGCTATTAAAAATTTCATATTCTGCTAAAATTTTCAATAAGTTTATATTTCTTTAAAATTAAAAACTGAAAACAATGGTCAAATTAATTAATTTAGACTAATAATGACAGCGCCAAATATGTTAGCTTAAAAGTTAAATAACAGTCAAAGCACTGATAAATCAAATTTGAGCATTTCTTTTCAGACTAATATTTCTTTAATTCAGTTTTCTTTAATTTGGTGCTCACTTACTTATAAATGAAAGTTTATAAGTAATTTTTTTGGTAAACAGTGTGAGATTAAAAAAATGTTACTTACAGTTTAACCTATTGTCCTCTGGCTTTCTGTATGGACACAGGACTATAATTTTTCCCGTATGCATCTCAGAATGGACCCAAGTTGACATTTATGGTCGACTACTTTTCTGAGTCCATCTTCAGTAAAAACTACTAGTGCCAATTCCAATATTTAGCGTTTGTTTTGTAGATCATATTACTGAGATACCAAATTTTATTTACAAAATGTCTCACAACACAAACAAAGCAAAAAAAAAAAATTACAAGTCACTGAAATGTTAAACACATTAATGATTCACCATGCAGAAAACAAAGTCCTTAAAATGAAAAAAATATATATATTTTTCAAAGAATTAAGAGAACCTTTAAAGTGGTCTTTCAAAAGCAGTATGCTTTAAAAAGAAATTTCTAAATCTGAAAATTAAGCCACTATTTAAAATTTTAATTTCTGGCAGTTAAATGTAATCAACCGAGCTGAAACAAATTCAGGTAATAAGGAGATAAGTTTCTTAATATCATTGAAATAAAAAAATGAATACACACTTATCTCAAGAGAAAAAGTAATGGCCAAGATAAAAGATGAACTATTCATAAGGCAAATGTCCTTCTATATATGGTAACAGTGTATGTATTATGTGTCAGACAATGTCCTAGAAATTGAGCAAAAAGTAATGAATAGAAATGAAGTCCCTGCTCTTATGGAACTTATCTTCCAGTAAAAGGAGAAAGACAATGAACACATATACTCTAGACGGAGTGGTGATAAACTTGGGAGTCGTAAGCACACAGATGTTGGGTAATACCCCATGCCTGGATAAGACCCCTGGGGGAACGAGGTCTAGATGAGACCTCGGAATACAAACCTGGACATTCCTAGAAATACAGAATAGAAGAGGATGTAGGAAATAGGTCAGAGGTGAACAGCTGAGGTAGGAGATAACCCACCGGAGAAGAAGGTGTTTCAAGGGAGAAAGAAAAAGCAATCCTGTTAAACACTGCCAACAGAGCAAGTAAAATGAAACCTTAGAACTGACAACTGAACTTAGCAAAACAAAAGTCAAACACTGACTAGGGTGATATTGGTTGATAAGGACAACTGCAAAGACCCCTTGTAAGCTGGTTCAGGAGAGAATGGTAGGAGTGGATGGAGGGATGGACCCACATGCCATCAAGTCACGTTCATCTAAGCTAAAAAGCTGTTAAAATTTTAGTATCTTTGAGCATTCTTCTTTTTAAAGTCTATAAAACTCGAAGGCATCAGACTCTACAAAAGTAGTTCTTACGCTATTAATACCAAGTCTACAACTCGCCCCAAAAACGTCAGTTCGAGTGCCAGTTTTTGACTGGAATTCAAGGGCAATTCAAACTGCCCATGTAAGGACAGTTTCATAGCCTGGTCACTAAAATTTGTGAAGACCGGGTTTAGCAAGGGGACACAAGAGCAAGAAATTAGAAGACTATCTTAATTAAAAATACTGATAACATAAATGTACAAAACTACTGATACATGGACACTTGTAGGATAAGATGTTAGAGGTTTAAGGACAAACTCCTGGAGGAGGTTTTGAAGCCAAAATACGCTTGAAGTCTTTTCAATATGTTACAAGACCTAAAGAGAATAGGTATGATTCAGAGTGAACAAGAAGAAACAAATATTGTTTGAAGGTCTAAAAAAGGTTACTTTTAAATGCCTAAATAAAGTAACCTGTGATTTCACACACCACTTCTAGTCATTTAATTTTACAAAATTTGCCCATGTTTAAAATACTTTGAACTAAAGATCGATCTTTCAATTTAAAAACAGAAGTGATCTGAAGAGAAACATTGCTACCTACGCACAGAAGAAAAAAATTGATCAGCTTTTAGCCATTTGATGAAGATTAATCATGCACCTTTTTATCTTGCTTTAAGATAAAACAACTAATTATTAATCTCTGTAGGCTTTTGATTTTTTATGCATAATATAGTTAACTAAGGAGAATAATCCTTAAAACAAAATCCTTAAAAAGCAGGATTTTTTCCTCCAGTACTCATTTGAAGTCAATGTTGTTTTGTATCAAATATTCCTTTATTAACAATATGATTCTTTACATGTCATTTATTCTTTGTTTTCTTTGTTTTAAATCCCAAGTTTCAAATTCCCTGGAATATTTCATTCATTCTCTGGTCACAGAAACTCTGAGTTCACTGTAATCTGTATTTAAAAACTTATTCCCTAGGCTAATTATAATAAAAGTTTATCTATTTTTTTTTTTAATAAGGAAAGCATTCGCATTTCATTTTGGCCAAAGACAAATTGTGGGACAATACACTGGAAGAATCAAGGCACCTATCACCATTTAGATTTAAAAAGGAGCATATATTCTATCCCTGTGTCAGGAAAATCCCCTGAAGAAGGAAATGGCAACCCACTTCAGTATTCTTGCCTGGGAAATTCCATGGGCAGAGGAGCCTGGTGGGCTACAGTCCATGGGGTCACAAAGAGTTGGACCCGACTGAGCATGCACACATATATTCCTTCAGTGTTGAGTCAACAATGAAGAAATGATCTTTATCCATATGTTGATTAGCACCCAGGGTGCTTCCATATCTTGACAATTATAAATAATGCTTCAGCAAATACTGGGGTGCATGTATCGTTTAGAATAAGTGTTTTTGTTTTCTTTGGATTATACCCAGTGGATCTGCATCTAAAGCTGTCAGTCTAGACAACTGCTAGCTTGAGCATGCAATTGTCATCACTATCACCTTATTCTAAACTGTCCAAGACATCAATAGACAGATGTGGGAATAATACTTATACTCAATTATACTTATTTCTTATCTGCATATCTTTTGGCTAGGTTGAAGCTATTATTTATGTATTGTCTCCTCGATAATCAATACATTCGCTTTTTGACTTTTTAAAAAAATAAATAGCTTTAAAATAAGCAATTTCCAGAATATCTGAATTGTAAGTTAAGCTTAGCCACTTACTGCCTGTCATAAGAGTCTATACTGTCAAAATATCTGTAGTTCTATTCAGAGAAAAATGCAAATGTACAATTACTGAGGTTCAAATTGAGTAAAGAAAGTCAGGAACACTGTCCCTGTCATTCCACTGCAAACATGACACAATGTTATCACTGTTTGCAAAAGACTCATACAACTAGATTTCTTTCTACATCTGAAAAACATATACATAAATAAATACAGATATGAATAAGCACTAACAGGATACAGAATCTTAATAAATGTGTCAGAAGAAAAAGAGCTTAAGACACAGAATTGAAACTAAAATTTGTTTACATAAATGTCAGTATACTAAATGAATTATAAAACTAGAACAAAATTTTCAACCTTAGGATAAAATAGAAATATGTCTTTTACTAGAATATAACATTAATCCATGATAAAAATGCAGTAAGGAAGATGGATGAAAATCTGTAATGATATATTATCAACTTGTTAGTCATCAATGCCATCTTCAGTTATGCAAATGCTAAATATTTATTCAAATTATAGCTTTCTGGAAGCTAAGTTACCCAACTGAACCCATTTTTTCCTTAAAATCTTTTTATTCTGTGTATTGGTATCAGGTAAGCATATAATCTTCCAAAACAAAGGAAAACTGGACATCATTCTAGACTGGCTCCTTCGACTATCTTTAGCACTTCCTGTACAATCTCACTGCCTACATGTTTCTAAACGTGTTCCTTCTATTTTCCCATTGTAATTTACCTTAGTTTAAGCCCTACTCAGCTCTTCTCTGGAATTTCTGCTTCTAACACTCTCCCTTTCTCCAGAACCCTTCTCATAATATTTTCAGTTATCTTTCACAATTGTAAGACTGATCACATCATTCTTTTTATTTAAAATTCTGCAGAACTATATAATCTTTCATCTGTTTCTTACACTTTACTCATTTTACACAGTATTAAGTCTAAACTACTGAGAATGGCTTACAAGACCTTCACGAGGCGGCCCCACCCTGTCTAGTGTAAGACAGTGCCTGTAGGACACTAACACTCTAAGCTACCAATGCATGAGTTTCTTACGTGAATCATGTTTTTGAACATAATCAAATGAGCTTATTCTTTCGAAGTGCTTAAAATGGTGCCTGTTATGTAGTAAAGGACTGCCATGTGCTGCTGCTGCTGCTGCTGCTAAGTCACTTCAGTCGTGTCCGACTCTGTGTGACCCCATAGACAGCAGCCCACCAGGCTCCCCCGTCCCTGGGATTCTCTAGGCAAGAACACTGGAGTGGGGTGCCATTTCCTTCTCGAATGCATGAAAGTGAAAAGTGAAAGAGAAGTCGCTCAGTCGTGTCTGACTCTTTGCGACCCCATGGACTGCAGCCTACCAGGCTCCTCTGTCCATGGGATTTTCCAGGCAAGAGTACTGGAGCGGGGTGCCATCGCCTTCTAGCTATTACTATTTCACACTTTCTCCTCTTTCCTCAGACCACCAATGCACTCTCCCCGTGCTAATTCTGAGCTGATGATGGCTTCTATTCTACTGAGAAAACAAAACAAGACAAAAAACAAATGGAGAAGATTCTCATGCTGTGAACACTACGTATTCTTTTCTCTCCTGTTCTGACGGATGAACTATTTCTGCTCCTACTTGGCCAACATTTCCACTTCGTGCTAAATCCCATCTCCTCTTCCACAGAAGAATACTGTTCCAGCAATTCTCCCCTCTCCTGCATCAGCAATATTTCTCTCTATTGGATCATTCTCATTAAAAAAAACAACCTTAATGTTACCTTTTCCCCCCCTTAAAAACCAAACCAAACAAAAACCTCACCAGATCTCACGTCCTCTATCTTGCATTCACTTTATTTTTTCCTTCCCTTTACAGTAAAACATGACAGATTTATCTATAGTAACTATCGTCAATTTCACATTCCCCTTTTTATCTTGAAGCTACTCCATCAAGCTCTGGCAGCTCACCCTACTGGAGCTGCTCTTATCATCAGTAACCTCACGGTGCTAAATCCACGGTGCTCTCAGTCCTCACTTTACCTGACACATCACCACATCTGATACAGATGATCACTGTTCCCTGAAATACTTTTCTCCACTTGGCTTGGTTTTCCTGCCTCTTTGGCCACTTCTCATTCTCTCTCGCTGATTTCTCCTCTTTCCCATGTCAGAACACTGAAATGCTCCCAGGGTTCAGTCTTTAGCTATCCTTTCTTTTCTCCCTACACACACTTTCCTGCTGCTTTAATCCACCCTTAGGGCTTTAAGTGTATATAACAATTCTCAAATCATTCTGCTATAAGCCAAACAAACTCCTAACTTATGTGTCCAGCCCAGACAGTTCCCCTGAACCCCAGGGTCATGTGTCAATCTCTACTAGGTATCTCCACTGGATTTAACAGGAATCTCAAACTTAACATATCTAATCAATCATTTGAGAATACAGTGACAATTACTGCCACCCTGATCCAGGCCCCTTTGCAGCGAGCAACTCTAATCAAGGAGTGGAGTCTATTTCTCCATTCTTGAGTGTAAGTGCACTGCTTTGACCACCAGAGGATGGCAGATGTGATGCTGTGTCAGTGTAAATCTCAATAGATTGTGAACACTTTTTCTTTCTTAGAATCCTGCAATGTCCAGGGAGATAAACCCAGGTTAACCCACTGACTGACAAAAAACAGGCCTAATCATTCTTTTCACACCAGCCAATGGCCAGCTAACCCCCGAGGCAAAAATACCTGGCTGATCTACGGATGCATGAAGAATCCCAGGCAGGGTCCCAACACCTATTCAGCTGAGCCCAGCCTTCTCTGCCAACCCACAGAACTGTGAGCTAAACAATGCTCATTTTAAGTCAGGAAGTTTTGAGGTGGTTTGCTATGCAACAGTAGCTCTAACCTCTCTAATCTTTTCTGGCAGAGTAGGCAGCTTTTCTCCTGTGTTTCCAATGCATCCTGTGAATATTTGTTCCTGCAGACTTAAAAAATAATGTCATTTTAAAAAAACATGGCTGCCTTTGACAGTATTTCAAAAGATTAGTGATGGTATTTTCTCTACCTTATTGCTCCCTATAGCCTAGCATAGAGTAGATACTTAACAAACGCAGGTAAATAGATGATGGAAGAATAAATGGCCCATCTGAAGAAAAACGGGAATGAAGTGTAGAATAAACTTAGTAGCCAAGACAGAGATGGGAACAAGAGGAGAGACAGAAGGTCAGATCTTGTCAGGAGAAAGCAAAGAGATGCACCAAGGCACACTGTCCTATAAACGACAGCAGCATTCTTTGGGGTTTAAGCTTCTAGAATGTACTTCATCAGGGCTGAAGAAGAGGAAGAGGAACACGGGTCCAGACTTTGCTACCACCGAGAAGATGGTGACATGGAATGAAAATAAATTCTGGCCCAGGACTGAAATGACAAGGATGTGTATGGACGCTAGAGACGTTCGAGTGCAACTGAAATATATACATATATACATATATATACATATATATATATATATATATATATATATATATATATATTGGCCCCTGTGACAGACACTATAGGCTCAAGCATGAAACATTTTATTGAGATTATTTGACTTCATAAAATCTGTTGATATCATCCTTTAATTTTTTTTGACAAAAACTATAAAGAGGTAAAGGATCTTAGAAATCAGCTTAGTGTCACAAAACTAACTGGAGGGAGGAGAGAGATTAAAACACAGGTCTCCTTCCTAAGTCAAGTGTTCCATCCATGCTACAGCTCACAGCGGGCAAGGAAACAAGTGGATAGATTCTAGGCTGAGACTGCAGTCCAGGATAAAGATGAAGTCTAAGACTCAGAAACAAACCTGCCTTTAATACTAATATCTGGTTACAGTGTTACCATATGAGGAATTAATCTCAAAGCAAATAATTAAGTTAAGCTATGAAAATGTATGGAGCAGTAGCTAAAAAACCTCCTTTGTACCTTTCCAAATCCCATCCTGACACTTACTCCACAGAGAACAGAATGCCCTGTCTGAGATGGTGATTTTTCCCCTCTCTGCCTTGGACTGTGAGAGATGCTGAACGTTTGCATCAAAAGGCAATATATCAGCAGATAATGATCATCAGGCACTGCATTTTATGGATGAGTTAAAAAGGGCTCTAGAGATGTGAAGTAACCTAACTAAAGCTAGTGAGTGGCTGGAGAGGAAATGTGAGCTTAAAGTCTTTACATCACCACATCATTGGAAGCTAGGTAAGTAAATAACAGTGCTTTAGTTAAATGGTAGTATATTCAAACACTAATCAGTACGCATGCAGATACTCAGACGGACTCTTGTCACATTTAGCAAAATTTCTGTCTCACTTGAGAATGTGATAAATGAGTATAAAAGAAAAAGTCTTGTTGCAAAGTAACACAGAACTCTCATAGCTGAGCTTAAAGTATGATAACCATATTATATGTTATATGTTTAAAATCTCTGACAAAATGGTGAACTGTCTTAAGGCTCTATTTGACTTTTTTTTCTACAAAAAAGCAAATTATTTAGCTTTTTGGACAGCAGCTAGAAAATATGTATGCTAAACACAGTCCTGTGAAAAACATTTTTTCGATTGGATTAGCTTATGCAAAATTCCATCAGTATAAACTCAGAATTATTAGACGTCACAACATTAAAGCTGGATTTAATAACTAAGGAAATATTCCTTCTCTATTATTAAGATGTATTATGAATAAGTTCTGGAATATTGATCAGAAGATAACAAGAAACACAGCATCTCAAACTCATGGTTCACACTGCAGAAGTGATCATCTTAGGCATTCACAATCAATAAATACTCTGAATGCTTGTGACGTGTGCGATACTGTCAGAGGCAATGGGATAAATAAAATGATGTTTTCAAAAGAAATGAGGAAAGACAATGAAAATTAAGAATGCAATATTCTTAGAAGAAAATGGGCAATTCCTTTTCTTTTCAACTCAATTCCTTTTCAAGAAAAGGGGACAATTTTCCACCTCAGTCCATTAGAAACTTACTGCCAAATTACCTACCAATTCTAAAGTCTACTTAAATAATTTTGAAATGAAAAAGTAAATGGTAGAATAGCAAAGGAAAAGTTTATATACACACCTCTCTCATGCCATTGCATACATATGAATATGGTAAGACGAGGAAAATTTGTGACTTTTATTCCTATAATTATTCTATTTCATTAAAATAACAGATGAACTAATTTGTATGTACATATGCATGTGCAAAATAATTTTGCTAACTTAAAAAATAACCAAATTAATTTAATGTGCCAGATTATTTTCAATTCCAAAGATTAATTTAAAACACCCTATGCTTAGGGGGAAGAAAACCTAAAGAAATATTGACAAAAATGCTCATAAAGCTGACATGTGAGGAGGTTTATATATGTCCTCCTAGAGCCCATCTACTTAACTGGGAACTCGAGTTACGGTATTTGAAAAATCTTTTCCTTTCAAATCATGCTACAGTCTTAACCTATGAAGGGGAAAATAACCAATACAAACAAAGCTAATATCCTGGATGTTAGAACTAAATGGAAACAGAAATTTAAATATTATATATTAAAGAACAGATTTTTTTCATTATCTATTAATAGGCAAAGCTAGATATATAAAAACATGGCCTTTGTAGTCAGGAGAACTGGCCTCATCTTCTGACTCTACCATTTACTATGTGTGTTTCTAGGGCATATCACTTATCCTTTTTAAGCCTCCATTTCTTTATCTGTAAGATAAAGATATCATCTCAAATGAGAATATACTACAATGCTTAAGGGCAGTATTTAGTACATAGTGGTGACTTATCAGCATAAGCAAAAATTAGTAAATACGGTCTTCTATACATAATATTTTATTTTAGAAACACAAAAGGATAAGACAAAAATGATGCTTATTTTACTAATAATTAGTAAAGGAAAATTCAGTATGAATAAGCCATTTTCTGAAGCAATATGAAAAACTGGTGGGATGGATAGCAGTGGAATTCAGGAAAGAGTATCTTAACGGAATTTTAATTCTGCCACATTCAATCTTCCCAATATGATGAGATTACTAAAATTTTAATGTATTTATAAAACATTAAACTATTTTTAGATTCCACACTTGTTTTTAGTTGTGCTAAAGATTAAAACTTCTGGTTTCTGGAATATGGTAATCAAGCTTCAGTGATATTCTGCTAAGAATAAGAAGTTTATATCACTGGAGCACACACAAGAAATGATTCAGAAAACAGGTAATTCTGAGACATTTCTATGCCATGATTTCAAATGTGCTCCAATATGGTGGTAAAGGAAGGGGTCGTACTAATAACACTCAGACAGAATGTGGACAAGATTACACTGACACAATGTCAGTTAGGAACCTACTGTCCTTTAAAAAAGACAAATCTGATTTTCTTTACATTTTGTTTCATAATATTTCATTAAATAATTGGTAAAATAAAAACAGTAATTATACTTTTTTTAGACAAGTTTTTGAAAAGAGTTGCAATGACCCTTGAGGAGGAACAAATAGGTCCTTATTCCTTAGTTCTCTTGTCTGCTGCCACTATGACATTATCAGGGTAACTTTTCTTTTAAAATTTTATATTTAATACGAATTTTCTGCCTGGTTACAGTTTTTTCCTTTTTATTTCCTTGTCCTTACCTTTAAGACTTCCTACAACCTGGGTACATCTAATGTAAAATGTTTGTTGCTCCATTAAATGGGTAAACTAAGTCTTCATCATAATATTTATCAAGGAAGAAAAACACTATTTCATACACATGACACCATTATGTTTCCTTGAAATTCTTCTTTTAAAAGACATTAAAGTGAATATTATATATGAATGGAGATAATTAGCTAGAAATTGATACTACTTATATTTACAAGCTAATTAATTGAACTTGCCTAATGCTTAGCGCAAACCTAGGAAAGCTTATACTCCCGTATATTCTTTTCCTAAGACAGATAATAATATCACAATGAATAATATCATTTGCTAACGATATACTACCTAGGTCCTAACAAAAACTAAACAAGCTGGTATTCTCTTAGGTAATCCCAATAATAGTCATGAAGGTATTTTTGTAGAAAAATAATTTAGATCTAAGTGTGAATGTACTTCCTTAAAGTAAAGCAAAGAGGTCATACACTTGAATTCAGAAAGATGACTCTACAAGCTGAGATAAACTCTCTCAATTCTGTGACTGTGTTTACATACTATATAGTCAATATGTAAGCTGACAGCCAAGAAGAGCATACTGGTGTCATATTAGGAATTTGAGACATTTATGGGGAAGCCTCAGCAGCTTATTAAGAAAAAAGAAGACTTGGCTGGTATAAGTGCAGTTTGTTTGGTTCTATTTTCCAGACCAGTATGAATTACTATTTATATCATGGATGAAGGGCCTTTTGCCTAGAAGGCTGAACTGGAATCAAATGACCAGTTTAATATATTAAGAACAACAACAACAATAAGCAAGAAAAGAGACAATTTGAGATAATCTGGAAACCTAAGTTGCTAGTCATTTCAGAGACATCAAATTCACTTAAAAGAAACAAACAAACCTGCCCAGGACAGCCTCTCCTCCACCCACTGGTAAAGTGAAATAGGTTCATTCTCTCGGGGCATTGCTAAGTAACAAAACTCCAATGTAAATCAACAAAAGTTATCCCTAGAACTGATGCTTAACATAGTCATGCATTTTATAAAAAATACAAATCAAATGTTTTCTTTATATATTTTATAGTATAATTTGCTTATTTTGGAATTAGAACAAAAAATAATAGTAATGTTTTAATAACCACACTTAATAAAAATGTGATTACAAATAAATGTCTTAGCTGAGGTATGTCTTAAGTCAGAACACCTTAAGTGCTTCAAAAACGTGGGAAAGGATAACATCCTTTTTAAATAAAACCAACTAGGTGAGTTGAAAAATAATTAGCAACTGATAAACAACTCAGAACAAAGCTTCAGAAATGGTTTGATGAGGCAGGTAAGGCTGACAAGACTTACTCTGAAGCTGAGGCTGCTGGAAGGAAAGGGGCTGTCCGAACACAAATGGGCTGTGGACTAGGGAAGAGGGAGGTTTTGCAGCTTGATCAAAGATGGAAGGAGCTGGGAGATTGGGTCGTGACTGAATGGAATTCAATATGGCACTCAGTTGGTCACCTGCAGTGGGCAAAACAGTGAAGACTACAACTTGTTATTAATTAACATCCAAAATGGCAAAGTAAATGGTGCTTTACGACATTTCAGATAGTCAAACACTAGATAAAACAATGCCAATTCAGAACTCTTGAGGAAGTTGGTGATCATTATCCTCAAATAGGGACTGAATGCTATGTGTTGTTTTAATAATAGAAGCACTCCAACAAATTTTACATAATAGCCCACCTATAAAAACAAACCCATTTAAATTTATTTACATCTAGCAGTAGTAGGAGAACATACAGAGTCTATGAAGTAACTATGATAAGCTGATTTGTATCATACAAATATAAATGAAAACCTAAGTTAATGTCATCTTCTATGCAGGATCTGACAGTGATTATCATCACTCTGTCTCATATGTAGTATACTTCATGCAGAAAATATGCAAATAATATGAATAATTTAATGTAGGATTGAAGGGAGGCAAAGTATGTTATTAACTTAGCAATATTTAGTTATAAATTACTAAATTTATATTTTCTTTTTTAGAGTTGCTATTGCCAAAGAAATTATACATTTTTAAAAGCATGAACTCTTTTGCTCAGATAGACAATACAAAAATCTGTCAGACCTATAAGATAAAAAGGAATATAATCTACCTTATTTAAACAGTACCTCAAACATGAATTCTGAAATTTTGTTCAAATTAACTACAAAGGACATTACTACAAAAATAACAAAATATGAAACGATATAATTGGATGGATGATAGCTCCTTATTTATGAGAATACATATATTCAAAGGTTTAATTGACGTTAAAGAAGAGGGGAAAACAATAAACATTTCCAGACTAGCTGAGGCAGAAACTGGACAACAGCACTTCCCTAGCCATATTCTCTCAATATAATAAAGTTTCATAAGTAAAACTGTAAATGAAACAACAAGAAATAGAACTGTGAACAAAAGTTATATGTCTTTACTTAAAAAAAAATATAGTTTTGCAGATTACAGGAAAGATTTTAGAGATGATGAAGAATTTTATAAAACTGTTTTAAGGGAAAAGAATTTTTGCAAAAACAATTGCTTGACCTTGGGTAGTTCAAGAGTTAAAGAAAATGAGAACTACTACTAGAGGCAAGATAAAAACAGAGGTTATATATATATAATCAGATCAAAATGTCTTAATATTTCTTTGCTCCATCTAAGAACCTTTAAAGTCTACTAACAAGTCCATGCTATTTCTGAACAATATTAGCAAAGTCACTTTTAAAAAGTAATACACTATTTTTATTTAATAACAAATGTTCTCAAAAAAAAAAAAAAGACCAAATGTTCTCAGAAATGTCTGTGTCTCTTAAAAGTTGATTTTTATTCTTAAGATGTTCTATCAAACTATGTTTTAAAGACTGATTTAATGTGACAGCCACCAGTACAATCTGGACATATCAGAGACTTAAAGCATACAATTTGAATTAAACATGGCTTTAAACAGATTGCTATACAGGTATATGTGGTAAGTAAACATTGAGATTTTAATTTAAGGATTGGCAGTGGTAGAAGGAAAGGGACATGAAGCAAACACCACAAAGCACTTACCCTACTTAAGCATGAAGATCTAGTTTAAGTTAGCTGAAATCTGAGCTACCAGAAATGAGAGAGCAGACAGTACCTAAGCCTGTAGGTTAGAGCAACCCAATACAGGAGCAAGAGCCAAAAGAAATCTTGTAGCTAAGGCTTCCTTCATAAAAATACATTGTGGAAAGCAATAAAGGTATCAAATAGAAAATGATTTTATTTTGAATTGAGTATTTCCTCCATAATGATGTATTTTGTATTTCATTGACTATTTCACTATCTCACTTTCTTTTCAAGTCATGTATTAAGACAACTGTCTTTGTTTCTGAAAATCAAATCCTACGAATTAGTTAAAATAACATTTTAAAGTTAGAGTATTTCCATGGAGACTATCTTCTCCTTCCTATTGTCCGGTTGAACGTCACCTGCCGACAGTATCACTGATTTTGAAGCTATGAGTTAGGATCAGGTTCATAAGAAACACTGTGTCCAAATTTACATACAAATGGAATTACAGATGAAATTCAAGCATAAATTATTCCAAAGTAATTATTATTTGGACTGTCCATGATTCTGGTCTCTTCTGTTAAAGCTACCAAAACAAACTGTATACTTTTAATATTTATATGGCTTAGGGGTTTTGTTTTACTTTTTACAATTTTTCGGTTTCTTTATAAAATCAAACCCAAAGATATCATTTCATGTAATTCAAAATTAACTAAGATAACTGATTATATTCAAAATCACACATATATAATAAAGCTAATGTACAATATTATTTAAAAATATTACTCAAAATATTTTGATTTTAAACAGATCATTGTGGAAAGCTTTTTTTTTTTTGCTCATTAACATTTAATAGCAAGTAGATGATTAAAAAAAGTTCTACTATAGTGATATAGAATCTTAATGATGTGAATTCAAAATGAGTGTTTATAAAATGGGAACAAGTAAATAAGAACTATAAACTTAAGCTAAAATGGATAAAAACAAAACCTGTTAAAATAATACTTTCAAATTGAATATATATGTAAACCTATGGCTGATTCATGTTGACATTTGACAGAAAACAGCAAAATTCTGTAAAAAAAATTATCCTTCAATAAAAAATAATTAAAAAAGAATACCTTCATAAGCATTTTGTTAGTTTTCTAGTAACAAACTTTAAAAAAGTTCTGTGGGTGAACAGTAATAATAATGGGTAAGAGAAGGTAATAAAAATACTACAGTTGTTAGGTAAGTAAGACACTCACTTTTAAACACCTACCTTTATTATTTCCCAGTCCATAATCAAATCCTTGGGCACTGCAACTTGCCCCTTTATTAAAAGCTTGTACCGAGAAAGGGCTTGGAGGAGGAGTTTGAGAATTTTGATCCAGAAGAACTTGTTCTACAATAAAAGGAACATCTATAAAATTAGTTTCTTTTATGCTACTCTCTATAGAATAAAGAGAGAAAATGGCAAGAAAGATTTTGATGATGAGTAAATTTCAAAATAAGCTCACATTTAGATTTGATAATAAGTCTACCAGTTAGGTCACTGACAGCGACAAAGTGCACAACAAAGCTTTGTTTTCATCTATCAAATCCACTATTATATTTAGAATTGGAATATGCCGTTATGGAGTCAATCTGCTTTTATTGTGGCAGGATATATCATTGAATGTATACTAATATTTCTGGACCAGGAACTTATATTTGTAACAAATTTATACAAGGACATTTTATAAAATAAAAACAGATGTCCCATAAATCAGAAATTAAAATATCTTCTATACCAGTATTCAAATAGAAAAGTATCTTCAAAATATCTAAGTATATGGTATCAAAAGAAATTTTCACTTATGTGAAAATTATGGAAAATTTAACTTTGTACTTATTTTTACTCATTATATAAAAGATATGTTCCCTAAATGGAAGGATGATAAACCTGGTTTTATAAGCACTTTTATTAATACAATGTAACTAATAAAAGGCAAAGTAAAATCTATCAAATGAATGGTAAAAAAGAAAAAATAGTATTTGTTCCATTAAAACAGCATTATGAATAGCTGATGGTTTAAAATATATTTTAAAATTTATATCCCTTTAAACTGAAATGGAATTATAAGAAAGTGGCAATGTTTTCTTCCTACCCGTAAGTCAGAATTCTGCTGTACCGGTGGTAGTGTATGGTCTCACTCTTTACCAGCATGTCTAGGCTTTTTATTTCAAGAAACTAATCCTAGCACTTCTCTTAGGCAAAACTCTTCAGTATGAGGTATTTCAGTAGCAAAATATTTCTTCTGAAATTTACCCATGAACAACAATCTGAATGGAAAAGACAGCTCTGCTCTCACCCTCTAGACTGAGAAAGTCTAAGTACCAAGTATGTTTGTTTTGACCACAGCAGTATCTTTGCCTATTAGCTTTTTCTACAGACATCAGAGGCCTACAAAAGATTTTTACAAAGAGGAAAGGTTTTGTTTTACTTATGCTGCTCTATATGAATAAATTACTATAGTGACAAATCTTATTTCCATACTAATTCAGTTACATACTAATACCAATGAGCAGACTAGTTGAGTAACACATCAAACTAATCTTAGTGACTTTAGGGCACTAGTTTTTTATTTCTTTCCTATGACCCCAGATTTTATGTCAAAATATTAAGATTCACACTATACACACACACACACACACACACACACACACACACACAGAGCAAAAAATCATTAAGCGATTACAGAGAAATTTAAACTTCTCTTAACACCTCTTTGAGGGTTGAGTATATGCTTTAGTAGAAACAACATCCTGATTTAAGAAGCATTTTATACAGGAAGAACTTCTACTTTCTAAATAGATGGGAATACAACTTCCCATATTAAAACTTACTTTCTAGTATGGAAAGCATCTTATATTTTAACAATAATAGCTAACCTTACCATCTGCCAGCTTTGTTATTCATTCATTTAGCTTTCATATTCAACTTATAAATTATCTTCATTTTGTAAATGAGAAAACAGAGGCACAGAGATACCAGGTAATTTGGCCAAAGTCATACAAATGAAAAGCTACAGAGGTGGCATTAGTACCCTGGCAGTGCAGTTCCAGAGCCCGCTGTTAGAATTTATGCTCGTTGCTAGTTGAAATGATTGCTGTTGTTTGTTGTTTAGTCACTGAGCTGTATCCGACTCTTCTGCAACATGATGGGCTGTAGCTCAGGCTCCTCTGTCCATTGTATTTCCCAGTCAAGAATACTGGAGTGGGTTGCCATTTCCTTCTCCAGGGGATCTTCCCGACCCAGGGATTGAACCCAGGTCTCCTGTGTCACAGGTGGAGCCTTTACCTGTGAGCCACTATGGAAGCCTTGGTGTTAAAAGCTAAAATGATTACTAAGCTACAAAGGCTCTGACAGTCACTTAAACCACTCTCAGATTATTTAATTATGTTTATAAAAAGCTGATCTTACTTTAGGTTATTTTCATTTGTATCTCAATATCCCTGTATAATGGAAATGTTTAAAGACTGATGGATATGCAATGAATATATCACTAATATATATGTGTAAGTATACTATAACTACTAAAGTTAGCTTGTAAAATGTCTGATTTACATGAAATGAAGTCTTCTACTTTTCAAAACATAATGAACAGTTCTACTCTCTCAGAACATTATTTTATGATGATATCATCCTTGAATAAGAAAAATGTATCTGTAAAGACAAGGGGAAGAAGCAGGTTCTCAAATCATGTTCAGTGGATAACTGATGCAGTGTGGTATAATGAGCACAGCATTTGAAATATGGACGAAGATTCTGGCTCAAGCCTTTCATCTGCCCGGTATCCAGTGGTATAACAAGTCATTATAAATTCTATGAGCTTTAGTTTCCTTAACTGTAAAATGAAGATTATATAACCTATCTCAAAGCATGTTGTGAGGAAAATGGGAAAATGTTTAATGTACCATGTTAATAAATCTAAACATACTCCATTATCCATACAAATTCCAAACTTGCCTTGAATCTATCTATACTATGGCCATATTACCTCTTGGATAATGATTATTATAACTTTATACTCTTCTGGATTAAAAAACGCATGTTCTTTTAACTGTCTGACCCTATCTATAAATTTTGAGATTTGGTAGAAAAGTCTTATTTTGATAATACTTTTGTGACTCAATTTGTATTTAGAAAACTTAGTTAACAATGAGTATGTGCCAAACTGTTTGAGCACTAGGAATACAAAGATAAAGAATCTGTGGCTGACCAAGAGGGATGCACAATCTGAATATGAAGAAATAAAAATTAACTTCTAGGTAATATCAGTTTTGTTCTAGCAGTGAATTGGGATCATTAGGATCAGAGTTAACCCTTTATTCTGTCAGGAGCGGTTAAAGCTTCACCTGAATGATGACATGACTTCCCTGGTGGTTCAGACGGTAAAACATCTGCCTACAACGTGGGAGACCCAGGTTCAATCCCCAGGTCGGAAAGATCCTCTGGAGAAGGAAATAGCAACCCACTCCAGTACTCTTGCCTGGAAAATCCCATGGACAGAGGAGTGTGGTAGGCTACAGTCCATGGGGTCACAAAGAGTCGGACACGACTGAGTGACTTCACTTTCACTTTCAAATGATGACATGGTCTGAACAAGGTTTGGCCACCAGGAGAATGAAGAGAGGACAAAATGGAAAATCTCTTATCAAATGAGATCATTGTTGAAAAACAGCAAAATAAGTTTAAAGCCGAAATTCTAACAACAAAACAGGAAACCCTCAAAAGAAGCTATGCATATATTCAATGCTCCTTTAACTAACAGAGAATTCAATAGGATGAAATTGCCTGGGAGAAGTACAATGATCAGTGGCTTGAAAACTGAACTTCCATTTAGTGGTAGAAAGAGTAAAACATTTAGTCCTCAACAGGAACAGAAGAATTATCATTTTCAACTATGATTTAATAAAATTTAATAAAATTCTGTTTTTATTAATGAAATAAGAAAGCAGGTTTTACACAACCAATTCCTATGTTTCACAGTTCCTTTTAGTTCTCTTCTTTTACGTGCATTCATTTAGCACCTAGGTATTTCACACATGAAGTTCAACACTTGCAAGATTTTTAAACCCTCAGCTTTGATTTTACATCAAAAATAAACACACATAAAAGCTCTTTAAAACAAAAGAAATACAGTACACTTTAAATTTCTGGTTGCAAAGGTAAATCGGAATAAATCACAAATTTAAGCCAACTTGCCATCTTCATGTCGGAGGTACTGGTTTCCGCCTCTGTCTCTAGCTAAGGACCATGCCTCTCCTTCATCACTCTCACAGAACTCTACCATGCTGTTCTTATCCAGCTGCACCCATGTACCTTCAGAATTGGTTACCTAGTACATAACAAAAAGCATGATTGATTGGCTTGATTCTTTCAGAGCACTCAGGCCGAACACCAGCAAAAAGTTTGAGCAATTATTCCAGTAACTCTCTAACATCAAGTTAGTTTCTGAAATTAAGACCACAGCCTGAGGTAAGACAGAAATCAATAAACAGTCTTGTAAAATAATGCTCACTGATGACTTCAGTAAAAACAGTAGGTTTTTAAGGCACAGGATAATGCATACGTAAATTTAAATGGTACCCCGAAACACGTGGCTCTTTGTTTGGCATGTAAAATGTCCTAACATAGCACACTTTCTATCAGTTAGGTTGATAGTGCCTATACTGCAATCTGCAAGTGACCCTGACACTGAGAAATAGCATGACACACTACATCGTCAGCTGAGGCAAATGCCAGAGTGGACTAAAGAGGAATGTTATTTGCTCAGGACTTCAGTGAGACACATGAATGGGCACAAAGAAATGAAACCCTTTAAACACATCTCCATGCTGATTCATAGCAAATATTTTAAAGTGCTGTTCATCCATGACAGTACAGTACACATTTGTAATAACGGAAAGATATGTGCAAATACCGAACATTTATAAACAGTACAAATCATTTTGCTACACTGCTTTCACAAGAATAATTATGAGAATAAAATTGTTTTATAAAAGCACAGAAAAATCGCATTAGTATTTTCAACACAAGTAAAGATAAAGAACATTAACATTTAAAAGCCTGGGATGGAAATGACAACCTCTGGAAGAAAGAGATGCTTTGGTTGCATTATATTAAGAATGAATGCCTTAGAAGTCATGAAGCTACAAGAATCCATACCTCTCCCACTGCTTTGACTTTGTTTCCCAGAACTAACATTCCAATTGGGATACCTCTAAGGTTAGGGCAGCTTCTGATGTTGTGACCGGAAGGTCCCGTCTTCACTACCTTGTACATGCCTGGCCCTCCTCGCAAGAACGGCATATCTTGTTCTTGCATTGTGGCTTCCTGTGGGCAGCAGGAGTTTATGTCTTTGAAAAAGTCATCAGTATTAGTTTTAGGTTCCTGAAAATTTGAATAGGAAAAAGAAAGTAAACAAAATACAATCTATTATCACTTTCAACATACTCTTCTTAATAGCTTTTAAAGCAAGTTCATAATACAGCAACTAAGAAAAAGAACACACATACAGAAATAACTGAAGTGTCTGTTAACACTACATTAAAGAATCTTTCTGTTATTCAATTCTGAATAATGTTTAAAACAGAGCTGGAGAAGAAAATTATAGCAGGAGAGCAGCTGAACTTTAGCTCCTGTCCCCTCGAATTTGAGGAACATGGCAGTACTTGATTTTACGTCTGTCAGTGAAATATTTAACAATAGGAGAAATGAAAATAATTTACTATATGAACCACAACTGAAGAATTCTGAATCATTATTATTGCATTGCTGCCTGTTGGTATGGGTTAAAAGTCTAAATCTTCATTTTCTTCCATTTTTGTTTGTAATAACTATTAACAAATAGGAAAACAGGTATAAAAATTCTGGAGACTTATCTATAAACAGAGATAACAATGATGAAAAATGTGCAAGAAATAAAACCACTCAATTTTAACTAGTGATGAATAAGAGTACTTATAAGAGCTTAATAACTAACCTTTTCTTAATATAGCACAAATAAAAGTCTCGTTGATTTGCTAGACTATTATTAGACAGTGATATATTAATGCTATTAACAGAAAAAGATGATCATGTTTTAGTAGAGAGGAGAGATTAACATTAAAAAAGCAGTTTCTATAACGTATTTGGACACCAGAATCACTTCTAAAATGAATGAAAAGAACATGCCTTAAACTATTTGTTGAATCTAAATGCCATGATGAAATTATTTTCTATATAAATGCAATAAAGAGAAATAACAACCTTCCCAAAATATGGGAACATCTTTTTCCCAACTAGATGTAAACAAAAGTTCCACACTGGAAGTTCTTTCATTGTTATTATTACTTCTTTAAAACACATCTAAACTGCACTTTAAAACATTTTTTTGTATTTATTTATCTGGCCGCACCAGGTCTCGGTCGGACCACATGGGATCTTTCAGCTGTGGTATGTGGGATCTAGTTCCGCGCCCAGGGATTGAACCCAAGCCCCCTGTATTGGAAGCGAGGACTCTTAGCCAGTGGACCACCAGGGAAGTCCTGAAACTGCACTTTTAAACACAGTGATACAGGCTCTACAAATTGCTTTATTCAAATACAGTAAAAAATGATCATAATGGAACAGTTATTTAAACACTTGGTTAAAATTAAATTGATATTTAGTTATGTTATAAATAGGGTAAAATTTAAAAATCTACTAATATATTATACAAGATAAAATATGACTGAATAGCTCTATCCCTAAGAGTAGTATCATTCTAAAAGATATGTATAGATACCCATTATGTAGTAGAAATTAAAAATAAAATCACAAGGTTAAAAAATATGGATTAAAAAAGTCTCTGTACCTCTGACTTCAAGATAGGATTGGTCTGGAAAAATTTTCAATCCATTATTAACCTTCACATAATATTGTGCAAATCTCATTGTGGTGATAAACAATTATCAATTTTGACTTACACAAATACAAGGAATGGACAATATTTACTTACATTTTATATAATTTTATATCATATAATCCAACACTCAGTTATCCATTGACAATTTCATGAAAATGAGAATTTTAACTACTTGAAAAATTTAAAATCTAAAATAAAATATGCATTTATTTACCTATTTTTGCATATGTGTAAAAGTTTATACATGTGCACACCTATAAGAATACAAAGACAGTACTCAAAATAAAATCGAGAGTAAGGTTTAAACTTTAATTGGGCTATTTTATTCACAGGGTTTTCAGTAAACATTTAAAATGTCTAGAAGTGAATAATTAATTTTAGCAAATGTATCATTTAGTTGTAGCAAACACAACTATTTCATAGTTTTTTAAAGAGTAAAATTAGTCATATGTACAACTGATGTTTTAAAAATTCCATGGTATGATGTAAAAACTAAGCAAACAGTAATAGATGTAATGAAAAAACAACTTCATTGGTCTTTATGATACATCTTGAGCATTTAATTAAGTTTTGATAATATTTCTCATTTGACCACTCAGGGTAATAGTGAGGCAAAAGTCTGGGCAAAAACTAATAATAACTGCAAGTTCTTTACTGAATGACAACATAGGAAGACTGTATTAAACTACTTAATATTTTATTGATTAAAGAAATATATAAATTAATAAATGTACAGCAAATTTTATCCTTTTTAAAAAATACTGAACAGTATAAAAAGAACTGATAGACCTAAAATCACAGAACTATGTCTGTTATTCTCAAGCAATTCTAAAATTCACGTTTTATTTAATACAGAGATTTAAGACCTGGGCAACATCATATGAAACTGATGAACTGCAATGTTATTTTTTGCTCCTTGCAATTCCATCCCATTCTCATATGAATATTCAAAACAGCACTGAGCAAGGCTAGGGAAAAAAACAGAATAACCATGGGGCTGAAATTCTCCCACTTAATAAGCAAGGTCTGAAAAAGCTAGACTTGTATATAACTGCTGGAGAAGCTAGTCATAAAATTAAACATAGCAAATCTGAAGTCAAGTAAAAGTTGAATAATGCAGTCTTTGGCAGAAATAAAGGGAAAGGGTTTATGGGGAAACTCAATTGCAGTACTTTGTATGTAGACTGTTTTCAGCAAAAAAAAATAATAATCTTAAGCACAGGCTTCAAAGATATAATGTAAAGTTCGTTATACATGCTGAAATACCTGCACAATGTATGACTGTTCCTTACAGTTAACTCACCTGGGGGAAAAAAGCTTTGGAAGTCCATGCAAATACGTCCAAATCCCTGACTCCTGGGCTAGCATTAAAGATATTCTGAGTGACAAAGTTTAAGAAAGAAAAATATCAACAAAGAAAGGGAACAGGAGATGATCTGCAGAAGACGCGTTCACAGGAGTAACAACGTTCTGTACGCCAGCACCAGCACCAGAATATTATTTCACTACAGGGAAACTGAAGCCACCTGAGTAAACCACACAGCAAAAAAATTCTCATACGTAAGTTTTTGTCAAAAGCTCTCCATGGATATAGTGTGTCATGCCATTTGCTACATTTAAGAGTCAGACATTGGTATCAAGCTTAAGACAGTGCAAGAAGGACAACTTAAAACTCCTTTAAATGACTGACGTATCTGTTCCAGTAAAGCCAGATTTGTTTTATTATTAAAAAAAAAAGTCTGCTGTTTATAAAGACAATGTGAAGAATACAGATTGTATAGATAGTGTAACTAGTACTACGAATAATAAGTGCATGTAATTAATATATGTGAACTTGTTATTACTTTTTTAAGTACAAAAAAATCAGAAAGTAAAAAATGTCTAATTCATTTTTTTACTTTTGCTCTCTTCTATAAGTGGGAAAAAAAATCACTTGGAAATGTTACTGAAAGCTGTTAGCAAATTTGATAAGAAAAACATAGAGAAAAAAACAATCAACTTTTATCAAAAGGTAGACCTAGTTTTCTCCCTCTCAAAAGTTTAGGAAATGCACAGAGCATTTAGAATCTCTACATACAGTCTAAAAATATTCTGTTAAGGAACAACCAATTCACAGCAACATGGTCCCAGAAAAAACAACATTTTTACAAAATGTTTTCATGACAATTAAAATGATATACATCTACCTAGATATATCATTCTATTAAATATATTTACTTGATCTGAACTGAAAATCTTTTCAAAAACTAGCAATTACACAATTTTACTGCTTATATAAATACAAAAAAAGAGGACATTAAAAGTTAATGAAAGTTATGAACAACAAAATTCCCAAGCAACTGCAAGCCATTTTATATAATAAGAATCTATTTCATATTCTCCAGTTCTGTATCTTCCTCACGTATATATGTATATGGACAGATACAGATATATATCCATATACATACACCTCTGCTAACACAGAAATATAAGACATATAAAAGCCAGGGAAAAAGCGTTTCTATTAATGTGTCTACAGATAAATGCAAAACAAAAACCAAAGGTCCCTCCACATTTAAAAATAGATAGCAGACAGGGTACTTTCTCTTTAGGTAAAGTGGATACATATTGCAAAGCATTCTGAAATGCCATTTTGGGGGTGAAAAGGTGTCCTTATTGGTTCATCCATGTATATTAAGAATTTGTGGAGTATTTGCTCAAAGGTTTTTCTCCTTTTCAGAGACAGTGGTACGGACTTTCGAACTAAAACAGTATCAGTGTTTTTTAGCACATTCTATTTTTTAGCATAATTTTTTTCTAATATTAAAAGCAGTGTGAAAAACATTGTAAGAAGTAATGCAGACTGAGTTAGGAATAAAGAAGCAATGTGGTGACTGACAATTTCAAAAATTTTATATTTATTTCAGTGTTTAAACTCACTGAGTCTGACAGCATGAGTTAGTATGTCCTCATGCTAACTTGAAATAGCTTGAGATACCTTAAAGTGATGTAACTGCTAACCATGGTAACAAATTGCCAATACAATTTGTACATGTTAATTATATGTGGATTCAAATTTGACACTTCTTTTGCTTTGTTCTACATTTGTAGAAAATTCTTAGTGTACACTGGTTTGTTGTAAGGCTATTTTTAAAACGTGGTGTCCTAACAATACTGCATTTATCAAGTGTCAAAAAAGCACCAAACAGAAAACTGAAGTTTAAAAATAAAATAAACTTCATAGTTTCTTTTGAAAATACAGGAAAACTTAATCTAAAGATATGGACATACATGAAAATATTAATTTCCTCAAAGTCTCAATTTCTCACCGTTAAAACATATAAATTAGTTTTCATATTGCATAATTTTACAGACTGAGTACCATTACATATGTATGTATGTATATACATACATATACATTAAAAAATACACAACTATCTACAATAATCTAAGTCATCTTATCCTCAAAGACTATTCTGAAGGCAAAAAAGTTCTGCCAAATAAAATTAGAAAACTAAAGTATGCTAAAAATCTAACTAAATTGATGAGCACCAAATTGCAGCTCTAAGATAGTACGCTTCAAGGCACAGAAGAGACAAAATAAAAGAGTAATTTTTATGGTGAAATACATGACCAAACATGCCCAATGCTTGAGCACAGAGTTAGGAATTACTATTTTTAAAGTGAAAAAGATAAGTATCTCAGGAGAATTAAATACAACATATATACCATGACAGTGTTATTTTAAAGGCCTCAATTCCATTCTGTTTAGGAAACTTAAATGTCAAGCTTAGGAATGAAATAAAGCTTTTGACACCCATTTAAGGACAACATATTTATTAATGGTGTATTAAGTAAATATTTAGTATTTACTAAGACTGAAAAACAGGTCTATGCATACACATACACACAAATTAGCTAAGAAAACAAAACTAAGAAATTTGGGGTATATTAAAGCTGTGACTACCATGCATAATTAGGTATCCCAAAAGAATTAAATTGGACATAAAATGCATGAAATATATGCTAATTTTACCAAGTACTCTGAGTAATGTTATATGAGAGAATAGCGAATGATATTTTTCCTTCTCTCCTCCAAATCTTCAGAGTCCCCAAATATAGAAAAATCAACCTACTTTCTATATGTGAACATCAATCAGCCTAAGTAGGTAGAAAGTGGTTTGTATAATTGCATGGAGATTCATGTTGCTTCTATAAGAATTTGAATAATATTAGCATTGTAAATATATCTTTGAATATTTCTAATGAAGTATTGCCTGGAAAATCCCATGGACGGAGGAGCCTGGAAGGCTGTAGTCCATGGGGTCGCTGAGGGTCGGACACGACTGAGCGACTTCACTTTCACTTTCCACTTTCATGCATTGGAGAAGGAAATGGCAACCCACTCCAGTGTTCTTGCCTGGAGAATCCCAGGGACGGGGGAGCCTGGTGGGCTGCTGTCTATGGGGTCGCACATGACTGAAGTGACTTAGCAGCAGCAATGAGGTATCGTCTACTTTCCTTGATATAAACTTTATCACTCAACCTCACAATGTTAAAAGACCTCATTTTTGACAAAGTAGACAATGAAGTGTGCCTATAAATTTCAAATCACTAGTATCTATTTTTATAATAGAAGTAAACTTGCTTTCCAAAAAATTTAGGCTCTATCACAGGCACTCAAATGTTTCCCACGTCACGTGCATAAATTATTTTTTCTCTCTTTTTAAACTAATTGTTTTCCCTGGTGTATGAAACATTCTATTAGCTTAATGTGTAGTTTCCAAATCTTAAGAATTTTAATTTAAAACCAGCTTTCCCCAGGTATCCTTGAACATACATCACAGTATTCATTCTCATTTAACCATAAGGGTTATGAGCATTTGTATTTATTTAATTGTGGAATTCTAGCCAAAATAATATGATTTTTATAGCTATATTTACTTTATCCTCTTATAACTGTATCTGCCCTTACATCTTCACTAGATGAAGAGAGATTAAACACACAAGCACAGGCTCTGGAATTATATGGACTGGAGTTTTAGAACTAGCTCCACTGCTTACTACTTATGATCTCGGAAGAATAGTTCTCTTCTCTCACTGGAAAAATGAGAATGATACAAACTTAACATCAAATGGATATACTGAAAAGTAAATGAGAGAATAAAGGTAAGGAGCATAAGACAGAAATTATTTTAAGCAGTATCATCAAACCAAATGCTAAGAATTAAAATTTAGCATTCAACAAATGTTGAAAGTCTGCCACAAACTAAATGAAATATTTAACACTTTGGAAGAAACACACAGGAATAAGAGGGGATCTTAAGTGAGTCCTAACCCTTAAGGAGCTTAGAAACAGAAATAAGAGGTATATAAATACAAATGGGCTAAAGAGAAGGAAAACAAACTAAGCATTATGAGTAGCTGGGGAAGACGTAAGCCTTTTCTGCTTTTACAGACAAAGTGCTACCTGAGCAGGAAGGGAGAAAGTTAATTTCCCCAGTATGTAGAATCTTTCTGTCCTCAATTCATGCTTCACCCTTATTAACTATTTATTAGTTACCAAACGCAGCATGCCTTCGTAACTTTGGATATTTGATTCTCTAATGTGAAATTCCTTCACTCTGTTCTAGCAATTTTTTTTGAAACCTCCTCAAATGTCACCTCCTAAGTGAAGCCACTCTGTAATTCATCACAACACAACTTAACCTGGTGAACACAGTACATCTATCACATTACACAGCGAGCACTCTAAGAATAAGAACTGCACTCTCAATTATTTTGTATCCCCTCCCCTCTACCTCTCCACCCAACACCTTCCTCCCAACTTAGTGTCTGGTACATAGCAGGGACTCATATGTTGAATGAACAATTAGTGAAGCGATAACTAACTACATGGATGAACAATGTCAACAGAAATTTTTGAGCCTGGCCAATTAGGAAAGTATTAGGAAAGTATTAGAAAAGTTAAGGGGTTGGGGAAAGGAAGCAAAAGCATTTTAGACAAATGAAATAACATAAACAGAGACCAAAATGTAATGTTAAACAGTGTATTCTAAAAGGGGCAATAAGTCTAACAGACCATGAGTACCTCACAAGGAAGTATCTGTGTTCTTCATAGTTATCCTGATTCTTTCCACTGATTTAAAAATGGTTTTAGAAAGAACACTCATAATATGAATGTCTAATGCAATTTAATCGCTAAACAAGAGCATTACTAAAGTCATATTTGAACCAAATTAGGATGTCATTATTTTTTAGTAAAGTAATGACATTTAAGGGCTTCCCTGGTAGCTCAAGACAGTAAAGAATCTGTCTGCAATGAAGGAGAACAGAGTTTGATCCCTGGGTTGGGAAGATCCCTGGAGAAGGGAAAGGCACTCCACTCCAGTATTCTTGCCTGGAGAACCCCATGGTCAGAGGAGCCTGGCGGACTACAGTCCATGGGGTCACAAAGAGTCAGACAGGACTGAGCGACTAACGCTTTTACTTTCAATGACATCTAAACAGAACTACTGCCAGTCAGGCCAAAATGTGACTAAAGAACATATCTACAATGAAAACCAGGGTTCTGCAGTATGAGTACAGAAACAGGACAGGGTAACAAAAATCACTTTAAAGTTTATTCTAAATATAGCTACTTATGGCAATCTTTTTAAAAAACAGATCATCAAATATTCAGTGTTCAGTTTCCAATCCCTACCCCTATTCTCCCCTTCAGTTTGCTTAAGTCAGGCTCCAAATATGGCACATCCATTCATGTGAACACAAAATTGTTTTAACTAGAGAAGTTGAACATGTTGATGTAAAGATTGCTCAAGGCAACTTTTTGGTACTTTTGCATCTTTTTAAGTGAGCGGCATCAGTCCTTGATAATCTCTAATTTTATCTCAAATCTGCCAGCTTTCTGTTTAACTGAATAGTTTTTACAATGGTTAGCCATAACTGACAGGTGATTCATTCACCAACGAAGTATAAAAAGGCAGAGTGGGTGGCAAGTTATTTCTCCAGCAGTAAAAGAAGAGACGCAGAGGAAGCAGCAGCAAGGTGCATTTCTTTCGCTGTATTAGTTCCCCCAGGGTATGAGATGGAATCATACGCTCTGTCCTGCAGAGTAAGGTACTCACGAAAAGCTTACTGACTGTTGAAGAGGCCTGTCCTGGTCCTGAAAATCAAAACCCTGGGAAATCAGCCTGTTCCTGCCTATGCCAGGCTCTGACTCCAGTTTTCATCTAACACCCACACTGAAGCAACTTTATACCAGTTCTGTCTGAAGCCCCATGCCGGTTGTCACACATACCCTCTGTCCTCCTTGGTCACAAACATACAATGCAAATCCTTACTTAGGTCATCTACCTGTCCTCTTATTTTTATACCAGAACTGTGCTAGGCTTCTTCCTGATCCAACAGCTAATTATTCCCATTTGTTCCATAACTTTATACTGTACCTAATGGGACCCTTTCTCTGATGGTAAATGAACTCACTTTCAAACCTCACAGGTCACAGTGTTGCCAGCACCTGTATATGTGGATGTGGCCACATTAACAATCCATTTCATTCAATAAAATGCTCTAAGTATGAAATCAATTTCAAATATGCTACATTATCACACAAGTTGCCTGTCTCCTTCCAGCTCCTTTAGTACAGTGCATTCACTATACTGTTGCATTTTATTAAGACCTCCGAGTCCCTTGGACCCTCCACTAATCCTTTCACATTTCTAACTTAAGCTGCAACCCACAGCTGGTGCTCTCAATCGCTCTTTCATCAGCATCTGAAATTCCCTTTTGTCCCTATTTTCCTGTCACAGCAGCCCAGGAAGTTCCGGCCAGCACTGTCTGCTTTCCTGGCTTTCTTAATTCTGGAGACCCAGGGCCATGGGGGAAGAAGGGTGTCTCCAGAATGCATCTATCCAGCGGTCTCACTGGGTCCTTCGTGGCGCAACAGTCCCTAAACAAGTAGTTTTCTTTGTCAGATCGTGCTATTTCTCTCAAATATTACTACAAATTCTTATGGCTTTTCTAAACTCTCTAACATAACTCAGTTGTTTTAGTCTCAGCTAATGGCTTTTTTCTTTTCTCTATGGAAATGATGGTTTCTTTCACCTCTTCCCTCTCTTCCTCATTCCTAAAAACTTACCTACTGCCACACATACCATCTCCTTATTCACAGAAACAATTTACCAGTGTGCCCTCAATTCCATCTTCTCCTCCTTTTCAGCCTTCAGATTCCTTTTCTGTATCTTTGATGCCCACCTTTTTTACTGGCATCTTTTAATTTATAATGATCTCAAGTCACTATCATCCTTAAAATTAAGGAACCAGAAAAATATCAGCTTTCTCAGTGATACCAGATACTCTGAGTTACTTACATCAAAAGAGAATCCATGTCATGTTTCAACATAAAGACAAACTAGAAAATACCAAAAGCTACTTCCTTTTGCTTTCTGTCTCCAATTAAGTCAGTGATAACCTCTTCATTCACTCACACAGCGGTGAAAAGCCATTGAGCACTTGTATGGCTCACTCCATTTACCTCCTCTCCCTCTGACCTCAAGATTGTCTGCTAAAAACCATCTCTTGGCTAAAGTTTAAAAGCATCAGGTAACAGAACATGAGGATTCCAAAATGAAGCCATGGGGTTCAGAATACTTCCTGCTCATCCTTGCTATCTTTGTTTATTCTCTTGTTTTGTCTGTATGAATATCCTCCTCCTCCAAAAGTACCTCCTCAAATGAGCCACAAAGGAATTAGGAAAAAAGATTTTTGAAGCAGAGATAATTTCGAAGTTGTAAAGATAATATAATCTAACATAATGCCTTATTAGGGCCTTAAAATACACAAAACCCTATATTGGTCAAAATTTAAAATATAAACTGCTAACAAAATAAATACAATGGCTACTGTAATTACTGCTTTAAAATATCATCTTCATTATCCTGAAGAATATCTGGTTACTATAATGAGAGATGGATTAAAACCATTTAAGGGCAAGTTTCTAGCCCTAGATTAAAAAAAAAAAAGGAGTAGACCAAAACTCTCTTGACTTTATCTATTAGTTAAAAATATATAGACAGCTTCTTTCCCCATTGTACTATATAAAACAAATACAAAAGAACAGAAAAAAGAATGTGATTAATAAATCCAAACAGAAGTTCTATTATGTTCTTCTCAAAAGCATCATTTTGTATAGCCACCCTTTTGGAGAACATTACTCTGGACTATCAAGGAGAAAAACAAACAACACAGTGACTGATTTGATAGAGTGAGCTTTATGTACTGATTCTTTTTAAAGAAATTCAACTGTTTAAAATACTAAGGTTATTTTTAAAATAAAAATTTATATTAGCAGTGTCATGTCATTAATGTCATTCATTCTTCAACATAAAGTCAAACTAGAAAATACTAAGAGCTACTTCCTTTTGCTTTCTATCTCCAGTAAAGTCAAATATTTGGTTGAGATGAAAAGGAAAAAATTATAAAGAGAGCCATGGGTTCCTATCAGATTTAGTGACACAGTAAACTTTGAACACTGGCTCTATGTACTCCACTGCATCTGTCAAAGAGGCTAATAGAATTCTCGCAGACTCTGAGACTGAGCTTCAACTAGAGTGCTATAGTACTGCAAGTCTAAAAATCCACCTTGTTTTAATGAGGTAGTATCATACACCAAGAAAGAAAAGATTCAAACTTAGACAACACACAAAATTACAAAACACCACCAAAAAAAAAAAAATACATTATATGTGTTTCTGAAATGAATAGTAATACTGAATTCTTAAATTTTAGTGTGGAGTTCATTCCAAACAGTAGCGTGAATAAGAAAGGAAAAAAAATGTTAACTACTCTCATTAGCCACTCTCATTCCCTGTCTCCCTGGAAAGAAATCAGCAGGCCTAGTTTAATTTACTGCTTCCTCCTGTGATGGACTATATAAGTGTTAAAGGCCTTAGCCTTGCCAAATTTCACCTTTATTAAACAGAAGCTCTCAGAATTCAAGCACTTAAAGTTATTTAGTTGTGGTTTACCTCAGAACTGAGAAGCCTTAATTAAAGAAAGCCCTGTAATGAGGACAGGGTACACCTATAATCCTCTTTAAAACCACCTTTTACTTACGTCAACAGGGACCAGAAGACTTTTCCCAAGATGCTGATTAAAAGAGAGGCACCAGGCTTCGGTATAACCGTTCATGTTAGGAACGTACTTCTTTATCGTCTCATCATTGAGCCTCAGCCACACACCATCATCATTGTGGATCTATGGGATACAAGCACCAGAAACAAGCCATGCCCGCCCGTCACTCCAAGGAAGGCAGCAAAGTTCTGAAAGGCTCAAAGCAGGCAAATAATGGTGGACATGGACATTAAGAATCTAGTTTTTGCATAAGTTAAGTATGAGAGAACCTTTAAGGAAAGAAACCAGGAAGCCAAGCAATATGATAATTCACATGGTGAGATCGTAAAACACATTGTCACTTAAAAGTAAAAGCACAAGTCACAGTTTGAGATAAACACTTCAATAATAAAACCAGAGGTTTCCCAAAAGAACACAAGCCTTTCTTCCCCTCAATTTAGATTTTAATAATCAGAAGTTACTGATTATTCTAATAAGTTACATTATTAGAAAAATGTCCTGTCCAAAGTGAAGTGATACAACAAACACATACAAAAACAAACAACATTTTAAAAATTTCATGTATACTATCATGTAAGAATTGAATCGCCAGTCTATGTCTGACACAGGATACAGCATGCTTGGGGCTGGTGCATGGGGATGACCCACAGAGATGTTATGGGGAGGGAGGTGGGAGGGGGGTTCATGTTTGGAAACACATGTAAGAATTAAAGATTTTAAAATTAAAAAAAAAATAATAAAATAAAATAAAAATTTAAGAAAAACTACTCATTTTCACTGAATTCTCATACTGGTTCTGACTAGCATGTTAATTTTTATGCTAAAAATATAATTTTAGTTATTCATTGATAGAGAAAAATAAATGCAATGTTTGAAACTCAATGAACAAAATTTTGAAATTCTGTGAAATAATTTTCCAAACACTACCGAAACTGCTTAAAACATATTCTAACAAAAAATTTAGTAACCTTATATCATGCAAACAGTACAAAAATTTTTCATCCAAAATTTATTACGAAGTGTTTCTTTACAAATTACCTCATCAATGAAAGTGATGGTTCCATTGACCTTCACTATGCCTATCTGCTCACTCTGAAGGGAAGGGTGGCTACGGATACGGAGCCCTGCACTATCCTTGGCCACAAATTTTCGAACCTGAGAAAGGCAAAGACAGACAGATGAAACAGGGAAATCATGGTAGAGAGACCTCAGAAGTGGTAACAGATAAATAGACTTGAAAGTATAACTCTGAGAAAGCTTCCAAAACTATTTGTAGCTGGTCTTCCTGTGCAAATAACAATGGCTTATTTGTAACAATAAGAGAACATTTTTAAGTATAAAACTGTAAATCATTGAAAAAAATAGAAAATTATTTATATATTCTTTTCTAAACTTTGAAGACATATGATAAAAAGGAAAAAAAGAGCCTTTTTATCCTTTTAGGAAGGTATGATATAAATTCTATTACCCATGTTTCTTTTTTTTAATAAGTAAGTAGTTTACTAAAATTCCTATAGCACTTACTCTTTAAATGTTAGGAAATGAATTTAACAGCACAGGATACTTTAATCTTGACAACTGTACACACTTTAATGTCAACAGATGTTTTGTTAATCGTAAACTTTCAATAACAGGAAGTATACAGAGTCTATAAATTACTATAGCATTATACCAAGAAACCAAAAAGTACAGTTTTATCCTTGAATTACCATGAACTAGTCTTCAAGTTTATTTAGGAATACTTAGAATTCAAATACTGAAATAAGTAAAGTATTAGACGTTGGATGTCCACCTTGAAGCATCAATGAAGAAAATTAATAAATTTCAGACTGATTCATGTTCTAATTTCATTCTCCCCTAACCTTATTTGGTTGAGGTTCAGTCTTTGGTTTGACCAGCTGAGTTCCTGGTGGTATCATTCCTTTTGGTGGGTCTTTTACTTTGACTTCTAGGCCAGCATCTGTAAGAAAAGGAAGGGAACTGTAACATTTGAGAATATAAGGGAGGGAAGACCCTTAAACCTAACTTCATATACATTCACAGGCTGTTTTTTTACAATTAAAAGAAATATCTGAATTCTGTCCTTCAAGGTAATTAATATTTAACAGCTAAAAAATAGACGAGTACTTGGAAAAATGACTGTGAGATTCCAAAGGGGAGTCTCAGGGATTCAGGAAAAGAGGAGTGGCTATAGACTATATTAAATAATACTGAAAATTTTTAAATAACAAAAAAAGACACCCTTGTGTGATTGAACATTATCTCATAACATCTGATCAGAGCACTACTTGTCATCTATAACAATCTTCTCATGAGTAACAGGCAGCACAGCTTGGTGTTTACAAGCTGGGACTCTCATGTTAGACTTGATTGTTCCTAATTCTGTCATTAACTGTTTGACTCTTTAAGAACAGCGCCTAGTTCACTGAGCTGTTGTGAGAATAAAATGATTTTAAAAATACATATAGAATATATGATTGTATAAAAATTTTTGATATATATATTAAATACTCAACAAATGTTAGCTATCATCATCATCATCATTGTTCTAATGAAACTTGTCCTTGCCTACAGTCAAGCAAGGTCCTAGCCTACTATCAGTTTAGTCACCTCTGGGGAAAGTTGATTTAAGAAGTTAGGGAAGAAAATGAAGGTTCTAAGCGACTATGAATCTTTTTCTTCAATGTCATTCCAGAAAATATGTATGAATATAAGTGGATTTTTCTTATTTATGTTAGTTTTCTTTACCCACTATTAGCAAAGATAAAACCTTTCTTGACTGTCTCCACTTTTGAACTTCTGTAATTTGTATCCCTTGCATGACACTACTTGTATTTTATTTTACTTCCTGTGATTTTGTTTGCCCCCTTTATCTTGCAATCATCAGTAAGCTGTTCACTTGACAGGAACTGCCTTATCTAGAACAATGTTTCACTTAGAACCAACAGAAGTTCGCTGAACTAAAGGCTTTAAGGATACTCTGAAATAAAAGAGTACAGCAAAAGGCTTCCGCTAAAGGTTTCTCGGATGGTACAGATGAATCTGATATATCTAATCCTATAGTTGCTCTTTAGCTGCTAAGTTGGGTCTGACTCTTTTGCGACCGCATGGACTGTAGAATGCCAGGTGTCTCTGTCCATGGGATTTCTCAGGCAAGATACTGAAGTGGGTTGCCACTTCCTTCTCCAGGGGATCTTCCCAACCCAGGGATCAAACCCATGTCTCCTGCAGTGGCAGGTGGATTCTTTACCACTTTGTCACCTGGGAAGCCCCAATCCTACAGTTACACTACATTTAATGCATATTCTATATATCTTACAGTTACATTAAGGTAAAGCACCTCTTTATCTTCATGTAAAAACAGACTAAAGTTTCCCAAAGGGTATTTTGGTGGAACGTTGGAACAGTGTTACTTTTATCTCTACCCCCTCCTTCTCTCTTCTCTACATGAAAGGGTTTCATGAGAGAAGTATTAAACGAATTGAGAGGATTTTTAATTACAGAATGTCTTAAAAGCCCAAATATGATAATATGAATTGCATGAATATCTGAGACGAGACTACAATATATGGTTTGTTCTAAATCTACCTGATCAGAGGAACCCATTTGCTTGAGGAGCATTAAAAAAGATAAGTGTTCTAAAGAATCCATATTGATAAACTTTTTAGAGCTTTCTTGTCCAACTGCTGTCCAAGTATTTGGATAATTTAAAAATAAAGAGTAGAGAAAGATTAATCCCCACAGGAAAGGTAACATATTTTTCAAAGTTAGTGGAAGGTAAAGAAACTCATTCTTTCAACAAGTATTTACTGAGCACTCATTGTGTGCCAGGCACTGAACCACACTGGGACATCCAAAGATGAAAGAGGCCTGCTCACAGCCAGGAGAGGAAGACGTACCATGACGGGGAGATGAGGCATGCATGTGGTTACAGGGCAGCACGGAGGAGATGGAACCTGACTAGGCACATTAGGGAACGCAGGAAAGGAGTCATGAGGGCTACAATGACTCATAAATTATTACAAAATGTTAGGACCTTATAAATGCATAAGTTAAGTACTCATTATAAAGGAAGACATGATGCTCCCTACAAGTTAGGAAGTCTGTCCATGTCTGTGATACATGGACAAGGGCAAGCTAGAACAGAAAGAGGATTTTGATTCTAGTTCTTTACACTAAGTAACTCACAACTTTAGAAAAATACCTATTTCAATGCCATCGATGGTAACATGAATAGTGTAGAGCCCAATAGCCCCTGGAGTCCAGTTGGCACAGTAAGTGCCATCATTATTGACACGAATCAGCATATTCTCACTGGGTCTGAAAGGAAATAAGATCGATACTGCAATATTTACTTCGGTTAAACAGCTGACATCATCATGAACATGTATCAGCAAACATTAAATTTCTGATTATATGATCACAATGAATAGCAACCTTACTGCCCTGTCATAGTATGTTTTCCTACTCTCCATGATTAAATTTACTCTTTCTTCCTCACTGCAAACCTCCAGGACCCCTCTTTCTGACTCTCAACTGATGCGACCTCATCAGTTTCTTCCACTGAAAAATATAAGCAATCAGATACAACCTTAAGGTTGCAATTAGATTCAATCTACTTTCCTCTACCTCCTGTTACAATGGAAGGAATGGCCTGGGTCCTGTCCAGTGCCAGCCCCTCCATTTGTGCTACGGATCTCATTCATTCAACACTTCAGTGATATAATTCTCTTGCTCTCTTTCGTTCATCATTAACTTCTCCCACTTTACTGGGTCATTTCTATAAAAACTTCAACATGTCCCATCTTAAACACCTCCCCGTGATACCATACCTTTCCCTATAATACAGTCTCATAGCTCTTTCTCCATTTACAGCAAAACTTACCTGAACAATTGTCAACGACCACTCTCCATGTCCTCATTTCCCATTCTCTTCCAACGCTTATCCTAACTATGCTTTTCCTCCCAATACTTCCTTGCAACTGATTATGTCACAGTCACCAATGTCCACCATGTCCCCAAATTCAGTGGCTGTTTCTTTATCTTCAGCAATCTCTCTCTCAGTGGCATTTGATAACTTACAACTCCTACTTTTTCTGAAAAACCTTTTTGCTTCTTCTGATTTTTCTTGTATCTCACTGGCAACTCTTTCTAAGTGTTTTGTTGGCTTTCTCTTTTCTAACTACCTTGGATTGCCCCAGGATTTAGGTCTAGGTCTCCTATTTTCTTTCAGTGTCATCTCTGCAGTTGATCATTCATCATTCATCAATTTTAAATACCATATCTATAAAGATGATCAAAAATTTATTTCTCTTCTTCTGAATTTCAAACTGGTGTTTCCTGTTGCCCTGGGAATATCCCCTAATGAGCAAATAAAACAGTCGGCCAAAAAACATGCTTCAATTTGGAGTTAACAGAATTACTCAGAGCTCAAAAACAGAGTTCTCATAGCTAAGTTTCATAACAAGTGCAACATATATTAAAATCACTCTGCCACTTCATTAGGTGATGGAGAGAAGGAAATAAAAACAGAAAAAACAAGCCAATTTATATACTTTTAGATACTAGTTATTTCTATATTACCTCGGTATTATAACATATTGGCAGTATTTACAGTTCAATATAAATACATGCTTCCTGCAAATCTACACATTATAAAACCTGTAGTAAATCTCTACTGGGAATTTTAAAATGCTATAAAATATTTCCTTAATAGACAAGAAAGTTGGAACGCATGGTGATTTTAGTCGTAAGCAGCTGACATGTCTTGGCTAAGCTTCGAGGAAATGATCCTCACCTCTTAGGAGTTGGTGATGCAAAACGCAGTTCTTCAAATGAGTAATTTTCATAAACCTTTAAGAAAGAAAGCATCAAGAATCACAAAATCATTAGAAACATTCTTAACTAATGCAGTGACAGAACACTCAATAAATGGTACTGAGACAACTGGTTATCCATATAGGAGAAAAAGAAAAAAACTCAATTACCTACATTACACCATCTACAAAAACAAATTCTAGGTGTGTTAAAGACTTACATGTAACAAACAAAACATCAACAAATTCAGAAGAAAAAAAGGATAATATGTCTTGAGCACATTAAAATTTTAAATTTCTCCAAAACAAGGACACCATAAAGAAATGGCAAAGATCAGCCTTCACCTGAAAGAGATTTGTGATTCATTTAACCAAAATTGGATATAAAGCCATAATACATAGAGAACAAATTAATACAAAAGAGAGAAACAACACAACAGAAAGGTAAGTAAGTCAAGTCACTGAAGAGGAAATCTGAAAGGCCAATAAACACTTAAAAAGTTACTCAACTGAACCAGGAATCAAGGAAATGAAAATGAAAACAAGATAATCATATCACAGTCATCAAACTGTGTTGGTGAGAACCAAATGCTGGTGAGAACATGAAGCATCTTACATTTTGACACACAGCTCATGGGCCTATAAATTTTTGCAATATTTAATAGAGGTGAAGACAAGTATGTTCTACAATCCAGCAATTCTACTTCTAGATATGTATCTTAGAGAAACCCTTGTTCATGTAGAAAAGGGAATATACACAGTTATCTGCAAATGTTTGATATAAGAAAATCCCCTTTCCTGAAACAAGAATTAACATCTCAAAGAGACAGTTTGGGAATGGTATTCTGTAACTTCCCTATCCTGGGCCTCTCAGAACATTCCTAGAATACTGAATTCAGTCCTGGTAACTAGATTTTCAAAAGAAATTATACAAACAAGTAGGCTACCAGGAAACTAAAAGAATGCCTAGAGAGGTAAGGAGACAAGAAGTTAAAATCTTTAAAGAAAAGTTGAATGAGAATGTTTAGCTTCAAATTCTTTAACAGTCAAAACTATTAGATTTTCAGTCCCTTTATTTCTTCAACCTCAATCATCTCAACTTCCACTTTTAGTCACTTGCACTGACAGTCACGAACCTGTGACACTACTTGCTCAGTTTTCTGCCTCTGCAACTCCTAACCACTTCTACTCTTAAGGCTTCTGGTCCTTCTCACCTCCCCAGAGTTCTCTCTCTGAATCTACTTTTAGTTTCCTTCCAAATGAGCTGGATTCCACTGACCTTTCTTTAACCACCAGATGCTCAACTTCCTTCTCAGTCACTGTTTGCTTGTTGAATTATCTGGGACAACATCCATGCCGACTCAATCTAAACGATTATGATCATTTTTTTTTCATGTTCATAAGACTCATACTGCATTGCTAATACAGGATCTTCAGTTTCAACTGATTCTCCAAGGAGGGCTGATAAATCTTTTCTGATCACTTTCTCCTCATTCTGTACAATAACTACTTCATTTTTTTCCCTTTGTTTCAAAATCCTGATCCTAAGATTCATCACTCCCATCTCCAATCTAAGACATATAATTGCTATCATAAATAGTTCTATGGCCACACAACCTATAAACTTATTAGCAACTGATTATTTTATTTTCCCTCTCCTGGTACAGTGTAAGAGGTAATAGTTCTTATTTACAGCCAATCCCTCCACAAAGCTACAGAACTATTTTTATCTCTTGGAGTATCTTCACTGTCCCTTCTCAAACGTCTCCTCATCAGTACTAAAAGATGTCTTTCTATATTCAATCTCAAGACTCTAAAGCCTTATCTCAATTCTAGTTCCTCTGTCTCTTTTTATAACCAAACATCTTGAAAGACTACTGTACACTCATTTTGTCTTTAGCTATTCTCACCTCTTTTTAAAATTTTTATTTATTTTTAATTGAAGGATAATTGCTTTACAGAATTTTGTTGTTTTCTGGTAAATCCCAACATGAATCAGCAATAGGTATACATATGTCCCCTCCCTCTTGAACATCCCTCCGATCTCCCTTCCCATCTCACCCCCTAGATTGATAACTATTTTCACCTTCTCTTCACTGCAATTTAATTAACCAACTATGTCTCTAAAGCTGCTCCTGTCAAGATCGCTGCTAGATCCGTTTCAGAACTTCATTTCTGCAGCAAAACATCATTAATCCTCCTTAATATGCTTTCTGTGACTTACAAGCCATGGCATAAGGCAGCTGAGGAAGTAGTTAGGAGATAAAATCTGGAACCGACTACCTGGCATTTAGGCGCCCTTTGACAACTTACTCAACCTCTCTATGCTTCGGTTTCCACATATGTAAAATGGGAATAAAAACCAGTGATGTATAGGGTTGTTATGAGAATTAAATGAGTCACCATATGCACCGCAGTGGTAAAAGGGCCAAAGGTAAAAATCAATGTCCTAGTTTATACTAGCCCTTTGGCTGGTATTCTTGCCAACATTTTTGTTTCCCTTCTCCATTTTTTTTTAACCTAGTAAATCAACATTTCTCAAAGCGTAGCTTTTGAATATGAATCATTCTGCATATTTGTTTTATATATATAAATTTTGGAACCTCTTTTTAGACCTACTGAATCTACATGTTCAGATGATAGGAAAATCTCCTTTCTAAGTAAGTGCTCCTGGTGATTCTGATGTGGACAGAAGTTTGAGCATCATCACTACTGATGTTCCTCAGGACCCTGTCCTGGAACTTCTCTATTTTCACCATTTTAGATAGACATCTCCTACTTTCATAATTTATGAGTAATCCAAGTACTGATGATTCTCCAATTCTTTTCATGAGGTAAGACTGTCATCACGTCAGGTTTGTAGTTTCAGCTTCTTTTCATCTATCTTCAGATGGATATTTCAGAGGTATCTAAAACCACATCCAACGCTGAATCTATTACCCTCCTCAACCAAAAACTGCCCCTTCTCCAATATTATCACTCTTACTACTCAAGCTCAAATTGTGAACTTCGGGTTTTATTTCCTTCCTCTTTCCTAAAAATCTCCTGAATCTATACTGACTGACAACTCACTAGTCCAAGGGATGAGCATATCTCACCAGATTAAGTCAGCAGTCTCCTAAACAGACTTAAACCAAACCAAGCCTCTTGATTACCCACCCAATCACATTCTCCATATTCTACCATAATCTTTATAAAACCAAAAATTGTGTCATTCTTCCAAATGAGAGCCTACAACGGCTCACACTGCTCTCTGAAAATAGCATAATTCCTATCTCTGATTTCAAATAATGACCATCTTGATAATCTAGATTAACACTGGCCTCTAAAGATTAACTAAAAAAACTAGACAAAAATTTTAAAAAATCTGTCTAAAAGCCTCAAGCTCAAAGAGGGAAGAAACTCAAAGAGATAAGCCTAACATTTGGAAGAACCCAAAGCTGAAGAGGGCCTCAATAATAAGCTCAGAGTCCTGACGGGCTGTGTCCGAGGAATAATGGTAATTTGAAAATACACAAGCATTTTCACAGGAACTGAAATGTTTGCTACATAAATGAATGGTAAAAAATAAAATTTTCCTGGGAGGTAAAATGAATTACCTTCATCATTGTTATGGCAATATATCGAGCCTCCTTCACTATCATGGGTTCATACGAAACATCCAGCTTTGGGGATGCTAGTCCGCCAAAGGTCATGTCAGTATTAGAAGATGCAGGCGGTACTGCAGGACTACCAGGAATCCTCTGAGGTTTCTTTACTTGCTCTTGTTGTAAAGATGTTTTTTTCTGAGAAACAGGAACGGCTTTCACTTCCACCTAAATGAGATATTTAAAAAACCAAATGCCATTATTATATAACTGTCCGTGACACATCAAAATAAGCAATTAACAACTTTAAACTGGCAATTCTGTAAGTTTTACGTTACCACTTGTCCTTCTCGGGCTTTCCTTTTAAAGACTATTTAACAGTGCCAAATGATTGTGAGGAATGCATCTCAACAGGGATCCTGAACACAGTGCAAAAGAGAGGCTTTGTTTGGGGGAATAAATAATCACAAATATCAAAACAAAATAAAAACATGTGCCACCATTAGTAACATCTAGGAAAGGCTACTAAAAGGTATCTACATTCTTGCTGGAATTACTTTCCAGTAATCTTCACATATTTTAAAGCACTAAACTCAACTTTAGCTATATTGTTCTGCAAAGAAAAAGTACTCCCCTGACAGATGTCTTACAAATTAACAGATAATAGAGCAAATTTTATACCTAAAACTTAAAGATGTTTATTTACTTTGCAGAAAGAGTACTATTAGGTGGTTCTGTCACCAACATGAACAATGAGGGCCAAGCAATCTATTAAACTTTCCAACTCAGTTTCTTCAGTGATAAAATGGGGTATTTTTTATCTGCTTTACTACAGAGATGCATAGAACAAACTTCCTAAGGCATGTTAAAACACTGAAAGCACAAACTGCCTCATAAACAATACTCAGAAGTACCTTCCAACAATTATAACAAAATATTACATTGTTATTTGCTATGCACTGGCAAAAAACACTTGGAACCTAGGTAACCACAAAGTTACCAATGATTTAAAGACCATTTTAGCTCTTCATCATTTTGAGGGTCACCCAAAGTTTCTTCTCTTCTCTTCAGATACTACTGTGGCTGGCAAGAACAGGTAATTCAACAAGAGGATCTTCACAGAAATAGAAAGAAACGCATAAATGAAACTGACAATATTACTTAAGCAATTGAGAGACATCCCAGGAACGTGGATTGTTCTTATCAGTGTCATTCTGTGGAGTTAGTAGTTTTGAGACTCTCACTGTCTACATAAAGTGCAGGTAGCATACATGTTTCACTAAATAACCACAATCCTTCGTTGGAGTTACAAGAAATCAGTATTTGGATTGACATCATGCTCTGGAAATATTAAAAACCCATCTGACTTTTTTAAAACACAGAAGTTTAAAAATAAATAGTAAAATTGTTCAGCTCATATACACTGCCACCATTAAAAGCTTTAAACTTAAATGTAACAAAGGAAAAAAAAAGTAAATGCTTCCAAATTTTAAGAATTTGATTTTAAATTATAGCTACTATTTTCATATATATTATTTTGATTTAATATTTCTTTAAACAACTGTATTTTCCCTCAGTAAATTAAAAGTAGAAGTACATCTGCCTATATACCACCAACCTTGAAATAAATCAATAAATAATTTCATACTTTATGCGTACTGAGATTAAAAAATGATAACCATTCTGCTTTCTTTTATAAACTGTGCTTCTTCATAAAATTTGTTATTCTTTTATTTCCTATGCAATTTTCTCTTTTTACTAAGCACAATTTCTTTGGAGTAATCATTTTTATAAGTTAAAAAAATATCAGTAACAGTTGCTATTTTAAAAAAGCATTTTGGATCTCAAATATATTATCTGTAAACCAACTTTTATGTTCCAAATAATTGATTGTTACTCTATTAGGATACTTCAGGAGTTTCTGATAAGTCTAAAATGTCCTGAAAACTTCATGAACTAACAGGCTGAAAATGAAACATGCTGAATTAATTTTGTTTTCAGCTAATATGATAATGTGGTATCAATAAATCTAATATCAATAAGTATGCAAATCACTTTTCCTAAATAGTATTTATTGGAGTTTCCTAGAATACGCTTTCTATGTTACAGATATATCTGATATGAATCTGAGTATATTAAGAGGCTTCAGGATTCTTGTCCTCAAGAAGCAGATTATACAGGCAAAAAAAAGAAGAGAAGTAATGAAAGAGAGAGATGGAATTCCCGGTGGTCCAGTGGTTAAGAATCAGTGCTTTCACTGCCATGGGCCTGGGTTCAATCCCTGAACCTGGGACGTAATATCCCATAAACCACACAGCACAGACAAACACAAACACAAATAAACAAAAAAGGAAAAGGGGGAGAGAGAGAGAGATCACGTGGCTAAAAAAGAACCCAAAGAGGAGAACAAAAAAGATAAACCATAAAGTCTGACTCTGAAATGTGAGATGTAAACAGCCCAGATACTAAAATGCAGCAAGAGACAGTAAAAGGTGCAAAGGAGGAAACATAAGAAAATGCAACGAAAGATCTACCATAAGCACAATAGTAAGGATGAAAGAAATGAAATGTTATGCTGACTTGGAAAATGGTAACTACAATACAGTCACATGAATAAGGGACTTACTGTGGGCTTAAAGACGGGATTTAACAATTCACAAATACACTTTGAAATGAGAAATTCACCAATGAATACACAAAATCCTTCAACATATTAAAGCATACTGTATTGGGATAAAAATTCTGTCCTCAGGTAAAGTCATTTTTTGTTATCACTATCAGAATTACGTTATTCTCTACTCCATTTTTTTCTTACAATTTGTGACGCTTTTTACATTCTAAAGAGTAATTCTTAGCATGAAAACACTTTGATGGGGTATGATCTTCTTTAAAAAGGTAAGCAGAAGAAAAAATGTAAGAGTGAAGCATTACTGTATGGATATGTATTATGTATACTGTATGTAATTAAAAGAGTACATACTCTTCCATCCTATATATGTTTGTTTGGGTCATGGCCAAAACACTGAAAGCCACTAGTAAAGCCAGAATTTTCTTTAGTATCAGGGCCAAATGTTTTTCATTACAGTTTTACTGACTGGTCTTAAGACATATAAACTATTGTCCTCTTTTTTTTTTTTAACTGTGAATCAAGTAAGTGGTATTGTGCTTCTCCATGGTACAAATGAAATAATGTACCAACTAGTTGAAAAAGTGCTAGTATATTGAGGTAAAATCAGCTTCTCTGTGAGCAAAAAAGATCTCAGGCTTAATCAACTCCAAATAACCTAATCACTTTGCAAACACAACTTTGAAGGGCCGGCGTAACTGGGGATTGCCTATAAAAACTTTTGTTCGATATTCACTGTTTCCAGAAATCTAATAAAAGCTTTAAATAAGATATTTAATTAATATATAACATAGAGGACTTAATTTTATGCCTTTATTATAATATGCTCTAAAGTGTCATTATTAACTAATGTCTCAGGGAAGAAGTATTCAGAGAACTATATTCTTCAGTATAGCACAGAACTAGTTCCATTCCTCATTCTTTTACAATCCAAATTTAGGTATTTCTGATTTATTTAATAAGTATCAATATTATATTTTAGTTGCTTCAGTAGTACCAAATGTAAAACATATTTAAGTCTTTTAAAGACATACATAAAATTTTTAAATGTATTCTTTCATTTATTTATTCAATGACTAATATATGATGGTCTTCCCTCTTTGTGCTTAGCACTCTTTTTATGGACACTTTCTTATCGTCCCTTTGAATCACCATAGCATCCAGCGTATGTGAAGCAAAACCCAAAAAGTATATAACTTGCATAATCGAGTACTGATTAATGTGAACAAATCATTTAAAAATGTTTCAGCTTCCTTCACTGCATATAAGTAAGGAGCGCACTGCAAATAAGACTCTAAGCTCTTGTCATTTCTAAAATTTTATGAGTTACAATAGTCAGTGCCTAGATGTCTATTAATTTAATCCCAATACAATTACCTTCATGTTGGGAACGTGTACCACATCCCCATACTGGTCTTTCGTTTGCACCGTGATGGTGGTAGGCCAACCACACCGAATATCATCCTTATTCAGAATCAAAGATGTTTTCTGAGGATCAGCATAGGAATCTGGCTGAAGCCACCTAACAGGAATGAAAAAACAAGTAAACAAAAAACCAAACATTCATCAATATCTTAAGTGATTAAAATGAAACTAGGCCAGACGAATAAAACTATACTAAACAAAGGAGAAGCCAATGGCACCCCACTCCAGCACTCTTGCCTGGAAAATCCCATGGACGGAGGAGCCTGGAAGGCTGCAGTCCATGAGGTCGCTGAGGGTCAGACACAACTGAGCGACTTCACTTTCACTTTTCACTTTCATGCATTGGAGAAGGAAATGGCAACCCACTCCAGTGTTCTTGCCTGGAGAATCCCAGGGACAGAGGAGCCTGGTAGGCTGCCGTCTATGGGGTTGCAGAGTCAGACACGACTGAAGTGACTTAGCAGCAGCAGCAGCAGCATACTAAACGAAGTGCTAAAAGGATTATCATTTCCAACTCAGTAATAAGGACCATGGGCTTCCCAGATGGTGCCAGTGGTAAAGAACCTACTGGCCAATGCAGGAGACCTAAGAGATAGTGTTCGATCCCTGGGTCAGGAAGATCCCTTAGAGGAGGGTATGGCAACCCACTCTAGTATTCTTGCCTGGGGAATCCCCATAGACAGAGAGGCCTGGTGGGCTACGGTCCATATGGTTGCAAAGAGTCAGACACGACTGAAATGACTTAGTATGCAGGCACAATAAGGATCACAAGTATTAATAACTTCCTCGGAAATTATTAATGACAAATTCATTAAACAAATATTGAGAGAGTCATTTCCTAGGCAGGTTGATAAGTCTAGGGGTTCCCAAGGAGAGAGGAGTCTGGAATTCTCAAGGAGGAAGAAAGGACAAACTTTTTTTTTTCCTTCTCTACATTCCTTAGGATTATATAATAATAATGTATCCTGCCTGAGGACAGTCTCTGGATTAAACCTTCTGGCTAATTCTGTTATCTTAAAATGTAAAGTATGGGAGTAGGTCTGGTGAGGTCTTTACAACCTCCAGACATTCTTTGGATTCTTTGGAGAGCATATAACTTCATTGCTAACACTAACAAGGGGGTACTCTTTCTGCCCCCTTCTGATGTCTATGTCAGAAGCTTTCTCTATGTCCTTTATACTTTAATAAAACTTTATTACACAAAAGCTCTGAGCAATCAAGCCTTGTCTCTGGCCCCGGACTGAATTCTTCTCCTCCGGGGGCCAAGAATCCTGGAGTCGTGATTCAACAACCTTCCAATATGCTAAAGCATATGAGATTTTTGATGATTACAAATAAAACAGAAACAACTGTAAAATCAGAAAGTGTGAAATTTTAACTATGGCTGATTTAAAATAACCAAGAAAATGAATTTAGGTTGTATATTCTTAGAAGTCCCAAATAACACTACTTAAGGAAAGTGAAAGTGAAGTCGCTCAGTCATGTCTGACTCTTTGAGATCCCATGGACTGTAGTCTACCAGGATTCTCTGTCCATGGAATTTTCCAAGCAAGAGTACTGGAGTGGGTTGCCATTTCCTTCTCCAGCGGATCTTCCTGACCCAGGGATTGAACCCAGGTCTCCTGCATTGCAGGTAGACGCTTTAGCCTTTGAGCCCCACCAGGGAATCCCTACTTAGGGAAGGTCTGCCTAATTGCCAACCTGAAGACCTGGGAAAGAGCAGCATTTCTGTCAAAGCAGAAACAGAAGTGACATTTTGCTTGTTGGGGAGCAGAAGGTTAGAAATACACCACCTTCTCTTTACACAGCTTAGTAACGATTTTCCTTCACTACCATTCCTTCCATGCAAATTCGCTTTTTTGTGATATCCATGTGTGAATTCTTTGCATGATCTGCATTCAAGTGGTCCTGTGAGATGACTGAGGAGTAAATTGTGATGTATACTACATGAAAAGGTCCATGAAGAAGGCAGTGAGGCTGACTTAAAAGATGTTTTCTATTTTTCTCCAATCACCACTTTAGTTTTTAAAAACTAAAGAGTAATCTCTGTATTTTTAAAATTAAAGCCAGAAAGAGGGTCATATTTCTGTATTTACTAGTAGTGTGTGCTGTGTACTTAGTCACTCAGTTTTGTCCGGCTCTTTGCGACCCCATGGACTAGCCTGCCAGGCTCCTCTGGTCCATGTGATTCTCCAGGCAAGAATACTGGAGTGGGTTGCCAAGCCCTCCTCTGGGGATCTTCCCAACCCAGGGATCAAATCCAGGTCTCCCACATTGCAGGTGGATTCTTTACTCTCTGAGGCATATTTCCTAGTGAAATTACTCAAGTCAGCATATTTGTTCACCTTCAAAAAAAGCAAACAGCAACAAAATAAATGAGAACTCTATAATCTTAAATTACCTGATTTAAATTCTTAATTTATATCTGCATTAACTGTAGATTTGGAAAAAAATCCTCATATTAAGACAAATATAGTGACAAATTTAGTAGTATAGATATTAAATATTACCATCAAATTCCAGACTTCTCTATTTTACCATGTAGTCTATATATTTTTAACAATTATTATATATTTTAAAAATATACTGAAATATTAACTACTACTTTATATTTCAGAGAGTCCAAAACACATAAACTACATTATTTTAGGTAGCACTGTAACATCCTAATGACTCCTCTCCTTTCTCTTCAGAAATGAAAACTAAGGTAAGCCCCGCAGGAAAATCACTGTAGGACTTAAGAGTGCATTACCTCGCAAGTCTTCCACCACTTGATCCTGGAACACAAGCGATAAAATCGTCCAGAAAGGACTGTTCATTGCTCTGGATTTGAAGTGGTAAGTTTCCTTCTAGTGCCTCCAATATAGTTGGTGAATGAGAAAGAGCTAAACCCTTTCCAAGAATACCAGAATGGGTTTTGCACACCTGTTGGGTAAAAGAGAACATTTATATTTTATAATATAAAACTTATATCACATGATTGTTTTGCATTTGCACCCAATTTTAGATAGGCCTTTTTTGGGGAAATCGTTTTCTCCTCACGTCCCTGTACTCTGTACAGTAGAAAACTTCCAGCAGGGAAACACTCGGGGTAATACTTCCAGTTTCATTCCGCTCACAAAAGGAAGCGATTTATCTGAGTGTTGCAGGTTAGAGCTAACGCTGCATCTCCCCCTACCCAGGCTCTCCACGTTTTCCTGCATGTGTCACATCCCCGTGTGTCGGGACCAGGGCTCCCCTCTGAAGACAGCTGCAGAGGTTGCCCACTTTCTGTGTCTCCATTACTGGTGGTTCTCTTGGGCAGGCTGTGTCTGTGCTCTTGGGCAGGTGGGTACCAAGGTCTTGACTCAGGCAAAAAGTTGATGGAAGCCTGACTGTGGCTGCACATACACTGCATTAGCCTGTGTAAGGCTTATTAAAGTTAAGGAAAAAGGGCAGATGAAACAGAAATTTTAGCTCTCAACTAGATGAGAAGCACGCCTAACATTTTAGAAAGACTTGCTGTAAGTGCTAAAACTCTAGAAAAATCTTAATGACTGTATAATAAATTTCAAAACAAAATATTTTTCATGGAAAACTATTATATTTCCAGTTCTTTCAATTTCTACAACAGTAACTTCTGCTTTTATGAACCACACAATTTCAAAATCCTAATCTTTAATAACAAACAGACAAGTTAAAATTCAGACTTTGGACAAGTTATTGCTATGTCCTCTTGAGCTAACAAGTTACAGACCACTCCTGAATCAGTGAAAGGTATAAACTGGTGATCAAACGATCTCTTGTAGTTATTATACAATTTAAATAACTCATTAAAATGGGGATTCCTAGGTGACGCAGTGGTAAAGAATCTGCCTGCCAATGCAGGAGATGCAAAGAGGTGTAGGTTCGATCCCTGCATCAGGAAGATTCCTGGAGGAAGAAACGGCAATCTGCTCCAGTATTCTTGCCTGGAAAATTCCATGAACAGAGGAGCCTGGTGGGCTGCAGTCCATGAGGTTGCAAAGAATTGGCATGACTATGCAACTAAGTATATACACACAACACATTTAAATGCTCACCATCTGCCTAACAAGCAATGGGTGTTTAATGTATGTTAGACCATCACAATGACTACCTTACATGCCAAAAAGGTGTGTAATTTGGGACATCACCTTTTTCTTTACAGAAGCACAATAAAGATCTCCTCACATCTGGCCTAAATAACATTCTATAAGCCATAATACCTGGGATGATGAGCTACTTGATGGATTTCCTTAGCTAGAATGCTATATGACACATAGCATGTTCATTAAACATTTTTTTAATTAACTTTTATTTTTGTATCTTAAGATACAGAGATTTAACTTTTCTAAAAGGAAAAACAAAAGCTGGTGGGATTTTAAAAAACATAAGTTTCTTAACATTATTGAGGACACCATGGCTCCCTACAATTAGAGCACAGTGATCAAGATCATGAACTTTGTCACCAAATTGCCAAAGGTCAAACTCTAGACCAGCTGCTCACCAGCTGTGTAATTCTGAGCCAGTTATTTAAGTTGTTTGTATCTCAGTTTCTTTATCTATAGTTAGAATTCCTACTTCATAGGACTGTTGTAAGGACTAAATGATTTTAAAATATAAAACTGTTTGGAATAGTAACTGATAAAGTTAAAAATCATAAATGTTTGTTTTTATTATTACTGCTGTAATCATTTCAGAAAATAAATAACATGTAAACCACTAACTGTAAGTATCAGAAGACCTGGATACCAGTCTCGATCCCCCAGTTAGCTGAATTCTTAATAAATCAAAACTTCTCTGAACTGATATAATTGTCAGATACAAGAGAAAATAGTGATTTCAAAGTGTAACTGCAGAAATAGACAGATAATGTCAACGATATGGCAAACTACTGGAGAAGGAAATGGCAACCCACTCTAGTATTCCTGCCTGGAAAATTCCACAGACAGAGGAGCCTGGTGGGCTACAGTCCATGGGGTCACAGAGTCAGCCACGATTGTGCACATCAGTACAGTATATGGTAAACTATAAAGTTCCTCTATAGATATTATTTCAATTACTATTACTAACATCTTTTTTCTAACTGGTAAATAAAACTTCTTCCAAGATCTAATTTAAATGTCCACCACTGGACAAAACCCTCCTCTGGGCCCTTGGCACTTGGTAGCTCTTCTTCCTCCAGCGGGGCTTACATCTCACTCCAGAGTCAACACCCACCGTGCAGTTCAGTAAGGGCTCATACAGGGGTTGATTCCATCAAGGGGAGCAATTATGAGTTATTTATCTTTATAACTGCCAATTGTAGGATGAAATACTCAACGAATGAGTGCTATGCTCAAGAAAAACAAGGTGGATTTGAGTGAAAATTTGGCTTAAAATTAATGTACAAAGTTTATCCTTATAATTATTGAGGACAATACCTGTAAAGCAGCCTCTTCAAGAATTTCAAGATCCTCCTCTAATTCATTACCTGGTATGTAAATGAAAAGGTTTACCAAAATATATCAATGTTTCATTTAACTTTCGAGTCTTCTGCATTCATACATGTTCTCCAAAAATTTGATATTCCAAATTGAAGAGAACTATTATCATTTTGGAAAAATCTCAGTGGTTTAAATTTTAAAACGCTTATTTTCAGTGTGAATATAAGCTGTAAATCTCAAGACAATACTAAAAAAAGCACCCATCAAGTGTATCAAAAGATAGATATTACATTTATATACACCTTTAAAAGGAAACTGATTATTCAGAACCTCTTTCTTTTTCAGTTATATTACAGAAGAACTTCACCTTTAGTAAACAACAGTTACTGACTGACAGGAAAGCCCAAGACAGTGACTGTATTCTCTAACCATCTTCTGCTTTACTGCTTGATGTAGAACATTTATTGAATTTTCTCTGATAGCTTAATGAGCTTATAAAATATTATAACCAAACTGATACATGTTCAAAGGGAAATATTTGAATTATACAGAAGTGCAGAATAAAAAATTCTGCCACCATCCCCTTTCAAAGACAAAGAGTATCACCAGTTTCCTAGGTATTGTTCTAAAAACTTTGTGTGCAAATAATCATTGTATGTATGTATGTGTCAACCTACATACACGGGAACATACACATATATTTACATATATGTATACAATATGATGTTCAAAAAAATGAACATCATATAATTATATAATCTGGACATCTTTCTTGGCCTGGACATAAAGGTTTACTTTTTTGTTACTGTATTTTAACAGCTACTTACATTTGTTTTGTATAGATATACCATCGCTGATTGAACAGTTCCCAACTGACAAACATTTTGGTTGCTCCTAGGTTTTATAACCACAAGTACTGATATATTAATCTCTTATAATAGATGTTTTTGAGTATTTGTGTAAATATGTGTAAAAATGCTATATCAAAAGGTATATTTATATACAATTTGAATAGCTATTGATGAATTTCCTTCGAAGAGGTTGTACCAATTTCCCTCATATGAATAGAACACAAATGTCTCATTGTCTCCAGTACAGTAAGCAGCTGCCCATGAATATATGTGACTGTTAAATTCATTTTGCTATTTTTAGGATGTTTTTCAATAAACATTCTATTTGTAATTTTGTAACTTTTAAAAAAATCATAAATACCTAGTACAAGATCACACTTACCAATAGGAAGTGCTAGATCCTTTTTCATCAAAGCTGCTGCACAAACCCCACCAAGATTAGCTAGTTCTTTTTCTAACTGAATGACTCCCTGGAGAATTGAAAAAAATCAGATGCTGTAAAAGCTGTCTGGAAGATGCAATTTTTTAAAAATATAAACTTATTTATTTATTTTAATTGGAGGTTAATCACTTCACAATACTATATTGGTTCTGCCATACATCAACATGAATCTGCCACAGGTATACACGTGTTCCCCATCTGAACCCCTCTGCCTCCCGTCTCCCCGTACCACCCCTCCGGGTCGTCCCAGTGCACCAGCCCCAAGCATCCAGTATCACGCATCGAACCTGGACTGGCGATTCGTTTCACATATGATATTATACATGTTTCAATGCCATTCTCCCAAATCATCCCACCCTCTCCCTCTCCCACAGAGTCCAAAAGAATTTTTGAGAGATGATGTGGATTATCAAAAAAATGTGACTTGCATTCCAGCATAATGTTTGAAACGAAAAGGAAGCATGTGTTAGCAGCTAATGGTTAATTAAGAGTGTAAAAGATTCAATATTATGTCTCACATTGGTTATATTGTTTCAGACCAAAAAGTTTTAGACCAACAGCTCATAGTCCAAAGGATTTTTCATTTATTACTTTGATGGAACATGATCACTGTTTCACCTTAACTTTTTTTTAAACAGTACTACTTGAAATCTTTATGACAGATATTAAGTTAGTGCCATTGTGAAATTAGCACCCGTGGCGGATTCATGTTGATATATGGCAAAACCAGTACAGTATTATAAAGTAAAAAAAAAAAAAGAAAGAGAAAGAAAATAAATAAATAAATAAAATTTTCATTAAAAAAAAAAATCACTCAGAAAGATACAGCCACCAACCAGGTTTGGAACAGGCATGATTATACTATGTCTTTAAAGGCTGCGTCATGCTGCACAGACTCTGATCTCTTCACGTATTAAAAACAGCAATACCAGACACAATTCATTTGTACAAAATTAAACTACAAAATAGATTATACACCCTAGCTTAAAATAAAATTTCAGGCTTCTTGAATATATACAGCAAACACAATCCAAGTCAACAGTAGCCCTTAGAAACACAATCTTCCTTAACAGAATAAGAAGATAATTCATTCTCACCTCATCAGGTCCAGGGCTAAACTCATATCCAATTGCAAAACATTTGAAACCATAGAAAGAAGCTTTGTCATCTTTCACATAATCTGATGCAGTCTCCAATGAAAAAAGGGCCTCGTTCCCTAAGAAGAAAAACTAACACTGAGTTCAAAATCGGAAACAACTTTATTAAAATCTCCTTACTTTTATCCATCTCAAGATAGGTAGCAATATAAATCAGGCTTCCTGGGTGGCCCAGTGGTAAAGAATTCATCTGCCAATGCAGGAGCTGTAAGAGACGTGGATTTGATCCCTGGGTAGGGAAGATCTCCTGGAGAAGGAAATGGCACCCCACTCCAGTATTCTTGCCTGGAAAATCCCATGGACAGAGAAGCTTGTTGGACTACATACAGTCCATGAGGTCGCAAAAGAGTCGGACAGGACTTGAACACACATGCGCTAAATAATGTATTTGGTTTTGGGGTTTCTACATTTACTTGAACAAAACTGTGCTAAAAACAACACTGGAAACAATAAAACCATACCAGGTTGTTATTTTTCTTTATGATTTAATTCTCCTTAATCACATGTCCTAAGTAAGTTACATGAACAATCATTGTCAATTATCTGTCAATTACTGAAGTGACCTCTGCATGTAAGTAGCTCAGTTATGTCCAACCCTTTGTGATCCCACGGACTGTAGCCCACCAGGCACCTCTGTCCATGGGATTTTCCTAGGAAGAATACTGGAATGGGTTGCCATTTCCTTCTCTAACTGAGGTGACCTGGATTAGCCTTTTTTCTAAGCTGGAATCTGGCTTTGATCGCTTCACAAACACAGTAGGTCAGATCAGAAGAAAGAAGTTTCTGAACTCCAACTGGCTCTCAGTTTGCAAGATCACAGGATCACTTAACTTACGGTTAAGTGGTTAAAAAAACAACAGACTACAATAACAAATCTGTGGCACCCACCTGGCCACAAATACTCTTCAAGCTTGAAAACAAAGCTTTACATAACTTAGTGGGCTCCATGGATCACTAGCTCTCTTGAAACAAAGAAGTCCTCAGCAACTTTTTAAAATTGAACACTTACTGGGAAAATAAACACCAAATCCAATTTTTTCTATAGTTTGGCCTCAGTATTAACTCTCTGCTTTGGTCAAGCTTCCCTGGCAGCTCAGACAGTAAAGAATCTGCCTGCAGTTCAGGAGACCTGGATTCGGTCCATGGGTCGGGATGATCCCCCAGAGAGGACATGGCAACCCACTCCAGTACTCTTCCCTGGAGAAACCCATGGACAGAGGAGCCTGGAGGGCTACAGTCTATGGGGTCACAAAGAGTCACACGCAACTGAGTGACTGACACACTTTCTTTGGACAAGCTAATCTTTTCTCACAAGATCCTCAGAACAGTCTCTTTTCTAAACCTTGGTCATGTTATGCCCAGTGCCCAGAGAGTCTTCTTCACTAATCAACTGCAATCTAGATACAGAAGAGGTCTTGAAGACATTCTTCCGAAAATTAAATAAACATTTTCAATAGTGTGTCTTTACTAAACATAATTCTCATAAATGCATGTATTTTACCATATAAAACAAAATAAGACAAAAAAAAAAAAAAGAAGAAACTTACCTGGCAACACTAAAACCATAGTAGGCCACCCAGAGGACCCTGAAAATTTCTTTAGTTCTATCCAGGAATTCAGATTGTCATGAACAGCTGTCAACTTTGGTCCATATCCTGAATTCTGAACAGTTCTAATGGGGATCAACAAACGGAGGACGTCTTCTGACTGTGCAGTGCCACACTGAGGGTCAAACTCGAGTGTCATCCACCGCACACACTCTGGGAATGTCACCTGAAGTCAACAGACAAAAGGCCACTCACATAAGAAGAATCAGGTTTTAGCTTCTGGTCTAGTTTAGAAATAGGACATCATACTGGAAAGATGATGCCTTCAACTTACTGTAACATTAATGTTAAGTAAGGAATTAATACTGTAAAATTTTAGGAATTAAGTGACAGGAAACCAAGGTATTAATGGTCAGTATCAACTGTCTCCGCTCTCCCGTTGTAGTATCTATTGTTTTCTATCTAATAAGTGGTTGATACTGCACTGTGTTTAAGTACATACTGATATCATTAAAAAAACAATTACAAAACTGCTTAATTTCTGAAAAAAATAAGCTATCTGATTTTCCTGTGGAAGAGCTTATTTAAATAATAAATTTTCCATTTGAGTCAGTATGCACTTAAGGAATATAGGTAGGTAACTGACAATGTAATTGGATAGGTAATAAAGATACATTGATGGAAATGAATAAATCATTAAAATGTAAGGTTTTAGTCACTTTTAGGTTATCTATCATTCATAGTACCTAATGCAAATGCTTCTTCTCATTAACCAAAAAAACTTTGCAACTTCAAATATTATGAGAATATAAACACACACACTTATACACTTGATAAAAGCCTTGATTTTTATAGTCTTCTATCCTAAAATTTTACTGTATGCAGGAGTTTATGATGGCACATAATTACATGTATTTTTAAGGCCATTTTAAAGTTTCTATCATCATCATAGCAGAAGGAATTCTGTAATTGCAGCAAATTACAGTTAAGCAGGACCACGTCAAGTAGTAAACTATGAATTGGTTGTAGGACATGACATAAACCTTAAGAAATTTCCCAAGTATGATATTAATCTAAAAAAATTTACTTTAGACTATATTTAGTAAAGGATTTTTTATAATCCTTAAATAAAAAGCTCAACTTAGTTCACAGTAACATAAATGTAAATTAAAACTAAACAGGCACCATTTTCCCAACATTCTTCCCATTATATTGGCAGAAGCTTCCGGATTTAAACACATACTCCTGTGGGGAGGCCATGAGAAAATAAGCATTCCCATATATTGTTGGTGGGACACAAAAAGCCATAACTTCAATGGAAGGGAATTGTCAACATCTAGCAAAACTACATATGCATTCACCGTCTGAATCAGCAGCTCCAGATATACCGAGCACAAGGCTCCTCATTCTTTGCTTAAGCCAGCAACCCTACCTCTAGAAGTTTAGTTTGAAGATATGCTTCTAACAATATGGAAACAAAAACAAACCAAAAAACCCCAACCATATGCAGTTTATTCATTGCAAAAAAAGAAAAAAAAGAAAACACCCCACATGCTCACACACCAGACTGGCTCAAAGACTATGATACACCTTGACAACAGTGGAGCACTATGAAGCTGTAAAAAGGAATGCGGATGATCTCTGCAAATGGATATGGACAGATTTTTACACACAGTGTTACTTTTAAAAAGCAAAGTACAAAGTAGTATATATAGTGTGCTATTAAAAAAAAAAAAAAAGAAAAGAAGACTACATCTAAATCAATCTTTCTGATTTTTTTTCCAAAAAAGAATGCAGTAAGGATAAACCATGATACTTACTGGAGTAAAGCAGAAGCAGAGAAGGAAAAGGACTTATAATTCTGAGGATGTTGCTTTACATAATTTTATTTCTGTAGCTATATTAGGATTTCACATAGTTTAAAACTAATATTAAGTCAAGTGGAACAGGGGAAAAACTCATAAAAATTAAGTACAAATAAACAAGACTAACTATATTAAACTAATCATGTAGTCACCTACACATATATATAAAATAAACTACTCCAAACAACTTCTGAATAAAGTACTTTGATTATATTAATGCTAGTCGGGTTAATATCGGAGAAGGCAATGGCACCCCACTCCAGTACTCTTGCCTGGAAAATCCCATGGACAGAGGAGCCTGGCAGGCTGCAGTCCATGGGGTCGCTGAGAGTTGGACACGACTGAGCGACTTCACTTTCACTTTTCACTTTCACGCATTGGAGAAGGAAATGGTAACCCACTCCAGTGTTCTTGCCTGGAGAATCCCAGGGACGGCAGAGCCTGGTGGGCGGCCGTCTATGGGGTCACACAGAGTCGGACACGACTGAAGCGACTTAGCAGTAGCAGGGTTAATATCAAAAACACTGCAAATAAACTGTTTAAGTAGTATTTTTAATTTTTATAGTGGCATACATAGACGAAAATGGTATGAAGAAAATACCTCAGCGGTTTTGACTGGAATTAGTAAGAAGTGCTCAAAAACTGATGAAAACATAGGAAAAGGACACAGAATCTAGTTTGAACAGAATTCCCCTGACCAAATCAACTGAAATTTGAGCATCAGACTGAATGACAGCACAATATTGTAACACTGAGCAAAAAGAGAATCTCTGAGTACATACTGGTATAAACACATGCAATAAATATATAAATGAACACACTTTTTAAAGCAGAAGGGGTGGGAAACTCTCCTTTACAACAGAACACCAGCTGGGGGGAAAAACAGAATTAGAAAGCCACCGTCTCGCAGCCACCATAGCAGTAAATGATTTGGGTAAGAATAACCAAAGTGAAAGTGAAGTCGCTCAGTTGTGTCCGACTCTTTGCCGACCCCATGGACAGCAGCCCACCCGGCTTCTCTGTCCATGGGATTTTCCAGGCAAGAATACTGGAGTGGGGCGCCATTTCCTTCTCCAGGGGATCTTCCCAATCCAGGGATCGAACCCAGGTCACCTGCATTACAGATAGACAGATACACAGACCTATATTACAGATAGCTTTACCGTCTGAGCCACCAGGGAAGCCCTAGAATAACCAAATGGTGCTAAAATTTGTTGAAAGACAGTATTTTTTTACACAGTCTCTAACTCATGGATATCTACCCATAGACATTTTCAAAGGAAAAAAAAAAAGATGCTTTTTTTTGGTGGAACTGTCACCTTAATCAAGTGACTAAGTACTTCCTGATGGGATACACTGAGGAGAACACGACAGGTTGCCACCCAAAATGCACAACCTGAGTCTAATCATTAAAGAACAATCAATGAAATACAAATAAAACACTGATTGTATTCTTCAAAAACGCCAATATCATAAAAGATGAAGAGAGGCTGAGGAACTCTTTCAGATTAAAAAGACAGAAGTGGCCTAACAACTAAATCCATGTTTGAATCGGAGAGGATCCTGTGCGTGCGTGCTAAGTCACTTCAGTTGTGTCTGACTCTCTGCGACCCCGTGAACTGTAGCCCACCAGGCTTCTCTGTCCATGGGATTCTCCCAGCAAGAACACTGGAGTGGGTTACCATTTCCTTCTCCAGGGGATCTTCCTGATCCAGGGATTGAACCTGCATCTCCTGAGGCACCTGCACTGCTGGAAGATTCTTTACTGCTGAGCCACCAGGGAAGCCCAGTCTGGGTTTAAAAAAATTCTATGAACACCGATGGGAAAAAGGGCAAATGTTCAAACCACAGCACTTTGAAAAAATGGCAGGTTTCAGATTGAGGCAGAAATGTGTAAGCCTCTTACAACATCTTATACCAGAGCCTATAACATCTTATACCAGACAGTAAGGATGCTACTGTCCTTAAGGATGACTACAGGGGGTGTGTCTAAAGGACTCAGGAGGAGTCTATCAAAAAAACACACAGTCCAATTTCTTAAATAAAATTCAAGGAAACAAAAAACAGAGAGATGGAAGGGGAACAATAGATTAAAAGAGACTTAAGAGACACAACCAATCATAATGTATGAATCTCATTTCGATTCTAATTCAAATATTTTTAAATGTACATATACAACAACATGAAGGAATTATTAGTTTTTTTTAAGAGTGACAAAGACATTATTTTTTATAGGTCCTTACATTTTTAGAGATACAAAAACATCCATGAATATGCTTTAAAACTATATTGTTACTGTTTAGTCACTAAGTCACGTGTGATTCTTCTGCAACCCAGTGGACTGTAGCCCTCTGTACATGGGATTTCCCAGGCAAGAATACTGGAGTGGGTTGCCATTTCCTCCTCGAAGGGATCTTCCTGACCCAGGGATCAAACCCACATCTCCTGCATTGTCAGGCAGATATTTTACCAATTAACCACCTGAGAAGCCCTTAATACAATATGAGAAGGGACAAAGAGAGTGGGGAATAAATAAGAGTTTGACCAATAGTTGATCACTGGTAACTGGGATGATGCACAAATGGGCTAAACTACACTGGTGCATCTTTTCATATGTTTACCATATTCTACAACAAAGAGCTGAATATTTTACAAATGGTAAAGAATACACCTGCCAATGCAGGAGATACAAGAGACATGGGTTGAATCCCTGGGTTGGGAAGATCCCCTGGAGTAGGAAATGGCAACCCACTCCAGTGTTTTTGCCTGGAAAATTCCATGGGCAGAGGAGCCTGGCAGGTTATAGTCCTTGGGGTCACGAAGAATTGGACATGACTGAGTGACTGAGTACCAAAATGTAAACTTATAATTAAATTAAGTGGACTTTCTCTCCCTTAATTTAAATGATACAATTTAGAAAGCAAGGAATAGGATTTTGAGTACTCTATAAAAACATTATATATATTTTATATGTACATTTTAACATTGTGTGTAGTATTATAAATCCTGCACTGGGTATATAAATTTTCAGAGATCAGGCTGTGGTACAAACAATATCAGTCCAAAAAAATTGATTTTCATTTATTATTTTTTAAATTTTTTACTGAATTTGTTACAGTATTCCTTCTGTTTTTCAATGCCTTTTTTTGTTTTTGACTCTGATGCATGTGGGATCCTAGCTCCCTGACCAGGTATCAAACCTGCAACCCTGCACTGGAAGGTGAAGACTCAATGACTGGACCACCAGGAATGTCCCCAAATATGTGATTTTTTTTTTCAATGTCAATGCTTATATCCACTATTATGATATACAATGTGCAGTTGAGTATTACACACAGCCTTGTACTTACAAAAAGATATGAAAATAATTTTCATAAACCCCATAAAAGTATACTATTTAACAGTAAAAATTCTGTCTTAAACCCTTTTGTGTGCTTGACAGTGCTAACCACCTGCTGATTCCCTATGCACAGAAGTTACACTTCTGAACAGAGGCTAAGTATCCTTTAAGATATCAATAGAGAACATCAAATCAGGTTTTAAGTTTAAACTGTTCCTAGGAATCAGTGCCCACCTTGTAGTGCATGACACATGCAGGCTTATAGGGGTGCTCACTCTCTATGACAGCATAGTGATTAGAGGTCGTACAGGCAGACAGGCCTTGCTCAGGTTGATTTCCTGTGGTACTATCTGTTGACTGATTAGGATTGAAGGCAGGAGGTGCATACTTCTGATTCAGAATGGCAACTGAAGGAAGTAACTGTTGGACAAGTCCAAAGACTTCTACAGCCACCTAGTATAAAAAAGAATGATTAAGTGAGATAGTAAGTGTGAAAGTTGCTTTAAAGTTACTAATTACTGTAATTGTTGATTAACCTTATTATTAAGAATTTCCATTTAGAGTTTCTTCTAGTTACGTTTTCACTCAAAGAGAAATTTGTACTATGGGAAAAAAAGATTTAGCTTAAAAGTCTTAGGTGTTACATGAATATAACCAAGTTTATATTTTTAAACCCTTCTGCCTTTCTGTAATCCGCAGTAAATTGGATTTTACTCAAAATTTATTATGCCAAAGGATCAGTAGTTTATAATTTCTTCCGTGTCTTGAATATTTCACAATTTAACAACCTTTTTACATTGCTATTTTTATACAAAATGGAGGTTTGGCATCAACATTATAAATTTTAAAGGTCTTAGTGAACTTAAGCTTTCCTTACATATCATATTCTAAAATATATTTCTTATTTCCAAGTTCCTCAAATGTAAAGCCAACAAACAATACTATTACAAAGTAATACTATCACAAAACAATACGATTACAAAGTAAACTAGTAAGCGATACTAAGATCACAGAGTTAGTTGTTTAATAACTTCTACCATTTACATGTCTATCTACTTGTTACCTGTAACCCAGATGCCTGAAAGATTATCTTTAAAGGAAAGACACAAAGTCTAAATAAAATTACATTTACAAAAAAAGATTCAAAGTTAGAGAACTGAATCACACACCTTAGGAATAGCAGCAGCTACTGGTCCTATGTAGGCTATAATAAGGGGAAGCAGCATGGAAAACAGACTGGAAGAGCTAAGCAGTTCTGGAATGTCATCAGCTAAAAAAGGCATTAAAACTACAGTTAGAAGGCAATTTCACTGTAACATATATACAACTGTACTAAACCTGTATTCTAGTTTTCTGAGGAAAATTATAGTTGACATTGACCAAGTGCTTATCAAGGACCTGGCACTATTCTAAGGGCTCTACACTCATTATCTCCATTAATCCTTACAATAAGGTTCTTTATTATCGCCCCTTGTTTAGAAGTGGAAACCAAGGCACACAGCATTTAAGTACCTTATCCAAAATCACATATCTGTAAAATGACAGAACCGGAATTAGACCTCAGGGTTACAGTCATGATGTTAAACCAGTACTCTTGGTGCCATACATAGCTACACGTCTGAAGCCAGGCAAACAACATAATCTTTGTGTGCAGGTTACTCAACTGTAATGGAGGATAACATACTTCCCTCATCAGATGTTGTGATGATTCAGTGAATTAACACCTGTAAAATGCTTAAAGAATGCCTGCAGACATAGTTAATACTCCAAAAATGATTGCTGTTATTAGCTACACTGCCTTCTATGCTTCCCAAGGAAAGCACTGTGCTGATGGACATTTTATTTTTCCATGAGAATGGTGCTAGGAAGATAAGCTGAAGACCTCTCTATTAAGGGACAATTATTTCTAGATATTTTTTTCTACATCTGCTGTAGCATCAGAACAGGCTGGGCATTGAGGTAAAAAATATAGTTTCCTCATCCAGCCTAAGCTACTGGTTTGGATAGACCAAATACTCTTTATTTCCAGCAAATTTCTCATGTGATTTTGACATGCAACTACATTTAGGAACAAGTGTTATAGTGAACAGTAAGGTTTTTGTAAATTTAACTCTGCTGCAGTGTGGCAGTGGGGAAAAGGTGGCAGGGAGATTATTAGGATGTTATCCACCCATGAAAAAGAGGATGTGTGCTTGAACTACAGCAGCCTGAACTATGGGAGAACAGATAGAGAGAACAGAAACTGGAGAGTTTCCAGGGGAAGAACTTGCAAAACTCAATTTAGATAAGTGAATCTGGAAAGACGTTTGGGGTTGCCCAGACCTTTGGATGCATGGTGATGCTATTACAGAAAGAAAACCAGGTCTAAAGTGGAAAACAAAAAATTGTTTTTTAAACTACTAAAAGAGGCAAAGACTCAATTAAGAGTTTTCCTCTTAATGGGCTAACTCAGAACACTACAGTGTAAAATAACTGCTTTGAAACAGTCTAACAAATTTTGCATTAGTGTATGGAGAGCATGGCTGATCCAAAATGAATATGTGTATATGTGCAGACCCATAAGGGATCACTCTGGTATTTTACAAGGTAGTTCTTCTTTAGTAACTCCGCACATAAGTTGGGGAATAAAGAATCTAAAATATCACTATTAAGGAAGTAAAAAAACAATCTTACCGTCTACAGCAAGAGCTCTGTGCAAGAGGTCTTTTGCAGCTCGAACAACAGTGCTTACCACAGAGAGAGCTCTGCTACAGTTTTTATCTTCTTCATTGGCTTTACTTAGAAGTTGGGATTGTAAATCTCCATCAAATTCACTCCTGTAACATGAGTAACACGACATCATTTTACATAGCGGGTAAAACATGATCTAACTCTAGGAATCACATCTGGATCATAAGTTTAAAAACTTAAGTTAAAAAATAGTAAATGTATAACTATATAGTTTCAAGGCATAATAGGGCTTCAAAGAAAAAAGCCACATAAGAGCTTAAAGTTATTTTACTTTATTTTTTTAAGTAAATAACATCATGACAGAACCACTATTTAAGCAAAGGCTTGAACTGTATTTTCTAAAAAAAAGACCTGGAGGAACTGGGAGAAGAGTAGTCAGGCCAAAAGAACAGTAAGATGAAGGTTCAGACAGGAACAAGATGGGTGAGATCAAGGAATAGAATGAAGACAAGTGTGACGAGAATGAAAGGAGAAAGAGTGAAAGGTGACAGGTGGGTAAGGTAAACAAGAGTCAGGTCACATGAGTAAAGACTTTACATTTCATCCTGGAATGGGAAAGGGGAGCTATGAGGGGAAGGTGAGCAAGGGCTCACCTAAAGACTTGACAGGATTTATATTTCGCTGAGGTCACTCTGGCTGCATGGTGCAGGACAGAGTGTAAGAGAGCTCAGTGAAAAGAGAGAGGCTGGTTTAGAAGCTAGTTCCTCTCGAACCCAGTTATCCAGGTGGTTACTCAAGTCGAGGTGGAGACGGCTTGGGCTTGATGTTAATGATAGGAGTGGGAGAAAAGGTCAGATTTAGGCCAAGACTTACTGATGCAAAGTGTGAGGGTAAGATAGGCATTGGATGGGGAGGAACACTGGATGGAGACCTGTGGATGGGGAGGAGTTTCACCAAGATGCCTGTTAGCCAGCCTCAGAGAGGATGTGTGTGTGGTACGGTGGTTAAAGGCAGGTCACCTGCAGTCCAGTCTCCGGGCTACAAATCCCAGGACCACAGCTTACTGAAAGTGCGACTGCAGCAAGTGGCTGAGTCACTCCGGGCCTCAGGTCCCTCATCTGTAAAGGAGGGATAGGAAATTGCACACCCCACGGAGTTCCTGCAAGGACTGGCTGAACTGACACAGGGCGAGCACTCAGAGCACCGTATGGCAGAAAGGGAGTGCTCAGGACACAGGGCCTCTAATCACATCTCCCTTACCATCACCCTGATGAAATTCAGAGGGGCCTGGATAGTCACTCCAGGGCTCAGAGGAGCTAGGCGCTAGAGACGCAGACTTGGCAGACGTCAGAATAACACGGCTTTCCCAGTTAAGTGACTTTAATCTTTTAAAACTTAATTAACTAAAAATGAAAGCTAAGGATACTTAAATCTTTGTGGAAAATATCAAAATATAAACATTGCATTTTGTATAATGTATAAATTCTGGAAAGCAGATGCTTTTAAGGGACTCTCCATCTTTTTTATCTTTAGCGCATGATGTGGTTTCTAGTCTACACTCTGACAGAGAGAAAAATGTACTGTTTGTTGTAAGGCTATGTAACAGAAAAGGGTTTTCATTACAGTGAAAGGACTAGAAAGCTTTTGTGTGTCAGCAGCAACATGCCACTATAGAGCTATTTGTGCCTACTATTTCTATTCTATTTTACACAGAGAAAGAAAGCAGATCCTCAGGACAGAAAGCAGTTAGGACAAAAGTGTCCTAACTGCCAAGGCAGTGTCCCCAGATTGTTTGTGAAGGAAAAAGGAAGCAGTAAGCCTCTGAAACCTATGGGCAACTTCAGTGATTTGCTGTCAAGTCAGATTGAGGACAAATGTGGTGAATGCTACTCACTACTACCTATGGTTCCAGCTAAGCTGTTAAAAGAAAAATGTAGACTCAGTGAGAAATGTATATTTAAAAGTGTTTTTAAACTCAAAATTATTGTAATTCTGTTTTTCACTGTTTACATAAGGAATGATTTTTGTTAAACACATTATTAGAAATACATTATTACATACTCTAGGGCTACAAGGACTAGATTCACAGACACCAAAACACTCTGCAGAAAGGATAGCTGGATCAAGGTAACAACAGCACTTTGGCAGAGTTGATTTCCTCATTAACTTTTGGCATTTAAAATAAATAAATTCCATTAAAATTTGGCCACAAATGCAGACCACAAAACTATAAAAGGGACAACAAAAAGCATATATACTCTGTACATAAACATTTCAAAAGGAAATAATGACAAAGAACATTTTAAAGTAAACACTGAATTTATACATTAAAATGAGACCTTTTTGTACAAATTAGCATGTGCAAGGAAGATACACTGTGCAATTTAATTATCACCGCCCATTTAGCTTCTTGTACCTTGGTAGTAAAATGCACATGTTCTGCTGCTGTCGAGTAGTCAGCCCTGATCTCCACACACACCTACCTGTAGTAGAGTATCTGGGGAATCTGTCCTCTGGTTTGGTTTGTGCCATTACTACTCAAGCTGCATGTACTGAATGTGAACGTTACGCCATCAGGGCACTGAACCGTGGTCATTCCTCCATCTCCATTGGCTGTGCGGCTTCCGTAGTTCCTCAGGCGCACAGCGTACTTTACATTTTCCTTCACGATAAAGATGTAAAGCATGTTTATACTTATTTACAATGTACAAGGCTATATTAATATAAAATGAACTCTAGTAGTAAACTGGGCAAATACACTTGGCCCTTGAGCATCATGGGGGTGAACTGCATCTGTCTGGTACACAGAATATTCCTCAACAATAAATACTACAGTACTACACGACCCAAGGTTGGCTGAATCAAAACATGTATAACCAGCATTTTTGTTTTGTTCAGTTTCTAAGCTGTGTCTGACTCTCTGCAACGCCATGGACTGCAGCAGGCTCCTCTGTCCTTCCTATCTCTCGGAGTTTGCTCAGATTCATGTCCATTGAGTCAATGATGCCATCCAACCATCTCATCCTCTGCTGTGCCCTTCTCCTCCTGCCTTTAATCTTGCCCAGCATCAGGGTCTTTTCCAACGAGTCGGCTCTTCACATCAGGTGGCCAAAATATTGGAGCTTCTGCTTCAACATCAGTCCTTCCAATGATAATATTCAGGGTTGATTTCCTTTTAGGATTCACTGGTTTGATCTCCTTGCTGTCCAGGGGACTCTCAAGAGTCTTTTCCAGCACCACAGTCTGAAAGCATCAGTTCTTTGGCACTCAGCCTTCTTTATGGCCCAACTCTCACATCTGTCCATGACTACCAGAAAAACCATAACTTTGGCAGACCCAGCATAGGTAGGTATAAAAAGGGCTGACTGTAAGTTATACTTGAATTTTCCACTGTGAGAAGGGTCAATACCTCTAATTCCCACATTGTTCAAGGGCCAACTGTATAAAGAATGTCATATTTATACACAATTTGGTTAAATGAGTTTTTAGTAAGTCAAGCAGGGTAATAATTAACACTTACTGATGTTTATTACTTAACAGAAAACTTTCTGTGATTTACTTAAATTAATCCTTAAAATGGTCTCATAAGGTTAAGTCCCATTATTACCCCTATTTTACAGATGAGGAATCTGTGGTACAGAGAAGGTAAATAATTTGCCAAAGTCACACAACTAGTAAATAGTGATGAAGTAGGATTTAAATACAGTGTAACTCTAGCGTCTGCTTTTAATCCTACTGTAAAGAATATTAGCCATATTAAAAGATTTTGAATACATGAATTAAGATTTTCCTTTGCTAAGTTTAACTTTTAAGCTTGTTTTAAATATAGGAAAAATACAATAATGAGTTCATTATAATTTTAAGAGAGACAGAAAGAGACAGGCAAACATGGGAAAAAATATCTGTAGCACAAAACAAGATTCACTTGTATAAGAAATATGATATAGATATTGGTGCCTAACAATCCAAGACATAAACTTCATAATGATGTTTTTTGTTTTTTTAGTATCATATATCTTTTTGATGAAGTAACTAATTAAGTTACCTCATCCAAAACTCAGCTGTGTAATGAAAATTATTATGGTTGGATTCAGAATTACTCTATTATTACTTTAATATGAAGTAAAATTTGTTTTCCTAATAGTTATTTACTGCTAGACAATTAAGTTATATACAATAATAATAGCTTTAATAGTTAACACCATTTGTTAAGACCACTTGTTCTTTAAATGAGTTCTCGCACAGTAAGAAAAGGAAAAATAGGAACTAATATTTACTGAATTTCTATATTGTGCTAGACACTGAGGCAAGTACTCTCCTCCATTTCTTAATTTAATCTGAACAATGTTACAATGGAGGTGTTATCCTTCCCAACCTATAGATCAGTCTCAGAGTGGGCAAGTGATGACATGTCCAACATCTCAGAGCTAATATTGGGAAAAGCAAGTATCTGAAAGCTAGGTTTATTTGACTCCAAAACCTATGGCTACTTTCCACTGTATCAGACTTTAACCTTTTGCATAAGTAGAGTCCAATACAGTAACACATTAGGGATACAGTCAATTTAAAGGACCACAAAAACTTTTTATCATTGTTGTTACATAAACTCATAATAATACATTCCATTTACAAACTAAACACATTGTTAAAATTACCTTTAAAGGAACAACTTTGTCAAGTCTGATTTCAGCTATATCACTGGGTGAATCATCTGTTGTGTAAGTTCCTTTGACTAATTCTAGAGATGTCCATCTGTGAGAATGAGTTGAATCCCCTGCATGCTCACTCTAATTAAAACAAAAGAAAGCCCACACATATTCTTAATTTCATTAAATGAACAATTTTGACTTACAATCAATTACTGTTTTTAAGCAGTCTATTTTCTTACATATAAAATTATTATCCATTAGCATTCATCCATATAAACTAAAGAAAGCATTTTTGGTCCTCTATTCATTTGTATTTATTTTCTGAACTATCTGCAAATTATATCATACACAGGCTTTTCTCATCTGTCTTAAAATGATTTCCTCTTCTTCATCAGAATGCTGTATCTAATTACAGGGTTTAAGGAAATAATTAACTGAATTAACTGCTTAAGAGAAGCAAAATACAGATAGACTTATTTATTAGCAAGTGATTTACATGCTACTTGTCTCATTTTAATAAAACTTTATGAAACTTAGGCGCTTTAAAAAATCTATAGTGGATACAGCAAGATAAAGCTAATTCAACCAACAACACTCTTTACTATTAATCATCCATTAGCACTCTTGACAAAACTGCTTAATCACTGATGGGGTAATAATATCAGTCTGAATACTGTTCTTGTTTTCTGAAATATTACAATAGTAAAAAAAAAAAAAATTACTCAAGATTTATAATCTGAGGCCTGGTTACATAATGACGCAGGAGCGATCCAAATGGTACATAAACAATCAAGAAGAATTGCTCCCTTTAAATTCCTCTAATGTTGCCCATCTATGACTAATCTGCTAAACTGCACTATCTGGCTCTGGACCACTGCATTATTATAATGGTGTGTGTCCTGACACACAACCCACACACCCAAATGCATACTAAGAGTGGCACTTACATCATCAACCAACACCTCTAATTCATATTCATGAATTCCGCCTCCTCCATAGACAGAAAAACCGACCACAACTATTCCAGGCTTGTCTACCGAAAAACAGATGGCATCTGGGGACCCATTCCCGGTGTTCCAACTTCTCCCCTGACTTGTCTTTGTGAATCGGTTAGCACTGGCTTTAACAGAGTGGAGAGAATTAAGGCCGTCAACCTGTAAATGACAAAAGTAAAAATATCAGTAGTCTGTACCTAAGTGTTACTAACATGCCTTTAACAAAACTATTCAAAAGTTTCTAAGGAGTTCAATAAAATAACCTACCTTTAACAAGAGGGTTTAAACCTCTCTAAAGGTATATTCCATTAAGAGATTAACCAGGAATAAAATCAGACTATATCACTCTAAATTCACAAATCAGTGTCTTTTTAGTCTAATTATACATTTCACTTAATTTATAATGTCAGAACTATAAACTTGTAAGTTATCACAGTCGTAACATGTGCACAAATTATCACTCACTTTGCAAAGAGATACCAATATTTTTCAGACCAATAGTTTTCAAACTATGCTACACAGAACTCTAGGACAGATGAATATTCAAGAAAGAGGTGGACTGAGGTTCCTCTTTTCAGTCAGACCATCCTTCCTCTTATCTGTGAGTTTCAAGCTAAGACACCATTGCAGAAAATGTTCTATGCCTTAAGTCTGAATATCACTAATATATATCATAATAACTTGGTAGTCAATATGGGAAAATACACATATACACAAGTACTACATCATTAATTACAGACTTTGATTAGGGAGGATCAAAGCACTTATTTTTGGTTCAAAACTAGCTTTTTAATTACAAAGCCTATTTCTGCTCAAAGTTGGCTGCAGAAGTTTGGAAGAGCTACAAGAGGAAAAAATTTAAGATTTCAGCAAGCATTACAAACTCCTCTGAGAAAGAAAAAAGTATGGGTATCTAAGTCAGGAGCTTTAGAAACTCCCAAGGTTGTGAATTAGGCACTTGAAATTTTGGGCTTTCCTATTAAAACAGTAAGTTCATAGGAGATTGATTACTAGATAGTAAATTTCTGAGGAATCAATGTATTCTGGGGACCAACACACTATAAACTTTCATCCAAGGTCTATAATAGTATAGGAGGGTAGTTTATTACAGGCTGAATGAACAAGTGAAAAGGAAAATTAAAATGTTCTGACAAGGGCTTCACCACCTCAACCAGGGTGAGATACTGAAATCTGCTCAGATGTGTGTAATCATTTAGAAATCCTAAAGACTTACCTCTCACTCTGAATCAGTAATGAGTGTAGACTGAATGGATCAAGTGAAAATAGACTCTTAAATAAATCTGAGAGTAAGAAAAAGTAAAGACTAGGAATTATAAAATTAAAATAGAGCAAAGACATTCCTTGGCAAGAAACCAGAGACTTGGGGTCACTGAATACATAATGGTTATTAAACAAGTCATTTGAATGATATAACGTACTGTACATTATGACATAAAACCAATGTCTACTGTCTACTTTTTCAGAGAAAAAATAGAAACGTTCACCAAATTCAGTCAAAACATTTAGATGAATTATAAAACAGTGAGCAGGACAGTGAAATGGTGAAAAATAACTACTTTAAAAAATGTAAAGGCATTTTAAAGATGTTGCAATGTAGTTTTCTCAAACATATTAATATTTGATCCTTTAAAGACTTTGTGATGATAATGGCTGTACAACAATGTGACTCCACTTAATACCACTGAACTGCACACATAGACATGACTAGAATGATTAATTTTTTGTTGTGTAATTTACTACAATTAAAAAAAAAAGAAAAACCTTTGTGATACAGGTTTAACCTGTATAATAACATAAAGATAATAACATATAAGATAATATAAAAATTATTATTATTCCCATTTTACGCATGTGTTTGTCTACGGTTAACCAAGTGAGCAGAGCTAAGGTCTGCACCTCTTCACGTTCTCCACCCCACACGTTCATCATTAGTAGTCCTACTCCTACTTCCCATTACCCAGCAACGAGAACTATTTCTGCCTTCACTAGGACAGGGTGGTGGGCTGTGCAATGAGGCAGTTAGGGGGAAATGGTATACTTTGTATTAGTGCAGCATCCCGCGTAAACTGCTGAGAGGGAGGAAGCAAGTAAGAGCAGAGAGGAGGTGTAAGGAAGTGGGGGTGGGGAATAAAAATTGAAAAAAAAAAAGGGACAAGCCAGCTTGAAACTATTTTCTTGAGGAAAATTAGTTTCTATGAAGCCAAAATACATTAAAAAAAAAAAAAAGAATGTGGAGCGCTGAAACATGTCCTCATTATCCAGTATCAGAACAGAACCTCACCTCAGATCCCAGGGCAGACGCGGTCAGTTCACTGACAATGCTGGCCAGCAACCCGCAGGTGTTGGAGACCAGGTGGGAGGAGAAGAGCTCATTTTCTCTCCTCAGGCTGTTTCTGACGGGGAGCACCACAATTACCAGCATTTTCTCCAGAACTTCACGGAAGCTTGTCATCCCAGAGATATTCTCTTCATTCTGTGACACATGAAAAGAAAAAGTTCCCAGATAATTGCTTTATTTTCCTTCACCTGAGTACTCAAGTGCAAAATATTGTTTTCTAGAAGACACCTTTAAAACCCAGATTTGAGTCTTCATCTATGTATGCATCCAGCTGTATGTGGGCTCACCATGTCTACTTTTCATGTAGAAGTCCTTTCTCAAATTATTAGTCTCTAGATATCATAAAAGTACCACACATTTACAAAATCTCTGTGCTTTCATTAACCTTGAGTCATTTTCACTTACCCTCTTATTTGATTTTTCACTAACAATAATATGTGACAGAAAAAAAACCTCTTCCTATTTAAAAAGCTATTTCTGCAGGACAAGATTCCAAACTGAGATAATTATTTCCAATATGCAATAATTCCCAGTATGAAATAATATAATGACTACTGATTTAAAGGCAAAGCAATTGAGCAATAATCTATATAATCTGTTTTCTAATAAAATTATTTCTGTACATGTATGGGACAAAAATATGGAACTGTACAACGAATTGTGCAGTTTTACAATTCTTACTATATTTGATTTCAGAAGTGAAGATAAGAAATTTCCACCCCTACCAATGAAAAACTTTCAAAATAAGAAATTAGTCCCATTAAAGACCAATGGGAAAATACTTTTTTTCCAGGAAAAAGGAGAAAAGATGAAGCACCCTCAACATAATATGCACAATCTTTCTCTCATACTTTATTAATGTCCAATCTTAGGCTAAAAATAGTCACTTAGAGATATTCTTCAATCTTTAAGTTATTTCTACTATCTCTGAATTAAAATTACCGTAATATTTAGGTCAGTTTCTTAAGTAATTAGGTTTTCGTGGCTTTCATTCTCCAAAATCTTTACTTTCTGGGAACATCTCAGAAACTTAACTTTGGATAAAACTCAATTTCCAACAGTACTCCATAGTCAGTACTCTGGAAGGGCTTTCTTTGGGGGGTGGGGCATGGGGGATGCGTGGAATGCATTTTCTAGTTACATCCACTTAGTTTCTAACTAGTAATTAAAAGATTGGTAAAAGAAACTTCCCATAAAATCTTAACATGGAGTGAGTGTCAATGTATTTTAGTTAAAGGATATATATATACAAAAAAGCACATTACTAGCCACTAAAATTTTAGAAAAAGGGAACTCTTATTCACTAGTGGTGGGAGATGCAAGCTGACATTAGCTTTCTAGAAGGCATTTTGGCAGTTGGTAGCAAAATCTTAACATATTTTCCCTGACTTAAAATTTTTCCACACTTTAAGATTTATTCTGGAAAATTCACAGTGTATATAAATAAAAATTTAGTCAATGATATTTTCAGCAGCACTGTTTAAAATACTGAAATACTGGGAAAAATCTAAACATATTTATATAGAGGAAAAGTATTAAATGATTATTATGCTATTCCCAAATGGTAGAATTCTATATTATCCATTAAAAAGCAAAATATACTAATCAGTATATATTGTCACAGACTAATAGATATGTGAATATGCAATTAATTTCAATAATTACCAAATGTTAGTAGTTCTAAAAAGCTTTTAATATCTTGAAGTTTTACTACACTTGTAAGGAAAACACCGCAACACTAAAGGGAATCCCAAAAGAAAAACAAAGCTTATCTGTAACTTGATCACACAAACATTATCTTTACTTCTAGTATTCTCTTCCAAAATATGTATGTTTTTGCATACATATTTTACATAGTTTGTCACCATAGTTGTCTATATACCTTGATTTTTTACTTTCTTTTAAAAACTTAACAAACATCTGCCTTGATATTAAATGTAAAGTTATTTTTAATGACTGACAGAACCATATTTTATCAAGTTGACATATCCAAATTCAATTATTTCACTTAATGATGGATATTTAAGGCTCTAAGCTAGTCACTTTTCCTTTTAATAATATATATATCTATGTATCTATATATAGCTTTAGTCTTCCAATTACTTCCTCAGGTAATTTCCTTTGCAAATATTCATCACACATACTACTGAATTAACAACTTATTTTTTAAAAAGACCATTCCAGTTTATGGGTCCTCAATTCAAGAGCTATATTGATCTTCTTAATTCTCATCTCAACTAGTACCTAATAAACGCCTAATAAATAGTAGGTACACGATAAATACTTGCTAAAAGGTCAAAAGAAAAGGATTACATACACTACCTAATGCTATAAACCATCTATAAGTTTAGTGGTTTCCTCACAGTCTTAGCAGCACAGCATTTTATAAAAGCAAAAGACTATTTTCCTGATATTTTACAAATATATTGATACCATCATAGAACTTTCATCTACATTTAATTACTAGTTAAGACTGAAAAATTTCCCAGGTTGGCTTACTCTCTAAAAGTTCTCATATTTATTTCCATCACTTCTATGGGATCCTGCCAAAGTGCGATATTAACTGCAAATTTGCTTCCCATTCCACTACTGTCCTATTTTGTTTCTCTATGTCTCTGAAAATTCTCTCATAATTTTTCTGTTGCTTCAGTCACTAGAAAACTACTACTGTACAACAATTGGTATAACTGTTCTATTTTATACCCTTTTTTCCCTTTAAAGATAACTTCTCATCAGCTTGCTAGTAGGTTTCCATGCATACTTAATTTCTCTCCATAATGCTTTCTAATAAACCAGAAGCAATGACTAAGTAATGTTTCCTATGATTATTGTTTTATAATACTTATTTGAACATACCAAATTGTTGTAGAAAAAAAGTTTTAAAACTTATCTATTTCCCTAAAATTCTATCTTGGCAATCTAAAATATTATTTTGGAATGTAAAAGTTTGCTTACAGTATCTGCAATTTTTAAATGGTTTGGCAAAAAAAATACACAAGAATTTATCTCATAAGTCTATCAAATTTTGTATAGGTTAGGGATCATTTAAAATTAAAAATTAAGAGAAAAGACTGCTCATTTACAGATAAACATGAGAAAATTTTTTTCTTAATTTTAACTCTTCTTGCAAAACTCATTATTTGGTAAATATACTTACCTATGCAGAAAAATAAGCACCAAGCTAAGTATGTTTCTATTTACAGTTTTATTACTTCAATATGGATGATATTTCAGAAAAAGACCTACCTGGCTGAGTTTTTCCATATGTGCTACCAAAAGGGGAAATCGGTGAACCAGTGTGGAGTCATTCTCTGTGCTAACTTGTTTAACAATTGACCGTAGCAATACTTCTCCATCATATGCAATAGGGAAGATAGAAGTCAGCTTAACAGACGTGTGACACAGAGCTGACATCACAGCTGCAAGAAGTCGGCTACTTGATGTCTTGAAGTTTGCCTCTTGGATATCCTTTTAAAAACAAAAAGGCAAACAACCTTAAATCATACCAACATTTCTAGCACTAGGTCACTCTGTCTGGTTATAGGATAATACACTATTATTATCAATGCTTTTAAGCACAATTGCTTAAATTACTACCCAATGAAGCTGGAAAATAACTAAATACAGCCGAGAAAAATCAGCTTCCTGTACTATTTATATATTTGTAGACCCTCAGAATCACAGTCCTCTCTAGTACAATTTCTCAAAAATGATTTCATAAAGGTCCCAATTAGTATACAGTGAAAGTTATTTCCAGTAACAAGCACTGAAACCATTTCCCTCAAATAATAAATGACTTAACTTGTCAGTCGGTGCTACTATAAGAAGATATCTACCTCATGTTAATGTAGCTTAATGTTATTATGCCGCTGCAGCAGCCATTTCACTAAGATCACAAAATTATGTCATCTTATTACACAGTTTATTCAGAAAATTTATCACACTTGGCAAGATTTTATAAAAAAGTATTAAAAACTTATCAACACAGGATATGCAGGATATACAGAGGATCATACAGTTTTGTCTCTCCATTCAGTTAATATGCTTGTAATAGCAACTCAAGTATCAATTACATTAATTTTTAAATGTAAAACTAACCTTTCATTTCTAAAATAAACTCCAATTGCTATACTACACATTTTATTCACAATTCACAAAAGTTGTGTACACTGTACTTAGTTCATAAAGTATTTGTGTTACAAAGTCTAGCTGAAAGCAAAGCTAGTTTCTGTATGTTAAGACAATGTTTGTTAAAGTTAGCCTGTTCAGTAGCAAAAACAACCAGGTCAGAATGGGCAGGCTGAGACAGTGAAAGAGTAATTAAGTTGCGCACTGATCCAGGCAATAACCCTACCCCAGGAAAGTAAGTGGTAAAATACATTACCCTGCTCCATGGCAGGGATGAACGTGGAGGAGGTTAGGCTAAGTGAAATAAGCCAGTCACAGAAAGATAAATATTACATGATTCTACTTTTTTGAGGAATTTAAAACTGTCAAACTCACAAAAGCAGAGAACAGAATGTTGGCTGTCGAGCTGAAGGGAGAGGAAATGGAGAATTGATGTTCAACAGGTATAAAGGTTCAATTATGAACCACCCTAGGGATCTGCTGTACAACATTATATCTGGAGTAAACAATATTGCATTGTACACTCAAAATGCGTCAGGAGGATACATTTCATGTTAGGTGTTCTCACAACAATGAAATAAAACTTTTTTAAGTCCAGTGAATATAAATTCAATATGAAAATAAGTTAAAAAAAATAATAAAATGAAAACAAAGTTGCCTACCCAAATCTCATTACCAGAATAACCTTTTTAACTCCACTAGGATGCCCTGCTTCTGACAGTGAATTTTTTGGTGGTGCTGGAGGAGGGGGCATTAGTAATGCTAGAACTTCCTGTACAAAGGTAAGCAGAAGTGTGTAGAACAAACGCCTTGTGCCTTGTTCCCAAACTTGGGGGAGCAACCAGTATTTCCCCATTAAGTAAGATATTAGATGTAGATTTTTTATAAGTATCTTTTAGTAGACTGTATTTGTTGAGTTTTCATCAGTGAGTAAGGGATAATTGTCAAATACTTTTTGTGTATCGCCTGAGAGGATCAGACAGTTTTTTTTCTCCATTCGGTTAATATACTTGTAAATATCAATTACATTAATTTTTAAAAGCAAACCTAACCTTGCATTTCTAATATAAACTCCAGTTGGTATAATAATACACATTTTATATTGCTGGATTTGAGTTGATAATATTGTTAATATCTATCTTTCTAAGTATATTTGTCTATAATATTTTTTCTTTCACAATCCTTGTCAGGTTTTATTTAGTATCAGGATGGGTGTAACTTGAAAAACTAGTTTGGAAGTGTTGCCTCCTATATTTTCTGAAAGAGTTTGTAAAGTCATTTCTTTCCTTTATGTTTAGTGGACTTCATCAATGATAATATCCGGGTCTAGGGTTTTCTTTGTGGTAAAATTTTAAATAATTCAATTTTTTTAATGGACATAAAAACATTCAGATTATTTTATTTCTTGTTGTGCCAGTTCTCGTTAAGTTGTAATTTTCAACAAATTTGTATTCTTTATCTAAAGTGATAATTTATTGGTATAAAACTGTTTATAATATTCCCTTATAATATTTTAATGTCTGTTGGATATATAGGTATATTTCTAATTTCATTCCTGACAATGGTATTTTTGGTTTTTTCTTTCTCTCTCATCTCTCAGACTTCTAGGAGTTTAAAAATTTTATTTTCAAAGAACCAACTTTTGACTTTCTAATCTTCTCTTTTCTATTTCATTGATTTTGATGTTTAACTTTTTTATTTCATTCCTTTATCTTTATTAGTTTCTTCTTACATTGGGTTTGATTTGATCTTTCTAGCTTCTTAAAGTAGAGATTTAGATCACTGATGTTAAACTTTTCTTTTTTGCTAGTAAAAATAATAAAAAGTATAAATTTTTCTCCAAGCAACACACTGGCTACTTCTCACAAACTGGGCTATATTTTTATCTTCATTGTGAAAATGTCTAATTTCCTTTGGAATTCTTCTTTGATTTGCTGGTTACTCAGAAGTGTTGCCTACTTTCCAAATATTTGGTGTTTTCTTTGATATATTTTACATTTAACTCTGAATTTAATTCTACTGTGGTTTGAAAACACCTTAAGATCTTAATCTGATAAAATATACTAAGACTTATTTTGTGGCCTAGCATACAATCTACCTCTGTGAACATAACGTGTATACTTAAAAGAATATGTACATTGAACCTGCACATTCTATTCTGTAAATATCAGTTCTTCTGTATCTGAACTGATTTTGTTGTCCAGTGGTTCTATTAATTACTGAAAGAGTTCTATGTTTTATTAATTATGCACAGTCACCAACTATCAATGTGATTTGTTTACTTCTCCTTTTAGTTCTGCCAGTATTCTGCTCAGGTGTTTGAAACTAATTTGAGGCATACACTTTTATTAAAACTGCAGTTCCCTCATGAGTGAATGAATGACATTAGCATGCAAAGTCATTCACAGTCCCTCTCCTGACTGTTCCGGAGATACGGGAGTGGCAGGAGCTACCATAAGCTGCCCTTGCTCTCACACACATGCTCACTCATACATTCAAAAAGCAACCCAGCATCTGTACAACGTGCTTGCCAATTCAGTAACTGAGAAAGGATAAAACAAATAGAAAGTTTTGTTTACCTTTGATTATTTAAGTCACACATACCAAAATGATTTCCTAATTTACCTTTTATACAAGGGAAAGGCTAAGGCAACTGAAATGTATTTTCTTTGAAAAGTATTAAGTAATATATCATATTTTCAGCTGCTGCTGCTGCAAAGTTGCTTCAGTTGTATCCGACTCTGTGCAACCCCATAGACAGTAGTCTACCAGGCTCCTCTGTCCCTGGGATTCTCCAGGCAAGAATACTGGAGTGGGTTGCCATTTCCTTCTCCAATGCATGAAAGTGAAAAGTGAAAGTGAAGTCACCGAGTTGTGCCCAACTCTCAGCAACCCCATGGACTGCAGCCTACCAGGCTCCTCTGTCCATGAGATTTTCCAGGCAAGAGTACTGCAGTGGGTTGCCATTGCCTTCTCTATATTTTCAGCTAACATTTTACAAACTTAAAATTACCTGATCCAAACAATTCAGTAGGTCACAAAGGCAAGCCCACTGTAAGGCAGGAGTTGGATAGAAAGAATGGAAACAGGCAGTGAAGGTATTATGACACTCCTGAAGGACAGCTTCTAGGAGACTCAAGGGTTGACTGAGATATCCTTGGGGGTCATTATCCAGTTTCACCATGCAGTGGTCAACTCCTTCGGACAAAATTTTTCTTAACAAAGTTCTGGTTTTTCCAATACATTCTGCTAATTTGCTAGTTTCTTCTACAACAGCTTTTCCTGTAGCTTTAAGAGGAGAAAGCAGATAAATAATTAATTAGGATAATAAATATGCATGAAAACACTCAATAAATTTCAAGTAACTTCCTATATGGTTATTCATAACCTAGAAGTGAAACAAGAGAGATCACATGTTGGTTCAAAAGTATTTTTTTTTAAATCTAAATTAGGGCAAAAAAACTTGTAGTGGTTGCAGCATTTAAGTCCAAATCAGTCATTCAAAATATTCCAATTTGACAGAATCCGTTTAAAATAACACTTTATTAGAGTAGTTAACTTTAGCCTAATATGACTTTTTGTTATCAGAATGACATGTAATCTATTATATTGTTTATAAGTAAATATGAGCATCACAACAAGCCAACCTTTTCCACTCAACTCAGGAGCAGGTTAAATAAAGGCAGTTGGGGATTTTAAACTCATGGTAATCCCTATGCAAACCTCCTCAATGTCTCAAAACATTGTTTCCCCTTAGGTCATTAAAAAAAATGCATCATACCTGACACTGGGTAAATTTCACAGGTATAGACACGCAATAACCTCAGACAACAGGTTCCCACAAAGCGCAGTCTCTCTAAATCTAGAAGCGTAGCTGTAAACTGGAATCCTTTTAATCCTCTAAGTTCTTCAACTCCTAAGACTAAGGTGGTCCAGCTCCAGTGAAGAATACTCAACAATGACTCAAAACATTCCTAATCCAGAATATGAAAAACAGATACCAATTAGTTTAAATTGTACCATAGGTTGACTCAAATGGAAAGATGACATTCAACTTGAAAAGTTAATCTTGAAGTTTCTACTGAGTTTCATAACCCAAATAATAGACATTCTATTAGTTCATTCATTAAATGACCATTAGGAACATCTTTGAAGCTTGACAAAAATAAAAAATAATTTATTCTATGTCTACATATTAAATTTTACAATACAAACTATAGCCAAATCTTGATAAACAAGTTAAAAGGAGATTAAAATTGACTATGAAATACAAAAAACACTTATTTGGGTCTTCAAAAATTCTAGAATATGGGTTTAGGGTGGTGAGCATAGTTTGCCATTCCAGTTGGCCTGCAGGTTTTATGATGCTTACATGATGATGGATACAACACGAATCTCAAAGTAAATCTCATCTCTACCAAATCTCAGTTCTCTGGTGTGACAGTACCAAGAATAAAGGTTTGTAGTTTAAGTTTTTAAAGAAATGAATGAATAAATTTATTCTACAAAGATTACAATTACAATTACCTAATGACCACAAAACCACTTAGATGTTAATATGAAAGAATTTCCAGGCACACAAAAAAAGAGATTACTGAAAAAGACATAACAAAGGCAAAGCTACTTATTGGATTAAAAGATACCAAACAGATCTTAATACTGAAAGGATGTCAAGGAACCAAGGAGCCAAAACTCTTTAAGAGTTCCTTATTCAAAGCACCCCTTCTGTTGGAAGGTGTATTTGACTTGATATATCCAAATTTAAATGAGCCCACTTCCACTAGAAATATTCATAGAAGTACGTATCAAAGACACGTATGTACAGACATGAATATAAAACCAACCCTCTGTATTCAAAGGTTTCACACCGGCAGATTCAACAAACCAAGGATCAAAACTATTCAGGAAAGAAAATTTCCAGAAAGTTCCAAAAAGCAAACCTCGAATGTGTGGCATGCCAGGGATTATTTATATAACAGTTACATTGCATTAGGTATTATAAGTAAGCTAGAGCTGACTTAAAGTATACAGCTGACTTAAAGTATACAGGAGGATTTGTGTAGGTTACACACAAATGCTATGCCATTTTATATAAGGAACTTGAGTATCTAGGAATTTTGGTATATGTGGGGGGTCCTAGAACCAATCCCCCCTTCAAGTACCAAGAGACAACTATGTAAAAGTAAAAAATGAGATACAAACAATCCTTTGATAGGAACAGAATTGGATAAATTAGAGTACATCAATCTGCTGGGAATTCCTTGGCTGTCCCGTTGTTAGGACTCTGATTTTTCACTGCCGAAGGTCCAGGTTCTATTCCTATTTGGGAAGTAAGATCCCCCTAGCTGTGTGGCACAATAAAAAAACAAAGCATTCTATGGAACAACATTCTATGGAATACACCATACACCATTCTATGGAATACTATGCAAACATTAAAAAATTCAGACAGAGCTCGTGTGTCAACATAGAGTATCTGTAGTATGTTAGTTGCTCAGTCATGTTCGATTCTGTGTGACCCCTTAAACTGTAGCCGGCTAGGCTCCTCTATCCTTGGAATTCTCCAGGCAAGAATACTGGAGTGGGTAGCCATTCCTTTCTCCAGGGGATCTTCCTGACCCTGGGATCAAACTTGGGTCTCCTGCACTGCAGGCGGATTCTTTACCATCTGAGCCACTAGGAAAGCTCATATATTTGATGAAACTTTTTATCATCAATCTCACTCCTTTGCATATATCCAGAGAAAACCATTAATTTGAAAAGATACATGCATCCCAATGTTCATAGCAGCACTATTTACAACAACCAAGACATGGAAGCAGCCTAAATGTCCATTGACAGATGAAGGAATAAAGATGTAGTGTGTATATAAGATACACACACATACAGAGAACACCTCTATTTTCACATTATTTTAAGTGCATATTCTTCGGCCTGGGATGTCAAAACTAGTACAAACAAATCTCAGTTACAAAACTATGCTGAGATAAACTGCGCTAACCATCTAAACAAAACTGAACACTGGACAGAAAAGCTGAAATTTTTTTAAATGGCTTACCACTGAGACAGTTCTCGCAAAAGATCTCTTTAAAATATGTACAGGTTCACTGGTTTGCTGTTTGCCCTTTGAAGCACTGCCGTCACTAGTTGGAAGTCTGAAGGTAGCAGACACACATAAACTTACGTTGGAAAGTTCAATGACATTTTCTTCTCAAATATACATTTTTGCAATAGCAAAGTAAATTAAACATTTAAGTATTCTGTTTGCTAAGCAAAATTTTTAGCACATAAGCAAAGCAGTTCATCTTCCAAATGTCACCTTTGTAAAAAGCTGGGTAGTAGAAACTCTCTTCTCCTACTAGACAGCAAACATAACTTAGGTTTTCTAGTAATGTTACTAATAAATGCTAGTAACTGTACCCAGGAGTAGACCAAGCAACTAGTAATTTTCAAAATGCTACCCATGGCAAATTCTGACTGTAACAGATTGTAAAATAGCAAATAAAAATCTCCTTTTATAAAAAGTGAGGTTATAACATCTAGGTTCTTAAAGAGATTACTAGAAAAGATATGGAAGAGAGAATCACTGTTCTAAAGCTATTTCCTTTGATATTTACTACTTAAAATAAGAATGTCATTGTTTAGTAATGGTTTATATCTATTTAAATTCTTTCATCTAAAAATTATTACAGTAATCTCCTAGAAATAGATGAATACTCACATAGGCAATGCTCCCATATATGTCTCAATTCCCATAAAGTAATTAGAATTCTTAAATGATATTAAAATATAATAGTATGTCATATAAGCAAGTTATCATTTGATATTTTAATTAAAGGCAGAAACTTTTCAGCAGTAAGGGATTTTCCAATTCATTCTATCACAAGATGAACAAGAAACATAAAAGTGTAGAATAAATCAACTAGGGCTACATAGACAAGTCCCTAATACTCAGATTTCATTTCTCTAAGATGAATTTCATTAGTTTAAAACATTCAGAAATTGGTGAGAAAATCAATAGATTAAAAAAATCAGTTCAGTTCAGTCGCTCAGTCGTGTCCAACTCCTTGCGACCCCATGAATCGCAGCACGCCAGGCCTCCCTGTCCATCACCAACTCCCAGAGTTCACTCAGACTCACATCCATAGAGTCAGTGATGCCATCCAGCCATCTCTTAAAGTCATTACAATATCATAGGCATAATATAGATAATGTGAATCACTAGTGACATTTTACTAAAATTAACCTTCAGGTAAAAAAATGTTTAAAGATATACAAAACTTAGATGTTTCTGTTCTATTTCTAATGGTATATAATAAAGTGCTGAATGCTTCAAGTAATTTCTCCCTTATTATGTCACAAATTTTACAGTAATCCTAGTGCATTATATTAAAAGAATAAACCATGTTAATTAACTATAAATATGCTAAATACCTGTATAATAATTGAGGTATCTGACCAGCATTAACATCTGTGCCATTATTTGATTTCTTTGAACTTTTAAACTGGAAAACAACCCTATGAAGAGAAAAAAATAACAATGGAACCAAAAACAACATGATTCCAAGATTCATGAAAGAAACTGAAAAATGTAACAATGTTTTCAAACTTTATATAACTGAAGAGAAATTCATTTTTCAGGGGAGAAAGTAAAAGTAGAAAGACACTGTTGTGATTTCAGTTCTAGCTCCAAATAGCTTAATGGGTTAAATGAAAGAACTGAACCTGATTAGGAGCTACTGCCCGATCCCTCCTGTTAAAGCTCAACATCAACCAGAACGGTACGTTTTTACCAAAATATCGATACTTCAACAAACAGTTTAAAATCTATTAAACTAGATACGGTATAAACTTTAGCTTAAAATGCTATGATATTTCAAGGTTGAATCAACTGTATATGGAATAATGTAGTACCAGATCAAAAAGGAGTCTCTTGAGTTTTACCATTCAATTTGAAAAGGATACGTTATGACAACAGACTTAATTTCTCTACAACATTCTACTTTGTACATTCAGGAACACAGAATTCACCTCATAAATTAGTCTGCTCTTTTTTGGTCAGTTCTGAGTTGAATGAAACTATATACATCCAGTTCAAACAGCTTATGCTCAAGAATGAATAAACTGAACTTCTCTTATAAATGATAGCTCTTTCACATGAATCAGAGCACAGAGTAGCTAGACTTGGAGTCAAGAGACCCCAAGTCGAGATCTGGCTCTGCCACAAAGCAGCTGAACGATTTGATGCAAAATTGTTTCACCTTGTCTCTTTATTCCTGACTGTAAAAACAGGGCTAATAACCCCTTTACAAAGTTATTGAGAGCATCAAATGAGATATTATGTATGAAAGCATTTTATAATGGGAAGAGCTCTATATTTGAAATTTAAACAGTAAACTTCCCCTTACACCTTATTAAAACTATATAATCTCATAAAAGCTTTGCAACTTGTATTTTCATAAGCATGATCAAATTTTATAGCAAGTATATTATTTCTTTTTTCTAGTTTCCAGATGCCTAACTATTCCTGTCATTTTCCTCTGTGTAACTTCTAATTTTGGTATAATAAGGTTTTAAACATTGTAACATCCAGAAACACATACAAATGCCAAGTGACAAGAGCAAAGAATAGCAGAATATCTTCTCATTTTGTCTTACTTTATTTAGCATGAGATTACACAAACTTAATTTTTAGCAGGTCATATTATGTTCCAGACCTACAAAGATTTTTTTTATCCTACAAAAAGACCTCTGAGCTTTCAAATCAACATTCAGCTACCAAAAATGAGAGTTGCTTAAGTAATGCTGAAACATTCTGCTCACCCATCATCCGTGGTAATAGAGGCTTGTCCGTGAGATCCACAGTCACTGCTGGGTCCTGACACTCGTGCCCAGGCAACATACCACCAGCCTGCCTGCAGGAGGACTGGTTCATCAAACATCATTGCATATTTTTCCCTAAGAGGAAAACCAGACCGTCAAAGAAAGGGCCTCTGCACTTCTTTGGTACATACATTCACTTTTAAAAATCCTTTTTATAAGCAAAACATGAAATACACGGTATTATAAGATTCTTGCCAAATGACATGAAAAACCCTCTATTTTAAAAAGTCTGGGCAGTGGAACAAATTTGAGTCAGTTGGAGTTAGGTGGATGAACTTAGAGACTGCTATATAGAGTGAAGTCAGAAAGGAAAAAACAAATATATATGGGATCAAGAAAAACAGTACTGATGAACCTATTTGCAGGGAAGGAATGGAGATGCAGATGTAGAGAACAGACTTGTGGAAACAGTGGGGGAAGGAGAGGGTACAACAAATAAAGAAAGTAGCATACACACACACACGCACACGCACGCACGCATGCACGCACGCACACACACACTATCAACTGCCAAATAGATAGCTAGTGGGAAGTTGCTATACAACACAGGGAGCCCAGCCTGGTGCTCTGTGACAACTCAGAAGGGAGCAGTGGCAGGGAAGAGGGAGACTCAAGAGGGAGGGGATATATATATATAATTACAGCCGATTCACATTGTTGTATGACAGAAAACGGCAACATTATAAAGCGATTATCCTCCAACTGAAATACACAAATGACAGTTACTTGTGTTATGGTCAAGACATTTTCGTCACCTTCATTGTGAATTCTAAAACTTGCTTAAAAAATATAAAACTTTCATACTAAAATAAGATGACTTTTACATTTCAGTCACTGTCATGTCCAACTCTTTGTGACCCCATAGACTATAGCACACCAGGCCTCCCTGTCCATCACCAACTTCTGGAGATTGCTCAAACTCATCTCCATTGAGTCAGTGATGCCATCCAACCATCTCATCCTCTTGTTGTCCCCTTCTCCTCCTGTCTTCAATTTTCCCCAGCATCAGGGTCTTTTCAAATGAGTCACTTCTTCACGTCAGGTGGCCTAAGTACTGGAGTTTTCAACTTTAGCATCAGTCCTTCCAATGAATATTCAGGACTGATTACCTTTAGGATGGACTGGTTGGATCTCCTTGCAGTCCAAGGGACTCTCACGACTCTTCTTCAACACCGCAGTTCAAAAGCATCAATTCTTTGGCACTCAGCTTTCTTTATAGTCCAACTTTCACATTCATACATGCCTGCCGGAAAAACCATAGCTTTGACTAGACGGACCTTTGTCAGCAAAGTAATGTCTCTGCTTTTTAATATGCTGTTTAGGTTGGTCAGAGCTTTTCTTCCAAGAAGCAAGCGTCTTAATTTCATGGCTGCAACCATCTGCAGTGATTTCGGAGCCCAGAAAAATAAAGTCAGCCATTGTTTCTCCATCTATTTGTCATGAAATAATGGGACCAGGTGCCATGATCTTCGTTTTCTGAATGTTGAGTTTTTAAGCCAACTTTTTCACTCTTCTCTTTTGCTTTCATCAAGAGGCTCTTTAGTTCTTCTTCACTTTCTGCCATAAGGGTGGTTTCATCTGCATATCTGAGGTTATTGTTATTTCTCCTGGCAATCTTGATTCTGGCTTGTGCTTCACCCAGCCCAGCATTTTGCATGATGCACTCTGCATATAAGTTAAATAAGCAGGGTGACAATACACAGCCTTGACATACTCCTTTCCTACTCTGGAACCAGTCTGTTGTTTCATGTCCATTTCTAACTGTTGCTTCTTGACCTGCATACAGATTACTCAGATTTCTCATTTTCCAACTCTTGAAGAATTTTCCATAGTTTGTTGTGATCCACACAGTCAAAGGCTTTGGCATAGTCAATAAAGTAGAAGTAGATGTTTTTCTGAAATTCTCTTGCTTTTTCTATGATCCAACGAAAGTGGCAATTTGATCTCTGGTTCCTCTGCCTTTTCTAAAACCAGCTTAATCATCTGGAAGTTCTCAGTTCAGGTACTTTTGAAGCCTGGCTTGGAGAACGCTGAGCATTACTTTGCTAGGGTGTGAGATGAGTGCAACTGTGTGCTGGTCTGAACATTCTTTGGCATTGCCTTTCTTTGGGATTGGAAGGAAAACTGACCTTTTCCTGTCCTGTGGCCATTGCCGCATTTCCCAAATTTTCTGGCATATTGAGTGCAGCACTTTCACAACATCATCTTTTAGGATTTGAAAAGCTTAACTGGAATTCCATCACATCCACTAGCTTTGTTCACAGTGATGCTTCCTTAGGTCCACTTGACTTCGCATTCCAGGATGTCTGGCTCTAGGTGGGTGATCATACCATCGTGGTTATCTGGGTCATGAAGATCTTTATTGTATAGTTTTTCTATGTATTCTTCCCACCTCTTCTTAATATATTCTGCTTAGTTAGGTCTGCCTCTGTCCTTTATTGTGCCTGTCTTTGCATGAAATGTTCCCTTGGTATCTCTAATTTTCTTGAAGGGATCTCTAGTTGTTCCCAATCTATCATTTTCCTCTATTTCTTGGCATTGATCACTGACGAAGGTTTTCTTATCATTTCTTGCTATTCTTTGGAACTTTGCATTCAAATAGGTATATCTTTCCTTTTTCCCTTTGCCTTTTGCTTCTCTTCTTTTCTCAGCTATTTGTAAGGCCTCCTCAGAAAACCATTTTGCCTTTTTGACAACCTTTAACTGTTATCCAAAAAATGGATAGTTTTTTCAGGAAGACTGAATTTTAAAGTAGATTTATTCAACTAAAGTGTTCTGTGGGCTCTGGAATCAGATGGCCTGAGTTCAAGGCCTGGCTTTGTAACTTGCTGGCTGGGTGATCTTGTGCAAGTTACTACAGCTTCTGTGTGACTCAATGACTCATGTTTCCTTATTTGAAAATAGGGATAACAGTAATATCCAGGTCATAGGACTGCTCTGAGAACTGAGTTGAGACAAAGAGTTTGGAACTGAACCTGTCACATAGTAACTACCCAAAAAGTTCACTAAATTAGGAGGAAAGCAAAAAAATAAAAAAATAAACAAATAAGAGAATCTGATATATATCCAAGTTGAAAAGTCCTATTAACAGAGTGGAAGGAATGTGCACTGATTGCAGCTAGGGACAGAGAGAACGGAGGACACTGAGGAAGGGGAAGACTGTCATGAACAGTTCTGCAGAGGTCTGAAAGTACGAAACAGGATATGAAACTGGCAAAGTGTCTAGTAGGATTAGAGCGTTAAGACAGATAAAGAAGAATAATAGGGAGAAAGTTAAAAGAGGCTGTTAAAGATTATGGACGTTCTTTAACGCTAGCCATAGGAATCTGGGCTTCATTAATAGGCAAATGAAGAAAATCTAGATGATTCTGTCTATATAAAACCATATACTTCATTTTTGACTCATAATCATCGGTTCAAAAAATGATGACAATGGTATCTTAAGGCTTTACTAAAAATTACTTAATAATTAATCTTCCTGAAATTTCCCTAATTTTCATTCATGGATAACGTAAAAGTTACTAGAAAAATATCTCCCGATATTGGTTAATGCCTAAAGTGAAGAAACAGTTGGAATTTTCTTTAGGTTTACTATTTTGTTCACAAAGTATTATCTATTGAAAGCAAACTCAATGCCTTATCATGAGTTTCAGAAAAGATATATTTTCATTAGTAAAAAGCTTATGAATGCCACAGGAGGTTTTCTTAACATAGTGACTGGTGAAGGACCATGTGTTACTATTACCATTAAGTTCAATTCATTTCTTTTTCACATTATCGTCTTCCCTGGTTTATCATAGCACAGGCTGAGATAATTCTTAGGATTACACAGAAAGACTGATAAAATCTGCCTCTCTTTTATTTAATGGAAACTTAAAAAGCAAGCATCCTGATTCTGGCTACTCCTGAGGTTTCAGTAAAGCTGGCCACCTCTCCAATGGTGCTATAACCAAGCAAACACTACAGGCACGGTGTCAAGGTGTCAGAGTATGCAGGTGATCTAAAGTACGGCCCACTGTGACTGCTTGAATAGCACACGTAACGCTACTGGTAGTAAACAATTGCACTGCATCACTAGAGTAGCATATCAGATGTTCTCTAAGTGATGCATGAAAATATGTGTGCAAAATATACGTGTATTTCCACCTTCAGTGTAGAAACAGTCAATTTATCTTGTGAAATACAAATATGAAGGACACTATAGTTTTAATGTAGTATTGTTAAAAGCAACACTTATCACCTAGTACATAATTTAGTTTCTTAAGCATCTGATCACAGATTACTTAAAACTTCCTTTTTAAATCATGTTATTCATTTATAATAAACTTGCCATATCAAGTATGCAATGATTACAATGAATACGGAAGAAATCTTTACCTAGCAGCACAGTCATAAGCCAAGACATCTGTCTCTGCAAGAAGGTCTCCATCAGTTTCATGATCTCCTCCATCAGGACCTAACTCAAACAGCTGAGGAAAGGAGAAAAGCATATTGTGATCACTCAGTCACGTAAAGCTGCTGAATAATGTGCTTATAATTTTGTGTCTCTAATATACACTGGACATTATTAAATGTAAAAGAGTACCTGCTTAAAAAAAATCAGTGAAATAAACAAATCTATATATCTAAATTAAGAAACTTATACAATGTCTTGTGGTCTATATTAACCTCAGTTTTTCTTGCTTTATATATTCACCTACTTATATCAAATGCTCCAAAAATGTTCTTTACCAGATATAAACATCTGAAGGAGGTGAGAGAACTCTAATTTCTAAGTGAGGTTCCAAATGTAGAATTTTGCCTTAACATGTAACTAGCTATGAGAGCCTGGGATCGGGTTTCTTCATCCAAAGAAGGGAGATGGACACACTAGCAGTGCCTACTTCATTTTAACTGTGAGAATTAAAAGAAACGATACTTGTAGAACACTTATATACCACAGCACCACCCCCTATCGCCCCAAAAAAAGGCTAGAAAAACATTAGCTGATGAGTTGGCAATAACAGAAGGTAAAGCACTCAGGTTACTCAGTGGTAAAGAATCCACCCGCCAGTGCCGGCCAGTGTAGGAGATGTGGCTTCAATCCCTGGTCAGGAAACTAAGATCCCACCTGCCATGGGCTCCAGAACTAAAAAGAAGCCCTCATACCACAATGAAAGATCCTACACACCACAGTGAAGATGCCAGGAGCCACAACTAAGAGCTGAAACAGCCATTAAAAAAAAAAAAAAAACAAACCCTGGGATAATCCTTTTGTTCCATCTCTCTCTACCAGTTCTGTATCTATTCTACTGCTGGTACCAAACACTGTCAATGCCACTGTCCATGCCACTGTCAATGCCACTGTCCATGTGTTTCCAGTATCACTAGCTGAAAGAATTCAGTATGAACTAATTAATTCTCTCCTTTCTCTCCTTGTTCTAACCCATGTTCCACAGTTAAAGGTTTTTGCTTTTCTTTAATAACCCATAGTTGTCTTCTTAAAATGCGTATCTGATTAGAATACTTCTTTAGTCTAAAAGTCGTCAATGGTTTCCCTCCTTTTCATTGTAAATAGCATGATATAAAGGTCCTTAATAACTTGCCCCTATGGCTCCACTGTTTATCTTCAGCAAATAATTTTGAACACATACTGTGTGCCAGGCAGGGTGGTAAGAATCAGGCATACAGGGGTACACAAGGCAAACAACAAAAAATGGGGGCTATTGGAATTTACAGTTTTAAATAGGCTCACCACGGAGTTGAGATCTTAAAGTAAAGAAAAAGTGAGCCATGCAGGTATGGGAAGGAAGAGCTGTAGTCAGAGGGAGTAACAGGTATGAAGCTCCCATAGTTTGACTGTGCCCAGCATGTTTGAGGAACACAGGCAGCCAGTGTAGCTAGACTGTGGTGAATTAACTAGTATAACATAAGGGAAGAGGGTGATGGAAGTTACTTCTGATGGTGTTTTTCAGGCCCTTGTAAGGCCTGTGGTTTTCATTCTAATATAAGAAGCACTGCAGGAATCTGAACAGAGGAGTGGCATACTCTGGTGTACATTCCAAGAGAATCACTCTGCTTTGCAGAGAAGACAATGAAGGGAGCAAGGATGGAGTAAAGGCTACCCTGTACTGATCCAAGTGGGCGGGGTTTGGACCAACCTAGTACTAGCGACAGTTTTCAGAAGTAGTTAGATCCTGGATTTATTTTTGAAGTGCAGCCAACAATATCTGCTGCTACAGTGAATGTGGGATGTGAAAGACAGAAGGCAGTCAAGCAGGACTTCAAGATTTTTGGCCTGAGCAACTGGAATAATAAAGTTAATTCTACTGTGAGCCCGTTAAATGGGATGGGGAAGGACAACAGAACAGGAGGTTTAGAGAAGATGTCAGAAGCCTGGTTTTGAGTATGTTACACCCCAAATACCTGTTAGCTATTCACATGGAGATGCAGAGTAGGCAGCTGTGTAAATGACTTTGGAGGTCTATTAAGTGTAAGAGTGATAAAAAGAAAAACACTTAAAGCCATCAGGCTGGATCACTGTGGGGTGAGCAGACTTTAAAAAGATGTCCAAGACTTTGAGTTCTGGCACTCCAGCATTTACAGATCAGGAAGATGATGAGCAACCAGCGGGAGACTAAGAAGAGCAGCCAAAGAGACCGGAGGAAAACGAAGCCTGGTGTTCTGGGAGCCGTGTGAAGAAATTGTATCAAAGAAAAGCTCAATCAGATTAAATTGTGTTAACTGAGGTAAGGAAGATAAAGACTGGGACTACAGTAGCATTTAACTGAGAAATTTTTTATGAAGCCTGCTACTGAAGTTAAGGCATAAATGACAGTTTTCTCTTTCACTTTAAGAGAAAATCAGATAATGTGACAACAGAACATTCAAGCTATCAGTGAATTTTTAAAGACTGAGCAGATCCTTTACTTAGTGTAACAGGTGGCCCTTTCTGACATGCATAGTGCAGTAAACTTATGACTCCTGGTTGTTTTTTGACTCTCTACCAGATGCAATCCATCCCCTTACTCACTTCATCCCTGGTCCCCCTATGTCTGTGGTGATGATGTATGTTTACATAGCATCTGGTGATATATAAATGCTAAAAAATTTTAAAGCCACATCAAAATGCCCCTGTATCTTGTCATTAAAATGGCTACAAGAAAGTATGCAGAGAGAAAGGTACACAGAAGACTGAGATTGACTGCTAATGCCTTTTTCAACCTAAAATGATTGAAAAGTCATTTTCTATTTATTTTACTCCTTTTTAATTTGACTTCTGAATTTTTCATGAGTTAATGATTTATTATTACTCTATTTGATCGTAGCAATGTTTCCTCAGGTCCTTTATTAGAGGAGGCATTCTATAAATTAATAAATCAAGTTAAAATGATCATCTTCAAACACAGAGAACAACAGTGTGAATGGACTGCTTACCTTAATTTTAGCAGTATATTCTCCTCTACCTCCAAACAGACCAAGGCCACCAAGTAAAATATCGGTGTCGGCACTAAAACGTATAGCTTCCACCGAGTGAGCAGAGTAGCCCCAGCCCCCTCCATGACCTAAAAAGACGCAAATGGTAATTGACATTTTAAAACATCCATGTAATTCATTTATAAGACAGTATTTCCTCAACATAAATGTACATACTTTCAAACCTGTTTACTACACTATAATCTTCTTTGGAATAAACCTTCATCACTGCTTGAGTTTCCTCCTCTGTGCTCGCAACACCCATTTTTAAATCCTGCATAGTTGCCAAGGTATCAAGACAACCTAAAATCAAACAAATGAAAATTCAACTGCTTGAATGAACACTTCCCCTAGTATTCGTAATATCTGAGATGCTGGAGGTGATAAATTAAAACAGCAAACTCGAAATGTGCTCAACAAATTCACACCAAGCATTTCATGGAAGATACTTAAAACCAATACAAATTATCCTTTGCTTGTGTTAACTATCATATTTAAATATATGTTGTATGACAATGTTTCGCACAAAACTCTCTCTGAAAAGTTGCAAGAGCTTATTTAATATCTGAGTCCTTACAAGGTCCGTCATTTATCAAACTCTATGAATCACTTCAGATTGACTCTTTTTTTTTCTGCTTACCAATGATTAAGACTTTAGATTGATTCTTAAGGAACTATTTGAGGAAGACACAGGAGCCTGAGATGAACTTAATCAATGCTAGTTTGGCATGTTTACAATGGTTCCCAGATGTTGTAAAAATGCTTACCTCAAATTAATTAATTAGAAGTAAATTTAATGTGCTGTGGAAAACTGTTATGTAAGAAGAAACAGAAGTGGTAATTATAAAATAATATATTTTTATAGAATTTATTTTAAAAGAATGCACAAAAATTAAATACTGTAATTATATATTTGAATATTTAACCTGCTTCACTAAAGTTTATGTATTCAAAGTAAGCAAAAAACATTATTTTAAAAGATTTACCTGTTAGGAAAATTATGTTCAGGGCTGCTTTATATTTGGGAATATATAAATCTTTCATGGTGTTGGTATAAGTCTAATGTACTTTTTTCTGTATGAGAAACCTTTTAAAGTTAGAAGATTTAACTTATTTTGCACCTAGCACATTATTATTTAACAAACATGACAGAATGATACACAAATTTAAATACTCTTTAAAAAAAAATCTTCAGGACACATTAACGAAAATTAGTTGATCATCAAACACCAACCCTACCTAGGATGTGCAAAGCTGCATGAGACCGGGTGGTGAGAGCCCTTGAGCCCGTCGGTAAGGCCAGCTCAGGACTCAGAATACTACATCGGGACTGCATGTCTGCTGCAGAAGGAAGTCGGGCATCAGCAACCACTGCATTGTAGCACCACAGTTCTCTAGTGCTTGGCCGAAACCTTTCAAGAAAAAGGTTACAGCACCTCAACATACAGTTTCATTTTTTAAAAACATTTTAAGCAAAATTGATGACACAAAGAGAATACAGCCAGCTCAAACAGGACAAAATGCAGCTCATTACTTTCCATATCTGAGCTAAAAATATAAAATGATTTATGCTACCATAAAAAATTTGAACAAAACAGCAATATGTATCACATTATTGCATGAAAATAAAGCAAGAGTATATTTTAAAGTCTAATGTGTACTTAGAAATATAAAACCTTTGTACAGCAAAACTCCATAAGAAAAAGTGTAAAGTCAAAAGAAAATACACAAAACACACAAGATGAAACAACAATAGCCATAATGGAGAGGAACTCCTGCAACCCAAAAAGAGATAATCCAAAACCAAAAGTGGGCAAGGGACACGGAATGCTGTTCTTCGGAATGGAGATGCTGAATCTTACTAATCAACAGTAATGCATCATGAATACTATGAAGAACCCACAATGACATCCTGCCACTATCTCATTTCTTTCATCTCTTCCATAACAAAATTCTCAAAACGCAGTCTTTTATTTATTAAACTTTTTTTGGAAAAGCTGTTTTATCAACTACTGAGTTAACGCAAAAGAGCAGTAACAAAATATTTTCAAAATAAAGCATGAAGAATAATGACATGATGTACACTAGTAAAAGGAACATTATCATTTATCTATTAAGTATCCTGTTGCCATCCTCCCTGCTCAATTCCTTTCCTTCCCCTTTCAAAAGGAACAAGTATCTTGAATTTCAAAAGTTTATTATCTTCTTGCTTTTCTTTTCGGCTTTTCATGTTTGTATCAAAATAGCATATAATTTAAGTTTTGTGTTTTGAATTGTCTATGAACACGATACATACTTTGTGTATTCTTTTGTGGCTTGCTTCCTTCAAACAAAAGAATATTCTTACAATTTGTATTTACACAGTGCTATGTGGCTGCAAATTCACTCAATCTCACTGTTGTAAGGGTATTAGCTCATATGACTATATCACAACTATTTGTCCATTTTATTACTGATAGCAAAATATGAAAACCATTCAGTCTTCTACTATTAAAAAAAATGCTGCTACGGATAATCTTTTACACAGTTTCTAAAGCACAGGTTCAAAAGTACATGGGAAGGAAGAACAAATCCTCATTTTTCACAGCTGGGATGTCTACACAGAAAACACTGATCCTCTAGAAAATCTTATTCATGTTAGATACAGTCAACATTTCAGATCAGTTTAGAAAGGATGATCTTCTCAATCAATGGCACTTGATGATCCAAACTTACTAAATATATAAGCATTTAAATCCAGCAGTCCCACTTTGGGTACACAGTCAAAAGAACTGAAAGCAGGATCCTGACGAGATATCTGTATGCTCACGTTCAGACCAGCATTATCCACAATAGCCAAGAGGTTGGAGCAACCCAAACATCCTTTGATGGGTGAAGGGATAAAGTAAATGTGGTAGAAAACAAAGAACTACCATCCAGCTTTAAAAAAGAAAGAAAGAACTCCATCCGGTCACAGGCTACAATGTGGATGAACCCTGATGACATGACCCTAAGTGAAATAAACTCATCACAAAATGAATCAGTGTACAATTTCACTTACACATCTGAAGAAGGCAAAGGCACAGAAACAGAGTAGAAAGGTGGTTGTCAGGAGTGGGAGGGAGGGAGAAACAGGTGTTCTTTGCATACGTTTCAGTTTTACAAAGTGACAATGTTCCAGAGAGCTACTGTTCAACAATGTGACTATATTTAACACTGCTGAACTGTACACTTAAAAATGATTAAGATAGTACATTTTATGTTTTTTATCACAATTAAGAATTATTTTTAAACCCCATACTTAAAAATAATCCTTTGCAGAGAATAAATTATATGAAAATATTAACTGCTGCTATAATTAGTAGCATTAATATTATTGGGTTATTGCTTTTTAATTTAATCTATCAGTCTGCTACTTGCAGTTATTTATATATAAAAAACACAAAAGACATGCATTTTGAAAGGTATCACACAATATAAACCACACTTTGTGACCCACGGAGGAAGTTAGTGGGATTTGGTATGGGGGAGGAAAAAAGACATGGAGACAGACCACATCATTCTTACTGTTTGTATATTTGCTTTGTCTTTTAAAAAACTAGCAACACAGATTCATGTGACAGTTCTGTAAATTTTGAAATGAAAAATAAAACTGCTACTAACATTCATCTGCTCTTTATAGGCATGAAGTTTCTAATTATTCAGGAGAAGTTATTGTTAAGACTACAAAAGGATGCAGGCTTGGACAGGAAGGAAAGTCAGAGTAAGCTAATACTGAATCTGTAGTGTCTGTGATGGAGTAAAATGCAGGTACCTTACTGAAAAACACAACGGACACAAAGCTGCCAGAAGTCAGCAAAATAAAAGAAACTCTCCAACTTCCAGCTGTTTCACTGAAACATAGGAGGAGACTGCCCTTCAGGTTTTAATCTCTGTTTTGGAATAAGGGTGTAAATGATCAGAGACCTGGCCAGGCATCTGAGATCACCTGTCTCCCTGCTACCACCATATGTGGAAAAGGCAAGGTTCACCTAACCACATACCACACGTCATAGTTCTGTTAAGGCTCCAGGAAAATGACTCTAGTTATATCATTAGAATCTACTCCTACCATTATTTCTAAGTTAAAGAGTGCATTTCTAATCTATCAAATGTATCCAGAAACAAATTCCATACTGCCAGCTTTCGTTTTATTCTATTAATGCAAATTTAATTGGTTTAAAACTAAAACACATTATAAGGATCATGGAAAATAAAACATCAATTTAAACATAGGTCCAAACCAGAGCTCGCTCTTTGGTAGCTAAATCTCTTGTACCGACTTCTAATCAGTAAATAACTGAACACAAAATCTACCTTTTCATTATTTGCTTCTCTATCCCTGCCATTTATTTCACTGTGACCACTCTAATTCTGGTTCCCAGGGCCTCATGTCATCACAAGAATCACTTTAAGACTACTCACCCCCCAGCCTCTTGTTATCTGATCCATCCTGTATATTGCTGCTGGGGAATCAAAAAGCACTACTCAATTCAATTCTGGCCGCCAAGTTGCCTCACAAAATGCCCAAATGAGACAGTAAGCTTGTCAGCAACCTGGAAGCACTGTAACTCCTTCACTTGGAATCATGACTCACAACTGATAGAAAATACGGCCTTTTAAGACCTGGCCGGCTGGTAGAAAGGCAAGTAGGAATGGGCAGAAGAAAGAAGACAGAGAAAGTCTTCTCCTGCCAACTAAGGCTAGCCGAATAAACAACTCGAGGGAGAAGAAAAAGTAAGTCCTGTGATGTGCCACTCTGGTAAAGGCATGACTCCTTTTAGTCATCAAAGCTAGAAATCTGGCATAACTCCTTCCCTGACTCATGTATATAAAGCACTATAGTAAATTTTAAACAAATGCAATATAATTTCTTGGATTGCTTGTGTACCTGTATCCATCTGTACATTTTTAAAACTCTCAGAGTTTGATAAACCAGTGTATTTCTCTACCAATATGGGAATTTTGTTATGTACATTCCTAAGGGCAAGGTTCATTGGTTTTATTTATTCTGTAGTCTTTGGCATAATTTCATCTACATAGTTGGTAATAATTAGATATTTACAGAACCAAGAAATAGAGTGAATTCTGTATAATACAGGTAAGACTGCTGACAGACTAAAAATAATGAACAAGAGAACTCTTGAACATGAAACTGCTTACAATAACGACAGTGACAAAGTCTTTCATAGCACCTTACTACGTGCCTCTGCCCTAAGTTCTTCAACTCTCATGATAGCCTATGAGGCCCCATTAGTATCCCTATTTTATAAATGAGAAAAGTAAGACATGCAGAGTCAAAGTAACCTCTTCACACTGACAAAGAAAGCAAAGTGTGCAAGAGGGATAAACCTAGGCAGCCTGGCTCAGAATGCATGTTTTTAACTGCTGCACTATACTGGAGAGGTCCCGGGGAGGCACTGCAATAGTGTAGCTAACAGCTGAACAAGAGAGTTCTCATCGATGAAAAGTCTGCCTGTACATGGCTTTCATATTCCAAAGTACAATTTGATCAAAACATATTTATTACTCTCTTAAAAATGGAGAAGCTCACCTCCAAATGACATCATACACAGGATCAAGACACACACCAAATCCCTGCAGGTCCTCTTGTTCAGAGTCATTAAAAGTTTTACAGCTCCCATCCACTTTATTTATCAGAAGACACTTAAATGGAGGAGGCTCTGATATAGAAGCAGGTACCAAGCCTTGGGAAAAAAAAAATTATGTATTTTAAAGACGCACTACCTTTTCACACTCCCCCAACTTATAAGAATTTCCTATAACGTAAGTATTATAACTATCTCCATTTAATAGATGAAGAAACTGAACTAAGACTTAGGGGTTAGGTAACTAAAAACCTTTAAATAGCAGAATGTGGACTAAAACCTCAGGCTTTCTAAATCCACAACACATGCTCTTAATTTCCATACTATACCACCCTATTATATAATTATTCATGATATCATAGACACAAGTATAAATTGACACCTTGGTCTCAATGAAACTTTAAAGTCTGATTTATGTAGCGAAATTTCCATAGCGAAATTCTATCATTTATTTATCAAGAACCGATACAGAAAACTTCCTCTTTCTAATACAGGTTTTATATCATACAATTAGGTTCCTATTTCCAACACTCTCTAATTTATAAACTAGTCTCCAAATAATTTCATTCTTTCCGTGCATACATACATATAAACACAGGCACTTAAAAGCTTCTTTTAAACTTCTTCGAACAGAAAGAAAACAAAAAGCTACAGGACAACATGTAATAGGGAAAGATGAACCATTTGCTTTCAGAGGGAGATTTGTTTTGGGGGGGTATTACCTATAATGTGTTTACTGGCAAAAATTTCTGATGTAGCAAGCACATGAGAATTAATAAGTGCTTCATCAATTCGTAGGAAAGTCTGGTCCCCACTTGCGCCTATCCAGGTAGCTTTTCTTCCATATTTTGATCCAATGTTAGGCATGGGAGCTGGTTTTGCATTCCAATATGGCACATCCAAAATTGGTCTGCCCAGTTGTCCTTTCTAAAAGATTAAATAAACCACATTAACAACATGACTAAATAAATAATTTATAATTTTCTATAAAGTTAAGGAAACAGTAGACAAAAATAGCTCTATGAGACATAATTTTTCATCAGTTGTTGGCTGTTTCTTTCTTTAAATAAATGAAATTCACATGAAATTTGGACCAAACTTGGATAAAGAAGTAATTTCTATTATTCTTAGGCATTCTCCCCTTAATATTAATAAACCACAAAGAATATATTAAAAAATAATAATGAAGTTGAAATATTTTTCCATGTAAGGAATCTCCCTGAAATACTGTACTGTTTTTAACATCTAAATGAAAAGTATAATAAATATACAATGTATTTAAAAAGTAGTAATACAAAGCATTCATTTAAAAAACCACTTTGATATTTTAAGTTGACAGTCCAACAAAATGTTAGTATCAAACTCAAGAGAGTCTAAAAACATTTGGGTAAAAGATAAAAAATAATGACTACTGCAGCTGTGAATACAATTAGGAAATTACATCTTTTCACACATGATCATGTGTTAGTAAGTTACTTCATTCATGTTTCAAGATAAAGAGAAGAATTATTATGCTGTCTTAAGTAACTGTTAACTCACTTTAAAAGTATGGCTGTCCATAGGTTAGAGAAGAGTTTAATTTAAAAAGTAATAGGAAGTTTCTCACTAGTAAGCTGGTAGCTGTAAATCAAAGTGAATGTTGGACTGGTAAATATTCATCTACCCCCCAGCTGAGACTCTCTCTCTGACACACTCTCTGTTAGCATTACCCTTTCCAACGCCCCCTGGACGGCAGACAGTGCTGCACCATAGCAGCCAGGGTTCACTACAAGTAATGGGAATGAGAAACCACAGCAAACTGCCTCCGCCTCAAAGACCCAGGGAGCCTAGAGCACTGCAAATGCTGTGGCTGAATTCTCTCCCAACTATGAGGTTTCTAATGAGTCCTACCATTCCTTAAACACCACACCAAGAAAACAGAGCCACAAACTGCAAAAGCAATAGAGCTTCAATCTCTGGGCGGAACGAACAGAGGCTCATGATCAGAGAAGCAGCACATGATCAGAGAAGAAGCCAAGAAATTTCAGTGTTTATGCTCGGCTTCTTTCAAAGTCTGTCCTTATTTTTTGACAAAACAGCAGCATAAGGAATGTGTCCATCATATTGAGATATTTATTATACTTCTGGAGGGAAAGAAATTATATTTTTCATTGACTACTGACATAAATATTTATTCCTCTACTGTCAACCAACTAATTCGAAGGAAAGCAGTCTAAAACTGTGACAGGTGCCTGGACAGCCCCATGGGATTCAAAACATGGTTATACATAAGCCATGTTTAAATATACAGAAGTTCACACCTGGGGCTTCTGGGGCTAGAAGACAGTAATGACTGTCTGATTCTAAGTATTACCATTCACATTCCTTTCAAAACAACATAAAACCAACACAGAGCAAAGAAAACCACACGTGATTCAAGCCTTCATCAGTATTAGGAAATAGTGGATCTCACAACTTTTAAGTTACCTGAAACCAGAGGAAAAAACCAAAATTTTCTTCACCCACCTGCCTCTACAAGCCCCGGGGGGCCAGGGCTGAAGAGGAGGTGCCAGGGCTGGGGTGGGGGTGGCACTGAGTGGAGAATGCAAGGCACAAAAGGCTTCAGAAGGAGAACAGAAGAGGAGAGCTGACAAAATAATCCCCCCAAGGGGAAAACCCAAACCTTGATGTGAAAATGCCACACACAGCAAGAACTTGAAGGTTCTGAACACCAGCCACAGGAAAAAGCCTTCCAAGTATGCAGGGCCATTTCTCACCCATCAGGCTGACACAAATGAAAAGGTATGACAGACAACACATTCTGCTGGCAAGGCCGTGGAGAAAGAGGCGCGCTCATGGACTGCTGGTGAGAACGCAAAACAGAGGGAAAACTCTCACAAAACTACCCAGGCGTTAGCCTTCAACCCAACAATCTTACTTCACACCTCTAACAATATTCATTGCTGTTGTTGCAAAATATTAGAAAGTACTTAACTGTCTAAGCATAAGAAATTGATCAAATAAACTACTATGTATATATTTACACACACACACCATATGCTATGCAGATGTAAAATATGAATTATGAAAAGCTCTATGAACTGAGAAGGAATGACTTCTAGGAGATACAGTAAAGTGAAAAGACAATGTACAGAAGAGTATATATAAAAGGCTACACTTTGAAAATAAAAATGGAGAAATAATTACATATATATGTGTATATACATTTACACACATACTATATTTTTACCTATGTCAATGCAGATACAGATAGTGTGTGTACTTATTTATTAATCTTAAAAATAATAAACACAGGAAGGAGAAACTGGAAAACAATGATCTTCATAACCAACAAGCATGGTGTGAAGCGGAGTAGGGTGCCAAAGATGAGAGAGGGAATACACTAGGGTGCGAACACCATTTTTTCATAACTTAACTTGTAGAAACATGTTAAGTTCTACACATTCAAAAACTAAAACTACATCTAAGGATGTGGGAGGAGGGATCCTTAAACTTAAAAGCAAACTTAAATGGTGCACTGGGTCACAGACCACTCTCCATGGAAGTCTGAGAGCTCCAGGTTGAGAGGACACGCTAGAGGTCAACAATTAAACCAACGACCTCTACAAAGGGCTGGGAAGACAGTTACAAGAGGGAGAAGAGGAATCTGACTCGGCGACACTCCTTTCATCCATCTCTTTTCTGCCATACCTTGGGCATTCCTGGGCAGCCTCACTCATTGTTCAAGGCTAAGTTATCTCCATGCCTAAAGGTCACCCCTCCTTTGCCCCCTCCCTGAGATCAGATCTTACTCACTATAAGGAGATGAACCCCTGTCCCAGGATAGGGTGAGACAAAATGGACCAGGTAAAAGGTCCTGTCTTCAGGAACAAGGGAAGGAAGGTGATCTTTGACTGTCGTCTCTTTCAAAGACTCGACTAGCTCTACCTACTTTCATCCACGTTAAATAAAGTTGAAAGAAACAGAAAAGGAAAACAAACGAACCCGATTCTATTCCAAAGGAATAACATAACCCCACTGAAAGGGTGTGGGGGAAAAGAACCAAGTAACTTATGAACACAGTAACTTAAGAACATGGTACCTCATGAACACAGTATGACTTCAGTCCTGGGGTAGGACAAGGTTGGGGGGGGGGCGGGGTAGGAGCAAGAGTGACAAATCCTGAACTCTTTTTAGTGAATTTGTTTTTATAGTAGTGTGGGAAAAGCAAATATAAAACTATTTTAGACATATTTTCAGTTCAGTTCAGTTCAGTCGCTCAGCCATGTCTGCTGTTTGTGACCCCATGAATCACAGCACGCCAGGCCTCCCTGTCCATCACCAACTCCCGGAGTTCACTCAGACTCACGTCCATCAAGTCCGTGATGCCATCCAGCCATCTCATCCTCTGTTGTCCCCTTCTCCTCCTGCTCCCAATCCCTCCCAGCATAAGAGTCTGTTCCAAGTAGTCAACTCTTCACATGAGGTGGCCAAAGTACTGGAGTTTCAGTTTCAGCATCAGTCCTTCCAAAGAAATCCCAGGGCTGATCTCCTTCAGAATGGACTGGTTGGATCTCCTTGCAGTCCAAGGGACTCGCAAGAGTCTTCTCCAACACCACAGTTCAAAAGCATCAATTCTTCTGCGCTCAGCTTTCTTCACAGTCCAACTCTCACATCCATACATGACCACTGGAAAAAACCATAGCCTTGACTAGACGGACCTTTGTTGACAAAGTAATGTCTCTGCTTTTCAACATGCTATCTAGGTTGGTCATAACTTTTCTTCCAAGGAGTAAACGTCTTTTAATTTCATGGCTGCAGTCACCACCTGTAGTGATTTTGGAGCCCCCCCAAAATAAAGTCTGATACTGTTTCCACTGTTTCCCCATCTATTTGCCATGAAGTGATGGAACCAGATGCCATGATTTTCGTTTTCTAAATGTTGAGCTTTAAGCCAACTTTTTCACTCTCCTCTTTCACTTTCATCAAGAGGCTTTTTAGTTCCTCTTCACTTTCTGCCATAAGGGTGCTGTCATCTCCATATCTGAGGTTATTGATATTTCTCCCGGCAATCTTGATTCCAGCTTATGCTTCTTCCAGCCCAGCATTTCTCATGATGTACTCTGCATAGAAGTTCAATAAGCAGTGTGACAATATACAGCCTTGACATACTCCTTTTCCTATTTGGAACCAGTCTGTCGTTCCATGTCCAGTTCTAACTGTTGCTTCCTGACCTGCATATTTTAGGACTAAGTAAATGAGAAATAAATACATTGATATTGTTGGGAGCCAAGAAGAAGGAACATAAATATGAAATGGGACAAGGTAAGAAAGAATCCTAGGGGAATGGGCTGGAGGTACCAGTGTGGACTTATGATTTCTGAAATACACAAATGTATGTATGTCTATATGCACATACATGAGTACTGGGGATGCAGTGAATACACCTAGTGCTCAGCTGCTGTCCAGGAGTGTTCCCCGCTAAAAGCAACCTAGGTTTTTAGAGAAATAGCTGATTCTAGAACTCAAACAGATAAGCCTGGAACAACCTGTTATGCCAGGAAGTAAGGTAGTACTTAAAAAAAAAAAAAAAGAGGCATGTTATCAGAACACAGAAGCCAGCGTGAAGGATCTCCCACTAGTGAAATCTGAGCCAATCTAAACATTCAAATGATAAATTAAGTACAGTAATGAATAAAAAAGAAACATGCATGTCTATACCAATAATAAGATGACAAACAAATATTAAATGGACTTCTGCTTACACTAAAACCCAATGGGCTGACAGGTGAATGTGAGGGGGTGCTATGGTTGGAGAAATCTTCATTTTTGCAACCATTATAGTAAAGACTGGTTCAGGCAAGAACAATCAATAGATGCTAAATCTAGAGGGAAATTTAAGACTTAACAGTGTCAATTCAAAGACTGTTTATTAGTTTCAAGGGAAAAAATTCTAACTATGCAGTAGTGATATCAAAAAAATCCTATAGGTGATCAAAAATTCCATCACCAGTGAGGGGCAGGTAGGCCTTCTGTGCCCCCAGATGGCTGTGATGCCCTGAGAAGGACTCAGCACCACTCACATGGTGTTTTGGTCTGGAATGCACAACCTGCATCTAAGCACAAGGAAATATTAGACAAACAAAAATGAGGAACATCTTCTGGAAAAAAATTTTAAAAAGTACCACATTCTTCAAAAATGTCAGTGTCATAATAAACACAGAAAAGGTGTGAAAATGTTAACAGATTAAAGGAGACTGGAGTCACGAGAAATAAAGACAAAGCCTGATCTTAGACTGGAGGGGGAAAAAAGTGCAAAGAGGAATCACCAGATCAACTGACGAAACACAAAACTATTTAAGAGTAAAGGATCCGGATGCATATAAGTTATTCTTAGAGGACTCAAGAAAAAAAAAGTTTTACACACACATATACAGAGTGTGTGGGAGAGAGTGAGAGCATGAGTATACAGACAGTAAAGCAAACAGATCAAAATGCTGCAACAGGTGACGCTGATTCAAGAGCATACGGGCATTTCACGCATTATTTTTATTTTTGACAATATTTCTGTAAGCTTAAAATCATTTCCAAATAATAGATTTTTAAAGTTCAGATTTACATTAAAAAAAAAAAAAAATCAAGAGTTGCAAACTGCACCCCAGAGACTTAGGTTGTAGAGTTCTGAAGAGTTACCCATATCACAGATGGTATCGGCTTATTAGCACAGTATTATTAAGCTTTTCCTTGACTTCTCCTATGTCCAAACTATACAAAATTCTCAGATTATTTTCTAGTTTTGAAAAAAGAGAAAGAGCAAAACAAACAGGCCAGATAGAAGTTGAGAGGAAGAGGAAAAAGTAAACTATAATTCTAAAAAATCTAACAAGAAAACTGGGCCTTTAAAAAGTTCTAAAATAGATATAATTCTACAAGTTAAGAAAAAAATTTGATTCTTTACAAGCTAGCTGGGAAGGAAGGTTTCAATGACAGAAACAAGCTCTACTGAATGCTTAATAGACTCTGATCTGGACTAAAACATGTCCAAATCTAACACAGCTGTTAAATTTAATAAATTCTAATGCTACCCTGGAGAAGAAACTAATTTCAAAGCAAAGTTCTTTCCAGTTTTGTGTACGTTGGATATGGAGACAGGAAATACGCATGTGCAATAACAATACAAGAATTTCACTGAAACCAGAAAAAATAGCTAATGTAGACAAATTGCGAGGCAACAGTACAATGCAACATTATCAATGCTTAAAAAGTTCCTTACAGAAAAGCTTCCGAATGTGAAGACCTGTCCATCCATTAAAAGCGCTGCCGTGTGGTTACTGCCTGCGGTAACTTGTGTGCTAGGGCCTGGCAATGCTTGAACAAGAGTGGGACATCCCCTAGGTTAAAAAAAAAAATTTTTTTTAGTCAATTTCTCTCAAGATCCAACTGAAATAAAGATCAATAAACAATGTAATTAAAAAAACAAGAGATAAAAGGCACTAATAAGAATATTCATCAAACACTTACTTAGGTACTATATTATGCCGATCTCCAGTCTTCATATTAGGTACACAAAGATGAGAAAGACATAATCACTGACATGATGGAGATTCATAAAAAGATTTCTTGAATTTACTACTCTAACTATGGACAAAGAATTATTATTTTTTCTGAAAGACTATACCTACATTTGTTTTAAAAGAAAAAAAAAAAGTTAACTTATAAACTGAATGGTAAGTCAGAGAGCTCTACAAATATTTGTTAAATAAAATAAAAATCATGCGCTGATTTACCCGGAATACAATCCAAGGACCACACAAAACAGTTTTATGTCTTCCTTTCTACCCTTTTCCCACTGAACTGTCAATTAACTTTTCATCTTCTTTTCTACCTTTTTCCACTGCACTTTCAGATTTTAGCATACAGAGTATCTCATGAGTTAGAACACCATATCATGAGAGGCACCACAGCAGCAGCTCCAGGCTCGGACCCTAAAGCAGACTGCCTGGCTGTGAGTCCCGGCTCCACCATGCAGCAGCAACATTCCATGACTCTCAACAAGTTACTCATCCTTTTTGTAGTTCAGTTTTCTCTTCTTTTACATGGAGATAAAACTAAACCGCGTTTACCCCATAGGGTTCCTATGTACGAAAAAGCTCATATATGTCAAGTGCTTGGCTCAGTGATTGGTACACAGTTAGTAATTAACAAACGGTAACTATTATGATAAATGGCATCCTTGGCTCTGTCGTATCTGTTCTTGTAATCACCCTTCTATCACCTTATTTATCCTTTATTAACCACTTTCAGTAATCACTATGTATATACAGAAGAATAATCATCACTGTAGAGAAAGTCCACACACAGAAGAGCTCTGTTTCTGAGGTGCTGTAACACTTCAAATTTTTTTTAATTACATATAATATGTTTTTAAATGGTTATTCAGGCTGCAGCGAAAAATGAATTGGGAAGAGGCAAGACTAGCAGCTGGAAACCTAGTTAAGAAAATGTTGTGATGATCTGGATAAGTTATAGTGAAGACCTGAACTAGGAACAGTGTGAACTGAAAGGAATGTTTCGACAGCTGTGTAAGGAACAAACCTGACTAGACTCTGGAAATGGCTAATGGGGGGCAGGGGCTGGTGCAAAGAAGAGTTTCTGCTTAAGTTAACAGGTAGATGGTGGCAACATTCACTTAAGATAGAGAATAAGATCTAGGAAGACAAAAAGAGAAAAGAGATAGTTTTCATTGTAAGTTTCTTCTATAATTTAGGTAGGAACAAAGGAAGAAGAGCTCACAGAAATCTAGGTCATAACAAACAATGAACTCTGGGAAAAAGTGCTATGTAGAGAGTCATTTCAAGGAAAGAGGAATACTGTACACGCTGAATGCCTCAGAGACAGAGACAGATGACCACTCAATTTTGCAAGAAGTCTTTGGTAGAGGCAGGCGTGATACTATGCAGCAAAGAAGGCACTCACAGTGGGGTCAGAGACTACACAAAATCCCTTCAAAATCTTAGCAGGAAAGGGAAAAAGAAACGGGAACCAATGGTTAGAGGGAAAAAGAGCTGAAGGGGAAGCTCTGTCCTTTTTAAGAACTTGCGTAAGCTGAAAGAGAGAGTGAAGATGAGGGGATATGGTTCAGAGAGGGGACAAGAAACAGAATCAGATCCCCATGGGAAAGGCAGAAAGGTCTCAGGGTGGGGACATGAGCAGGCCCTCTTTCAGGGTAACGTGAAGAAGGAGCATAGAGGAAGTATGGACGCAGGCAGGTTTGTAGAGTCACTGGGCTGAAGAACTTCCCATCTAATGTTTTCATTTTTGCTGTGATAGGAATAGAGGTCAAGGGCTAAGAGCAAGAAGAAATGAGTGAGGAGAAGATCTGAAGATTATGCTATGCAAAGGGTATCATGGTGAGTGGAAGAAAGAGAAACCTAGACCACAAGGTTTTAACCCAGATCCAAATGACTTACAGGAATTCTAAGAGTGAGCTTCAAGAGATTGGTGAAACTTTTAATTTAAACTTTTAAGTGTATATCCTTATGTTTGTTTTTCTGAAGAGACAGCCCATATTCTTCATCACATTCTCAAAAGGGCTTAAATCAAATAGCTCAAAACTAGAAAACAGGGGGATCACTGCCCACTGTAGAAGGACTGACTGAATCTATAAGTCATAACAATCTGTGTAAGTACAGAGACTTCCTTTTCTTCCAGAAGTCCAAGCGAGACACAGAAAACGTAAGTAGACTGATTGATGCCTGAAGCTTTGTCACACCTTAGCATCAAGAGGGTGAGAAAACTGAGGAGACTGGTAAGGGGAAGGGTGAAGAAAATAAATGACAGCCTCAGACTTCGGTTAAGTGATCCTAGAGAGTAAACAAAAGTAGAGGGCTGCAGAGAATGAAGTACGGATACAGTCAAACACCAAGTAAACCCATGCTAAGTAACAGAAGAAACATTTGTCATCAGATTATGTGTTGTTTAAAATGAAAAATTCAGAGTTAGAGCTATCCACTGTGGGTCCTGGGAATGACCACCATGAATACGGAAGTAAGGTTCACTAGATCTAACTAAGGTGTCAAGGTGTCTATATTGTATGGGACCATTCAGGAGCATGGTAAGACTCAGACTGGGAAAACACTGTGAAAACTACATTTTCAAAGAATGAAAGGCGGTGACTATCAGCAAGATGTGTAGTAACAAAAGCGGAGGAAAGCAGAACGGCTCTGCCTCCAAGGAGTAGTCGTTTCTACCTGAGGGCGCAACAGTATGGCTAGACTGAGTGGTTCTCAAACCTGAGGTACCATGAGCTTTCGCAATAATCAATTACCAAGCCGAAGGACTGTGTGGTGAACGACAGGGCTGCCCTGGTGGCTGTCGGTAAAGAATCCGCCTTTAATGCAGGAGACCACCTACAGTGCAGGAGACTTGGGTTCTATCCCTGGGTTGGGAAGATCCCCTGGAGAAGGAAATGGCAACCCACTCCGGGATTCCTGCCTGGGAAATCTCAGGGACAGAGGAGGTTGGCAGGCAACAGTGCATGAGGCTGCCAGAGTCGGACATGACCAAGCAACTAAAGCACCACCAAAGCCCTCACAGAAATGTCCAGTTTGATCCAAACAAAGAATTATTGGGAAAGTTCCTGTAACTGTTGATCTGTTTGCAGTTTATGCAGTATTTTCATACAAACTATATCACTGATTATCAAAATAATTCTATGTATGGATCTGATGTGCTTTAAAAAGGACTTTCCCAAAGTTGGTGGCATTTCTTCTAATAAACTCTTTCATGATACTAGAGTCCATTTATTAAATTATTTGGTAAACAGAGGAAGAACTGGAAACAAACATTACATCTGTATGTGTATGCATGCCAGGCATTTTGTAGACGCTATATTAATTCTTTAACAATCCTATGGGATTATTTAAACTAAGGCTTAGTAAATTACAGTTACATAATTGGTAAGAGATGAAACAAAGATCTAAACCTCATCTAAATGGTTCCAGACACCATGATGTGTAGCATATTAACACAGAAGGAGGATTTATTAAAGCAAGAAAAAGATGAAACTCAGAAACATTAGAAGTATCAAGATTCTACTGGAAAAAAAAAAAGAGAATAAAGGCATCTAAACTATACAGTCTCTTCCCCAACATCCAGGTTTACGTTTACTGAAAATTGTAAAATAATTTGTAATTCAGAGATTTAGAAGCATACTGAAGAATACAAACAAACAAAAAAGAGGGCTGAGTCATGAGTGAATGCATAAAAATCCTCAGAAGCTTTTCGACAATCCCTTTTAAAACCAGCAACAGTAACAGCCAACATTTATTGAGCATTTACTATGAGCTAAGCGCTTGTGCTAAGAAAACAACACGTATTATCTCCCTGAATTCTCACAACAACCTTCTGAGAGACATATTTATTCCCATTTAAGAGGAAGAAACTGAGCCACAAAAACAGTTAACTAATTTGGCCAAGGTCACACTGGCACCAAGTGACAAAATCAGGCTCAGTCACTCTGGCAGGACAACACATGAAATAGAGAACACCAATAACGTGTTTCTACCCTCAGCACATGCACACTACAATATCTATCTTACATTCATCACGCATTACTAATGTGTGCTATACAATAAACTTCAGTTAAAAACACTTGGTTACGAGAAACTTTAAAAAAAATACCTTTCAACTCTATTTTCAACAAAATATTTATAAATGTTTTGCTTTGTGGTAAGTCAGTTAATAGGTATGCTATTGAGGCTTTGTTCCCTCCATACACATGGTCAACTCCTTTTGGAATCTGTAACAGTTCCTGGCTCCTGCCTTCCAAATCCCACACGGATCCAGACAAACAGAGTAACTAGCATGTTTACAGCACAGATGGTTTTGACTGGTTTTCATTTAATCCACCAGGTACAACGTGTAGGCATTATGTCATTCCATGCCCCAGCTTGACACTCCCCACAGCACATGGAGTCAGCCTTCCAGTGACAACTCAATCAACAGAACCAGGAGTGAAAATTTACATGTTGGGAAAGAACAACTTTGGGCAGTTAAGACAAATCCCACCAGAGTTTAATCTCCTTAAAAAAACCCCTAATTGTTTAAACTTCAACATTAAAAGCTATCCTAGTTCATTAAGATACAGTCAAACTATTAAAAATACTTAGCATATTGCTATGATACTGTCGCCTGAGCAAGTCACTGCAAGGCAAGGTGTGGTCCTCGCTGGGTTATAATCAGGACCAGGAGGCAATGTTTTTAGGTACCCTCTTCATTTGAAGAGCTGACGTGAGGTCCTTCCCTTTCAAAAGCCGTTAAACCTCAAGGAGGGGTGGCAGAGTCTTGCACTTATTCTGTTCATTCTACACACAGCACAGTCACCTGAGGGTTGCAATTTAATCATAGATATGATTTTCATTACTTCCCTCCCACTCAGTCAAGACCAGGAAACACAGCTATCTGTTAACTCTTTTCTGCGGAATGACATCCAAGTACAAAGTCTGATTTGTGAAGACGTGTCCCCCTTGCTGCACACATGACTGATTGCTCTCTCACATATAACTGTAAAGCACCTTTCCTAGGTTATGTCATGACTCACAAAATAATTGTCAGCTAAGTAACAATGCAAAAATGATGATGACGATGATGGTAATACTACTAAATCCTCTTCTGGGTCATGAATCTTCTGTGAGAAACAGAACAAAAAGCTTCCAAATTCTTCTCCCCACATATTACAAGCCCTGTCTCAGTCTCTGCAAGAGTGATGGTCATTAACCCTGTGAAACAAAATATCTGCTACCTTCTAAAGCCTGTAATAGTAACTGCTCAACCCTGCAAAGCCACTGACACTCTGTGATATCCAACGCCCAAAATATAAATGCCATATCCAGTGACATTTGATAAAGTATTTTTGTTAAAAACTTTTTTCTCTTTCCAAGCACAATACTTGTCACTAAGATTATGCTGGTTTTATAAATGTCTTAACAAGTATCAAATGTATGCTTCACTTATGTTTTTAGTGAGAAGTTGAACTCAATGATACCTCAACCGTCTTTTCTCATTAGTAACAGCATTCATCAAAGCAACTAAGGACACTCCTTTCATCCTCATTTTGTGTGCGTGGCACTGCACATAGGTCTGAGCCTGCCCTCTAGGATGGACAGTGTTTCCTTAATCCTGGAGGCACACTAGAGCGTTGAGAGCATTTAAGGAAAAACTGATGCTAGCATTCTATCCAACCCTTGTGGCCACCATCTCCCACTCCCAATGCCCACCTCTCCACACATGCCTCTTAAAAATTCTAGACTTAGAATCCAGGCGTGGTATTTTTGAAGTCCCCCAAGCAACTCTACTGTGCAGCCAGGATTAAGGATCACTGGTCTTTGCTATGTAAATGGTATCATCCTTGCCACAGTAATGCAGTCATTTCAGAATAAAGTGAAAATTCTGGATTTTATTTAATGACTGGAGTGACTCAGTGTATGTGAGTGAGAAATCATACAGTTCCAATTGATTCTGGCAGGTATCTTATGAATACATGGAAGAATTAGGCAAGAGCAGAGAGACAAAAAGAAAGGAGGTTCTGTGGCAGACTGGATTGGTGAGTCATGTCTAGCCTGAAAGGGCCCTATATCTCCCAGACTTACACATAAACCTGGTGTCAGTGACGGGGCAGCCATACATGGGGACCATTCAGATCCTGAAGACCACCCGCTGCAGGGAGCACAAGTGGCTGACAGACTCTGCGATGCTTCTTTGGGTCCACGAGGCCATCCTTCCCCTGGGAAGCTACCAGCTTGTGACTGAGCTCTGTGAAGGATGAGAGCTGGCCCGTCCTGCCCAATGTGGAACTCTTCCGAAAGTCACCCTGGCTTAAGGACACCCCGCTGGCCTGGCTAACACTCAGTCAGAAATGCACTGTAACCTGACTCTTCCTGTCCCATTCTTCTTCTCTCTTTCCTTTCACAGGGGTCAGACCTACCTCAGGCAGACTCGTGTTCTCTTCCCTTTCACAGTAGTTTTCTATCAATAAACTCTTTGTACATCTAATCCTGCTTTAGCATCTTCTGGGAAGACATGAGCTAATAAAGATGAATTTTCTACACTTCTAACCCAAAGCACTCTCATTGTATTAAGCAGATGTGGACTCAGCTGCTGTGATGAAAGTCAAGAAACCAGGACTTAAACAAATAGAATTTCTCTCTCAGGTAAGCACCCAAGTATAAGGAGCTGTTGTAGAAGTTCCGTGGTGTCAGGGACCCAGACTGTTTCTATCTTGTGGCTCTTCCATTCTCAATACACAGTTTCCAACTTAGGACTGCTGTGATGACTTCTCCAGCTCCCCACCACCAGGCATGGACTCCAGGCAGCAAGCAGGGAGGGGAGACAGAAAAATGGAAGGGTATCCCCCTTCCCTTTAACAGTGACCCAGAACGGCACACAGCACTGTAGTTCACACGGCCATATCTTGCTGCAATGGAGGTGGGAAAATGAAGCCTTTAGTTTCATGATTATGTCATCAACTAAAACCTTATTACCAAATGAGGTACGGAAGAAGGAATAATAAAATATGTCCAGTAGTCTCTACCATAATTAGTTCTTAACTATTCTGGATAAGTCTAAACAGTTTCTCTGAGTGACCATTTTGTTTGAAAATTATTCAAAAACTTTGATGATATCATGTTAATATTAGGCTAAAATTTTAAAATAGATAACATCAAATAATATGAATATATCCTTTGCTGATTTATTAAAAATGCCATTTGGGGATAGTCACTGTCTTTACTATTGCCATGAACAGCCTTTAAGAAGATATTAATTCTGAAGAATGCAGTGTGATTTCCTGGTAATCATAATCGCTCTTTCATTTTAAATGTATAAAATGTAAATCAACTTTTCTCCTAAAACAACAAAATCATTTTTCCCCACAAAAGCATTCAACCACAAAATCAAGAACCACCAATAATTTATGGGCCACGCTTTCCAAAACTGTGGTATAAATACTATATAGAGTGTAGAAATATATATTTCGAAGGAAAAAAGTAAAGAAGAAAAAAAGCCCACTTTCACACAAGATGTTAAAGTACCTGGAATTGACATCTCCATGTCCGAGCTGCCCATGCTGCCCATACCCAAATGTGTAGACATCACCATTTTCCATCAAAACCACTGAAATAAAAATTCAGAGCTTTATTTTTTCATTATATGCATTTTATATTTCTATCACAAGTATACTGAAAGCAGTTCAAGTTTCACTATTTAAAATTTGTAGAGTCATTAAGAATAGGCAATAGAAGTAAAGACATTTACATTTAATGAGAAACAATATAATTTTACTTCTGTAAAATATTTTTGTTAAGTTACAAAAATGTATAATGTTTTTAAAAAATACAGTTTAAACTTATAAATGCCATTTAATAACACTAAAATTTAATAAAACATTGGTCTGAGTCAACTGTTAAGTCTTTTTTTAATGAGTAACTACATACAAAATGTTCTCTCCTATCTAGGATAATTATATAGGTAGAGGGTCTGAGCTCTGCACAATTACGTACAACATCAGTATGTCTGTCAGAACTTTAATATCTGTCAATATCTTACCAAATAAGGAAATATATTGAACAATAAAGAAAGAATTTTTTATTTTTATACAGGTTGAATAGTACAGCTTAAGCTATATAACCCAAATGCCAATGATTTAGTAGGAACTGAAATACTTTCTACATTTAAAAAAAGTTTTCTAATTTAAAAATTGATATTTTCTTATAAATATTGCACAAAAAAGCTGAAGATGTATGGTTTTTGCAAATGCTTTAACAGCAGATAAAATTTTACATTTATAAAATTAATACACTGTACTGGTACAAAATAGTTTTAAAATTGTTTTAAAAAGCTCTTAATAAAGGAATTTGTGGATGCACATTTCCCACTGAACAGTAACAAAGCTTGTGACCAGCTTATAAAAAAATTAGAAAATTATAGAGTTTAAAATTATCTTCAGGAATTTCATGACTTGAATTACAAAATCAGTCCATCAGAAGACAGATGAGAAGTCAGATCTCTAGACAAGCATTCCACAGATTAAAAAGGACTGTCTAATAAATATGCTTTCATAAATTTGAGAGACGCTATAGCTTTTGACACACGGCTAACAGGCTACATTTGTCCAAACTAAACAAACAGGCTATTCAACACAATTGTAAAAATGCAGTTATACCCTAAAGTTCCAGCTGCTACCTGAGTGGTGAAATCCACAGCTGACTTGTACTGCCCGGAGCTCACAGTCAAATCGCACGGAGCCTGGAGGGTATGTTGTGATTTTGCTTGCATCCTTTTCTCCTCGTTCTCCACTTCCATCTGCAAGTGTTATAATTTGTAATTAAGCCATGACTCATCTTCAAAATAAAATTTTAAATCAGTTTACTATGGAAAAACAAGAGAAAATGTTAAAAGGAACAAGCGAGAAGGAACTGTAGCTGTTAGAAGTGACAGATCAAGAATCTACCTGCAAAGAAGCCAATTTTGAAAATATAACCTATATATTTCTGTTGGCAAAATACTACTAAATCAGTAAAAACACAGATAAGGCCTGGTTACAGATAAAGCCTTTTAATCTAATCAGTTATGTGATGTAAATGGGTCATTGAGTTATAGAAATAACAAAATTCTACATGTAAAAGTTTATATGGGAAATTTTAGTTTGTATAAAAAATAACTGCATGCAAAGTCATTTAACAACTGTTTTAAATTTAGTGATATTGTTAGTGCTAGTCATTAAAAAAAAAAAAACAATTCTAGCTGACTTGCAAATCACTTAGATTTCCCAAACACATCTTAGGAAGACTACTCTGTCCACCAGTATTGCTAAACTCAGTTGAATTTTAAAAAATTTATAAAGATCAGATAGCTTTATCCAATTACTGTAGTTCAATGGTTTCCTGTCAATCATTTTACCTGTCCCACCTTGACTCTGAGCCAGTCTGCTTTGTGGATTTCTTTGGCCCTCAACCGCAACTCTCAACCAGACCCTCTGCTTTTATTCCTTCTTTCTTCCCTTCTTCTCCAATTCCCTACCATAAACTTGCTTTAAGACCCTCCCTCCCCCCTGGTTTCTACATTAAGTATTTTAGTATTTTAACTATAAAATTTAAAAACACATTCCAGAACATAACAACTTTCTTTGGAATGTGTAAATAAGAAAGGTAACTAAACTTTCCTAGTCTAATACTACAGATGAACTAAAATATGACTTCTATATCATCAAGATTCAAATTCCTTACACATGGAATAAATGTAAATCTGAAAAGAATTTCAGGTCAAACAGCCTAAGTTAATTGCTTCGTGATACAGTAAATCTAAGTAAGTGTCTATAATATGTGGATACACATGTGGATCTACAGACACACATTTAAGATAATTCTGTATTTTCACTACCCATTTTAGAATACTAAACAGAATAATATCATTTCATGTTCATGTATACTTTGCTTACTCTAATATTTCTAATCTTTAGTAATATCCAAGGTAAGACAAAACTGGCCTAAATTACAAGTTCCATTTCTATAACTAAATGAGTTGAGCATTTTAAAAAGCTTTAAACTCTTTACAACACTAGGAGAGTAAAACCTCACTAATTCAGAATAACACATGGCCTATATGACTTCCTGGAAAGGTCTTAATTACAGAACGTTTAAATAAAAATGCAGTTTTATTACCTTCAAGCAGTACAGATTATAGATTAAACTAAATGCTACAATAAATAAAATGTGGTTACCTACATTATAATTCAAAATAGGCCTATATTACATAAAAATGTACCATAAACATGAAAGTCCTTTAACATACAAGAATTAATTGCTGGACCCAGAGGCTGAAGGCACGCTGAAGGAATCCTTCATTTCTTGAGCCCTTGGTTTGAAAAGCTAGTGATTTTAGACAGGTTTCCCCTTAAAAGTATGGCCCTGAAAATTCAGAGGAAGAAGTTATTTTGAATTTTTACTCAAAAAAAATCACAAATACTGCATCTGAAGTACCATAAATTCTGAATAAGTGAGAGGTTTTACTATAAAAGGATAAAAATAATGATTGCTCTTTTGCTAAATTATCTAATATAGGTTTGCCAATTAAATCTGCAAGAATGTGTACTTGTGTATGGGATTAAAAAAAAAAATCACATTTAGTTTCACTCTACCCAAAATGCAATATATTTTTAGTTCAAAGACTCTTCATCCTGGAAAGATAGTGGAATGGTACTTCCCTGGTGGCTCAGAGGGTAAAGCGCCTGCCCGCAATGCGGGAGACCTGGGTTTGATCCCTGGGTCAGAAAGTTCCCCTGGAGAAGGAAATGGCAACCCACTCCAGTATCCTTGCCTGGAGAATCCCATGGATGGAAGAACCTGGTGGGCTACAGTCCATGGGGCCGCAAAGAGTTGGACACGACTGAGTGAGCTCACTTCACTTCACTTCAAAGTATAAACAAGGGCCTATCCAAAAAGTAATAAGCATCTTCCAAAGACTATTTAAATAAAATGACAGATACATAAAAAATTTACAGCTTTATCTCAACTGGTAAAAATATCTCATTATTAAAGCCAACTCTGATTTATCATAGAAGACAAACTGTGTTCATTTAATTGTGCCAGACCTAACTATATTCAGTGTTACACTTTAATTTCACTTTCTAAAAATTTATTGATGTCTAGTTAAAGCTTTCACCTTTGAATTTGGCATTTTGCCCTCTCTCTTGAATATAGAGATTAAATATAGATACAAACCCCACAATAGAGACACAGCATCAGGGAAAGAGGGAGAAAAAGCCTAGCAATTTACTGATTAAAATCATAGCGATTAAATTAGTCATGACTATCATTTAGAAATTAAAAATACTGGAAACTTTTTGTTAATCTAAACAAAACTTTTACCTATAAAAATAATTTGTCAATTATTATAGATGGTGAAATATTATAAGAAAAAAATAGGGATGAAATTCTTGATCACTAGCAGCAGCAGTGACAGAGGTTTTAATATTTATATCTGTATCTGGAATTTTATGTCAGTTAAAAAATAAGTACAATTCTAATAATTTAGAAATTTACAAAAGTTTATCAAAGCAAAAAGATACCTAAACAGTCAAGAGTATAGTGCAAATTCAAAAATTAGGAAGTAAAATTTAGCAAGATTAATCCTGCTCAAATTCATTATTCAGAAAAGTATTGAGGACAAATAAAATAAACCTCAGATTTTTAGGAAAGTTAGGCCTAAATATTCTTATAATTGGCCATTTAGGCACATCTATCTTTTCCCTAACATGAATATGCTCATATATATATCATGTGATATTAAAACTCTGATAGCTGTAAAGTTTTGTCTCTGAAGTATGGCATGTATATATATTATTTACACTTATTTGTGTACACACACAGAGGAAAGAAGATTCAGTATCTAAAAGACTCTACCCTTAATTTTAATTTAAATCTATACCTTTCGGCTAATCTTATAAGCATGCATATTGCTGAATGTATCACAGAAACAGTAAGTACTTGGAACAAAATCACTAAAATAAAACAGCAAAGCAGTAGTAATATCAATTTGCTAAGTATCTCTGGCTAAACACTGAAAATTTAATTAGCACAGTAGATAAGTGTTTTTGGGCGCTGGAACCTAAGAGACTTGGATTGGATTCCTGGCTCTATATATTCATTTGCCAGTTTTATGAAAACTGGATGCTGGATCTTCTCTTTCTTTTAAAAAATTTTTCTTTTTTAATTTTGACATTGGATCTTTTTAAGTTTTAGTTTTCCCGTCTATAACAACATGGCACATTACATCACAAGGTCTTGTGAGAAATAAGTGCAATAATGTATGAAAAGTGCTCAGTCAATATTCACTACTGTTGCTCTCCCTAATCAATTCAGTAATCTGATGAAATAGATATTGTTATTCCATTTTGCAGTTGGGAAAACCAAGGCTTTAGAGTGATTAAATAGCCAGCCCAAAATAATAAATAGTAGAGCAGCTTTAGAAATTGATCAAAAATAAGGCTCACGTATTTTACCACCATCAAATGGCTGACATCTTAAATCTTTTGATAAAATAAACTAATCATACATTTAACAATCTCAAATTTTGTACCTTTAAGATAATTCTAAAAAAGAAAGCAAAGAATTCAATTGGAAAAATTTAAGCTACTATTCATGGAGAATTTTTATTTGCAAAGGAAATATATATACATATATATATATACACACACATATATATCAATTTAATTTTCATATCAACATATTCAGTTTGGAATTATTATTCCTATTTTTGAGATAAGGAAACTGAAACCAAAGAGGTTAAGAAATTTATGAATGACCACACAGTTGTAGTAAATGAAAAACAGGATTAAAACTGAGGCCTAATTTCAAAGGCCATATTTCCATTACACCATACCACTTCTCTACAGAAAACAGGTGTAAAACAGAGATGATTTTAGGAGTGCCCTCAGATTTTCCTGTCAGTCACTTCTAGACTATCTCTGGAACAATTCGAATATTCCTGAGAGTAGTACACTAAATTTTTTTTTTCTATTTAAGGCACTGAATAGCTGAAACAAATGTTAATTCAGGTAACTGTTTATAATCTATAGTTACATTCTTTAAATACTATATGTTATATGGATTACAAATTCTATGTATTGATTCAGTCTTATGCACTACTGGCCTCTGGTCAAAATTTGCCTGAAAACTTGACAGATCCTGTGACCTTCTCTGAATTCTCTCCAATCAGCCAGATGCTCTCCAACTTTCCATGTTAGAACTCACTCCTGTTCACAATAAATCCATAGTTCTTACCCTCCACACACCCTCACAAGAAAGTCACAGTCTAGAAGATTTAAATCATTATTATCCTACAATCTGTACCACCAACATAATTAAATGTAAGGTAGAATACAGCAATTAATACAGTGACTTTCTCAGTGGAAGATAAATAGAGTAAGACACAAGAGAAAAAAAAATTACACAGGAAAATAAACTTATTAAAAGACTGTGACTATATGCAGCAAGAGTAAAAGCAGTGCCTGGCAAGGGGGTTAAATGATAGGAACAGAAAATGGAAAGGGAGCAACAAAAAGCAAACCTGTGGGTTTACAGTGAGTGCTAAGTGAATACCTTCCACATAAAATGGAACACCATTTGATAAAATACTACTTACACTTTAAAGTCGTTTGGTGGTAAAGAAATGAAACTATTCCATTATATAAAACCACACAATCTGATGATTTAAAAAAAAATGGCCCTACACTGTAATACTACAAAATCAGTCCTTCCAAAGAGGTTGCTACAGTCCCATAAAATAACCCCGTTACAGACAAGATGGAAGTGGAAAAGTTTCTATAGCTAATCAGTACGACATCATAAAAAGTGCTTTAAATTTGTAACCTTGGTCTTCTTTAGCATTTATTTTAAATTCTGGAAAAAAAAAACACAAAGATGATTGTCTATAACATACTAACATGGAGCTGAAAAAGTTTTAAACTGCTTATTGAAATGTAAATAGTGAACCTCAGGTAAAGTATTGGAGAACTCTACTTTCATATAATTGGTGAGAAAAAGACCTGATAAAAGCTTCTCTAATACTGGCATAGTGGAAAATATGAGATCAGAAATTCTGGCAATAACTAAAATAATTTGCAAGGATACCCCAAATAGTATTCCTTAGATTTAAATATTAATGGCACTGTTAAGAGCATCCAATAAATAAAACAATCACAAATTTTACTATGGTTAATCACATTAGATTTAAACTAATCTCAATTTTTATTCCTACAGAATATAATTCGAATAGTTCTCTATTTGTGGCTTAACTAAAAATGGGGGTTTCTTTTGTTTTGCGTTTTTGCCTTGAGTGACAAAATAATAGACTGAAAGAGGCAAATAAAAATAAAATTGATTACAATATATTGCATGTGAAAGTTTAAAAATAAAATTCATCTGTTAACAGTTCTGTAGCCCTTCCCCTAAAAAGAGAAAATATTACTTAGATTAACTTGTACAGAATATGTGTTTTTAAAATCTTCTGCTCTACTTTACAGGGTTCATTTCAGGCATTTAAGAAAATATTAAATCTAAGTTGTACTATTCCAAGAGTGGCTGGTTCACATGCCAGGATTCAAGGCAGAGTTTATACATAAATTTGTAAGTTCCCTGCATTAAATTCTTTCCTGATCTTAGTTGACCCATAATTTCTTGTTTAAACAATTCTTGCTTTAGGAATATTTTTAATTAATCTAGAACTCAGATCTCAAACAATTATATGGCAAGATATTGCCAGTCACTCAAGATCTGTTGAGACCTATGACAGTTTCTGAGGACTAGAGTAGGTCTACTCTTTACTGACATCTATCACTTTTAAACCTCAAATATCAAATAAATCATGTGTATTATATATATAAACTTTTATATTAAAACAAATGAAGCATCATAGAGGTTAACTCATTATCACTCTATACACTGAATTTAGCAATTCCGTTAATTCTGAAGCAAATGAACAGCATTAAAAAAAGAAAAAAGGATTGCAAAATGCCAGATGACAGTCATCTAAGAGCAGATAATAAAGTATATAAAACAGAGAGCTGTAATTATTTTTCCACCTTTCCTAAACCTTAGGAAATTTGACAAGAAATGGTAAAGAAAAAGATACATTGTAAAATGTCTTCTTTTTATTAAAGTTAACCAAAAAATACAGTGAAATAAAATTGACAGTCATTGACAAACAGTACACTTTTCAGCATGTTCTTTCTCCTCAGGCTATATAACAATGATAGAAGCAAAGTAGAAGAATTAGGTTTGTACATTTTCCCAGAGACAATATTCAAATAAGTGGAAGAAGTTGGGAAAGCATCCCACCTAGTTGATAAGGAAGACCAAATACCTTTGTGCTTGTCCCGCTTATGCTTTAGCTGTGCTGGATGGGATCTGAGTCTGGCTAGAGCCTGTTCTCGGTGGTTCATAAAAATAGGACCAGCAAATACAAGGGGGCCTGAGGAGAAACATTTTGTATGTGCATAGAAAAGCTCACAAAATGAAAACACTGCAATGAACAAAAGTAATTCAAACCAAAAAGCATGGAAATTAAAGTTTGGGACATCATTCTTTCTCCCAAGTCCCCTCTGTTAACATCCCGCTCCCAACCATAACCTATTCACCATTCCACACACAAGTTTTAGTATCTTAAGTACAGTTAATAAAATACAAATTCTAATCTTTTATACTCATAATATTACTAGGTAGTTACTAATAGTCTCAAATAGATAATCAGAAAGTTCAAACAGAATAAATCAAATTTTCCTATAAATCTTTTAACATCACATATATTCACACTTAGTAAACCATATATTCATTAAAAATAAATACATTTCCTTTTAAAATACCAAAAACCAACTCAGTCTTAAATTAATGATTAAAGTTTAACAAGGTCTTCAAGATTTAATATCCATGTTACTCTTGATATAAAACCAGAGATTATTAATTTAACTACATTTTGTCAAAGAAAACAGGTTGTCAAAAACAAAACAAAAAATTCTTATGATCTGAGATACACATATTTATATATATACATTTATATCACACATATATATACATATACATACATACACACATACATGTGTATATATAAATGTAAAATCACTGTGCTTTATAAACGCAGTATTTTGTAAGCTGTATTTTATTTTCTAAAAAGATAAATCTAACTTTATGTATGATTTCTGTAACCACATACACAAAATCAGACATAAGGATAAGCTCAATTTCACACTAATGATAAAGAAGGGAATCTAAACCCAGTTACATTTTTGAAACATAAACCATTCTCTCATAAAATGATTTCTTTCTGAAGCCCCTCTGTGTACATAACACTATACATAAATATGTCCTGACGAAGATTACAGTCATTTCTACTTATACAATATATAAGAAAAAATTCATAGCCAAATTCACTTCAATAAAATTCAAAAACTGTTTTCGTCATTACTGTTTAGCTTGAAAATAAAACTAGAACTACAGTTTCCTTGAGTTTTAGCAATATCAAAAACGCTTACAAATTTCAAAATAGTAAATTTGACAGTTAAGGAGTTACCAGTATTTGAAAAGGAAAATGACAGTATATACATACTGAACATTTAAAATTAAATTTCATTGTTACTCTCTATAGATCTTTAGCTATGACTAATATTTCTAACAATGGGACAAAGTTAAACTATTGCTCCGTAATAAACTTTGAAAAATGTCATGTTAAATACCAAAAGACCCTGCATTAAACATTAAAAATGGGTAGAAAAAATATTTTTAAATTATGTCTCCAGATACAGGAAAAAACATAAGCAGCATCAATTCTATGAAACACCAAGAATAATATATCTTATGATTACTACAGATGGAAATATGCTAATTTAATGTTAATAGAAGAGCTAAACATTATTTTCCAGTAACACAGTATCAATCAATTTCAAACTAATATTATATAAACTAAGCTTCACCTTTAAAATGTAACAAAATGAGGCACATTTCAAATACGAACACATTCTTATCCATATGCCCTATTTTCCAATTGATTTACTAAAACAGATAATATAAATCACTCTAAAAAGTATATGACACTTTCTAACTACACAAAAGAATTACAAATATTAAAATAACAATAATATTAAGCTGTATTACCATTTTATAATTCCTATGGTCTGTCTGAGATATTATTTCTTTCAGAAAAGCATTATACCCGTAATATTCATAGTTCTTTAGCATCTCATAAATTCAAACTTTTTAGAGACCTTTCTGTACATAAACACAGAAGGCCTACAAGCAATCACACATAGAAAGTGCACCATTCAAAGTCAACTTAAGTTACCATTTATACTATCAGGTTACCAGGCTCTAAAATACTCTGTATCCCATGGACTAAAATAATTTTTCTTACATAATTAAGTCACTCATTTATTCACCAAACATTTTTTATTATCTTCAATGTCACAGATGCTGGGTATCACAGATATAATGACAAAGACACAGATTTCATTCAAATTCAGTCCATCAGAGAAGACAGAATGAAAACTAAGAACTGCAATATGTTCTGATAAGCGTTATAAAGGAAATCTGTACACACTGTATCTTGAAGGATGAAAAGTAATCAAATCAACCTGGGTGAACTAAAAAAGTTTCAAAGACTGAGAAAAGGTTTGCCAAGAGAGAAAGAAGAGAAGAGAGGGCATTCCAGGTAAAAAGAATAGGATTTATAAAAGCAGGAAGACATAAACAACATTACTATATGGTCATTAAAAAAAAAAAAAAAAACAGCTAAAATGGATGGAGTATAAGGTTATCAGGCAGAGAGTAGTAGGAAATGAGTTTGGAGATGAATATACAAAAGAGGTAATTAATGTCTTTTGATACTATTAAGCCTCACTGCAGAGAGTGATAAGTCCATGAAATGTTTTCAATTAGTTGACAAAGACATATTAAATTAACCAACTTCAGGCACAGGTCCTAGGAACACTTGGACAAATATGATGACACCACCTCTGACTCAGGAAGCTTACAGTCTAATGACTGAGAAAGAGTTTACACAAAATTCAAGAAGAAATTATTCCAGTGTGCTAAGAGAAAACTGGAGGGGCAGCCAGTGAATCTTGAGGGTGGGGAAGTAAGGAGTTCCCTTCAGAAAGTTACAGATTATACATTTCAAGAACCTAAGATTATTATTATCTTTTGGGCCAGTAATTATCTATCCAGAAATCTGTCCTAAGGAAACAAATTTTTTTTAAAGATTTCAGCTCAAAAATGTTAATAACTTGTAATTATAGAAAAACATTTAAAACAATCCAAAAAGAAGAAGAGTTAATAAAAAACTATGGTATCTTCTCTCAGAGAAAAAATAGTAAGCCATTAAAACAGAATTTATGAAGAAAAAAACTGCTTCTGTGCTGTTTAAATTAGCAATGACAAAACATCATTCATTAACATTTTCCAAAAATTAAAAATAATATAAGGCAGGTGGTGCTAGAGGAAAACACCACTCATATATTAGTCTTGAGAAGATAAATTCTTATAACACTTAAAAAATAATTTGAAATACATTTTAAAGTTTAAAACAGGCACACTCTCTGGCCCACATATTCTATCTCTGGGAAGCTCTACTATATAAATAAAAATTCCACTACAAATGGCTATAAGTTAAGGAATATTTATTATAGCAAAATCTACAAAAAGCTGAAAATAATTTTAATGACCACCAATAAAATATTAGTTGAATAATCTGTGGTACAGACAGATTATGAAATGTTATGCAGCTATTTAACAGAATGTGGCAGGTCCATACTCACTGATATAGTACATGCTCATGCTGTATTGTAAAGTGGGGAAAAGATGCTGCAAACAACTGTATATTTAATACAGTATCACTTCTGTAAATAAACTGCTAAACTTTTACATAACTGTTGATATCTGCATGACTCTATTTCAATAGAGTAGGACACACAAATATACCTAGTAGGCTAAACCTCATTTGCTTTGTAAAAGAGAACGGGAAGGCAAGGAAAAAAAAACTGCTAGAAAATTTTAAAAATGTGTATACCATAACATTAAGCAAATATATAAAATAAAATTCAGTCAGTGATTATAACTGGAAATGTATAAAACCTGACTAGAAGATGACCAAGAAATAAAGTAATAATTTAATTAAAGGATATGTTTTTAGAAAACCTTTAACCTAAATTCCTATAATACTGTAATATGGTATTGCAATAAGGCACAGAAAAATTTATGTTGCAGTCATTAAGAGGAAAAAACAGCATACCAATATACATCACAGTAAGAAATGATATAAAATATCTAAACAAAAAATCTATAAATAGAAAAACTTCAAGAAGTATACCAAAATTCTAAAGCAGTTATCTTTGGATTAAAATTTACATTGATATTTTTTCTTATTCATGTTTTCTAGGTGTGTCCTATAATATTTTTATTTAA